>NC_137962.1:40644609-41244609 GCF_963924665.1 Micromys minutus
AGAGAGATACATGTACAGATTTTTAAAAAGCATTTTGGCATAAAACTATATGAATATATTTTGTCAATACTTGATTTTTTTTTAAAGGTTTGATAGTATGCATTGAAATCTTACTAGTTACCATAAGTGTAAAGTACATGTAAAACAAAATGTAACATGGAAATAGACAAAGTTTTCTTGGTGAAAGTTGGACCTGTGTCAGTGTGATATTGGTAGAGCCTATGTCCCCAGGAGAAACCTTTTGTCCAGTCTTTTGTCTTGGCCCTATCTAAGACACTAATTGTTAAGGGGAAACACCAGCCACTAGATTTGTTGGTGGTGGCCTTACATTTTAGGGAGACAGTTCGTGTTGAGGCCATCAAAGAGAGGCCTCCGGGGCTGTAGGTGGTTATTGCCAATTTCAATTTCTCTAGGACTTTAATATCTAGGGTTTTATAAGTATATGGCGACTGGCAGGCTGAACAAATGGAGTGCGAATCCTCTATTGAGCTCTGCATGTGTGGGTTATCTGGTGTGGCAGGCTCTGTGGTGTCCAGATTTTGAATGTCGGGGGAGGTCTCTTCCTCAGCCTCTCCTTCCTCTACATCACTGGCCTATGAACCCTCCACCTCTGGAGGATCTGTTGCCTGGGTGACCGTTCTACTTGGCAAGCTTCCTGACCAAAGTGAGATCACCTAATTTCTGGGAAAAGGCCTTTTCTGTGGGAAACAGAAACCTAGGCTGAGAATTATGTAAAAAGCCATTACTCAGGCTAAGAGAATTTCTTACTTCTGTCAGCTCCCGGCATATCCTCCCTTCTTATTTGTTTATAACCCGAGTGGATGTAGGCGAGTAGATACATACATCCGTCTGCAGACGGTGGGCTTTAACCAGAGAGAAGAAGCATTGACTTGATCCTCCTAGATGTGTTTACATGGTGCCTTTTTGAGGAGGAGAGGGTCTAAGTGTCCTTGTCAGAGATTCAAGAATGGCCAAGGACCACCTCTGAACACAACCTCTGTGGAACCAGGTTGGCTTCCCAGGGGACTCAGAGGCAATGCATGGTCCTCCCCTTACAGTGCTTTGCCTCTCACTGGTGCCCACGCTGCTCTTAAGCGAGTATGCATAGTGCTTAGATCTGAGTTCTGTGCAGATCCTGTAGGAGGCCCACTTGCCGTGGGTTCATCAAGGCCACTATCTACTAGGTCAAGTTGGTCGTAATGAACTTGTATAGGTTTGGATGCCAGGGAGTCAATTTGCTGACTCGTGAAGTCCATCTGCCAGCAGTATTAGGAAACCTACTAATGAGTCAAAAATGGAGAGGAGAAGGGTGGTAGGCCATGGAAAAATGGGTGAATAGTTCAGCAGAAATAACAGAGCAACCTGACACTGAAATTTATGAAGGTGGCCTGAATGGCCTGGTGAGTTTTTCTCTTTTTTTTTCTTATAACTTTATTTTTTAAAAAAGAGAAAGAGAGATTACAAATTATTAAAAGCATTTTGGCATAAAACTATATGAATTTATTTTGTCAGTACTTGATTTTTTTAAAGGTTTGATAGTATGCATTGAAATCTTACTAGTTAACATAAAAATAAACTACATGTAAAACAAGATGTAACATGGAAATAGACATGTTTTCTTGGTGTGTATGGATTAAGTATAATGATTTTTAAATACCAAAAGTTGCCACAAGGCTAACGTCTTAGCTCTTGAGTTATTAAGGATTTAAGGTCTAGGTGTACCACACTCTGAGTGGGTACTATACACTTGTTGTTGTTGTTGTTTTATAAGAAGGATTTAGGCTTCCACTTTTGGGCCTTTCTTTTGTTGAGCTTCATATGATCTGTGAGTTGTTTTTTGGGTATTCAGAGCTTTCTGGGGTTAGTATCCAATTATCAGTGACTACATGTTATGTCTGTTCTTTTGTGACTGGGTTACCTCACTCAGGATGATATTCTCTAGATACATCCATTTTCCTAGGAATTTCATAAAGTCATTGTTTCTAGTTGCTGAGTAGTACTCCATTGTGTAAATATGCCACAATTTTTGTATCCATTGAACTACTGAAGGACTTCTGGGTTCTTTCCAGCTTCTGGCTATTATAAATAAGGCTGCTATAAACATTGTGGAGCATGTTTCTTTTTTGTATGTTGGAGCATCTTTGGTGTATATGTCCAGAAGTGGAATAACTGGGTCTTCAAGTAGGACTATGTCCAATTTTCTGAGGAACCGCCAGACTGATTTCCAGAGTGGTTGTATCAGTTTACAACCCCACCAACAGTGGAGAAGTGTTCCTTTTTCTCTGAATCCTCACCAGCATCTTCTGTCATCTGAATTTTTTTATCTTAGCCATTCTGACTGGGGTAGGATGGAATCCCAGGGTTGTTTTGATTTGCATTTCCCTCATAACTGGGGATGTCAAGCATTTCCTTAGATACTTCTCAGCCATTCAATATTCCTCAATTGAGAATTCTTTGTTTAGCTCTGTATCCCATTTTTAATAGGATTGATTGATTCTCTGGAGTCTAACTTCTTAAGTTCTTTTCATATATTGGATATTAGACCTCTATCAGATGTGGAATTGGTAAAGATCTTTTCCTAATCTGTTGGCTGCCATTTTGTTTTCTTGACAGTGTCCTTAGCCTTACAGAAACTTTGCAATCTTATTAAGTCCCATTTCTCAATCCTTGATCTTAGAGCATGAGCCATTGGTGTTCAGTTCAGGAAATTTTCCCCTGTGCCTATGTGTTCTAAGATTTTCCTTACTTTCTCATCTAATAGTTTCAGTGTACCTGGTTTTATGTGAAGATTTTTGATCCACTTGCACTTGAGCTTTGTACAAGGAGACAAGAAAGGGTCTATTTTCATTCTTCTGTATGCTGAGTACCAGTTGAGCCAACACCATTTGTTGAAGAGGCTGTCCTTTTTCCATTGAATGTTTTCAGCACCTCTGTCAAAAATCAAGTGACCATAAGTGACAGAATTTATTTCTGGATATTCTATTCTGTTCCATTGATCTACCTACCAATGTCTGTACAAGTACCATGCAGTTTTTAATACAATTGCTTTGTAATATAGTTTGAGGTCAGGGATGGTGATTCCTGCAGACAATTTTCTTGTTGTTGAGAATAGATTTCGACATTCTAGGTTTTTTGTTATTCCAGATGAATTTGCAAATTGCTCTTTCCAACTCTATGAAGAATTGAGTTGGAATTTTGATGGGGATTGCATTGAATCTGTAGATTGCTTTTGGTTAGATGGCCATTTTTACAATGTTGATCCTTCCAATACATGAGCATGGGAGAACTTTCCATCTTCTGAGATCTTCTTCAATCTCCTTTAGGGATTTGAAGATCTTGACATACAGGTCCTTCACTTGCTTTGAAGGGTCATACCAAGGTATTTCATATTGTTTGTTACTATTGTGAAGGGTATCTTTTAACTAATTTCTTTCTCAGTATGTTTGTCCTTTGAGTGGAGGAAAGCTACTGATTTGTTTGAGTTAATTTTATATCCAGCCACATTGCTGAAGTTGTTTATCAGAAGTAAAAGTTCTCTGGTGGAAATTTTTGGGTCACTTAAGTATACTATCATGTCATCTGCAAATAGTGATATTTTTACTTCTTCCTTTCCGATTTGTATCCCTTTGATTTCCTTTTGCTATCTAATTGCTCTGGCCAGGACTTCCAGTACTATGTTGAATACGTACAGGGAGAGTGGGCAGCCTTGTCTAGTACCTGATTTTAGTGGGATTGCTTCAAGTTTCCCACAGTTAAGTTTGATGTTGGCTGTTGGTTTGCTGTATATTGCTTTTATTATGTTTAGGTATGGGCCTTGGATTCCTGTTCTTTCCAAGACTTTTAACATGAAGTGGTGTTGGATTTTGTCAAATGCTTTCTCAGCATCTAGTGAGATAACCATGTGGTTTTTTTCTTTGATTTTGTTTATATGGTGGATTACATTGATGGATTTCCTTATATTAAACCATCCCTGCATCCCAGAGATGAAGCCTACTTGATCATGGTGAATGATCATTTTGATGTGTTCTTGGATTCGGTTTGCAAGGATTTTGTTGAGTATTTTTGCATCAATGTTTATAAGTGAGATTGGTCTGAAGTTCTCTTTCCTTGTAGGGTCTTTGTGTGGTTTAGGAACAAGGGTTATTGTAGCCTCAAAAAATGAGTTATGTAGTGTTCCATTGGATTCTATTTTGTGGAATAGTTTGGAGAGTATTGGCATTATGTCATCAATAAATGTCTGATAAAACTCTGCACTGAACTTATCTGGACCTGGGCTTTTTTTGGTTGGGAGGCTTTTGATGACTGCTTCTATTTCTTTAGGTGTTATGGGATTATTTAGATGGTTTACCTGGTCCTGGTTTAACTTTGGTATCTTGTATCTGTCTAGGAATTCATCCATTTCCTCCAGATTTTTCAGCTTTGTTGAGTATAGGCTTTTGTAGTAGGATCTGGTGATTTCTTGAATTTCTTTAGTTTCAGTCGTTATTTCTCCACTTTCATTTCTGATTTTGTTAATTTGGATACTCTCCCTTTGCCCTCTAGTTAGTCTGGCTAAGGGTTTATCAATCTTGTTAATTTTCTCAAAGAACCAGCTCTTGGTTTTGTTGATTCTTTCAATGTTTCTTTTTGTTTCTATTTGGTCTATTTCTGCCCTAAGTTTGATTTCTTGCCCTCTACTCCTCTTGGGTGTATCTGCTTCCTTTTGTTCTAGAGCTTTCAACTGTGCTGTCAGGTTGCTAGTGTATGCTCTCTCCAGTTTCTTTTTGGAAGCACTCTGAGCTATGAGTTTTCCTCTCAGTACTGCTTTTATTGCATCCCATAGGTTTGGGTATGTCGTGTTTTCATTTTCATTGAATTCTAGAAAATCCCTAATTTCTTTCTTTATTTCTTCTTTGACCCTGCTATCGTTTAATAGAGCATTGTTTAGTTTCCATGTGTATATGGGCTTTCTGTTGTCTTTGTTGTTATTAAAGACCAGCCTTAGACCATGGTGATCCAAAAGGGTGCATGGGAGTATTTCGATCTTCTTGTATCGATTGAGGCTCGTTCTGTGTCCAATTATGTGATCAATTTTTGAGAAGGTGATGTGAGGTGCTGAGAAGAAGGTGTATTCTTTTGTTTTAGGATGATATGTTCTATAGATATCTATTAATTCCAGTTGGTTCATAGTCTCTGCTAGTTTTGCAGTGTCCTTGTTCAGTTTCTGTTTTCATGATCTGTCCATTGGTAAGAGTGGGGTATTAAAGTCTCCCACTATTATTGTGTGGGGTAAAATGTATTTTTTGAGCTTTAGTAGGGTTTCTTTTATGAATATGGGTGCTTTTGTATTTGGAGCATATATGTTAAGGATTGAGAGTTCCTCCTAACAGAGTTCCCCCGTAATGAGTAAAAAGTGTCCTTCCTTATCTTTTTTGATAACTTTTGGTTGAAAAACCTACTTTATTTGATATTAGAATGGCCACTCCAGCTTGCTTCTTGGGGCCATTTGCTTGGAAGGTTTTTTTCCCAACCTTTTATTTTGAAATAGTGTCTGTCTTTGTCTCTGAGATGAGTTTCCTGTATGCAGCAAAATGCTGGGCTTTGTTTATGTATCCAGTCTGATAGCCTATATCTTTTTATTGGGGAGTTGAGTCCATTTATGTTAATAGATATCAAGGAATAGTGGTTGCTGTTTCCTGCTATTGTTACCTTGGTAGGTTGAATTGTGCCTATGTGTCTTTCTTCCTTTAGTTTTTTTGCTTGGAAGTTTTCTTGTTTTTACTATGAGGTGGTTCCCCTCATTGTATTGGGTTTTCCACTTATAATTCGTTGTAGTGCTGGGTTTGTGGTCATATATTGTGTGAATTTAGTTTTGTCTTGGAATATCATCGTCTCGCCATCTATGGTGATTGATAGTTTTGCTGGGTATAGCAGCTTGGGCTGGCACTTGTGCTCTCCTAGGGTCTGCATGATGTCTGTCCAGGCTCTTCTAGCTTATAGTTTCTGTTGAGAAATCAGGTGTGATTCTGATTGGTCTGCCTTTATATGTTACATGACCTTTTTCCCTTACTGCTTTTAGTATTCTTTCTTTGCTTTGGGCACTTGGAGTTTTGACTATTATGTGTCGGGAGGAATTTCTTTTCTGGTCCAACCTATTTGGAGTTCTGTAGGTTTCTTTTATGCTCGTGGTCATCTCATTTTTAAGGGTAGGGAAGTTTTCTTCCAGGATTTTGTTGAAGATATTTACTGTACCTCTTAGTTGATATTCTTCTCCCTCTTCTATTCCTATTATCCTTAGGTTTGGTCTTTTTATTGTGTCCTGGATCTCCTGCACATTTGGGTTAGAAGCTTTTTGGCTTTTGCATCTTCTCTGACTGTTTGGTCTATGTTTTCAATGTTGTCTTTGGCCCCCAAGATTCTCTTTTCCATCTCTTGTAGTCTGTTGGAAATGCTTGTATCTGTGACTCCTGATTTCCTTTTAGGATTTCTACCTCTAGGGTTATCTCTTTTAGTGTTTTCTTTATTGTGTCCATTTCCGTTTTAAATTCCTTCTTCATTCCTTCATCTCTTTGGTTCTGTTTTCTTCTAGTTCTTTGAGTTCTTTGAGTGTTTTTCTTGTTTCTTCTTTAAAAGCTTCTAGTTCTTTTTGCTTTTCCTCCTGTTCTTGTTTAAGAATCTCGATCATTATCTTGAGGTAGGATTTCGTGTCTGAGTCTTCTTTTTCTTGAGTGTTTGGTATTCCACTGTTTGTTGTGATGGGAGAGCTGGGTTCTAGTGTTGCCAGGTTGTCTTGGTTTCCCTGGGGTACGTTCTTTCGCTTTCCTCTTGCCATCTTGTTGTCAGTGATTGGTTCTTGCCTTTCCCTTGTACCTGGCTTGTGTCTCTGGGTTTCCACTGTTCCTAGTGGCGGATGTTCCAAGTGCCTATTGTGCACCCCAGAAGCTGGGAACAGAGGGCCCAGTGCAGCGGGGTTCCTGGATCCCTGGATCAAGCTCTTTTCGAGTGCTCCGCTGAGATCTCTCTGCCCCCTGGCTAGTCAGAATCCGTTCTCCTATCTAATATTCTAATAGTTAAAAGGAAACACCAGCCACGAGATTTGTTGGTGGTGGCCTTACATTTTAGGGAGACAGTTCGTGTTGAGGCCATCAAAGAGAGGCCTCCGGGGCTGTAGGTGGTTATTGCCAATTTCAATTTCTCTAGGACTTTAATATCTAGGGTTTTATAAGTATATGGTGACTGGCAGGCTGAACAAACAGAGTGCGAATCCTCTATTGAGCTCTGCATGTGTGGGTTATCTGGTGTGGCAGGCTCTGTGGTGTCCAGATTTTGAATGTTGGGGGAGGTCTCTTCCTCAGCCTCTTCTTCCTCTACATCACTGGCCTATGAACCCTCCACCTCTGGAGGATCTGTTGCCTGGGTGACTTCTGCTAGCGACCTGACCAAAGTGAGATCACCTAAATTTCTGGGAAAAGGTCTTTACTATGGGAAACAGAAACCTAGACTACTAATATCTGTGTAAAATGGTATTTTTCAAGCTAAGGGAATTTCTTACTTCTGTCAGCTCCCAGCAACTAAAAGTTAGCCTTTCAATGTTTTTAGTAATTTTGTGTGTGTGTGTGTGTGTGTGTGTGGTTTTTGCATGTAGGTGAGTTTCTTTTACAAGTGGTCTTCCTTTATCAATCTTCCCCTATTACAGGGAAGAGGAAGAGGCCTTGCGAGAAGCTCTCAGTAAGATCTTTGCAGATCCTGACGGAGAAGGTGAAGACAATCTCCACCATGACCTGCAGGACAAGAAAGAAAGGTACTCGGGCAAAGACTCAGTGAAGCCTTTTTCTCTCTGGATGGGAAGGGAAAAGAACAAGGTTAGAGGACCCTGCATAATGTGTGAATGGATCAGGGACAAGCTGGTGAAGTGTGTGTCTGAGTACTCGTCATAGGACATATTTGAATAATGTCACCAGTGTTAGAGACGCTGTTCTGTCCCTAAACTCATTAGTAAAAGCCCTACCCCTGGTGACTGCATTAGGAGACAGAGAATTTAAGGACACACAGTCTTAAAATGAAGTGAGGGCATGTGTGAGCTCCCTAAGACATAGTACAATCAAGTACATAGTACATCAAGGCCAAAAGAGGATACCAGATCCCCTATAGCTGTGAGCCACTAAGTGTGGGTGCTGGGGCCTGAGTTCAGTCTTCCAGAGGCCTCTTTGGAAACACTTTGCCATCTTAGCCACATCTCCAGGTCCCATCAAGGGCTTTAAGCAGAATCTTCTGTTGTCCTCAGGACTCAGTGCCCCATGTGAGAGGTCACATGGAGTGCCACACACCAATAAAGCTCCCATGGGAAACAACATTTAATCTGATGCAACTTACCACAGGCAGGAAGACACTGTTCAGGACTGATGCTCTAAGACACAGAGACAGAACAATTCTGATATCCATTCATCTGGAGACACATCACAGAGGATCTGAGAGTCAGGCAGTAGAGAGCAGAGTAGAGCCATTGTGAAGCTGACCTCATGGGATCATCCTGAGGAAAGTCAAGGCCAAACCCAACAAAGGATGGACATGGGAACCTGATGGAGGCTAAGCGTCAAAGCTGGGGTGTTCTCACAACCTCACTTAGGATTCTTTTTTTTTTTTTTTTTTTTTTTATGAATGAGGCATTTTATTAACCCAGCATCCTTTGTTCTAATGCTTCTTGTTGGCAGCTGCCACCTGTCCAGCAATTCTGTCTAGATCTCTCTGTCCCTGAGGTGTTAACTTTCGGCCCCCATCTTGGTCCTTTTTCACCATTTTCAGCCCCTCCAGGGCTTGGAGGACTCGGCGGGCCACACTCTTAGAGCCTCTGCTGAAGTGGCTGGGCCTGACACCATTTCTCTGCCGTCCTCCGTAGATCTTGGTCATGGAACCAACCCCTGCACCACCGCGGAGGTACAGGTGCCGTGCTGTGGAAGCAGCTCGTGTGTAGAACCAGTTCTCATCATAGGGGGCAAGCTCTTTATGCTTGGCCAACTTGACCGTGTCCACCCATTCGGGGACTTTCAGTTTCCCGGACTTTTTGAGGAAGGCTGCCAGAGCTCTGACGAACTCCTGCTGGTTAACGTCTTTTACAGTAACTCCGGGCATCGTGCGGCCTCTGCGCTGCGTCACTTAGGATTCTTGCCAGGCCTTAACAGTATATGCCCAGCATACACTGGAAGGGTATGAAAAGTCTAGGTCCATCCGTACTGGGGAAGAAGTTTAGAAGACTTAGTTTTCTCAAGGAACAAATATTGTGTTCACCTAAGCTTTAGTATCCAGAAGTTTGCTGGGCCTTGATCAGATACACCATCCGCATGAGTGATCTGGGGTCCCCCTTAGGGAGCTGAGCCCATGTTGTGAATGGAGATATCCCCACACCTCAGTGGGGAACACTCGCGTGTTTCCTTACCTTCGCTCACAGCTAGAAGGGAGACCTATGTGCTGGGTTCTGAGTGGATGGATCTTAGCTGTGAGCTGCCCCATCAGCTCAGGAGGACATAGCACTGCAGGGCAAAACTCCTCAAGTTTCAAAGAATGTCCTATATAGCATTGCTTTCTTAAGAATGTCCAATTTTCAGGGGTCTCACAGCCCAGAACTCCAAAAAAAAAAATGGACACTCCTGACGAGCAGGACAATGTAGGGCAGACAGGTGATGTCCCAGCAACTGAGTCCAGGGGACTGCGGTTCTTAAGGGAAGTGAACTCTACATTGAACACGAATGTTCCCTAAACAAAAGGGTTAATTTCTTTCTCTAACTTCTCTCTCTTTGTATAGAGTTATTTCCTACTAGAATTATTTCGGTAGTGATGACATTGACCTTGAGGGGAAGGCTCCGTTACTAAATGTCTAGCAATAGAAGTGAGGGCTGGAGGGCAAGACAGGCAGCTCAGTGATGAGGACAGGCTGCTCCTCCTGATGCTGAGTCAGTCAGTGACCAGCTCCTTCATGATGGCTCAGGCTGATGTAATTCCAGTTTGAGGGATCCGATTCCTTCCTTCCTCTACCCTCCATGGGCGCCAGGAGTAAATATGGTCCACAGATGCACATGGAGGAGAAGCAGTCATATACATAAAATAAAATTAAAGGGACAGTTATAGATGGATTTCCAGTTCACTGTGTCCTTAGAAACTAAGAATGGTGTGATATGTCAGGCATGCTCATAGGGGTAAGAAAGGGCTTATTGCCCCGTTACAGTCTCCTGCAGTTCACAGCGAATGCTCTGTGGGTTCCTCAGGACAGATCTTACTCTACAATGTCGTCCTCACTCAGATCTCCTCTCCTGTTGCAGGAAAGAGGAAGATGCCTTGAGTGAAGATCTTGACGAGACTGTAGCTGATACTGACACAGACAATGAAGAGGAACTCCAAAATGAACTGTGGCACAGAGAAAAGTTTTTGGATGCTTATTTTCGGGTGAAACCGGAGCTTGAGGAGAGCATCAGGAAGCTCCACGCCCTGGCTGACAAGGTTGACAAGGTGCATAGGGACTGTACCATCTCACAGGTGGTGGCCAGCTCCAGCAGTGCTGTGTCTGGAGTCCTGACAATCCTCGGTCTGACTCTGGCACCTGTGACAGCAGGAGTCAGTCTGGCACTGTCAGCCACTGGCTTGGGGCTGGGGGCAGCATCAGCTGTGACTAGTGTTTCCACAAGCATTGTAGAAAAGGTAAGCATGGTGTCTGCTAAAGCTGAAGCCAGCAAGCTGATGCCAACGAACAAAGACACAATGAAGGACTTGAAAGATGTTCTTGATGAGTGTGGCCCCAGACTTGTTTCTGTATCTATGAATTCCTTCAAGAACCTGAAAAGCATCAATAATAACATTCAAGCCATCAAACTGGCCAAAGCCAACCCTCGTCTAGCAAATAATGCCAGGCGTCTCATGACCACAGGAAAGGTATCTGCCCGAAACACTAAACAGGTTCAGAAAGCCTTTGGAGGTACTGCTCTGGCAATGACCAAAGGAGCCCGGATCACGGGTGCAGCCACTTCGGGTCTTTTCCTCCTGCTAGATGTGGTTAGCCTTGTGGAAGACTCAAAGCATTTGCATGAAGGTGCTAAGTCAGAGTCTGCTGCAGAGATAAGGCAGCAGGCTCAGGACCTGGAGCAGAAGCTGCAGGAGCTAAACCAGGTTTATGACAGCCTGATTCAGTGATCACTTCCTCTTCAGTGCAGCTCACGGGACTAGGGGGAGGGGATGTGCTGGACAGAGCCTTGAGCGCATGGGAGCCCCTGACCATATCCCTTTTAAGGCAGTGCCTGCCAAAGGGAGAGAGCACATTAAGAGACAGGAAGCCAGAACACAGATGGGACAGTCTCATGACCTCTTACCAGAATTCTTAGATTCATCAACCTCCCATCTTCCCAACTAAGACCCAAGCTCCCAAGCTGGGAACACATCCAAGTCCTGACTAAACCACATCACAGCTGCTCCTGGGTTATGTCCACCATACTTCTCCAGCCTAGGCTCACCATCCTCTCTGTCCACTGAGCTGTCAATCTTTCCACTGCTTTTTTATTGGTGGCACAGAGACCTTGTCCTCGTTTCTTCTCCTAACTGTGTGTTTTTCCAAAGATTTCTCAGTCTTACAATCAGACTCTGATTGTGAACATCCTTTCCTGTTCTTGGTTTTGGGTCCTGTGGGTGCCGTTGGTGAAATGTTAAAGGCTAGAAAGAGAGGATATTGGGAATGCCAACCGTCCAGTCATCACAAATTCTTGGCCCTACATGCCACCACGGATGCCGATGGAAGGAGAGGTGACAGGATATGACGAGGGAATCCACTTTGTTCCAGCCTCCTGGGAAAATCCTAAGGTTTGATGCCTCTTGATGTTTAAAATCTGCAGTGATTGGATGAGATCTGCCAAGATGAGCAGGAAGGGCCACACTTGGTCCGTCATTTTTGAAGAATAAACTTGTGAACACTGACCTACACAAGCTTTGCCTGCTTTCTGCAAATGTTTTCATAATTTCTGGATTATAGCTATAGACACTTGATAATTCCTCCCAATTTTAACATCTCCTCTTCTAAAATGTGTTTTCTTCATTGTGGTTAAGATGAATGTTTGAGATTTACACATGGGCTTTTCTTTCTTCTTATTGCATTTCTCTCCTGACAACTGAGGCTCCCCTGACAGTACATTTCAGTGCACAGTGTCCCCTGCACCACGGCAGCTCAGGTGGCCTTCTTCCTGTGTTCTGACCAATGGAGACTAAGAGATGACCTGTGCGCTTTCTAGGTCTTGTCTATTTCAGCAACGCTCTTGCGCTCCACAGTCCCTCTGTCCTCCCGGGGGTCTGCATTGTGTGGCTAAGGGAGGCATGGCATCAGGCTCTCCTGTGTGAAGAGCAGGGACATGATGGCCTCCTGCAGGAACTGGGGAAGAGACTCTTACACCTAGAGCTGCCTAAAGTAGCACCTCCAGGTCCACGTTCATTGAGTCCTCTCTCCTGTGGAGCCCATGTGAGAATACTAGCAAACCCTGTGCCCAGTTGTTCAGCATCTGCCCATTGACTAACCCAAGAGCTATCACCAGACTCCACCCCTTCCTGGACCTTGACCCTGTTCTCTCTCCAGACTCTCAGTCTGGCCCTTTGGGTCATTGTTTACTTGAAACTGAACTCTTCAAAGATCTCATGCCCTGGAAACCTCTACACCATCAGTCTTTGAATGAACGACCACTTACTTACTTGTCCAGTACCCAGATAGCTTCTTTCAGACTTGCAGTCCAGAGTCACCTTACCTCTATGGTTCTGCCCACCTGGGAACACACCTTCCTTTACAAAGAAGAGGACACGAGCCAGGGTGGATGTTGGGGGAGAACCGAGACTGCCTATGTGACTTCTCATAATTACAGCATTACTATATGGGTGGTGAAAGTATTCTAGTAAGTGGTGGACGATTTTCAAAACAGATATATTTTAAAAGAACTTAAAGCATGTGAGGTAATAACCTACCTGCAGTATTTAAAGTGCTCTTAACAAGGATAAAGGCTACAGAAAGAGACCAGGAGAAGCTCAGAGATGAGTAGAGGCCCCTGAAAGGGACAGAAGCGATGGGCAGAAAGGGAGAAGAGTGTAGAGCAGTTGTGACCAAGTCTGTTACTGAGGAACACAAGTGACAGGCAGCAAAGATCGAACCTGCAGCTGCTGCCCCTGGACAGGTCCTGCACTCACTTCAGGCTTTGTGAGGCTGTCCTGACATGTGCGAGAGACAGGGGGGTCCTCACGATGATCTGTGACTCCTCGGCCGCATAAAGGGAGAAAAACAGTGCGCACAGCATTGCACATGGCTGTCAGTGGCGTGTGCTCAGTCAAAACAGAGCCGACGAACGGGCTATTACATCCATGATTCCAGTTATGAAACAATCTGTTGCTATGGAGAAATTATGAGTTCTATAGAGCATTGCATCATTGGGTTTAGAGAAGGCACAGGACCCTGAAAAGTTAGCCACAGGGTGTCACTTTGAGGGGATAGGAAAATCTTTACTTTGATGTCACAGTGATTCTATGAACCCATAGCTGTGGTCAATAACCAGGGACCTCCGCAGACACACGGAAGTGAGTGCAGACAAAGCCAGTGGAATTACACGTGTTCCTTTGTCAAGCTCATCGGGCAGGCATGACGAATGAACACCGTTTACCACGTGGCAGGCAAGAAGCAACAGGAGTAAGAGGAAGAAGACATAGCCTAGATGTGGTGTCCAATGCATGCTCCCAGTGACCCGCTGTCTCTAGTAAACCCTACTTCCCAATTGACTATTCAGAATTTTACTCCTGCAATAAAGTAAACCAGTCATCAAGTCAGAGGCCTCCCCCAAGCCACCTCTGCAAACTCAGCTACAACCAGAGGCAAGCTCTATTAGTCTCCATACTGCTGTGCATTTCAGCCAAGGGGACAATCCCAGTGACTGTTCACACCTCCCATCGCAGTGACTGTTCACGCCTCCCATCACAGTGACTGTTCACACCTCCCATCCCAGTGACTGTTCACACCTCCCATCACAGTGACCGTTCACACCTCCCATCACAGTGACCATTCACACCTCCCATTGCAGTGACTGTTCACACCTCCCATTGTAGTGACCGCTCACACCTTACCTCCCATCGCAGTGACCGCTCACACCTCCCATTGCAGTGACCGTTCACACCTCCCATCACAGTGACTGTTCACACCTCCCATCCCAGTGACCGTTTACACCTTACCTCCCATTGCAGTGACCATTCACACCTCCCTGCTGCCTGCTGCCGTTCTTTGCTCTATGACTCGTTCAGAGCTACACAAGATAAAAAATGGAGAAGCTTTTGTAAGAGCCCTGACAAGTTTTTGAGTGGATGTGTAGAGTTGACCTTCTCCCTTGCTGGGCGGTGTGAAGATGTGAAAGAAAGAATAAATACAAAACTAAGGGAAGTGGCTGTTCACATCACCCACCCGGAGGGTACTGTGTACAGGTTGACAGCGATGCCATTCCCAAGGAAGACCTCAAGTGGGGTAACAGTCGTGAGATCCTCAGGAAACAGATCCAAGCATCGATCACCTGGTCCGCTCGGGGCAGGAAGATGTATGCTAGTGTTTTGGGAAAAATTCTTAAACATCATTTAGAGCAGTGGTTGACAACCTGTGAGTCACAACTCTTTGGGAGATTGAATGACCCTTTCACAGGGTCACATATTAAATATCCTGCATATCGTACATTTACATTATAATTCATAACAGTAGGAAAATTACAGTTTTGAAGTTACATAAATAATTTTGTAGTTCGGGGTCACCACAACCTGATGGACTGTATTAAAGGGTCACAGCATTAGGAAGGCTGAGAATTTGCATTTAGAGGAAAGTTGATAACCCATGTGTATTCAGAAATAGAAATTCATTGAAAAGTCACATACAGAGACTTTGAATCAAAAGAGAAGAGAACTTTTCTTAGCTTTTTTATTCTGTTTCACATCATGGACCCCAAACTCCTTCATTTCCCCATCCCTTCATACCTGCCCTTTGCCCTTGCAGACTCTCCCATCCCAATAAAACACACACACAAAGTGTGGTGTCCACTGTGTGATGGTCACTGTGTGGTCACTGTGTGGTCACTGTGTGATGGTCACTGTGTGATGGTCACTGTGTGATGGTCACTGTGTGGTCACTGTGTGATGGTCACTGTGTGATGGTCACTGTGTGATGGTCACTGTGTGGTGGTCACTGTGTGATGGTCACTGTGTGGTGGTCACTGTGTGATGGTCACTGTGTTGTCACTGTGTGATGGTCACTGTGTGATGGTCACTGTGTGGTGGTCACTGTGTGATGGTCACTGTGTGGTGGTCACTGTGTGATGGTCACTGTGTGATGGTCACTGTGTGGTCACTGTGTGTTGGTCACTGTGTGGTGGACACTGTGTGGTCACTGTGTGATGGTCACTCTGTGATGGTCACTGTGTGATGGTCACTGTGTGATGGTCACTGTGTGGTCACTGTGTGATGGTCACTGTGTGATGGACACTGTGTGGTCACTGTGTGATGGTCACTGTGTGATGGTCACTGTGTGATGGTCACTGTGTGATGGTCACTGTGTGGTCACTGTGTGTTGGTCACTGTGTGGTGGACACTGTGTGGTCACTGTGTGATGGTCACTGTGTGATGGTCACTGTGTGGTCACTGTGTGATGGTCACTGTGTGATGGTCACTGTGTGGTCACTGTGTGTTGGTCACTGTGTGGTGGACACTGTGTGGTCACTGTGTGATGGTCACTGTGTGATGGTCACTGTGTGATGGTCACTGTGTGATGGTCACTGTGTGGTCACTGTGTGGTGGTCACTGTGTGATGGTCACTGTGTGATGGTCACTGTGTGGTCACTGTGTGATGGTCACTGTGTGATGGTCACTGTGTGGTCACTGTGTGATGGTCACTGTGTGATGGTCACTGTGTGATGGTCACTGTGTGATGGTCACTGTGTGGTCACTGTGTGATGGTCACTGTGTGATGGTCACTGTGTGGTGGTCACTGTGTGGTGGACACTGTGTTGGTCACTATGTGATGGTCACTGTGTGATGGTCACTGTGTGGTCACTGTGTGATGGTCACTGTGTGTTGGTCACTGTGTGGTGGACAGTGTGTGGTCACTGTGTGATGGTCACTGTGTGATGGTCACTGTGTGATGGTCACTGTGTGGTCACTGTGTGATGGTCACTGTGTGGTCACTGTGTGATGGTCACTGTGTGATGGTCACTGTGTGATGGTCACTGTGTGGTCACTGTGTGATGGTCACTGTGTGATGGTCACTGTGTGGTGGTCACTGTGTGGTGGACACTGTGTTGATCACTATGTGATGGTCACTGTGTGATGGTCACTGTGTGGTCACTGTGTGATGGTCACTGTGATGGTCACTGTGTGATGGTCACTGTGTGGTGGTCACTGTGTGGTGGACACTGTGTTGGTCACTATGTGATGGTCACTATGTGATGGTCACTGTGTGGTCACTGTGTGATGGTCACTGTGATGGTCACTGTGATGATCACTGTGTGGTGGTCACTGTGTGGTGGACACTGTGTAATGATCACTGTGATGGTCACTGTGTGATGGTCACTGTGTGGTGGTCACTGTGTGGTCACTGTGTGATGGTCACTGTGTGATACACTGTGGTGGTCACTGTGTGGTGAACACTGTGTGGTGAACACTGTGATGGTCACTGTGTGATGGACACTGTGTGATGGTCACTGTGTGGTCACTGTGTGATGATCACTGTGTGATGGTTACTGTGTGGTGGACACTGTGATCGTCACTGTGTGATGGTCACTGTGTGGTGGAAACTGTGGTGGTCACTGTGTGATGGACACTGTGTGGTGGAGACTGTGGTGGTCACTTTGTGGTGGTCACTGTGTGATGGTCACTGTGTGGTGGTCACTGTGTGGTGGACACTGTGTTGGTCACTATGTGATGGTCACTGTGTAATGGTCACTGTGTGGTCACTGTGTGATGGTCACTGTGATGGTCACTGTGATGGTCACTGTGTGGTGGTCACTGTGTGGTGGACACTGTGTAATGATCACTGTGATGGTCACTGTGTGATGGTCACTGTGTGGTGGTCACTGTGTGGTCACTGTGTGATGGTCACTGTGTGATGGTCACTGTGTGGTCACTGTGTGATGATCACTGTGTGATGGTTACTGTGTGGTGGACACTGTGATCGTCACTGTGTGATGGTCACTGTGTGGTGGACACTGTGGTGGTCACTGTGTGATGGACACTGTGTGGTGGAGACTGTGGTGGTCACTGTGTGATGGTCACTGTGTGATGGACACTGTGGTGGTCACTGTGTGGTCACTGTGTGATGGTCACTGTGTGGTCACTGTGTGATGGACACTGTGGTGGTCACTGTGTGATGGTCACTGTGTGGTGGACACTGTGATGGTCACTGTGTGATGAACACTGCGTGGTGGACACTGTGTGATGGTCACTGTGTGGTGGACACTGTGATGGTCACTGTGTGATGGTCACTGTGTGATGGTCACTGTGTGGTGGACACTGTGATGGTCACTGTGTGATGGTCACTGTGTGATGGACACTGTGTGGTGGAGACTGTGGTGGTCACTGTGTGGTGGAGACTGTGGTGGTCACTGTGTGATGATCACTGTGTGGTGGACACTGTGGTGGTCACTGTGTGATGGTCACTGTGTGATGGACACTGTGTGATGGACACTGTGTGGTAGTCACTGTTTATTGTTGCTGTTGTTGGCTTTCCTACTTAAATGATGTCCTAGGGCTTGGAAGCCCAGGAACCCACAGCTCTGAGAGGAAGCCCCATCAGCAGAGGCTTTGCAGCTCCCAGAGGAGGGTGTGCCCAGCTGAGCTGAGGACTGGGGAACCTCAGCCCTGCTCCATGTCTTCCTTCCTCCCTTCTCTTCGCTGCTTCTTTTCCAATGAGGGGGTGACACCAGGCAGCAAGTCTCATAATGGAGACTTATTAGGAGGATGCAGGGTGTGGAGGGATGAATCCAGGGGAGCCTCTGCTCCAGACACAGCCTTTACATAGGATCTCTTAGTGGGCGGAGCTCTCTAGGAGCAGAGATTTCAGGGAGAGTATTGGGAGGAGTTCAAGTCCTGAGCTTGGGGGAGCTCAGGGATTGGTGGGTTTTCCTATTCAGTGGTTTCACCTAAAATTAGCATAATCTAGAGCAGGTCCTGTTGAGGGGCTAGAGGTGAACTTTGTGACAGTTAAAGAGGCTGGAAACCTGTTGGACAGTTATGGAGATCTGAGGCATGGGCTGGCTGCTTGATCCCCTCGGGCCTGGCCACTTTCCTGCCTTGAGGGTTTACAAAGTTTACGAAGTATAGAAAGTTTACAGTTTATGCACGGAAGGCTTTCCTCGCCTCTGGAGTGGTGTGAAGAGCCAACAGTAAGGCTTAAAGGCATGGCCTTGTTGAAGGACATGTGTCATTGGAGATGGGCTTTAAGAATGTCAAGACTCTGTGACTGTGCCTGGTATCGACTGCACTGTTGTTTGTACAATGCAACCGGAAACATTTGTCACATACATCAAAACACTGACCAGACAGGGTCTGCGTAGTCAGATTTTTCTGTACAATGGTTCCATACATTAAAGAAAGAATGTAAAGACTCATGTCACTTCACTCTCTGCTTCACACTTGTAGTTCAAGATGTAAGCCCTTAGCCTCTGCTTCACCCCCCCCCCGCCCCCCCCATGCTGCCTGGCTTCCTCCACATGACCAGAGAAAGCCCTCTGTAAATTGTCTTGGTCATGTTGCCTTACCACAGTAATAATGCAGATGCTGTGACCGATGGGAGGAAGCAGGAAGCCTGAAGGCCTGCCATGTGGGCCACAGCAAGGAGTCTGTATACTAAGGACAATGGCGACATTCACCAAAGACAAATGTGTCTGCTTGCCTCAGGTGACACCAAGGATCCCGGGCACGTCTGTAACTCTGACAGCACTGGGTCTTTATAACCGTCCCCGTGTCACCGTAAAAAACAGGGAGGCCATGCAGGGAAGGCAGGCCAGGCTTTGTCCCTGCACCAACTCACTGAGCTAAGCTGCGTGACTGGCTCCCCGGGGCACCTGAGTTCCTCTCATCAGGATTCTGCCAGGGTGTCAGGCACCAAGTCTTTCCTGTTTGTCCTGCGCACCCGCTGCCCCTCCACCCAGGCATTTTTTTCAGATTCTGTCACCTCAGGTCACGCTGGAACAGAGGGTGAAGTTCACACGTCTGGCTGGGGTGAACACAGGTGCATTTCTTACCCATCACTAAGCCAAAGATTGACTTTGCTTAGTGGGAGAGGGTTCAGGTGTGGACAAGGGTCAGCTGTCTCGGGACCAAGATAGACGAACCACAGGCAGTCTCATCCAAGCTCCTTTCATACTCCTTCTCCGGTCCTGATCCCTGATCCTGAACTAGCCCTGCTATTCAACCCAGTCAGTACTCACTGCCCGCACTTTCCTTTTGGTCACAGACTACCTCTAAGGAGAGGTCTCTCAAAAAAACTCTCCTTCCCTAGAGGGATTAGGACCCATCCCTCATCCTGTTCAGCAGGATTCCTACTTACTCATTTATTCTTCACACCAAAACAGAGTGATTCCCCGTGCCCAGACAAGAACACAGCATGGCGGAAGTTCCTAGGAACCAAATTTCATGGGAACCTAACTCTAACAGTCCTGTTGCCCTCAAGGCATTTTCTCCTTCCCTCTCCCTTTGTTTCTCATTTCCCTGCTTCTTCCTCTTGCCGGTTCCTTCCTCGTTCTTGCTCCATCTCATTTTTACCCCTTCTCTTTCTAGTTCATACAAAGTCTGTCTGGCTTTTGGAGTCACGGGGAGGTGGCCTGCCTTCGGATGCGTTCAGGGCCCATTCTCAACACAGTCAGAGCCCCAGTTGCTGGAGCAAACAGTCAGCTGAGGACAGTGTTTGTTGATCAACCTTGGATGCAACTCACGCACATCATGTCCACACGGGGGCGCTCCAACGGTGTTTCTCTGGCCTTCCTGGTGTGCATTTCCCCCCCCCCCCCCCCCCCCCCCCCCCGTTGGTGGGAAGAGCCCTGGTTTCCAGTCTTTGTCGTCTGGCAGCACAGAAAAGCCCAGGCCCATATGTTCCTAGAGTCGTGTGATTTCCTGTATCAAAGGCTATACATCCAAAGAGCTCTTAGACTTCTTGATCAGAATTGGTATTCAAATTCCTCTTGATATCCCTATTGAATTTCTTTCTAATTTTTTCTTTTTGGTTTTTGTTGGTTTGGTTTGGTTCAGTTAGGTTCGGTTAGAGACGGGATTTCTCTGTCTAACACCCCTGGCTGTGCTACATGGAACTCACCATGTAGACCAAGCTGGCCTCGAATTCACAAAGCTCTGCCTGCCTCTGCCTCTGCTTCCCGAATGCTGGGATTGAAGGTATGCACCACCACGCCTGGCTTTTCTAAATTAATTTAATTTTATATGTATGGTATTTTTCCTAGATGTATATCAGTGTGCCACACACTTCCCTAGGCCATCGGAGGCATCATACCCCCTGCAACTGGAATTACAGATGGTTGTGAGCTGCAGTGTGGGTGCTGGGAATAGAAGCTAGATCCTCTGAACCATCGAGCCATCTCTCCAACCTGCCTTTGGAAATTCTTTTATAGCCACTCTGTGTGTACCAAACTGAATAATGAAGTCAAAAAAAAGAAAAAGAGTGCTTCGCCGAGCTAGACCTAGTGGCACAAACCTGCTGTAGCACGCTGGGAGGTTGAGAGTTAAGATCAGGCTGTACAATGATTAATTTACTCTATATTGTTATTTAAAACAGATTTTCCACCCTTGCCCTGGGAGACTCCTTTTTACAAGCAGCTTTTAACTCCTTTGTAAGGAGGAGGGTAACTGTTCACCTGCGTGAACGTATGAACAGCACCTTCTGCCCCGCACTCTTACTACCCATTGCTTCCCTAAGGGCCACCTATAGGATTCATTTGCTGTGTGAAGTTACTCTGGCTGGCACTCAGAGGCCAGGGCCACCATGGTTTAAGTAGACCCAGCTGCATATCAACCATATGATGTTTTTGCGCGTGCAAAAAACACACACACACACACACACAAAAGAGTTAAGAATGTGAGGATGTCCATGTTTCAAAGGAAGGCCAGGAGGGCCAGCGAATGTGTAACAGAGTCAGATTTCTTCCGACAGCCCCAGAGGGCACGAGGGAAGCTGTGGGGGTGAAATGGAGATCCCCAGGAAGTTAGAGAAGCCAAAAGAATGAAACAGAGCGAAACTGCAGCCCAGAAGGAAGGGGCAGGCATAGCCGTCAAATGTCCACCCAGGTAACTTGCCTCTGCCAGCTAAGCCCCACCTCCGGAAAGGCTCTGCCTCCGAAAATAGCGCCACCAGCCTTAGAAAAACACACCGTTTTTGCTCAGGAATAAAAGGAGCTAGAAAGAAAGCTTTAACAAAATGTCCACACGAGGGCGCCCACACACTTTTTAAAAGAAGCTTTGAATCAAGCAGGTCCCCAGAGGGACCAGGAATCTCCGTGGCAGAGCTGAGCCTCCCTCCAGATCTTCGCTCCACAGCCTTCCCCCTCTGAGGATTTCCTTGTAGGTTTTCCTGTTTCCTAGGGAGAGATTCGATTACCCTTAAGGGGATTTAGAGCCATCACCCGTGGCTAAAAGACACAGTAGACATAGGAGGATGAATTGAGAAGGCAGGCAGCAAACCTGAGCCTTTCGGAGGGCTGCCTCTTCACCCCTATGTGCTAGTTGAGAAATCGACATTTCCTCCCTGTGGTACTGCCTTTGTCAGGTCCTAGCACAGGACTGGAGCTGCCGGCCTCTGGGCCAGCTGGGTGGCTGTAATCACTGTCCAAGCAAGACGACTGAGCCTCTGAAGCTGCTGCTACCTTCTAACCCTCCCACACGTCAATCAAAACCTTCCTACCCTCCCACACGTCAATCAAAACCTTCCCCTTCTGTATCAAGGACTTCTAGCTTCTCTGCTCCTTCTTCCCAATTCCTCCCCGTTCCCACCCCACCCCCACCCCCATCCTCCCGGTTTAGTTTTCCACTAGCATCTGGCAGAAGGCGGGTGGAGGAGGAGCTGGCTAAATAAACCACACGGCTTCACAGAGCCAACCATACTGATACCAGGGGACGCAGGGAGAGCCTCACCAAGCTCCAAGGCCAGTTTCTGCTTCAGGACCACACACCAAAGGGTTTCTGTACTGGGCTGGAGACAGGAAGTCACTGAAATCTCTTCTCTCTTCTCTCTCTCTCTCTCTCTCTCTCTCTCTCTCTCTCTCTCTATCTCTCTCTCCCTCCCTCCCTCCCTCCCTCTTTCCCTCCCTCTCTCTTTCTCTCTCTCTCTGTTTTAAGAAGGGGTCTTACTAAAGTGCCCAAGCTGGTCTTGAACTCATTCTTTTAGCCCAGATAGGTCTTGATTTCATAATCCTCCTGCCTCATCTTCCACGGTAGTGGGATTACAGAGCTCCACCAGCAGTCCCAGCTGAAGCTTCCTAACACCGGTCAGTCTGACCTCATCCCATCCTCTATGCCTGCTGATTGATACAAGAAGCCCAAGACACAATAGGGGTGCTGGGCAGAATTTGGGGAACACAGCTGTATCCAGAGCCTCCCTCCCTGCACTGGAGTAACTTGTGTGCTGAGAAGAGGCATACGAACACACACACCCCAGGTAATAAGGACCACTGTGGGCCAACGCAGGACACCAGCATTCATGTGGGGGCTACAGATGTGGGTGCTGAGCCAAGGCAAATGTTTGGAAGCTGATGGAAAGACACTGCTCTGTTCAGTTCTCGGAGGCTGTGCTGGGGAAGGTACTACTGTCATTCAGGCTTCCTGCAGGGTAGTAAGTGTGACAATTTTCTCTTGTTCCCTAGCTTTTCCAATCCTGTTTCAGACCCACACTGGAAACTGAGAGCACTGCTATTTCATAAAATCCCATGTGTGTGTGTGTGTGTGTGTGTGTGTGTGTACATCTCATTATCCATTCTTCTGTTGATAAGCATCCAGGTAGCTTCCATTTCCCGGCTTCCGTGACTAGAACAGCAATAGACATGAATGTGCAAAGTGTCCCTGTGGCAGAATATGGAGTCCTCTGGGTACATGCCCGGGAGTGGATTATCTGGGTCATATGATGGTTCTATTTTTAAATTTCCAGGAAAACGGGTGGATCTGGAAATTATTATAAGTGAGGTAATTCAGTCTCAGAAAGACAAATACCACATGTTGTCTTTCATAGGCAGATCCTAGTTATCGATACATGTGTGTGCGCATGCGTGTATATACATAACTCTGTATGTGTGTGTGCACAGATAGATACAAATGTGAGTATAGGTCATGAAACTAGAAAGGGTACCGTGGGGAGTGTTTTCTTAGGGGGTTGGTAATAGAATGCATGCGACACTATAACAGGAAAAGACTCCCAAGGTGGAAGGGGATAGAGCGAATGGGGGTGGAGGGGAGAAAAGGAGCTTAATAAAAACAAGTTATGTTTGAAAATGCCAAAATGGAACCTACTACTAGTACACTGGTTAAAAACATAAATACATAAATAATTTTTAAATCTCTTGACTGTGTTTGAGAGTGAGGGGGGCCCCTCGGGCTGGGAGCAAGCTGGGAGTCTGGACATAGATCACTTCCGGCTACCTTTCTACCTGCGTCCCCAGATCCTGTCCTTTGCCTTCTTTGAGAAGGAACTAGAATCAGATGGATGACCATGGACTCCGGAGCCACCCTTCCCCGGCACGGACCTCGGCAGGGATCTCCAGGGGGTTCCTATGTTGGCCTCAGCCCCTGGATGGCAGCTCCCGGGAACTAAACAGCAAAGGGGACCAAGGTCCTACCCATCCAAGCTCTGTCCTGTCTCATCACCCTTAAAACAGTGAAATCTTTATGTGGACTATTAAGTCCCAGCAGCTAAGAAGAATTTAGAATGTCTACGAATCCAGTTGCTCAGGGGAGAAGGAAGATATGGGTGGGAGTGTGCGCGAAAACAGTCTTTTGGAGTTGCTGTACGTCTCATCCGGGGGACTCGGAGGGTAGCATTTTAACTGAGAGGGGAAATGGGTGGATCTCCTGAGAAGAAAAGCTGAAGTGTAAGGGCCAGGTGGACTGGACAAAATCCAGCGGCTGCCTCCAGCTGCATCTTGCCTTTTCTGCTCTTTGCTGAGATGCAGAACCGGTGGAGCTTCAGCGAAGTCCAAGATCCAAGAGACAGGCACTTCCGCCTCCCAGTAGAAGGCGCTTCCACGCGGCAGTAAGGAGCTGAGATGCAGGAAATGAGCAAGAGGCGCTTCCTAAAGGTGACAGACACCACCTAACAACCACAAAAGGACAGCCAAGATCTGGGCAGATGAGGATGGACCTTTCGGAAGAGTCAGTTCCTGAGTTTGGGAGATAAGTAACTAGGAACAGAATAACATTGTAGGAGCCGGAGGTGTTGGGATTCTGTAAACCCCACCCCTCAGTTACTTAGCAACAGCCAGGTATACCCCACCTCTCAATTACCCAGCAGTGGCCAGGTATGCTCCGCCCCAGTGGCCTGACACTATAAAAGAGCTGCTTGACCCCTCCTCTCTCTCTTGGCCTCTCCTGCCCTTGTGCTCTTGCAGCCTTGCTCTCCCATTTCCCTTCCCCCCTCTCTCCCACGTGCTCATGGCCGGCCTCTACTCCTCTACTTCTCTCTCTCTGTCTCTACCACCCTCTTAACTCTCCCATGACCGGAATAAACTCTATTCCGTACTATACTGTTGTGTGGCTGGTCCCTCAGGGAAGGGATTCCCAACATGGACCCCTCAGAGGCATCTCCCTTGCCCTCAGGCCTCGCCGCACCTCCATGGGCCATATGCCCCCCACTCTCTTCATCCTTCCCCTAACATTGGTGCCGTGACTCGGATCGTTATCCTTTCACAACATTGGTGCCCTGTGACTTTTCCTTTCATTGGTGCCCCGTCATCTTTTCCTTACAGGAGGGTGCAGGAATGGGACCAAAAAGAACACATAAGTCAGGAGGTAGTGAAAAGGTTCTTGCTACACAGATATGAGGGCCAAAATTCAATCCTTAACACCCGGGTTTAAATAAAAATAAAATAAATATAAAGCTAGCTGTGGTAGCAGATCTTAATAATCTCAGAGCTGGGGAGGCAGGGACAGGCGCTCTGGGGCTTGCTGGCCAGTCAGCCTAGCCCACCATTGGTAATCTCCAGCCCAATGAGAAACCTATGTCTAAAAAATATTAATGTGAACAGCCCCTGAGAGACACCCAAAGCTGACCTCTATCTTCCACATGCATGCACACACATACACATGTACCCAGCTACACACCACACACACACACACACCAAGAAAGGAAAAAAACAAAACAAAACAAAACAAAAAAAAACAATAAAAAGAACAGGCCCAGGAAAAACACATTCAAAAAGCTCAGACAAGGGAAACATGGGTGGAGTTCAAACCCAAATTAGATATTGGCTGGTGGGAGGAGACCTTGCCTATGAATCAGCCACTCTGTGAAGAGGGTGGAGGTACTGTATTTTTCCCCCACAATAAGAACTTCTGAAGATCCGTGTTTCTTGGTTCAATATCTCTCGGGATGGTTGTCTCTGCAAGACAGACTCCAGAGTCTTATAGTAGAAAAAAAACCAAGGACCGAGTCAGAGACACTGTGACCCAGAAAGCCCTGCCAGCCCTGCCCAGGTTCCAGAAGGAGGACCCCACAGTGGTGACAGGTGAACAGGGGTTGTAGGGAGGAACAATCCAGCTGCCACGGAAGCTGCATGCTTTTCCCAGAGCCTGAAATTGACAGTCCGAGGGCACAAGACTCTGGGGAGGAGCAGAGGAAGGTTTTGTGGGGCTCCTCGTTTCAGTGACACCCCTCAGACGGCCCACCTTAGCTTCATTTTAATCCAGCTCATCCACTGCACAAGGCATTTCCGAATTCTGCTCATATGCGTCCAGCCTGCCAGAGCTCCTGCTCTTATGAATATTTAAAAGGTCCAGCTGGGATTGCTTCTCAGCCATGAATATTTAAAAGGTCCACTTGGGAATCTGCTTCTCACCCACCAGCAGTGGGCTGACTCCAAGGTCACAAAGGAAGCGACACAAAGGACCTGAAGAAAGGGCCACCCCACAACCACCCTTAAATAACTTAAAGAGAGTGTGAATTGGCAAGAAGTCTACAGAATGAGGTAGAGAAACAGAGCTGAAAGGAATCCCACCTCGTTTATCCACCCATTCATTCATTCATTCACTCACTCACTCACCCATTCATTCACTCATTCATTCATTCATTCATCTACCTATCTCTCCATCCATCAAAGCGTCATAGGTCATATTGGGTACTTTCTAGACTCTGAGAAGATAAAGATGAGTCAGGCAGAGTCTTTTCCTCTGCAGAGCTCAAGAGCAAGATGGTACACACAGGCAGACGCAAAGACTATGGGACACGGGCTTTCACGAAGGCCTTACCCATGTTGCTCCTCCTTCTGTTCCTGCTCACTCTGTGCTCCAACAGCTCTGAAGTTCTGACCACACCCCCATGTACTCCTCTGTTCTTCTCTGGATCCCCACCCTACCCCCACCTTGCACATCTGGGTCCTCTTGCTCTTCATAACACACACACTGCAGGGAGTGAGTTTTTCCAGGGATCTGCCTGGCTCCTCGGTGATCCTCTGATGCTCCTCTAGGCTCCCATCATTCCACAGGCTTCCTCTCGCCTGGTTCCCGTTTGGTAGCTCCTATTTACCAATCCTGTAAAGTGCAGGGGCCTTGCAGCTGGGAGGCTCTCGGCCACCCTCTGCCCTTCATGTTACTGCAGCCAGGTACGCCCATAGCGTAAGCCTCACGGGAACTTTGCCTTCAATGTCAGTGTAAGATGTATTTCAGAATTCTTTCTCTTTTTGTTAATTTCATGTGTGTGAATTTGGCTGCATGTATGTGTGCACCACAAGTCTGCCTGGTAGCAGAGAAGACATGAAGAGTGTCCCCTGGAACTGGAGTCACAGATGGCTGTGAGCTGCCGTGTGGGCTCAGGGAACTGAACCCTGGTCCTCTGCAAAAGCAACAAGTGCTCTGAACTGCTTGAGCCCCAAGAAATACATATGTTTCTAAAGGTCTATTTATTTAATGTATGTGAGTACACTGTCACTCTTCAGACACACCAGAAGGGGGCGTCAGATCCCATTACAGATTGTTGTGAGCCACCATGTGGTTGCTGGGAATTAAACTCAGGACCTCTGGAAAAGCAGTCAGTGCTCTTAACCGCTGAGCCATCTCTCCAGCCCCAGGAATACATATTTTAAAAAAGAAAGAAATTATAGTCCTTCAGTTACTAATAATTTATTTTTCCCCCTTTGGTAACAGATCTTGCTGTGTAGCCCAGGCTGACCTCGAGTCCACGGTCCTGCCTTAGCTTCCCCTGTGGGTGGGATTACAGGCATGTGACATATTTATAGTTTCTGATGTCCATCTGATTCTGGAGCACTGATTCTCCTGTTGATAATGTCATTTGACTTTGGCCTGAGGGGTTTGTTTCTGCCAATAGGCATACATTTCTGAAGATGATGGCCTCTTTGCTCTCCTCCCTTCCTCCCTCTCTCCCTCCCTCCCTCCCTCCCTCCCTTCCTTCCTTTCATGCTCATGAATGTTTTGTCTGGTGCCAGAGGAGGTCAGAGTGTCAGAACCCCTGGGCATGTAGTCACAAATGTTTGTGAGCCACCATATGGGTGCTGGGAACTAAACCTAGGTCCTCTCTGCAAGGGTAGCCAGACTGATGAGCCTGCTCTCCAACCCCCTCAGGATGCCTAAAATCCCCCTGTCCTCATGGTTTTGTTTGTTCATTTAAGACAGGATCTCCTGTAGCCCAGGCTAGCCTTGACTTAACTACGTAGCTGAGGACTGCCTTCAACTCCTGATTTTCCTTCCTCTGTCTCCCAAGTGCTGAGACCAAGACCCATGCTGCCCAGTGTGTGTATTGCTGAGGATCAAACATGTCAGTATCTACCACTCTGCCAACTGAACTACATCCCCTGTTTTCATTTCTGAACGATAATGTTCTATATATAGGATTTTGAGCTGACAGGCTTTCCCAACCTGTTAATGATGCTGGGCCAGTGTCTTCTAGCTTCCCTAGGGTTTTGAATGGCTCGCTTTGAGTAGTCTCTATCAACTCAGCAAGTGGCTCCAGTCCCCAGCAGCCACCATAGACCCAGACAGAAGAATAGCTGCAGGGATCCCCCTGCATGGGTCCCTTTGATGCGGCCTTGATGTCAAGGGGCACAGTGCAGCACAGCTTCAGTGGCATGGCATCAATAGGAAGTTGTAAGGGTTTGTGGTGTCTGCAGGCCCCAGGGGGTGCCCAGCATGCCCGGTGGATGGAGGGAGGGGGGAAGGGGGAAAGAAGGGAGGGAGAGAGGGAGGAGGAAGGAGAAAGGGAGGGAGGGGGAGGAAGAGGGAGAGGAAGAGGAGAGGGGGAGGGAAGGAGGGAGAGAAAAGGAGGGAGAGAGAAAGAGAGAGGGGGCGGGGCATGGGCTGAAGGATAGCAGGACCCACAAGTCTACACTTTTATTTGACACACAGAGCAATACAAGCATATTTCCTATGAAATTTCCCACGAAATATAGAATCGGAAACTGTGTCAAAGCTGATGCCACTCTGTTTCTAGCAGAAGAAAAAAAAATCAAACTTCTATTTAAAAATAGATGTTGAGGGAGCTGAAGAGATGGCTCAGCGGTCAAAAGCACTGGCTGCTCTTCCAGAGGTTCTGGGTTCAATTCCCAGCCACCACATGGTGGCTCTCAGCCATCTATAAGGGGATCTGATGTCCTCTTCTGCAAACAGACATGCAGACATATTTTAATTAGTGTAAAAGAAAATAGATGCTGGGGACTGGGCATGGTGGCACATGCCTTTAATCCCAGCACTGGGGAGACAGAGGCAGGTGGATTTCTGTGAGTTCAAGACCGGCCCTGTTTAGATAATGAGTTTCATGACAGCCAAGACTACATAGAGAGACCCTGTCCCAAAAGCAAAATGAACAAATGGATATAGAATCAGCCTTTAGTAATCACACACTTGCCTCACACATATCTGAACATACCTGCTGTTTGTGTGTTAGCATATATGTAACATATATGTAACATGTGTGTAACACATACACAATATATATGTAATGTGTTCTTGGGATCCACAGAACCTCGTATATATGTACATTTATTGGGAAGACTATGGCCATTATTTCTTTAAATATTTTTTCATATTCTATTTCCTCTTCTGAGACCCCAGTTCTCCCAAGGCCCATTACACTTAGTATAGGAGAGGAGGGAGCCCTGGGTGAGAGGAGCCCTGGTGAATGCGTCCTGTTGTGCTGTTGACAGAACCTGGCCTCCAACTCCCAGAGATCCACCTTTCTCTGCTGCCCAGGCTCTGGGATCAAAGCCAGCACCCCCACGCCCGGCACATGGCAATGATACTGAGGGCTCCTTTGGACCTCCACCTGTGTTTCCTCGGACATCACAACCCTTGATTGCTCCCTGAAGGTGTTCTGGGGAATCTTTGCTTTGAATGGAAACTACTTTCATCAGAATTAAAGGCAGATCCAGCAGGCAGCTGTCTTGATTAACCACCAACTGGATTTCGCGGACATCTTCTTTATTTCTTCTTCACCTGCGCTAGCAGCTTCCCACTGACTCAAGCTCTTCAGTGGGGCTGGAGAGACGGCTCAGTGGTTAACATCCCTGGTTAACATCCCTGGTTAACATCCCTGGTTGTTCATACAAAGGATTTGGGTTCACAACTGTCTCTAACTTCAGTCCCACAGGATCAGGTGCCTTGTTCTGGCCTCTGTGGGCACCAGGAATGTATATATTGCTCATACATACATGCAGGCAAAGCACCCATCCACATAGAATTTAAAGCAAGTATTTAAAAAATAAAATTCCAATAAGCTTTCAGTCAGAGTTGCGTTATTTCTGGAATTTTTCATTTAATCATTTTTAGATCTCATCTGATCCCTAGTAACTGAATCCTGGAAACGCACGAGAACAGAGAAGGGAAAGGCGCTGTCTGTGTGGAAACTTGCCCCAGATGTGTCTCAAAACTTAACTGTGTTGGGGGGTGGGGTCTGAATTATACCCTGTCTTCTATGACAATCTTCTTTCTTTTTGAACTTTTAAATTTTATTTACTTTTTTATGTGCATTGGTGTTTTGCCTGCATGTATATGTGTGTGAGGGTGTCGGATCCCCTGGAACTGGAGTTGTAGGCAGTTGTGAGCTGCCATGTGGATGCTGGGAATTGAACTCAAAAACCTCTTGAAGAGCAGTCGGTGCTCCTAACCACTGAACCATCTGTCCAGCCCCCAGTGAGTGCTTTTAACTGCTGAGTCATCTCTCCAATCCTTCCCCTATGTAATTGTTATATTAGAGGCTTTGGGATAAAAGCAAAATCAGATTAAACAAAACAACCATCGAGCCATATTCTGGGACACTTGTTACACTCTACGTCCTGACTCGGAGCAGGCTGAGGTGGGGCCTGGAATCTGTACGAGGTGAGACTAGGTCACAGGAAGGTGGTGCCAATACCGAAGGAAAATATGTAGAGCCCCAGCAGGTTCCTAGCATGACTGGAATCTGGAGAGCAGGGGTGAGGCTGGGCAGGGATGAGGCTGGACTTGGCTAGCCCAGGGTGAGGCTGATGCTCAGGATGTAGCCACGTACTCCGGGTGGCTTTCAGTTTCCCTTTCTCTTGTCTCTCTGCTAGAGAGTGCGTAGGAGGCTGAACGTCGGACCCTCAGATGCTCAGTGATCCCAGGGCCAAAGAGGGAGCGCTGCTTCCGGTCCAACTGGCTTCCATACGACCCTTAAAGGAAGTGATCACTGTCTAATCCGGCAAATGAGGACTCAAGGCACAGGGCATCTAGGTGACCCCTTTGAGGTGACAGCCTGGATTCCAGTCTAGTACCTACTGAAGGATGCTGCGGCCAAGGCCTTTTGTGACTAGAAGATCAACATTTTTCTGGATACAAGGAAGCTGGGAGCTGTCCTTGGCAAAGAGAGAATAAAGGAGAGGATTCCTCTCTGGGCCATCTACAGCAACAGATTAAGACAAAAGAAACCTTGAGATCTCTCACTAAAAGGACAGCCTGCTGAGCAAGTTTTTATGGCAGTGAGAACAGCCAATCCGAAGACATCATCTGCCCCTTGCAAATGCTTTTGGATGGCAGTTCTGCCGTAGGCTCTATGTGAGTAGAACTCCGGCAGCCGGGCTGGACTTCATCCAAAGAGCCAAAGACCCTCAGGAGTGATGCTGGAGCCTTGCCTTGAAGATTGACAAGGGGACAGAGATCTGAAGGCAAGTGAGCCAAGGGTGCCCTGGGCAGCAGGCTGCATCCCAAAAGGACGGCCAGGAAGAAGTCCACAATGTAAACACGATCGGTGCGGGTCTGAAAGAAAAGTGAGCTAACCACGGGGTCAGCCTCTGTCAGTTCACCGCAGTACAGAGCTCTCCCTGGTCCTCGGGCCAAAGCTGTGTGAGATCTGGGACAATGGAAGCCCGCGCACAGCCAGCAGCTTCAGTAAGGACAGCAGGTGGCGCTGTCAGCACATTTGACCTCCGTTGGAACTCGCCTCTGCAGTCCTGGGGACCTGGAAGCCAGCACGAACCGAGGAGCAGCTGCCGACGTCAGCAGTAACTGGAGACGTACAAAAGCCTGGGGAATCTGTGAGGGGCCCATGGCCAGGAAGAAGGGGGAGGCCCTAAATTGAAAACACACCAGAAAGAATTGACTAGGTTCTGGAATCCGACTGAGTGGGAGAGGCTGTTGTGTATGTGGAAGGACCAGGAAAACGCGGGTTCTGTGAAGCTTCCCCCCAAGTGTGGACAACCCAGTTCCATGCCTCCATCAGGAACAGCTGCTGTGCCTGAAGGGGGAAGAAGTGTCCTTGGGCTGTTTGGGTTCCGGCCCATCTGAGACAGCTACCCAGTACTCCCATGCTTCCCCCCTTCCCGGCACTCCAAGAGGTTGAACCTCTGTGCGCCTCCTGATTCCCACCTTTCCCCCACTGTCTAGGTGAGCCTCCGTATCTCCGGCCTAGGCAGCAGTTTTCAAAACCATCGTGGTAGTTACCAGGACCGTTGACCTCGTTCTTCCAGCCTTCCTCCGAATGTGGTAGGATTTAGTCTTTCTGGTTTCTGGACATCAGGTAAGAATAAACAACTAGAGTCTGTGGAGATGGCTCGGCATGAGAAGTGCTTGCAGCAAAGGCATGAGGACCTGAGTTCGAATCTTCGGCGCCCATATAAAAAGCTATGCACCTGAAATCGCAGCGCTGGGGAGGTACAGACAAACAGATCCCTGGGGCACACTGGGCGAGCTCCACATTTAATGTCAAAAAAAAAAAAAAAAAAAAAAAAAGGTGGAAAACGATAGAGAAGGACACCAAGTATTAACCTCTGGCCTCCACGTGTGCACATGCACAAATACACATACTTATAGTCACAGAAGTACGTGTAGCCAACTCTGCCCAAGGAGCTTTGAATGGAAGTATGTGTTTCTAAGCTATCAATGCTGATAGATCAGCTTTTTCTGAATCGTGACAATTTGTGATGTCCTAGACACTCGCTGCTCCGTAGCCCTGGGTCTAAGAAATGAGACAAGTCCTAACAGGCATGTAGCATGACCGAGGATGCTGTTCATGGCCTGTTTGTTATGGCAGCCTAACCTTGACTGTCCTGACTGGTACAAGCTCGTACAGGTCATCGGACTACTTTCAGAGTGCTGTGAAGTGTGTGTCTCCTTACATTAACTAGGATGATTAACTGGGATGAATACCACTTGATTACTGTGTGTCCGGAGTGGCACTGGGCTTTTTGGCAGGTGGTTTCTTATTCCTTCCCATGATCCTATGGACTTGTGTCATCCTGTTTAGCATTAGCAAACTCATTGCAGGGCTCAGAGGCTAAGGCTAAAGGGTAGCTGGCGGTCGTGACAGTAGCTAGTATGTACTAAGATTGCGATTTGAATATAGAAGCTTCCGGTTTCAACACCTTCTTTCTCTCATTCTTCTGACTGGACTGGGCGTTCCAAAAAAAAAAAAAAAAAAAGGAAGCAAATAGTTTTTAAAGAAATTATCTTTTAACAGAAGAAACATGCACATCAGCTCTGGGAACGAATTGAATGTGAAAGGCGACCTGGAAACAGGAACCGGAGACGCCAGCTCGGGAGCCTCGTTCATCTTCTCCTCTGATTAGGTGCTTTGCCAGATAAGCTGCAACAAGGAGCAAAGGGTGGAGAAAAATTCAAAAGGGATCATTTTGTCTGTCACTTGAAATTGCTCTGAACAAGCTGGGAAACAGGTTGCCTTATGCATTTGGTTGTATAGCAGAGTGACCGGCCCCAGGCCTTCAGGAGTGGCCGGGACTCTGAGGAAAGAAGCCACGCCACGCCACGCCACACCACGTGGCCGGCTTGACACCATCCTGCGTACCAGGGGTTCTCTCCCTGGAGGCCCAGCAGCCTACAGTGCTTCATCCCCCACCATACCACAACCCACTGTCCTTCCTCCCTTCTCTGTCAACACTGCAAAGTCTCATCTCCAGACCTGAGCCCAGTGGGGGCGAGAGCACATACCGCATTCTTGCTGCATCGGGGAGCGGAGTGGGCAGATGGCTATGGATGCCGGAGAATAGGATGATACAGTAAACCCACCCCCACCCCCGGGATCTTCCTGTCTGTCTTCCCAGCCTTGTAACCCTAAGCCTGTGCTATTACACTTGTTGAGTGTGGGGGTGGGGGAGGGAGAAAAAGGAGGAGGAGGAAGGGGGAAGGGAAGAGAGAAAGCACAAAGCACAGAGGACTATTTGCAGAAGTCCGTTCTTTCCTTCTACCACGTGGGTTCCAGGAATGGAGCTGGGAAGAGTTTGGCAGCCAGCAGCTCTGCCTCTGAGCCATCTCCCCACCTAGAGCTATACAACCACGCCCGCTCCCTTCCCACAGCACCATAGCCCTCCCCATCTTCTTTTTCTGTACTTTTACTTCCGGGATGGTGATACGGGAGAGGGGAGAGACCGCACAAGTAACCTTGGGGACTGGCTTTTCATGCTCAGTACAATCCGCAGACTCATTCAAGCTAGGGTAAACGGGGTAAGAGCCGCAGATAGCCCAGATGGGGGGAGGGCCCTTTCATCTTTCCCTCGGAAGTGCTTTATGCACAGATGCTCGTATGCAGAGACGATGACTTGGAGAGTGGCCTCTGAGAGCAAGCAGATGATGTCATCCATTTGTTTCTTCACTTGTAAAGTGGAGGCCGGGACAGCAACCATCTTATACGGTTGTCATAATAATTAAACAAATCAGCGCATGGTCTGTGTTTAGTTCCCAGCCTGCCTTACAGCCAGAACACAATTCACAATTATTAATTATAATTAAACACTATGCACGTGCTGGACTGAATTGGCAAGTCTGGAATGGGAGAATTCAAACTTGCAAAATGCTCAGACCAGGGAGCGGCGCCACACTCTCAAAGAAATGGTTCTTTTCTTCTGGAGCCGTCCTATAATTTCTCTCCAAATAAAGAGCTCCCCAGACTCATTGAAATACAAATATTTGAAAACAACACAGCAGAACCCATTGGTGATTCTGATTCCATTCAAACGCAGCCACGGCCTCTCTCGGCGACAATGGAAGCTGGATGGACTGAAACAATAGTTACCGAGTGCCTACTGTGTGCATGCCAGGTGCTGGTCTAGGTGCCAGGAAGGCAGAGAGAAGAAAGCAGAGACCTCCTCCAAACCATACCAAGGAAGAAGGCCTTCTACTTCCCAGCCCTGCTTGCGGGTTGCGAGAGTGACCGTGTTCACAGATGAAGTCTATTGGGAGCAGCAGTCAAACCCTCCAATGGTGACCTTGGGGGCACATGGACATGTTCTTTGCTTTAGTTTTTTTTCAGAAGCATAACTGGCCCTCCTTTTCTCAGCTTGACTGGCTGTCAGGGGATGAATATAATGGGCCATCTGGTCCTCTCCACACCCCCACCTCCCATATCCTAGTCCCTCTGGTGTATGGATGTGACTTCAGGATGTACCACCATGAAGTCGAAGGGGTACCTGGGACCTGGATCTTCCAGTGGCTCCCACTGAACATGGTGACTTGCAGAGGTTGGCTTTGCTCTCCTCCCTCCCTCCCTCCACTGCTGCCTTCGCCTCAGCTCCGAGATAGGCGGCTATAGGCGGCGAGGGCTGCAGTCCGGCTGCAAAGCCAGTTTTCTCCAAGGGATGCTAACTGGCCCATGACCTTGGCCTCATTAGCTTAGAACTCTCCACCTGAGCTGCCTGGATCAGGGCCAGCCAGAGAAATTAGCTCAGCCCACAGGCCCCCGGGAGAGCTATCAGGCAAAAATAGATCGGAGAGAACCAGAGACTCCTTGTGCAGGAGGGCCCACAGAGCCTATGGGCTCTGGCATTGTCCTACCTCTGCAGATGGAAGCTGAAGCCCGGGAGAGGAAGGTCATATTGTCATCAGGGCAGGCCTGGGTGAGAATGGTCTCCAGATGGCCAAAGTCACAGTCTTCTGTCACCTGGACATCCCATCAAGCCATGATAGGGGACAGATGAAAACTACCAGCAGACAATGAGAATCTCAGACGATGGAAACATTCATCACAAGCCATTTGTTGATTTTGGTTTTATTTACTCAGGAGCGCACATACCATGGATGTGAAAGGAGCGAAACTAAAAATACCCTGTAAGGAGATGGCCGCTGGTTATTAAATATATAAAGAGAGGCAGTGAACTTGCTATGCCAAGGCAGGTTGCTAGCCATGGGAGGCCTCCCTTCTCTGAGGAGAAATGGAGAGGGGTCGGGGAAGGGGAGATGAGAGGGAGGGTCTGGGAGGAGAGGAGGGAGGGGATGCTTCGATCAGGAGGGAAAGTAAATAAATTAATTAATCAATACAATTAAAATAAGCAAGGCAGTGTCATGTGCTAGCTAAAAGAGACCTCCACTGCCTACATTAAAGTCCCAGCCCTCTCCTTACTTGGCAGCTATTCAACCTCTTGCCTTACAGTGGAGAGAAGAGCAGAGTCTGTGGAGGCTGAGAGGGAGTGGGAAGCAGAGCTCTCCCAACCCCCACCAGCGTAAAACACCGGAAGCCAGGACCAGCACAGCACCAGGTCGGGTTTGGCCAGGAATGACAATGACAATGCCGCAGACAGCCGTCCAAAGACGAGCAAATCTGCTAGCCCGGACTGTGGGCTCGAAGGCAATCAGTGTTGGCCGCTCTCTTGGAGCCTTCCAGGAAAAGCTGTGTAGGTGTGTGTGCAAGTATGTGTGCGCCTGTGTGCTTGTGCATGTGTTCCGTGTGTGTATGTGTGCATGCATGTGCAGGAGCATACGTGCGTGTTTGTGTGTATGTGTGCATTTGAGCAAGTGTACACGTGCACGTGGCTGTGTGGTATGAGCATGTGGGTATGTGCACATGTGGGTGTGTGCACGTGCATGCTTGCATGCATGTGTGTGTGTGTGTGTGTGTGGTGAATAGCGTCAAAGTGTCTGCTTCATCCCACTTCTGCATCCTGCCCCATCCCAAGGGTACCACATCCAGGTATTTTTCCTATTCATCTGGTCCTGAAGCCTTCTATTTAAAGGCTCCATACTGCTCCGTTTATCATTGGCTCCATGTACTGAACCAGACCCCAGGAGAAGAGGCTCGCAGCACAGGGGAGTGACTGCTCAGCTGAAGTGGGGAGTGTGCTGCACAAAAGCAGGTTGAGGGGAAATGCTGCAGCTTTGAGGCTCAGCCACACAGCTTGATGCAAATCAAGAATTTTGCTCCTGTATGGACACCATTCACCTCAAGACCTCTTGAGCTCACAGCAGCTACTGATCATTAGAATCTCGCTTGTGGTGAGCTGAAGTCAGCTCTCCTGGATCGCACGTTAACAGAGCCAGAGCAGAACAGTTACCCCAGCAGTGGGCCATGGACTAATGCCACCTGCAGTGGGCAGGCGGTCTGTGCTTGATTTTATAGAAAGTGACACTCCCCCAAGTTGCCTGCTTTGATGGGTCCTCTTGTCAGATCCTTTTCTGCCCTTAGCTGCAGCTAATACAGTGGATCTGGGGTCAAGGATGAAAGAGGTTCTCTGAGAAGTCTGAGTGTGCTCAGGGCCATGAGGCTTGTGGGGCCGAGGGCAAGGCTAGGCTTCAGTGAGAGCTGTCAGAAGAGAGCTTGGGTCCCTGATCAGCCCCCAGTCATTGTCCAGTCTGATTTCAGGCCTTGGAAAGAAGCTTAATTCATCAGCTGTGTGTCTATAGGACCACTGTGGGATCACCATGGTTACCAAACATCCCTTTCCTTAATAAGGTTCCTCTTCCCACCCTACAGCCTCACCCAAGAGTTCTCTCCTTCCTGATCAAACCTGTTCTCTGTTGTGTGTGGTAGGACACTAGCCCTGGACCATGCTCATTTTTTGAGTGACCCCTCCCCTGCACAGTTTGTCACTGAAGCCCGTGCCACAGCCTACCCTGATCTCTAACTTAGGTGTATTTGTCAACCTGCTAGGCGCGGAGCCAAAGGGGAAATGGAATAGATTCCCTACCTGGCATTGTACAAATTCATTCTGGGCAGAAACCCGAAAGACAAACCTTCTAGCCACCTAGAAGAAAAACAATGTAAAATAATGGCTCTGTGGCCAGACCTTGGGACAGGGACGGATTTCTTAACCCTTTTCTTTATGGGTTGTGCTGTTGTTATTGTTGAGAAAAGATCCCCCTAAGTGTCTCAGACCGGCCTTGAACTTGCCATCCTCTCCCCTCAACCTCCAGAATATTGAGACATGGGCTAGAACTTCACTTGTTTGGTTGTTTATCTATTTATTTATCTGCTTTTAGGGTACTGGGGATTGATCCTATGGTTTTTCACATGATAGGTAGGTGGTTAAATGCTCTACCACTAAGCTGTGTTCTCATTCATTAGGGAAGGACTCTTGAGAGGAAAAAAAAAAAAGAAGCATAAACCATTCAATACAAAAGATTAACGGAAGACAGAAAGATGGCTCAGCAGGGGGAGGCACTTGCGGAACAAACATGCAACCTGAGTTCATTCCCCAGGACCCACAATGAAGGAAGGAAGGAAGGCAGGCAGGACAGACAGACAGACAGACAGGGAAAAGAAAAGACTCATCAGAAAGGGTCCCGTGCTCATTCCACCTGCCCCTCTGCTGCAGAAAGGCATTCGGCACTGGTTGGCTCTGAGCATGTTTGTCCACACACCTAGACTGTTCCCTGGCACAGGGGGAGTTTAAGCACAGCCTGCTCTGGGCAGAAGATTTTATTTTATTTTAATGTACATGGGTATTTGTTTGTGCACCCCATGTTTGCCTGGTACTCGTAGACAGCAGAAGAGGGAATTCAAGCTCCTAGGAACAGTTACAGCCCATTATGAGATGTCATGTGGGTACTGGGAACCGAACCCAGATCCTCCGAAAAAGCAGCCGGTGCTTAGACCCTGAGCCATCTTTTCTGCCCCTTAGTATCTTGTATTCAACCCCTGTGCTCTGGTGCATGGATGTAATAGCTTCTAACTTATTTTGTTGTCTTTTCTCAAAAGTCTTCATTTACAGCCAGGCAGTGGTAGTGCACACCTTTAAATCTGGCACTTGGAAGGCAGAGGCAGGAGGATCTCTGTGAGTTCATGGCTAGCCTGGTCTACAGAGTGAGTTCCAGGACAGCCAGAATTGCACAAAGAAGCCCTGTCTTTAAAAAATAAATTCACTTACATTCAAAAGAATAATACAATAAAGGTTGAGCCCTGGGGTCACCACTGCCTGGCATTTGTCAACATTTCCTTTGTCCCTTTTTATTATTAATTTTATTATCATCAAAACAGACTTTTGACCCTTTGCCCATGTGTGTCTCCTGGGAAGGTGGCTTACCTGTTTATCTGTAAGAATGTGGTGTTCAACAATGATAGTACAAAGCATTTTAGTGTGTAATCTGCTTAATATACACACTGCCTGTAACTTCAGTTCTAGGGTATCTGACACCCTCTGGCCTCCATGGACACATAAACACGTGGTACACATAAAGTTATGCAGGAACACATACACGAACACACAGGAAACAAGCAAGCATGTAAATAAAATAATTTAAGGCTATTGAAACTTTTTTCTCACACTAGTAGTAACTACATAGGAGTATCCTGAATTATTCTTTAAACTATTTTTATATTATGTATACATTTTTAAAATCTTGTGTTTATATGGGTGTATGGAGTAGGTATGTGTATGCATGTTCGTAAGTGTGTATGTGTGTGTGTGTGTGTGTGTGTGTGTGTGTGTGTGTGTGTGTGTGCTGTCTGACTTCAGAGTTCTGAGAACTGCGTGCCTGTCATTTAAGCTGCTTGGGCTGTGAGACTGTAGGCTGTGTCACATTCTGAGCTGCCAGGGACAGTGGTGCCTAAACTCAAGACCTGTGGAGAGGAGCTGATATTTTTTCACTACTAGGATAGTCAGACCACAACTTAGGAGAGTCTGTGGGGCCCGAACTAAGAGTCCATAGGATTCGGATTGAGCAGGCTGTGCACCATTCCTGTGGATCATCTCCGACCAGGGGAAATCTAGAAAACACTCACACACACACACACACACACACACTCACACACACATGCACACTCACACACACATGCACACTCACACTGACTCATACACACCCACATACACACACACTCACTCACACACACACACACTCACTCACACACACATGCACACTCACACACACATGCACACTCACACTGACTCATACACACCCACATACACACACACACTCACACACACATGTACACTCACACACACATGCACACTCACACTGACTCATACACACCCACATACACACACACACTCACTCACTCACACACACATGCACACTCACACACACTCACTCACACACACATGCACACTCACACTGACTCATACACCCACATACACACACACACTCACTCACACACACATGCACACTCACACTGACTCATACACCCACATACACACATTTACACACACATACACACACTCACTCATACACCCACATACACACACACACACACACACACACACACACACACACCCTTACAGTCTTTTTCCCCCCATACTTGCATTTGCATCTCACAGAGGTCAGCCAACAGCTGCGAGAACAGAATTCAAACCCAGATCTGCAGCCCAGAGCCCGAGTCTATCACCCAACTCCACCAATTCAACTAACGGACCCACTTGGGCACAGCCAAGACGTAAAGAGGCAGCCAGAATTCAAGGGAAGCCACGGATGCTGTACCTACATCTGGGAAGTGACATCCCCGGGGGGCCGCTGGAATTAGAGTTGTTTTCAAAGGCAGCAAAATCTATGAGGTCAGAGCTCTGCAAACCTGAGTCAGGGGGAGGATCAGGGTCCCAGAGCTCCAGTCAACTGTGGCTGCGACCTCGGTGAGGTCCCTTGGCTTCTCTAACCCCCCAGTGTCTTCACTGGAAAAATAGGGACAGTAATGTACTCCATGTGCCCTAGACCCATACTGCCCTTAGTCTAACAAGCTCACGAGATGCCTGGAGCAGTACAGGATGCAGGATGAGACGCAGCCCTTGTGCGCACTCTCACACACGTGGAGAAGGCCGGTCTTGGGGAAGGGGAATTTTAGCTCTCCTGCCCTCTGTAGGTGACTGGGGAGCACAGATACTTAAAGACCCACCCAGCCTAGTGTTCAGGATACACATAAAGGCTAGGATCACCCACTGATCTCTAATCTTTGTCCTTAAACATGAGCCCAGGGAAGACAGTGGTTCCTCTCCGTAGAGGAGGTCTGGGAACAACTCTAAAACTGGATCGAAGAGGCTGGCTAGCTCTGTCCTCCAGCCCCTTGGACCCCTCCCCCTTCCCATATGGGTGGCTCTGCCGTCTGTCAGACCTGCCTCTTTTGGGTCTGTTTCAGGAATGCTGGTGACACAACCTCCACCTTGATCCTGACTCCAAAACACACTCAGAAACATGCCTGCTGCCACAGTATCCCAGCGGGATGGGAGGAGTGGGTGCAGAGAAGAAAGGCAGGCCATGGGGGACCCAGCCTCCCTTCTCTGAGCCTGTCCCATTCCCCTGCCCTTCCAGACCCTCCCAGATCTTTCCTTTGGCTCTCAGCTACTGAGAGGGAAGCTTGGAGAGGGCATCCTCTGTTCTCTTAACCCTTTCCTCCCTCCCCTTCTGGGGCTCGGCTCCCTCTGCGCTTTGCTCTGGCACAAAGCCAGGATGGCTCGCTCAGAGGCCTGACATGGTTTCCTGAGCCCCAGACCTTCTTGCTGAGACTCCACACGACCTAGGGAGCACATCTGGCCTCATTAGGGGCCTGAAAAGGCTATGGGACTACTCTTCAAGGGAGGGGCAAGTATCCACCGCTCAAGAAACCCTGACAGAAGGCACTTCCTACACTGTCAGAGGGGTTCTGGGCAAGGGAAGATGGGCAGGTCCGCTGGCAGAGCGCCCCCTGTTGGATTCTCTCCTGTGGTTCCACCCGCACCCACTGCTTTCCTTTAGTGGGGTCCAGAAGAGGAAGGATGCTGAGGTGTGTGCCTGAGGTGTTTCCTTCAAACTCCGGCAGGCGCACAAGCCACTGTTCTCCGCACCGCCTCTCTGTGTTGCCAGTGTCAGCTGAGCTCTTCCATGCTCGCCGCAAGTCTCCCCATCCCCAGCCTGACAGCCTGAAGCCCAGGAGACCAGGAGACGCAGAGTATCATGGCCGTGGGATACGGAGGGGAGACCGTCACTACTGCAGCGTGGAAAAGCTCCATCTCCATCTCCAGAAGCATCTCCTCTCACGTACCTTCCTTCATCTCTTCTCCTGTCCCTCCCCCGCTCCCAATGTGGCCCCAGCAAAAAAGGATTTGCCATCGCGACAGGAAGTCCCTCCATAGACACACAATGGGTCTCTGTAGAGAAGGCAGACAATGGAGGTATTAATAGAAGCACGTTCTGTCGCCACCGTTGACGGGCATCGCTTAAGCACCGGCATTTGCTCTCCCACTCAGTTATGTGCTCAAGTTATGAACGCCTGGAGTCAAGTAGCGAAAGTGATTGAATGCCTGCCCTGCCCTTGGCTGTGTGACCTTAAGGAAGTAACTTAACCTCTCTGAGTCTCAGAACGGCAGGCTATCCGGGACCTCTATAAAATTGGGGGGGGGGGGGGAAGACCTCCTTCCAGGCTTCCTCCAAATATCGCTGCCAGGGCAAAGTAATATGTAAAATAGATGCAGACGTCCACTATAAACTGTGTGAGTACGGACATCACACATGCACTCACATCACTATGGTCTTCCAAAGTATCTCCGTTGTCCCCAGCTAATTCACATCTTATGTCTCCACTTCTGTTCTAGGGCTTTCTCCTCTGTGGCCAGAACAGCGGCACCAGGTGGGAGGAGGGGAGCAAAGGACATGGGACAGGACTGGGGGTGAGGGGAGACGGGGGAAGGGGGTGGGGGCTTCAGAGGTCTCAGCCCTTAGTTTGCTGGTTCCATTGCTTCTGCCTACGTAGAGACAGAGAGCATCATGGCGGAAGGGTATGGTGACGTACTTCCTGACGGTCAGTCAGGATGCTGGAAGACCCGGAAGAAAGTGGACGGGTGTGAGATACCCTTTTCTAGGACACATCCCCAGTGATTCCTTCCAACAATTAAACACAGCCTTCTAGTGCCCGCCACTCATCAACGACACCATCAGGGCCCCTGGGTTTAATGGTACCGATCAGGAGAAGAGTAGAGAGGACCATCTGGGAAAGCCACTTAGGTGAATGGGCCAAGGGTGGGGACAGGGGAGGGATGGCAAGAGAAACCGTGGGAGTGCCGCAGGGGGCACTCTGCCTACAGGCAACTCTCAAAAGGGCTTAGAGCCTTAGAGCCACAGTTTTTCAACCCGTGAGTCCCGACCTCCTTGTAGTCCAAGGACATTTTCACAGAATGAAATATCAGACATATCCTGCCTATCAGATATTTATTTACATTATGGTTTACAACAGAAGCAAAATTACAGCTATGAAGTAGCAACGAAATTATTTTATAGTTGGGGTTCATCACAACATGAGGGACTGTATTTGGAAGGCTAAGAACCACTGGTGTAGAGTAACTTAGCTGGAGAAGGTGGGGTAGCTCACCACACTATCATGTTCTGAGAAGGGAACTTGGTTCTTTTCAAGCTTGGTGTTTATTTGGCCATGTATGAGATACAGCCCTTGTTTTGAACATCTGTCATCTGTGCAGCCCAAGGGAAGGCTAAAACTTGGCTGCTTTTTGTAGTAAGCCCTGCTACTGAGCACATTTTAAAATCTTGATTCCAGCATAGGTCCTCACATATTTCTAAATGTCATTATTTACTGCATCGCTTACCATTTTTGCCTAGGCACAAAGTTATAAGTTTCACACATGTCTAGGAGAACTTTGAAGAGATGGTCTTTCTTCCTTGGATGCTTGTGAATTCCATCAGAAGAACAGTGCCTGCTAAAAGAACAAAGAATGTAAAAGAAGAAATCATCTAAGAAATAACAGAAGAAAATAAGATTATTTATCCTTCTGCTTGATTACATATAACTTTTCTGTTTTGTTTTGCTTTTTTAAGATTTTTCTTATTTTTAAGATTTATTTATTTATTTATTTCATGTATGTGGGTACACTGTTGCTGTCTTCAGACCCACCAGAAGAGGGCACCAGATCCCCTTTCAGATGGTTGTGAGCTACCATGTGGTTGCTAGGAATTGAACTCAGAACCTCTGGAAGAGCAGTCAGTGCTTTTAACCACTGAGCCATTGTTCCAGCCCCAACTTTTCTGTTTTCTATATTTGCTTCAGGGTTCCCCCCCCCCAATGCTCATCCAGCTATTCATTCTGTTTGACCCAATTCCTTCCTCACACCTGCCTGTTACCCAAGCTTCCTTGAGGTCTTTAATAAACAAGTCTTTAAAAACTGTTTCTGGGCAAAAGAGGATGTGGAACCTGATACCAGGTAATACCTGCAGGGCAACCATTGCAGTCCGAAGAGGAAGGGAGGCACCAAGGAAGTATGTGTTGTCACGCCAGCAGCAGCAGTCAGTCAAGCACTCTGGGAAGTGCCAGGGTGGAGTGTGCTCAGACACATTGCTGCCAAGGTAGGTGTCTCTTCCAGGGCTTGTCAGTTATTGGCTGAGGGCTACTTCTAGGAGAGGAAGTGTTGATTTTTTGATGCATCAGACAGGTACATGGTTGGTAAAGGGAACTCTGGAGTTGAATGAGGAAAGAATTCAAGGAAAGAAATAACAGTGGCTCCCTGTTGGAGTGGAGTGGTTTGAGGGCAAGGACTCATAGGCTAGGAATCTATACAATTGAATTAATGGCGTCCTGGTTGTCTCCTAAGACTCTGAAGACAGTTAATGACTCCCATTATAGTCCTTCCTCTTTCCTTAAGTGCAGACCCGTCTGTTGTGGAGCTCAGTGCTGGCTTCTCTTTAATGGTTTTGTATTTTATTGCTTTGAGAGGCATTTGTCACTTGCCTGGAGCCAGGGAGAGCACAGACAAGCGTGGCTCTCTGCTATCAAGGCTGCCTTGGGGACAGTGGTGTCCCTCAGCTATTTGGCAAGGTCTCATTTCCTATTTCTCCCATCCACCTCTGAGACTTGCCTCTAGGGTCTGGAGTAAAGAGCCATTGCTTACTGATTCCTTGCAGAGGGGGGAGAGGAAGGGGTTAACAAGTTGCCACTGTTATGTCCCAAACAACTTCCTTCAGGGTAACCTCAAGCCCACACTACCCCTCAGATGCACTGTCTGTTGGATTTAGAAAACTCAGGGACTCCAGCGGTCCCCAGCCAGGCCCTTCCAGCACATATTCTAAACCCCAGTCTTCTCCATGTTTCTGTCTCTCCTCTTCTGCTCTCTGGTGATATTCCTCTGTTTCCTTCTCTGCCTTCAGACTTGTGTCAGGGTCTGTTGTTTCAAAGTATCTCTTTTCTGTCCTTGTTACAAACTAGAGATGAAAGTAGCAATAAAAACATGTTCTTGCCCTATCATTTTTCGCCAGATTCCAAGATAGAGAAAAAAATTTTTTTTAAAGTATGGAAGAGTGCTGTAAATGTGGGTGTGGGAACAGTGTGACTACACCTGCAAACTCAGCACTAAAGCTGAAGAGACAAAGAGCTTGAAGCCAGCTCAGGTTACAGAGATCTCAAACAAACAAACAAACAAAGGAAACAGGTTTGGGACCTGTGCTTCCTTTCAAGGAGGTGGTATATTAGCGATGTGACTGGAACGGCTACATTTGCCAGCTGTGCCCGTGGCCACTCCTGCCGAGGGCTGGATCTGTATATTTTTCTGTGAAGTTTCACAAGTCACACCAGATGTTCCAGGAATTAGAATCAGAGTCTCAGTTCCAAGGAGGGTCCATCAAGAGGGTCAAATAACATGGAGCTTGGGATTTATAGTTTGATTTTTCTTTTCTTTTTTTCTTTTCTTTTTTTTTTTTTTTTTTTTTGAGACAGGATCTCCTGTCACCCAGGCTGATAGATAACGTTGAACTTCTCTCTCTTTCGTCCCCCAAATGCTAGAATTGCAGGCATGCATCGACAAGCCTGGCTTTATGTGGTGCTAAAGACCAAACCCAGGACTGTGGGCATGCTAGGTTAGCATGCTTCCTGCCCTCTGTGCCAAATCCCCGGCTTGTTTATTTGTTGTCCTGTGTATTGTATGAGCATGCTAGCATGTTCAGCCAAATTCCAATATAATTTGGCCAAAGATGATACAAATTATTTCTTTTCCTGAAATTCTATGGTAGCCGAGAATCCTGCACTTTATCTGGCTGCCAGGTTGAGAACTGCATGTGCCCAGGACTAACCAGTCCCTTAGTGGAGGTCTTTGTTCTCAGGATTCGCAGTTGTTTGTTTTGAAAAGGTCTCCCGCGGGGCCATGGGTGATGCCCGGCTTGCCGAAGAAGCACAGTAAATATTTACAGATTGATACTCAGAGCCTGGGTGCTGGGCCTCCTGCCTCACAGAGGTCAGAGTCCACAGAGGATGGGAGAAGAGGCATGAACCACATGCCTTGTGCTTCCTGGGTTTCACGGCCAGGGCAGGAAAGGCTTGTAGGGTGAAGCCAGACCTGAGGTAGGAGTAGAAGGAACAGCCGAAGCTTCTAGGAACAGAAGCAGGGAGCTGAGAATGTCCTGAGCTGCAGGAGACTAAAAGGAGTGTCAGGAGAGGGGTGAGCTTGGAACCAGAGGGTTGGCAGAGCCATTTCAGGCCTGGAGGATGTGGTCAGAGAGTGTCACCCTAGGGGAGAAGGGACAGCAAAAGGGCTGAGCACAGGCTCAGTGAAGGAGGGTGTGATCTCTGCATCCTGAGGCAGGGTTTTCCTCTGTGAGGCAGGGAGTTAAGTCAATCTATATATGTGGCATTTCTTATATAAGCTCTTCTTTCCCACCACAGTCATCGGAGACTCTGGTACCCACATCGTTTTGTTTCAGAGAGGCAGATGCCCAGTGTGATCATAGCTGCCACCTTCTGGTGATGTTCACCCGGACATCTTCTGGATGCTACCCAAGCCTACCTTGTTGCTAGCATGAAGATGGTGGTGATGGTGATGATCGTGCTGGTGATGGTGATTGTAATGGTGATGATGATGGTGGTGGTGGTGGTGGTGGTGAAACCTCATCTACTAAGATCCTCTAAGGCAGTGTTTCTCAACTTTCCTGGTGCTGTGACCCTTTAATACAGTTCCTCGTGTTGTGGTGACCCCCAACCACAAAATTATTTCATTTCCACTTCATAACTGTAATTTTGCCCCTGTTATGAATCATGATGTAAATATCTGTGGGTTTTGATGGTCTTATTTGATCCCTGTGAAAGGGTCATTCAAAGGCCCCAAAGGGGTCGTGACCCACAGGTTGAGAACCGCTGCTCTAAGGTGTAAAACATACTGTGTACATCACATTATTGACTTCTTATTCTTTGATTTGGTTTTTTGAGACAGGGATTCTCTGTGTAGTCCTGGCTGTCCTGGAACTTGCTCTGTAGACCAGCCTGGCTTCAAACTCAAGAGTTCTACCTGCCTCTGCCTCCTGAGTGCTGGGACTAAAGGCGTGCACCACCACATTATTGACCTCTTGAAATAGATGTTTCAGAGAAGTAATTGCCCCCAAACAACGAATGTGGAAACCAAAAACAAACTACAAAAAAGTTACTTCCTCAACGTCACACAGCTGGGAAGACAAGAGTCTAGGATTCGAGACCCAGTCTTGGGCTGGAGAGATGGCTCAGCGGTTAAGAGCACTGTCTGCTCTTCCAGAGGTCCTGAGTTCAAATGCCAGCAACCACGTGGTAGCTCACAACCATCTGGAATGGGATCTGGTTCCCTCTTCTGGTGTGTCTGAAGACAACGACAGTGTACTCACACATGGTGGCCACGCTCTGGTCCAGAACTAACCCCTGGTCTCATTCATTGACACAGTGAAAGGCTAAGGAAGGACTGTTTGGGAAGAAGTGTGGGCAGATCACTAGAGAGTAGGGATGCTACAGAAACCTAGAAGGGACCACTGGTCACAAAGGACCCGGTCAATCATACTCTGAGCAAGCAGTGAGTCTCTGAATCCAGGGAGAATCTCACGAGGAAAGCAAGAACTAGGAACTGCCTGGTGAGATGGACGCCATGCTGGGGTTGCTCTTCCTGAATCTCAGCAGCGTCACAACACTGCCTCACCAGAGGAAGTCCCGCTGGCCTTGAGAGCTGCCACCCCTACTAAAAACAGGGATTCAGGTTAATTTTATATTTTAAGGAGATGACCAGAGAAAAGAGAATATGGTGGTTGGTCCAGGTAGGACAGGTAGAACTTGGAGGGGGGCATACACTTCATATACATGTGTAAGATTATTGCAAGAAATGCGTTTATGTGCTTATCGGGGCTGACTGGTTAAATTCAAAATCTGGAGGGCAGGGGTAGAAGGGCTGGAGTGAGCATGCGTCAGCGCTGCTGTTCACAGCCGAATTCCCTCTGCTTCCAAGAGCCTCAGTTACTCTTAGATGACTCCTCCACTGGTGAACTGAGACCCACCCAGGTACTTGGTGTCTTAAAGAAAAGGAATGTTAAGCCGAGAACAATGCGGGTCCAATACCCCGGAGTAACAGAGACAATGCCTAAAGCCTGGGTGTGTAGAGACTGCGGCCTAGCGGACTTCACACAATAACACAGGCCCCTGGAGTGACTTAGGCCAACACCGTGTTGGGAGGAGCCTGGGGTCCCACAGAAGTCCTGGGTTTGGGAGGAGCCTAGACGGAATGCCAAGAGTTCGGATCTGCTCTGCTAGCACTAGCCTTGTGATGCTGTTTGATCTTAGTAGCTCTCTCTGTCTCAGTTTTCCCGACTGCGAAATGGAGAGAGTTAGAATGCTGTCTGTGGGACGGCTGTGATGGGAATCAAAGGCACCGCAACGTGAACGGGGCTTGAAACTTAGACAATACAAACTCCTTGTACGACGTTGCTACCCTGAGCTCTTCACAAAGAAAAGTGAGCAGGCCAGGCTACCCAAAAGTGGTCCTGGACGTGCGCGCGCCCCCTAGAGGAAAAGAAGCAATAAGGCATGAAGGAGGTCTTCCTCTTTGGGAACCCTGGTAGCTTTGCTGTGGGGCTTTGCAGCGCAAGAGGAAGGTTTCTTTTCTCCATCAATTAAAGGATACTTGTGGTAGGCTTGTGATGGACCACCACGCTCTCAAAACGGAGGTGGAGGCAGGCACCAGGAGGCAGGAGCCAGCGGAAAGCCGCCTCCAGGGGGCGCAATAGGGCTTCTGCTGCGGTTGCGGGCTAGAGGCACGGCTCGGCCCCCCTCGGGCTTCTGGGCGTTCTTGGAAAACCCTTGGAAAACACTGGACTTCCTGCCACGAAATGGGTGGGGACCGCAAGCACTTGCAATCCCGGGAAACTCTGCGCCTGTAACTCCATTAGCACTGCCAGATTGGGGGACACCCATCACGTGGCCTGTCTGCTTTACAGGCCAGCCTGAATTTCTTGGAACCAGGCTGGTTTCTCTTAGGTCCCTGGATGACCCAGGCTTTCCTTTAGATCTATTTGAATGTGCCTGCTGTCTTTTTCCCTGTGGTAGCCCAGGGACCACTTTAACTCAGCAGACCACACAGTGGTGCAGGGCAGAAAGGGGGTCCTTTAGAGCCTCTAGGCGGTGCGAACATGCAGGTACTTGTTAGATGCCTCAGTGACTGACCTTTGGCATAGCAGGCTAAAGAAAGAGGCTGAAGCAAAGGAGCTGTGGTAAGACTCCCCAGCTAGGTGTCTGAACCAAAGTTTGGACTCCGAGCCCTGCGTGGGCGCAGAAGCAGCAGCTTTAATCCTGGAGTCTTAAAAGCCGTCGGGACCTCATGCACACAGGTCCTCCAGAGGTCTCCTCCTAGCTAGAAAAGAAGCAGGCTGGGGTCAGGAACGGAACTGGAGTTCTGGAAGCAAGCAGGATGGAACCAGGTCTCCAGTCCTGTTCATATGAGCGCCCCCATGCCCTTGAACAATGCCAGCTCCGCGAGCCTCAGTCTCCCCATTACAGGATGGGCATCATAATTCCTACTTAGGAAAAGGAGATGAATGGGAATTCCCAGCATGGGAACTGGTCTGCAACACCCACCTAGCCAAGGAATATTTGTTGGATCAATGGATGAGGAGAGTAGTCAGGTGATCTGAAAATATCGTGCATGTTGTGAATATAAGCTCCACCCCACAGTTACCTGGCAACAGCCAGGGATGCCAGGCACTATAAAAGGGGCTGCTTGCACCCTCCTCACTTTCTTGCTCCTCTTGCTCTCTTACCCTCTTCCCCCCTTGTCTCGTTTCTCCCCATCCCCCCAACCCCCACGTCCTCATGGCCAGCTTCTACTCTCTCCCTCCCTCTCCCTCTTCTCTCTTTCTCGGCCCCTACTATCCTCTTAACTTCCCTCCTAATGCCCTGAATAAACTCTAGTCTTCCTTAGGTGGAAGGGATGTCTCAACATGAATCTGGAGGCATCCCCCTTCCCCCAAACCTCACCACACCTCCACAGAACACCTCCCCCTTATCTTTTTATAAACACATCACAGGCCCTACAGGACTGTTTGCTCAAGGCCTTCAGAAACCTCTCGTCTCTGTTTATCATGGTAAAGGACTTAGAATGTAATCTGTGGGACCAAGTTCCCACTCTTGCTTTGACACTGCTAGATGCTGGAGGGAAGCTGCCAGTGCAAAGGCTCTGAGGTGGCAGAGATTAGCATGGTTAAGGGTCGACAAAGTTGGAAAGGCTGAAGAGAGCAAGCAGGGAGAGGGTGGTAGAGAAGGTCAGGGGGTGGCAGAGGATGGCGAGGCGTGCTTAGATTAAGCAACTAGAAGGAAGGAGGGGTTTGGTTTTGTTTGTATTGTTTATTGTTGGCAGTAGGCTTTTTGGTTTGGTTTGTAAACAGAAAACTTCAAGAAGCTATGTGTCCATTACAGGTCTGGCAAGCTATGGCGGGGGGCGGGGGGGTGGGATGGGGGGGGGCTGAGGATCTTGTGGGACTGCAGTGACAAGGAAAGGCAGGCTGATGGTCGGCACATCTTGTCGTGTCCACTTCTGGGGGTTTCTTGCAAACACTCTCCTTGGCTGGTGTGATGGTTTGTATGTGCTGGGCCCAGGGGAGTGGTACTATTAGAAGGTGTGGCCCTGTTGGAGTAGGTGTGTCACTGTTGGCGTGGCCTTAAGACCTTCCCTCATCCTAGCTGACTGGAGGCCAGTATTCTGCTAGCAGCCTTCAGATGAAGATGTAGAATCTCAGCTCCTCCTGCACCATGCCTGCCTGGATGCTGCCATGCTCCTGCCTTGATGATAATGGACTGAGCCTCTGAACCTGTAAGCCAGCCCCATTTAAATGTTTATAAGAGTTTACTTGGTCATGGTGTCTGTTCACAGCAGCAAAAACTCTAAGGCAGCTGGGATGTAACCCTGTTGGTGAGGTGCTGTTTGTGTAGTGTACATGAAGCCCTGGGCTGGATGCCCAGCACCACATAAACTGAGCGTGGCCGTGGTCTTCTGAAAGCCCAGCACTTGAGAGGTGCAGACAGGAGGTTTAACATTAGCCTCAGCTACATATCCAGTTCAAGACCAACACAAGACCCTGTTTACACAAATTCTCTCTCGCATCTCCACTGTTCCTTTCATCCCTTCTCTGTATATCAGACCCATTAGTGGGGCATCTGCCTCTTTGTTTACAGCAATAGTTTTCTCTCCGTGTCTCTGTCTGTCTCTCTCTCTCTGTGTATCTCCCCTTTTCTCCTCTCAGCCTCTTTGCAATCTTAAAAATTATCCAAAACAAACAAACAAACAAACAAAAGTCCTAACAAAAACAAAAACACCAAAGAGCTTTGGTTCGGGTGAGTTACATTTATCGAAGGTAAATATAACAGGCTGGGCATGGTTGACACACGCTTTTAATTCCATCATTAGGAGGCAGCGGCAGGTAGATCTCTGTGAGTTCGAAGCTAGGCTGATCTACATAGCAAAGTCTTGTTGTTGCTGCTGCTGCTGTTTTAAATAACTATGCTATAAGTAAAAAGTGAGAGTATTTAAAAATATTTGTTTATTCATTTGAAAAGCAATTGGTAGAAGCTGGAGAGATGGCTTAGCAGTCATGAGCACTTGCTGCTCTTATGGGGGCCTGCACTGAGCTCATCTGTAACTCTGACTCCAGAGAACTCAATACCATCTACAGGTGTAGGCACAGGTGTAGGCACAGGTGTAGGCACAGGTGTAGGCACAGGTGTGCGCACATACACAAAATTCATTTTTTGACCTTTAAAAATTAAATGAAAATTGTGAATCCACCACACATAATATTTTTTGTGAAGGGCTGGAGAGATGGCTCAGTGGTTAAGAGCACTGACTGCCCTTCCAGAGGTTCTGAGTTCAATGCCCAGAAACTACATGGTAACTCACAACCATCTGTAATGAGATCTGATGCCCTCCTCTGGTGTGTCTGAAGACAGCTACAGTCTATATAATAAATAAATAAGTCTTTTCCAAAAATATTTTTGTGAAGAAGGAAAAAGGCTCTGGTTGAGTCTTTTTATGGAAGAAATGGGACCCACTGCCCTTCACAAATCCTTGCCCCTGGGTAAGGAGGAAGGCTTAAAAACCTCCCAGGTCACCATCAACAATCCCACACTTCACCAGAAGTCAACAAGAGGTGTTTTCTTCTTTGCTTAACTTTGTCTTAGCTGTTTCTATATGTGTCTGTGTGCCCCACGTGTGTGCTTGGTACCTTTGGAAACCAGAAGAAGGTGTCAGAGCCCTTGAAACTTGAGTTACAGATAGTTGTGAGTGTAGGTGGCCTTGTAGGTGTTGGGAATAGAACCCAGGTCCTTTGCAAGAGCAGTCGGTGTTCTTAGCCACTGAACCCTCTCTCTAGCCCCTGTGGTAAGGTTTGTTTGTTTATTTACATGAAATATATTTCTGTGTATTTATTTGTATGTTTATGGGTGTTTTGCCTGCATGTGTGTTGGCGTACCACATGCCTTGTGCCCAAGGAGGCCAGAAGAGGTTTTTAGATCCCCTGAGACTAGAGTCACAGGCAGCCATGAGTCACCACATGGGTCACTGCCAACTGAACCTATGACATGAAGAACAACCAGTGTTCTTAAGTGCTGAGCAATCTCTCCAGACCCCCCAAGTGGTAGTTTCTTAAAGATTAGTTGCAGTGTAGAATATGGATTCAGTGTCATTGGCCTTTTCTTAGTGTACTGCATGATCCATTTATTTTGCATTTTTGAGTTGAAGTTTGACACTTGCATGGACTAACAACACTGATTCTCTGGAAAATACCGAGTTATTACTACCACTGACAGAACTCGTCACATGACTAAATGGTGAACGATATCTTCAGCTCCCATAACAATGGTTTCTATTCATTCTTTATAGGCAAGACCTCATGTGGTCCAGGCTATCCCCCAACTCCAAACTCTTTGTGTAATACATAATGACTGAACTGTGTCTCCTGCCTCTATCTCCCAAATGCTGGGACCACAGACACACACCACCACAACGGGTGTATGCAGTGCCAGTGATCACACCCAGGGCCTTGGGAATAAGCAAGTACTCTACCAACTGAACCACATCCTCAGCCCCTAAAGTTCCTTCCATCAGAAAATCAAAACAAACCAAACAAAAGCTCCTAGGGTCTTAGGGTTATCACCATGATGAAACTCCATGATCAAAACCAGCTTGGGGAGGAAAGGTTTATATAACCTGAATCACAGTTCATTGAGGGAAGTCAAGGCAGAAACTCAGACGGAGCAGGAAACTGGAGGTAGGAGCTGATGGCAGAAGCTATGGAAGGATGCTGCTGACTGGCTTGTTCCCCATGGCTTGGTCCGCCTGCCTCTTTACAGAACGCAGGACTACCAACCCAGGGTGGCCCCACCCACAATGTACACGCACATCAATCACTAATTAATAAAATGTTGTACAGGCTTGTCTGTTTGCAGTATGATCTCATGGAGGCTGTACTAGCGAGTGTTCTCTGGAGCAACAGTTCCAGATGATGCAACCCTTTAATACAGTCCCTCATGTTGTGGTGAGCCCCGGCCCTAACATTATTTTTGTTGCTACTTGATAACTGTAATTTTGCTAGTGATCAGAGTCTCAGTTCCTAAGACCTGAGGGGGCAGGAAATTGTGTGTGTGTGTGTGTTGTGAATTGTGTAAATAGATAGTTAGATAAATAGATAGATTGGATTTATTAGACTTTCTTACAAATTGTGGTCCAGCTAGTCCAACAATGGCTGTCTACCAACAGCAAGTCTAAGAATCCAGCAGTTGTTCAGTCCATGAGGCTGGATGTCTCAACCAGTCTTCAGTACATGCCAGAGTCCCAGAGAAGTCCTAATGCCAGCAAAGGGATGGATTTGCCGTGGAGCATGAGAACAAAGAGCAAATCCTTCTTCCATGTCCAGACATGGGCGGCCACCAGAAGCCATGGTCTCTATAAAGATGCATCTTCCTACTTCAACAGACCCAAACTGAAGATGGGCCTTCCTACTTCAAGTGATTTAATTACAAAACATCCCTCATAAGGAATACCCATCCTGGGTTTTAGTTCGTTCCAGATGTAGTTGACAGCCAAGAACAGCATTTTCTCAAAGGAGGTTCCCTCTTTCAAATGACTATAGCGTGTGTCAGGTTGAAACAAAACTCCCCAGCACGGCCAGGTTGAGGAGTGCATCAAATCCTCAAAGTATAAAATTGTCTAACATTTTAACTTTTGCTCTAAAGCACAGATTTTATCATTGTTGAGCAATACTGATAGTCGCTTTGAGGAAGCAGGACGCTCACCGCACTGATTTTCAAGAAAGCCCCTGCCAAATAATTGTGACTCAATAAACAAAATCGGGGCGGATGGGGGGGGGGTTGCTTGCTGCCCTGAGATTCAACACCTGCATGAACTCTCCCTAGCAGCAAGAATGACACTTAGCTAGACAACCCAATGGCTGCCTGCGTACCTCCCATTCCATCTCACAGAAACACTGGGCTCCTTCTGGGGAGGGGTCCCTGGCTCTAGATTTCAAGCTACCTAGTAGCTGGTTTTCTTAGGAAGAGAGGCACAGAGTGACATTGTTTTGTGACCTCTGGTGTCTTGCCCGTGGACCCGTAGCAAGGTTCCTCCACCTAGACTACCTCCAAACAGGGAACCAAGTGCTCAGATCTGTGAGTCTAGGGGAAAACATTCTCACTCCAATCACTGTTCCATCCTGCTTAGCCAGTGTGGGGTCAAGACCAGTGTATCCTCTGTTCCAACAGCAGAGTTTACAAAATCAGTTGGATTTAGAAGGGAATTCCCCATGCTACATTTTGAAGCAGGACTACAGCTTAGAACTTTCTGGAAATGTTCAGATCACAATGACAGGTTGGACATTGTAATATTAAAATCTTGGCATGGGGTTTCTTCCCACCTTTGACCCCGGATATTCCCGGATAAAAGACACACACAAAGCCTTTATATTTTTGAACTATGTCTTAGGTAGCACAATAGCCGGGCAGTTGCCTACTCTCCATGTCGTTAGAATCTATGCATCTATATATCTATAACCCAAGCTGTTATTTGTTATGTTTCATATGGGCTGCTCTTAGCTCTAACTGGTCAGTCCACACAGCCATGTTTTTATGGCTCAGCTAACCCATGGAGGCTCTCCTTCTCTCCTGCTTGATCTCCTTCTTCCGTGGCAGCATCCCTCCGTCCCTCCCTCCCTCCCTCCTTCCCTCTCTCTCTGTCTCTCTCTGTCTCTCTCTGTCTCTCTCTGTCTCTCTCTGTCTCTCTCTCTCTCTCCCTCCCCGCCCCCCCCCCCCCCCCCCGTCTCAACCAGGGAGAAAACTAAACCCCACCTATGTCTCTTCTCCTCAGCTATTGGCTGTTGGCATCGTTTTGGGAGGACTGCACTTAGCCTTACAGCAGACAGTAAAAGACAAAACCTCAACATCAGATTTTGCTTTCTCCTGAAAGCTTACTTGGGTTTCTAGAAGGAAAAAATCAAAATCAAAAAACCGGCGTTGAGAAAAATAGGATGGGAAGCCGCAGCCTCCAGAGGGCTGGTGGCGACCGGGGCGGTGGTGTGAAAAAGGTTGAGCGTGAGACTTACACAGTGGAGTTGGCCAGAGACAAAGTGGCTTGCCGCCAGGGTCCCTCTACAGTTGGGGTGGAGCTAAAATAAGCCCTGGCAGGGGAGCTAGGCAGGAATTAGTCAGATTCCTAAGTTTCTCTCCCGTTACCCACTCCACCCTCCTGTTCTATAAGACATCTGGAGATTAATCTCTGGTCTGGGAACCGTTGAAGATGTTGCTGTAATCCCAATGACAGATTGGTGGGAGCGGGAGGCTAACCTAGCAAGGCCCTGCCTCAAAAACAAACAAAACAACCCGCCACCCCAACGTTTAAAAATAATTTTAGAAAAAGAAAAAAAAAATAATGAACTGAACGTGGTGGCATATATTTGGAATCTGAGCACTTGAGAAACCTAAGCAGGAGGATTGCTGTGAATTTCGAGACTAATTTGAACTAGATCATGGAACTTTGTCTCAGAAACAAATTAAAGAGGCTGGAGTGATGGGTCAGCAGTTAAGAGCACTTGCTGTTATTTCAGAGGACCTGGTTTGGTTCCAGCCACCTCCTAGACGTTCACAACTGCCTATAACTCCAGTTTCGGAACATCTGGTGTCCCCTTCTGTCCTCTGAGGGCCCTGGACATGCATACAGTGCACACACATACAGACAGGCTCTCTTGCATATATGTAAAATTAAATTAGGGGAAAAAAAGGAAGAGGAGGAGGAAGCAAGGAGTTTTAAGAGCTGAATATGAAAACAGGACATTCGACTTGTCCCACCTCGAAGTTACACAGTGTGACCTCACCCTTCAGGGAGGGCAGTGGAGGACGGCCAGCTTAATGAAAACACATAACACACTGGCAAACTCGGGTTCCCAGCAAATAGCCACCTAGACCACCCTGTGGTGAAGCTCTAAGTGGACAGCCCATACGTGCTCAGAGCTGCCAAAAAGCCTCCAGGCATTGCCCTGAGGAGAGAACCTCCGGGCCTGGGGAAACCTGAGAATCCAAGAGAGACCAGAACAAATACAACGGGCAACCTGGAAGAAATAATGCGGTGCTGGGAGGGAGGGGGTGTGGGAGAGAGAGAGAGAGAGAGAGAGAGAGAGAGGGAATGTGTGCATACCTGTATGTGTATGTGAGAGAGAAAGTATGTGTGAGAAAGTATTTGTGTAGAAAGTGTGTGTATACATGTGTGTGAGAGAGTATGTATGTGTGTGTATGCAGGAGAGAGAATTGTGTGTGTGAGTATGAAACAGTGTGTGTGTGTGTGTGTGTGTGTGTCTGTGTGCTAGTGCAAAGCTTGAGTCTTTAGTTCCAGCTCACAGAGGGTGGAGCTGGGTAGATCTCTGTATATTCAAGGCCAGCCTGGGCCACATGTTGAATTCCTGGCTTACCGGGGCTACACAGTGAAACCCTGTTGTGCTCCCCCACCTCTGAACAGAGTGAAGATCTGAGTAGGTTGTGGGGTATAGCTCTGTAATTCCAATACTAAAGGAAATCAGCAGAATGATCAGGAGTTCAAGGTCAAGACCCTACCTCCAAAAAAAAAAAAAAAAAGTCTGGGGTGAGTGGAGAAAAGAGCAAAACAGCCAAAGACTGGAAGGGGGCGGGGGGGGGGAGTGTAAGGCCAGTCAACACACTTCAGCTCTGTCTTACCTTGCGGCCCAGAGACAGGCACTGAGCAAGGAAGCACAAACAAGAATTTCCCTATTCATCCAAGAGTGCGGTTTGAGCCTCGCTCTCCAGATACCCTGCCCTTTGAGCATTCCTGGAAGAAGGTTCAGAGCAGCTGAGCGAGCCCTAACTGTGCCCTGTCCGGCCCACTCTGCTTGGCGACTTTATCTATTTGAACCTGTACTGCCTTTCCCTCGCCACAGGTACAGAACTAAAAAAGAAGTGTGCCACTTCTGGTAAAACCACAAAGCAGTGTGGGGAAAGAGAACTTGGGCATCAAGACAGAGGTGTGGCAGCTTGGTGTTAGCACATCTGGCAGATGGGAGGACCCGGTTTTCACTCCCAGAGTCCTACAAGGAGAGGAGCATCCTTAAAGTTTCTGTAAGGCTAAGGACACTGTCAAGAAGACAAAACAGCAGCCTACAGATTGGGAAAGGACCTTTACCAATCCTACATCTGACAGAGGGCTAATATCCAATATATACAAAGAACTCAAGAAGTTAGACTCCAGAGAATCAAATAATCCTATTTAAAATTGGGGTACAGAGCTAAACAAAGAATTCTCAACTGAGGAATTCCGAATGACCAAGAGGCACCTAAAGAAATGCTCAACATCCTTGTCATCAGGGAAATGCAAATCAAAATAACCCTGAGAGTCCACCTCACACCAGTCAGAATGGCTAAGATCAAAAGCTCAGGTGACAGCAGATGCTGGCAAGGATTTGGAGAAAGAGGAACACTCCTCCACTGTTGGTGGGGCTGTAAACTGGTACAACCACTGTGGAAATCACTCTGGTAGTTCCTCAGAAAATAGGACATAGAACTATCTGAAGACCCAGCTATTCCACTCCTGGGCATATACCCAAAAGTCACTCCAACATATAGCAAGAACACATGCTCCACCATGTTCATAGCAGCCTTATTTATAATAGCCAGAAACTGGAAAGAACCCAGATGTCCTTCAACAGAGGAATGGATACAGAAGATGTGGTACATTTACACAATGGAGTACTATTCAGTTATTAGACACAATGACTTTTCTAGAAATTCCTAGGCAAATGGATAGAACTAGAAACTATCATCCTGAGTGAGGTAACCCAGTCACAAAAGAACACACATGGTATGCACTCACTGATAAGTGGATACTATCCCCCAAAAGCTCTGAATACCCAAGAAACAATTCATAGACATTATGAAGCTCAAAAAGAAGGAAGGTCAGAATGTGGATGTCTCAATCCTTCTTAGAAGGGAGAACAAAACACTCAAGAGAGGAAATACAAGGTCAAATAGAGGATCAGGGATTGAAAAAAAATCAGTCAGAGACTGACTCACCTGGGGATCCACCCCATCTGCAACCACCAAACCCAAACACTATTGCTGATGCCAAGAAGTGCTTACTGGCAGGAACCAGATATGGATGCCTCCTCAGAGGCTCTGCTAGAGTCATACAGATACAGTTGTGGATGCTTGCAGCTAAACATCGGACTGAACATGGGAACCCCAATGAAGGAGCTAGGGAAAGAACTGAAGGAGCTGAGAGGGTTTGCAACCTCATGGGAAGAACCAACTAAACCCTCCACAACTCCCATGAACTAAAACACCAACCATTGAGCACACACGGAGGGACCCATGACTCCAGTTGCATATGTAGCAGAGGATAGCATTGTCTGACATCAACAAGAGAAAAGAAAAGGTCTTTGGTCCAGTAAAGGAGTGTTTTCCCAGTGTATGGGAATGCCAAGGCACTGAGGTGGAGAGGGTGGTTGGGAGAGGGAGCACCTTCATGAACACAAGTGGAGGGGGAGGGGAGGATGGGGGGAAGGGAGAAGGGGATAACATTTGAGATGTAAATACAGAGAATATCCAATAAAATAATTATTTAAAAAAGAGTCAGAATAGGGGTTCTTTATGTAGAAGTGGGAGATGAAATTACAAGTAGAATTTCAAATTATTGGAAATTTTTTTCTTGTTTTTTTAAATGATAGATTCTTATACATTTATATATAAAACACAATACAACATGATGATTTAGAAAGGATGATAACTTTCTGATTTTTTTCTTCTGTTTTATTTCATTTTAAGTTTAACTATTTATAGGGCATGGAAGGAATTTTAAGTAGCAACTCAGAAATATCCGATATTTGATTTATGTCTATCTTTTATCTCCCACATTGACCCCCACCCCCTTGGGAGTTTCTCTGTGTGATGCTGGCTGTTCTGGAACTCACTTTGGAGACTGAAAACAAAAAGGAAGGACATAACTGCTCCTAGGAATGGTGGAGGAGAAAGTTCATTGTAGATAAAGGAAGAGCATGGTCAGAGGCAGGGACATCTGGGAGAGGCCAGAGTAGACATGACCCCAAGCCATGAGGAGAGGAGGGAGGGAAAAAGAGAGGGGAAAAAAAGGGAAATCAGGTGCAGCATCCAAGAAGGCAAAAGGTGAAAGATGGGTACTCAAAACTGTCTGGATTATATAGGAAAGAGCCTCTGGGAGAAGGATAGCCCAGTCCCTGAGCTGAGGAGTTTGAGGTAGAGCAAAGGCTATCCCAGCCATACCCTTAACCTGTAACAGGTAGCAACTAAAAGTAGCTGGGAGATCCTGGCAGCCAGCTCCACTTTGATGTGTTAACTAGGCACCTCACCCAGAGTCTGAGACTTAACCTAGACCAGGCTGGCCTCCAACTCAGAGATCCACTTGCCTCTACATCCCAAGTGCCACAATTAAAGGCATGTACCACCTTCACTGGCTTAAAATTTCTTTTCCTAAAGATTTATTTTTATTGTTTTTATTATGTGTATGTGTGTAGGTATGTGCGTCTGAAGGCAAGTGCCCACAGAGGTCCGAGATGTCAGAAACTCACAGGAGCTGGGGTTACAGTTGTACACCACCTGATGTAGGTGCTGGGACTCGAACTCAGGTCCTCAGAAGAGTAGCTTATGCTCTTAACCACTGAACTATCTCTACAGCCTTATTCAATATATAGGTCCTTAGTGAATGCTGCATGCCGTTTCTCCTCTCTGTCCTACACAGCCCCTGCAGCCCTTCTCCTCCATCTTCTCATGCCTCTTCTGAACTCTTTTTTTAAAAGATTTATTTATTTTTATTTATATGAGAACACTGCCGCTGTCTTCAAATACTAGAAAAGTGCTTCAGATCCCATTCCAGATGGTTGTGAGCCACCATGTAGTTGCTGGGAATTGAACTCAGGACCTCTGGAAGAGCAGACAGTGCTCTTAACCGCTGAGCCATCTCCCCAGCCCACTCTTCTGAACTCCTTACGGCATCTACAACAACAAGGATCTCAAAGTTTTAGCCGCCCAAACACATTATGTTCTTAAACCTGATAGAAAGCTATAAAGAATTCATTACAGGGGTTCTTATCAGTGGCTATTTACAGGGTTTTACAAATAAAGCCAGCTGAGCCTGAGGCTCTCACTTGTAATCCCAGCAGTCAGGAGGCTGAGGGAGTAAGTTAAAGTGAATGGAGTCTTATCTTAAAAATAAATAAATAACGCTTTCTAAAGGCAGTGAGACGCTCAGTAAGTAAAGGCACTCTGGCCGAGCCTGACAAGGACAGCTCGGTCCCTGGGATCAATGTGGTAGAAGGAGAGAACTGACTTTCTCAAGTTGTCCTATGAGTTCCGTACTCACAGTGACACGCATGTGCCCAAAACCATGATCTATATACCTACACAAAATAGATGAATGTAACGAAAATCATCAAAAGGGGGCTGGAGAGTTGCTTGACTCAGCAGGTTAAAGCCCAAAGAGAATGCTGATTTAATTCTCAGCACCCGTGTGGTGGCTCACACAGTCTGCAACTTCAGTTCCAGAGGACCTGATGCCGTCTTCTGGCTTCTCAGGGCACAAGGCGCACATGTGATGCAGAAATACATGCAGGCAAAACATACACACACATAAAATGATGAAATAATTATATGAAAAACCCTTAAGAGATGAAAAGAATATAAAACCAAAATAAAAGGAAACTCAAGACTCGGGAAGCGAAGCCTCACAGACACGCAGTCGGGGATCTGTTCTGTCAGCTCCTTCATAGCTGCAAAGTGTCCTCTGGCTTTCGGAAGTTCTGCTGTGTCTGAGGAAACAAGGGTGCAAAGGACTGGCAAAGGCTGATATCGCTCTAATAAAACCTTTCATCTCAACAACCCCCTGAAAGGGTATTAGAAACTCTTCCTGAGGCCTGGACAATATTCTGAGAGCCATTGCTTAGACCCATGCCTGGCTTGCGGTGGGCACAGGAAGTTCTATGCCAGGTCTTATAGATGCTTCTCACACAGAGAACATCCCACCCACCCACCCAACTCACACCCATAGACACCTTCTGGGGTCCCTGGTACAGGACAGTGTGACAGTTCTTTCTTCCTAGTTTTGTCTGTGGATTCAGCCAACCATGAATTTAAAATATCTGAGCAAAAGATATGCATGAACATGTATGGTCCTCCTCCCTAAATAGCCCAGCCTAACAGCGATGTGCACCTCACTCACTTGGCACTAGACAGTGCAGGTTAGCCGAGAAGACTTGAAGTGCATGGGAGGAGCTGGACAGGGTGGTGCATGCCTTAAATTCCAGGACGGTAGACCCAGAGCAGAAGGCTTGCCAGCCAGCATTATACAAGACACCGAAACATTGTCTTTTGTGACAGGAGCTTAAGAGTCCCTTGTGTCTGAGTGTCCCTGTAGAGCCAGAGAACCATGGACACCAAGATGGCCATATTTGTGTTCAAATTCTGTTTCTAGAGAAACCCTTTCAGGGCTGCAAAGCTGGTGTTAGTAGTCAGATGGCTCGGCTGGTGTTCCCATATGAGCCAGGCTATCTGAGTTAGAAGCCCCGAACTCATATAATATAAAGATCCAAGAAGACAACTGACCCCACAGCCAGCCTTCACTGTTCCCATCTGGGAGGCTTTGTAACATACATAGGTACCTCTTACAGAGATCAGTCTCTGCTTCAGAAATGGCTAGAGATGTGTTCGTGCGACCCTGACTGAGATGGAGAAGGGGAACCTACACAGGCCTTAGGAATCTCTCCTGCCAGCCAGGTTTCTTCCTCTGCTAATTAAAGCTCCAGACGAGATCTGAGTCCGCTGGTGACAGACACTCAGGTCTGTTTCCTGGATAGGTATCCACTGTTCCAGCAGCACCAACCGTGTTCAGTTAGCCAGTACCAGTCTGTCTCATTACGGCTTCATCCAGCTGAGCCTCTTGGGGAAATTAGTCTGTTTTGGAGACATTTGATCTCTGGACCAGAAAGCCCCTGGACCACTCAAGTCATCTGAGATGAGGCACCATGAAGAAAACACTGAACCCCGTCACATAATCCTGCACAGACAACAAAGCCGGTGCTCTGTTCCATTGGAACCCAAACTTGGCCAAATGATGCTGATTTAAGTCTTAGACCCTGCTGAGAAGAGCTGGTGGGATTTATTTCTTGTGTGTGAGATATATTCCTTTTATTAAAAAAAAGTATTCGTTCGTTTAACAAGTAATGCTCAGCAGCTGTGGTCTTCCATTAATTATGTGAAGTACTGTGGTGGTTTGAATGAGAAACACCTTCCATAGATTCCTGTGTTTGAACAGAGGGTGGTAACTTTTGGAAGGTGGGGGGGCTTGCTAAAGGAAGAGTATCACTGGAGATGGGCTGTGATTAAAGGGGAAAGAGGAGTTGCTGTCGTACTCTGGCTGCCATCTTGCCACGTGATCCCTTGCCGCTGTGACGGCGTCTGCCACCACGTGCTCACCAGAGATCTTAGATTTCAGCTTCCAAACTGTTGAGATCCATTTGCCAGATGGCTCAGGAGGAAAATGCGCTTGCCACCAAACCTGATGACCCGAGTTCAATTCCCAGAGCCCACTTGGTGGGAGGAGGGGACAGGCTCCCGCAAGTTGTCCTCTGACCATGACACATGCTCCTGTACCCCCTGCCAAAAAGCCAAATAAATGTAAAAATTCCAAATTGTGAGGGACACAATCTTCTTTATTTTGATATAGCACTTATTTTGATAACAGAAGACTAACTGGAGGGCACAGTTAACCCTACTTAACTAATTCTAACACTTTAAAAAAAATATTCCTAGTGTGATACTAACACTTTAATATCTGGCGATTTCACACACACAGAGAAATTCAGCTTCATAGTTGGGAATCGAGTTGTTGTTAACTAGCTTCCTTCATGCGCTACATGTACTCCATCTGACAGACTTTCCTCCATCTGGCCCTTGCTGCACAGAGAAGTGTGTTAATAACAAAGATCGCATACCATGTATACTCTCAAGAAGCCCTTCAGCCTGCATTTCTCTGCATACCTGTTATATGTTCAGCATTTTCCTAAAAAAGGGATAAGAAAGAGTGCTTTCAGCTCCTATAAAGACCCAGGTCCTTCCCTGAGCCTTCCAGCATGGGGTTCTCTCTTTGTGGAGTGTTCCCCCATTTCTGTTTTACAGTAGTCAACACAGGCTTGCATTCCGCATTATCTTAAAGGTGGCCCACACAAAGAATTCTTCTGTGGGCTTCCCATCAAAAACTGGCCCATTTCTACCAGCCTTCAGCCTGTCTCATCCTCGGAGAGGTACTCACCTGGATCTCACGTCTTTGTTAGCATTTTCTCGTTCTCCCCAGTAGTATGAAAAAATACTTTTCTGAGAGCAGGGCCTCTTTCTTCTTCGTGGTCATGTTACCAATGAGTACTCACTCTACATCAGTGGAATGGATACAAAAGGACAGTTGACAAATCCTAAATTCCAGGCTGGAAAGAAGGAAGGGGATCACGATGTTTGAGGCAAGGCTGGCCGGCATGAGCATGGATGTTGTACTGGCTGGTTTTGTGTCAACTTGACACAAGCTGGAGTTATCACAGAGAAAGGAGCCTCCCTTGAGAAAATGCCCTCATGATATCCAGCTGTAAGACATTTTTTCAACTAGTGATCAAGGGGAGAGCACTCAGCCCATTGTGGGTGGTGCCATCCCTGGGCTGGTAGACCTGGGTTCTATAAGAAAGCAGGCTGAGCAAGCCAGGGGAAGCAAGCCAGTAAATAACATCCCTCCATGGCCTCTACATCAGCTCCTGCTTCCTGACCTGCTTGAGTTCCAGTCCTGACTTCCTCTGGTGATGAACAGCAATGTGGAAGTGTAAGCTGAATAAACCCTTTCCTCCCCAACTTGCTTCTTGGTCATGATGTTTGTGGCTACAAGGTCATAGTGGCTTGACATGAAACCATTCGTTGCCTTAAGAGTGTCCAGAGTGGGCTGGAATCAGATGCTCCTTGGCTACAAAGATCAAGGTCAAGAGTACACGGTCAAACAGATAGAAGATTTCTTGCCGAATGACAGGAGTTTTTTAAAAAGACCTTTTAAAAGTTTATGTTTACTTTTTAAACTAACATAAAATTATACATATGTATGGTATACAGTATGGTGTTTTGATATGTGTGTATATTGAAAAATGATTAGAGCAAGCTAATTACCATATATTCCTCTACTACTTTGTGTGTGTGACGAACACTTAAAATCTGTTTTCTGAGCAATTTCCAAGTCTCTAAGACAGTATAACCACACGATGCGGTGCAGATCTCCAGACTCATTTCTCCAATCTACCTCAAATTCTCACCCCCAAGACCAACAACTTCTGGTCCACCTGCTCAGCTCCTGGAAGCCAGCGTTCTACACTTTGCCTCTGCTAGTCCCATTTTTTTTTTAGATTCTGAGTGCTCCTAGTCTCCCCATGCCTGACTTGCTTCATTCGACACAATGTCTTCCAGATTCATCCATGTGGTTCAAGTGGCAGGATTTCTTTCTTTCTTAAAATAGACATGAGCCTGTCAGAGGTGGTGCATGCCTTTAATCCTAGCACTCAGGAGGTAGAGGTGAGTAGATTTCTGAGTTTGAGGCTGGCCTGGTCTACAGAGTGAGTTCCAGGACAGCCAGGAACACACAGAGAAGCCCTGTCTCTGAGGTAGGGTGGGTAGAGACAGGCATGAGGCTGGAGAGATGGCTCAGGCGTTGAGAGCACTGACTGCTCTTTTAGAGGTCCTGGGTTAAGTTCCCAGCACACAGAGGTCCTGGGTTAAGTTCCCAGCAACCACAGATGCCCTCTTCTGTTTCTGTGGTCACTGCATGTACATGGTGCACTTGTGTGCTGGCAAAACACTCAGACACATACAATAAAAATTAATTGGCAAACAAATAAAAAACACAAAAAAATGAATTCACTAAAACGGGAGACACACATACCTGACATATTATTGTTTCTTTTGTTTTCAACCAGCATACAGAACAGTAGGTTTCCCTGCGGCATTTTCATACATACTTACACGTAGCTTTGGTTGATCCCTCCCATCCCTGCTCCTCTCCCCATCTTCCTACTCCCTCTTCCCCACTTGAAATCCCTCCTCCCAACATTCTCCTTTCTCTTTGTATGTCATCTGTTTATTACCCTCTTGACACCCACCTCTTAAGACCTCTCTTTCCTATCTCATGAGCCCCTTTCTAGTTTCTTGACATCTACCCACAGTCAAACACACACAGTGAGGAGCAAGATCCAAATACGGAAGAATATACAGTGTCTATCTTCGCATAACATTTCCAGTTGTTGACTATTTTATAACTTCATACTTTCACTTCCTCGCAGACGAACAAGATTCCTCAGCCCTGCATCTCTCATCACCCCTCACTGTCGACGACACCCAGTTCCACACCTTTGCTGTTGGGAGGAGAGCAGCAGTAGACATGGATGTGCGGTTGTCTCTGTGGTAGCCTTTGGAGCCCATTTGGAATATGCCCAGGAGTGGTATTGCTGGGCTCTGTAGTAATTCTGTTTTTTAGTTTTCAGAAGAATCTCCAACACCCACTTTCTTTTTTCTTTGGCCAGGAGCTAGGAAACAGCCTTTCTTTTTGAGTGGGGTTTCTTTAAAACTGCCCTGGAGTCAAAAATGTGGGTGCCATGGTTTATTTGGAGGTAGCACCATGGAGCAGGAAAATGGAAGGGAGGGGAAAAGGAAAAACTATTTCCAGTATGAGCCATGCATACACCCAGAAACTCCTCATAATGGTCCTAATCTAGGAGGGAAGGAGCTGGGAACTTCATACAGAATTCCTTCTGTGTGTGGTCCAGGACTGGCACGGTTAAGCCCTGCACACTTACCCAGCAGCTCCTGCAGTCACAGCTTTGCCAGGTTATGGCAGCAAATGACACATGTAGAGCATGTGGGTGTTGCCTACAGAACAGCAGGGGACTCTACAATAGGGTTAGAGGGTGCAAGTGTGTGTGCGTGTGCTTGTGTGTGTGCATGACAAGACCAGCTGCTGCTTCTCCTTAACCTTCTAGTTATGCACTGGGAGATGCAAGCCACGTCTTTATTCCTCAACCCACCCAGGAGAAAAAGGTGTGCAAGCTCACCCTCAGAAGAACTAGACGCCCTGTCTTGGTTTTGGTTTTATTGCTGTGAAGGAACACCATGAACGAGGCAGCCCTTATAAAGGACAACATTTGACTGGTGTTGGATTACAGGTTCAGAGGTTCAGTCCATTATTGTCATGATGGGGAGCAAGGCAGCTTGAAAGCAGATATGGTGCTGGAGCAGGAGCTGAGAGTTCTACACCTTAATCTACAGGTAGGTACCCAGGGAGGAGACACTGGGTGGAGCTTGAGCTTATATGACCTCAAAGCCTACCTCCACTGTGACACACCTCCTCCAGCAAGACCACACCTCCTAATAGTACTGCTTCCTATGGCCAAGCATCCAGACACAGGGGTCTATGGGAACTGTACCTATTCAAACCACCGCACGCCCCACTCCGTAGAAGACTGAATCGGCCAGTGGAACAGAATCATAGTGTCTGCTGTCAGATGTGAGTGAAAATCACACAGCCAATCACAGAGCCCACGGGAACGAGGAGCCTTAGCGGCTGCCAGTTGCTGCTACCGTTCTTCAGTGCACAGAAGCACTGACTTATTTGACTTCTGACTTTGGAAGATGAAACTAGACAGGGCCAGGCTCAGCTCCTTCTTGACTCTTTTCTTCAAGTCTATGTGACAGCTGAGGAGGAAGTTCCGGCTAGCTTTTTGCTCTGCTGTAAGGGACTGGTCTTTGTTGGGGACAGCTTACAAGTCCCCAGCTGTGTCAACAGGTTGGTGTTGGGTCTGTTTAGTTGGAGGACCTGCCTATTCTATTTGGTTACACACTCGGTCTAAGTACACAGAACTTAACTCCACTGCTTTCCCATAGCACATTGGATGTTCTGACTGCCTCTCCCCTCCTCCGTGGCAATGTCTACAGGCAGTTCCTGATGTAGCATGAAAGGGAAGTGTGTGTGGAATTCTTTCAATGTCCCAAAATCTCCTGAGTGGGTTTTGTCTGTTTGTTTGTTGTCATTTATTTATCGATTCTTTGTGAATCTCATATCATGTACCCCAATCTCAGTCATCTACCTGCCCTTTCATATCTATCCTATACCCTTGCAATCTCCCCCAAAATAAAATAAAATAAAATAAAATCCCAACCAAATAAACAAAAAACCCCATCTTGCCACGGAAGCTGCAGTGTGTCATACAGTATGCCCTTTTGCCCTAACCGCTTTGTTCATTCAGTGCTGTGAGTCATTGGACTGGTTTAAAGGCCTCGGGCTGCTGTAATAATATCAAGACTCACCAAGACTTCTCTTGATATCCTCTTGTTGCTCTGTGTCTGGAGATCCCTCAGCCTTGGTTTTGTAGGACCTGCCCCTTCATGTGCTCCCGTGATTCATAGATGGGGTAGATGCTGGAATGGGCTAACTCAGAGCCCTGAGTCTGGGCCTGGGTGGAGGATGAGTTGGTCAGCCCGCCAGCTTTCCCACTTTTCCCAAGTGAGGGGCAAGGTCCTGGGGCTGGCTCACCTGAGCCCCTGTCACCAGTGCCAGCTCTATTGTACTGCCCAGGTGAGGTTCAGGGCCCACTCTCCCAAATACTGCAACTGGTGAGGTGTGTGGCCAAGGCCTGGACATCTGCAAAGCTCTTAGACATCAACATGGCCCTCGGAAGCAGCCCAAACCAGGGATGTCTGACTGGCTTTCAGTGGTAACATAGGCCATGGATATCAACACAGACCCCTGCTGCTGCTGGGTCACAGACCCAGATATGGTCCTCGATGGCAGCACAGGCCAGGATGTTGCCATGGTATCAGCTGACAGCACAGGCTGCTCACATCTGGTTGTTCCTCCACACCCACCTGTCTCCAGTTCTACCTCACCTCAGTGTAGTGGCTCAGCCTACGGGTGGGGCACACAGAGGCAGCAGTGAGCCTCTCTGTTGTTTTTATGACAGGGTTTTATTACCTACCCAGGCTGGCCTTGAATTTTTGACAATCTTCCCTCCTTTGTCTTTCAAGTGCTAGGATCCTGGCACATGCCTTTGATGCCAGCACTTGATCACTGAGTTCAAAGCCTCCTTGTCTACAAAGTGAGCTCCAAGATAGCCAGGGCTACACAGAGAAACCCTGTTTTGAAAAACAAACAAACAAACAGAAATACTCAACTTCTAGTCCCTCATCTCTGGTACACCGTAAATAAAATAATATTTAAATATTTTGCTGGTGGACAATATAAACTGGAGTAAAATAAAACAATAAAAACCAAACATCTGGGTTCAATGGTTATGAGCACTGACTGCTCTTCCAGATGTCCTGAGTTCTATTCCCAGCAACTACATGGTGGCTCACAACCATCTGTAATGGGATCTGATGCCCTCTTCTGGTGTGTCTGAAGACAGCTACAGTGTACTTATATACATAAGATAAATAAATAACCAAAAAACAAACTTCTGGGCTGGAAAAATGACTCAGAGGTTAAGGACATTCACTCCCCTTCCAGAGGACCCTGGGTTTGATTCCCAGTACCCACATGACAGTTCAGAATCACCTATAATTCCAGTTCCAGGGTCCAACTCTCTCTTTTGGTATCTGGCATTGCAGAAGGTGGTGCACAGACATACGTTGTAGATAAGACACACATACATACAAATAATCGTAAGTAAATCTTGGGAACTAGAGAGCTAGCTCGCCTGTGGAGAGCACTTACCGTTCTTCCAGAGGACGCCCTTTCGGTTGCCTTTACCCACACTGGGCAGCGCATAACCATTTATAACTTCAGTTACAAGCAGTTCAATACCTCTGGCCTCTGAAGGTACATGCGCTCATATGCATATACCCATCTACAAATGCATCTATACATACTTAAAAATAAGTAAAAATTTAAAATAAATCTAGTTCTGTAAGTTAGACTTCAGCAGTTTAACCAAGAGCTTATGCCTTGTTTACTCCCAAAGCGTTATCCAGAGCCCCCTCCATTTGATGACTAAGGCTCAGGTCCCTTCCTCTTGTAGTATTCCTGTCTTCAGATACAGGTCTCCCCAGCAATCATGGAAGGAAGAGAGAGGGCAAGAGGGCTGACAGGGGGATCTGGAAATAGCTTCCATCATTTTATCTACACTCCATCAGCCAGAGTTGTCACACATCCCCATCCTGAATCCAGGGGAAGCTGGGACTGTCACCTGGTATTCACAGGGGACATACCCAGAGTTGCCTTTACCACAGAAGTGCTAGCTTCTGTTCTTCCTCTCTGTGCTATCCTAGGTATCTTTTGCTTTTTCCACCCTCCCACTTTTCACCAATAAAACTGCTATGGGAGGACTGGAAAGATGACTCGGTTGGGAAAATGGCCACTGGAAACAAGTGTAAGGACCTGAGTTTGGATGTCTAACACTCAAGGAAAACGTCAGGCATGGAAGAATGTACCCATAACCCCAGAGCTAGGAGGGCAGAGACAGAAGCACCCAAATGTGACAGTTGATGGCCAGACAGGGTAGTTAAATCAATAATCTCCAGGTTCAGTAAGAGACCCAGTCTCAAGCAAGCAAGCAAGCAAGAAAGGTGGAGAGTGGTTGGGAGTGATCCTCACATTAATATCTGGCCATCTCACACATACATACACATGCACATATGCACATGTCACATGTGTACACACAGTCACTACAATAAAAATACAAAGAAAAATATTTAGGACCTAGCTTTTGAATATCAAAATACACTTTTGAAATCATTTTTGAAAGAAAAATCTCTGTTTCGGAAACACCTGGTCTTTTTCACTGGCCAACCCAACCCTGTATGACTCTGGACATTAAGTCTATGCTCTGGAAAAAACAGAGGTTCAAAATGCTGGATGGCATCCCACTCAGTCTGGCATCCCACTCAGAGGCAAGAGCAGCTGGGGCTGCAGGGAACCAGGGCTGGTGAGGATGTCAGGAGGACCCTGATGCCTGTGTCTTCCTGTGTGGAGCCTCAGAGAAGCCAAAAGGAGATTCAGCACTCCAGGTCTGTGTGCCAGAAGAGCCCTCTTCGTTCTTGGGGTCCTGGGGTAAGCAGCTTAGTAGTTCTATTCCAGCAAGGTGTTGGGAGCAGAGATGCCTAAGAGGGCCTGAGTCAGCAGCTGGGAGTCCTAAGGTTCCAGAGCCTGTGGGGGAGGCCATGATGTTTTGGTGCTCTTGACTGAGGCAACCTGCATGGATCAAGGACAGAGGATCAGATAGGCAGCTTGATGAAGGCTGATGGGATTGATACTGACAGCCAGACGGGAAACCCAGAGAGGACCACTGAGTGGAGCCATCAGGAACAGCAAAGACAACAAAGACTTCACAACTAGGCTCAAATGAACAGGAGCCCACACCACCAACTCAAAGCTTGGTGAAGACGCAGAAACTCTATACCTATGAGTAGCACCTTAAGCCTTTTTGGTCTCTGGTTTTCCTTAGATTCGAACCTGCTCAAATGAAAACACACTAAAAGGTCCTTAAAGAGGGGTTTGCAAAATCCCAGTACTCAGGAAGCAGAGGCAGGTGGATCTCTGTGAGTTCGGGGCCAGCCTGGTCTGTAGAGTGAGTTCCAGGACAGCCAGGGCTACACGGAGAAACCCTGTCTCAAGAAAAGAGGGGTCTGAAGAACTGGGGAGATGCTTCAGTCAGTAGGAAAGATCTGAGTTCAATCTCTAGAACCCATATAAAAAACGAAAGCCAGACATGGGTTGTGCACAAGTACACACCTAACAATCCCAGCACTTGGGGTTTGGGGACAGGCAAGCATATTTGGTAAGGTCAGTGTGGGACCTCCTGGCATACATTCGACTGCAGAGCGAGTCTGAGGCAAGTCTGGTCCTTGTAAGCAAGTTCTAAGCCAACTAAAGTCACATAGTAATATGATTCTGTCTCACTACAAAAAACAAAACAAAAACCAATAGTCTCTGTTCTAGGAATTGAAGTCAAGATTGACCTCTGATCTCCACAATCTCCTTTACACACTTGTATACACTTGCCCACGGTACACATACAAAGACAGGGCTGTCCTGGAAGGGACAGAAAGGGAGTAAAGGGACAGGAGTGTCTTTGTCGTTTATTATCCCCTGTGACCTTCAACAGGTCATTTCATCTCTACGGGTTTTCATTTCTTCATTTATAGAAGGTGATGTGAAGCTGCCGGCTTCATGGACCTTCTGTGAGGGTTAAAAGCAAGAAGAAAAAGGCAAACAAAACCAAGCACAAAACTAGTTCAGGGCTGCTGCTATCCATGAGGGGCTCAGTAAATACCCGAGCTTCCCTGCCATTCCCTTCTGAGGCCATTGCCAGTATTGGAACCCCATAATTCTCTTCAGGAAGGACTGGTACATAAGGCTATGTCTAACTGCGCCTGGAAAATGAAATAAAGTAAGGCTTTCCTCCATTCTGTGAGGAAGCAATAAAAACCCAGGGCCAGGCACAAGTCAGACAATGAGAACATGACTTAAGAGCAGGGCAGGGGGCAGGGCAAGGGCGGAGACCGCACTAAATGAAAGACAACAGCTCAATACCCTGCAATCATCCTGCACCAAACTACAGAAATAGAAACCAGACAAACACATTATGTGAAGGGCGAAAGGGTTGACAAGGCCCTGGCCTGTAGGAAAAACCCAGGTTCGATAATGCCACAAGCAGAGAGGACGTAGGGAAGCAAGATCAGAGTCAATAGCAGGGCTTGTGTTCGAATGGCTGCTTTTACAGATTTAATGAGGCTTAAGCATCCCTTGGTCTTTCTTTTTTTTTTTTTTCTGAACTCAGTTTCTCATTAGACTCTGTATCAGCTCTGGGATCTGCCAGCCACATGGCAGGGCAGGAGTTGCTCCCACCGCTTCCACTTCCTCTAGCCTCTGAATTACCAAGGGTATTCTATTCAAGGGTAGTCTATGTCTTTCCTTTTTTTTCTATTTATATGAACCCTTCTCTCTCTGATTAGAAAGACAGTCAGTTCTGGGAATGGAATGGACTGGGTTCTGAGATCTTTGTTTAAAGGGGTTCACTGTTGGGGCTGCAGTCTAGAAGCACCTGCTCTGCTGGGGGTCTCCTCTGTTCTTGGGGTGGGGGGAGTTTTAGACCTGACTGGGGAGCTGCAGTGGAGGACAGACTGAAAAGCTACCCAACTACTGCCTGAAATGAGATGTGGCTTAGCTTGTGGGTTCCAGCAGTTGTACCAGGAGTCTTGAGAAGTCTGTGGAGTTTGGTAGTGTGCTACTCACTGAGATTACTTGATTACTTGTCCCTTTTAATATCTTAACCATTGTTGAAAGTGTTATTTCTCATGGCAACCTCACAAAACCCACATCTTGTGTCCCTGCTGGGTGCTAGGGACACAGGAAGCAAGAAGGGACTAAGTCAAGCTCTGATGTTATCTAAGAGCTTCTAAAGCGCCAGCGCCAGCTTGTGAATGGCTGTTGATAACAGTCACTGGGTTAACTGGTTTGGACTTGCCTTTTCCTAAGATCTTAGATCTCCCAGGTGCCTTGTGTCTCAGATGGGAGCTCTGGTCCACACTTCCAGATGGGAAGGCTACTTGCCACTCTTATTTGTTTATTTGAAGACTGATGCCATTGCTCCAGAGCCAAACTGATAGTGTCAGATTTCCTGCTGAGGAAAGGCAGACAGACACCGGGAATTTCCTTCTCTTTCACTGGGAAACCATAGCTTGCCTGGGGCTAGCAAGGTAACTAAGTGAGTTAAGGTTCTTGTCTTGAAGCTGGAGGGCCTGAGTTAGGTGCCACAGGCTGAAAAAAAGAAAACCAAAAACAACCCAAAAAAAAAAAAAAAAAAAAAACACAAGACCTGCAGCAGACAAACTGACCTTCGACCTCCACACATACAAAATGAACATAAAAGTACAAGAAACAAAGCAAAAGCAAAACAACAACAAAACCCAACCATAGCCTAGAAAGTTGGCCATCTTTAAAGACCCAGGTGAAATGTAGCATTCTGGTTGAAAACTGTTCTATGCCCTGCAGCCAGAGGGAGTAGCATCCCCCTCTGCAGTCCTCTTGGTTTGGAATCAAGTTAATAAGGATGAGAGCTGAGTGACTTGCACAAAGGCCTTCAGTACCGTACGCTCATTATGTATCTGTGAGCTGGGTGTCATGCTCACTACTTTACATGCATTATTTAATGCTCAAAAGAACCCCAGGAGAGACACTACCTTTATCCTTTATAGATTGTATCAGTTAGGACTTGAGTTAGGCTGGCTGCATGCTGAAACCTATCCACGGTGGCTTAGCCAACTGGGAGCTTCCTTTTCTCAAATAACAATGAAGTACAGGTAGACAGGCTTGTGTAGATCTGGTGGTTCTCCAATACCACTCTTACAATGTAGCCTCTTTGTCCTCAGAGGGTGTACTAGATAATAAAATAAGTACCAGAACAAGTACTGCACTTGATATTAGCAGAAAGGCCAGATGTATTAAATATATTTATTAAGTATATTAGCATATTGTTAATATCAATTTAATTAATCAAACAAATCAATAACTTGATATTAATATTAAATATATTAAATATAATAAAAATATTCTCCCCCCATGCATACATAAGTGTGTATGGTATGTGAGCATTTGTATGTGTGGATGTGGACGTGTGTGTGAGGAGGCTTGAGGGTGTTCCTCAGTCACGCCACACCTCATTCATTGTGGCAGGGTCTTCCAATAGAATCCAGAGTTCATTGATAGGCTCATCCAGGTATCTCTTGTCTCTGCCTCTGCAGTGCCGGAATTATTGGTGGACTGTCATGCTCAGATCTGAATTCTTGTCCTCAAGATAGTGAAGCTGGTACTTGATCAATGGAGCCATTTTCCCATCTTGAAACCATTCTTTAATGTTATTTTCTTCTATACTAGTGCATGCTTTGTTTTGTGACTTTTCCTGGGTGATGTGAATAAATGTGTATTCACCCCAGATAGGAGACCAATGATAAAGCAAAGAAACAATTTCATCCAGGTCTAACTTGTGAGCCAGCAAGTTTTTAAGTTTATAAGAGCTAGTTACATGATGAGAAGTTAGTGTCAGTAACTCTGACAACTCAAAGGCAGATGCATCAAAGAAAAACCCTTCCTAGCATGCGTGGTGACTCACAAAAACTGCATCCCTGGGGCTCACTGCAGGGTTTATTATAGGCTGTTCCACTGGTCAGGTTATTTGTAGAGCTCCTACAGTTTATATTGTCTTGGAGGTGGGGGCATCGTGAATCCTTTTAAGTTTCAGGAACTTCCTGAGACCTGGAAATTGTTTACTTCTTGATTTTGATCCTCCAAGATGAAATGTTTACATTCATTACACAATGTATCTATTTCCAGACAAGTAACTTCAGATCCTAAGATCCTTCAGATGGTAAGATCCGCAGAGTTGTCATTTTTCTGTTATGGCTTTGTTTGACAGGTTTCCTGGCTGATCATCAGGAGCTTCCTCTTCCCCTCCCCCACCTCCCCTCCTTTTCTTCCTCTTCATACTTTTATTTCCATTTTATTTATATAGGTGTTTTTGCCTGCATACATGTCTGTGCACCATGTATGTGTATTGTCCTTAGAGGTCAGAAAAGGCGTTTGATCCCCTGAAATTAGAGTTACAGACAATTGCGAGCTGCCATGGTAGTGCTGAAGCTGAACCCTCCGTCCTCTGCAAGAGCAGCAAGTGATGTTAACCTCTGAGCTTCTCTCCAGCCCGTTCTAGTCTCTTTTTGTTCCATAAATGCTTTATGTGTGTTTACAAAACATGGTCCTGTTTCTCTTTGTTTCCAGTCATCCAAACACTCCTGCACTACAGTGCTCCCCTTCTCAGGGACTGGGGTACTACCCAGGTAGCTATAATCTGAGTGACAAGCAGCTGTGTTCCAAAATCTAACATCATCTAGATGACAGATATTCAGCACAGCAGGTAGGGAGGGGATACTTGTTCTAAAGATACCAGTTTAGCAAGAAAAGACTATAAAAGAAGAAAACCCAACTATTTATGTGATTAGGTTTGAAAAAAAATTATTGTTGCTCCATAGGTCAGCCCTAGAGACACCGGATTTTCTTTCAAGCTATCATGGTCAGGTGGACAGTATCAAGCTCCATCTGATGATCATTGTAAGATACTGTCAGTAGGAGACCCCTGACTTAAGTGAGGCTCTAGTTTTGCACATTGAGCTGGTAGGCAGGTGGGCTCCTGCTTTGGTGGTGCAAACAGTAATAGAAAGAAATGTCTGGGTTTCCATTCCCAGCCCCAGGAGCTCCTGGCCAGTACCTTACTGGCACTGTAGAAATAGATGACAAATAATTACTGCCTATTAAGGAGTTACTAAGTTAGGCATTCTGTCAGGTGCTTTCATTTGATGCTCAGGAAAACACCATAACTATTATTATTGTCATCCTACAAAGGAGAAATGTAAGGCTTAGTAAAAATGCATAATTGGCTTAACATTAGTGGTTATGTTGCACACCAAACACAAACCTTAAAACAACAGTATACTGGCTTGTTTTGGGTGTCACCTTGACACAAGCTGAAGTTATCACAGAGAAAGGAGCCTCCCTTGAGGAAATGCCTCCATGAGATCCAGCTGTTAGGCATTTTCTCAATTAGTAATCAAGGGGGGGGGAGGGCCCAGCCCATTGTGGGTGGTGCCATCCCTGGGCTGGTAGACCTGGGTTCTATAAGAAAGCAGGCTGAGCAAGGCAGGGGAAGCAAGCCAGTAATCAGCATCTCTCCATGGTCTTTTCATCAACTCCTGCCTCCAAGTTCCTGCCCTGTGTGAGTTCCTGTCCTGACTTCCTTTGGTGATGAACAGCAATGTGGAAGTGTAAGCTGAATAAACACTTTCCTTCCCAACTTGCTGATGTTTTGTGCAGGAATAGAAACCCTGACTAAGACAAACAGTGGCAGTTTCTGATTTTGATAGTGAACATTTGATCACTCTGACTTACAGTGTGAATAAAGTCATGATGTCATCCAGTGGGTAATGGAGCTTGATGGAAAATCCTGGTGACCCGAATTTGATCCCAGAAACCCACAGTGGAAGAAGAGAACCAACTCCTGAAGTTTGTCTTCTGACCAACACTTGTGTGCCTCGGCACATTCACATGTCTACCTACACACACGCCTGTAAGCACACACATGCACATAGAGAAATTAAAAAAAAAAAAAACAACTCACAATGGCAACGATGTTAGTAACTAACCCTGTTTAGACAGGCCATCCTGTCTCTGCTGGCCAGCCTTTCTGTGTCTCTAGGACCAAGCACCTGAGAAAACCGAGCGAGAGAGAAAGGGTTTATCTTAGCTCATGATTTCAAGTCATGGTCCCTCTGTGACTCCGGGTCTGAGTGAAGGAGGCGAGGCATAATCAGCACCACACCAAGGATTATGTGGTGAAGCAAACTCACCTCCAGGTAGACTGGAAGTGGCAGATGGAGGAAGAGGCTGGGGACTAGAGAGACACTTTCAGACCAAGTCCCTAGCAGCCCACTCCCTCCCATCTGTCCTCACCTTCCAGTTTTTACCATCCCCCATCATGAATCAGTTGATGCACTAATCCACTGCATAGGTCACTGGGCACAGCAATTAGGTTCTCAGGAGCCAAACACTTGTCCTAAGTCTGTCAGCTGTTACCGTATGAGACTTTGGGGGACTTTCAAGTCATAACACGATCAAAGTTCTTAATGCTGATAACTCATTTGATCTTCATAATAATTATTTTATAAATAGTATTATATTGCTAATTTTAGGTGTTGACGCTAAGCTGAGGGACAAGAGCGGTTAATTAACTTCCTTCCATAAGGTGTCAAAACTTGTAAGTGGCTAAGCTATTGTAGCCTACAAACATAGAAGTACTCAGTAGGAAAACCCAGCATCAGGGCAAGTTGTGCAGTCTTTCCCAACTAGCCAGTCGGCCAGCCCTTATATGCTCTCTCTGAAGAACTCTTAACCATCCACCAGTGGTCCAGCATTACATGGGCAGTAGGAGGTAAGTCCTCACTAGGGTTGGTCTGGCTTTGAAGCATAGATCTTCATCCCTCTGTTCATTTTTAGGTGTTTAACTCAAGTTCAAAGGCCAAGTCATAGACTGGTTGCAAGTAACCTTAGAAACCACCTGACCTGGGGTTTCTCAATCTCTGAACTATTGACATTCTGGTTTGGACAAGCCTCTCCTGCAGGGATTGTCTCGGTAGAGTTTTGAATGACAGTCTCAGCCCCTACTCACTAGATGCCAGCAGCAGCCTCCATTTGTGAAGAACAAAAGTCACCATATGACAAATATGGAAGTGGGAGATGCTGAAAGGGTCTGAAACTTTTCCTGGCTGGAAACCACTGACCCAAACGATTATTTCAGATACTGCAGTTGAGTGTTCCAAAGAGAAAAACTAACTTGTTTGAAGTAGCAAGCAAGGGTAAGGCTAGAAGCTAGGTTATTGCACAATATTTCTGCTTTAGGACTTGAGCAAATTTAGGTTCATCCATTGGATTAAAACCATGTTTTCTATTGTCATGCTCAAAATGGTTCCACAAATGCATCGTGTAAAGCTCTTTAAAAAAACACCAAGCATTATTATTATTTTTGATTTTTTTTGATTCAGGGTTTATCAAAACCCTGTGTAACCCTGGCCATTCTGGAACTCACTATGTAGACCAGGTTGGCTTCGAACTCAGAGATATGCCTGTCTCTGCCTCCTGAGTCCTGGGACTAAAGGTGTGCACCACCATGCCTGGCAACATCAGTTATTATTAGCAGCATTAGAGACGGAATTATTCGATTCATAGCAAAATTTCTCACAAAAGTTTATATGGGAGCCTTCATTCCTGGACTTCCCAATTCTTGGGCTGGGGAGGAAGCAGGCAAAGAGACCTTCTCTCGGAGCGCCCCCTCTGCTTCCCCAAATCCCAGGGAGCCAGATGAGAGATCAGGTCACCACTAGAGCCACTAGCCAGAGCTGCCACCCCCTTACTCTGGCTCTTCAAGCTCCGCCCTCCGGCCACCGCCCTAAAAGAGGCGGACCCTTCTCTCTCCAAGCCTCCCTGAGCATCCCGGAGATTTCCGAGCTTTTCCGATCCCTTCCCGGCCTCCCGCGGGCGGCCCGCGCGGAGGCGGCGGAGATTGCCGAGGGTCGTAGCCACGCCCCCTCACCACAGCCTCCTCTCGCGCGGGCAGCCTGAGTCCCACACATCCAGGTTCCTCCCTCCTTCTCTCCTTTCTCTCTCCCCGCCTTCCCGGCGCTGCCACAGTGGCGGGACGGAGGATCCCGGCCAGTCAGCTCGCTGCGGCCTCGCGCTCCTCCTCCTCCCAAATAAACAGCCCTCCCCACGCTGGGAGCCCAGGCCGTCCCCTTCCTCGCGCAGCCGGCGAGTGGTGAGGGAGCGCGGGACTGAAAGGACCAAGGGACGGAGGGATCGGCGCACGCGCGTACGAGCGAGCGAGCGGCCGGCGTGAAGCCGGAGCAGAAGCCGGGACCGAAGCCGGAGCCATAACCTGAGTCGGAGCGGTAGTGAAGCCGAAGCCGGGCTCCGGACCGGCGCGCACGCGCACACGCACGCGGGGGGCGGGGCCGGCGCGCGCCCGCCTGTCGCGACTGTCGGCACCGAGGCCCAGGGGGAGGTGGCCTGTCGCGGGTCGCCCGGCTCCCGGTGGCGAAGGGGGCGCGGGCGGATGGCGGAAGGCGGCCAGGCGCAGCAGCAGCCGCCTCAGCTCGGGCCCGGCGCTGCCGCCCGGGGCATGAAGCGGGAGTCGGAGGTGGAGCTGCCGGTGTCCGGAGCGGGGACAGACGGACCCGAGCCCGGCCTGAGCAAGCGGCCACGCACCGAGGAGGCGGCCGACGGCGGGATGCAGGTGACCGCGCGGGACGGGCGCCCGGTTACGGAGGCCCGCGGCGGGCTCGGGCCTCGGAGCGCCGGGTGGGCCTGGCTGGAGAGTGGGCTTGGGGCCCGGTGCAGGGGCTGGGCTCCTAAGGGGCCCCGGAGGCAGCGCGAGGGAGTGGGTTTTTTTTTTTCCTTTTGGAGTTGCGATTGAACAGAGTCGGGATGCAGTCCATTTCTTAAACCGGTCCTCAGGTTTCTTGAGAAGTTGGGGTATCTTGGGTCTATTTGTCCGGAGGAGAGCTGTTGGGCCGAGCCGAGAGCGAGGGAAGCTGGTGGGAAAGCTCAGGAGAAGAAGGGCGCCTTTTGGTTTACCCTGGGCACACACTGGGATGGGGAAAGGGGGAGCGGCATGTGGAGGACAGACTGAAAAGCCAGCCAACTCCTGGAGAGAGAGCCCGAAAGGGGATGTGGCTTAGCTTGTGGGTTCAATCAGTTACTCGAACAGTCTTGTGAAGTCCGCGGAGTTTGGTAGTGTGATGCTCAGTCTCAGTTTTGTGCAGCATATTATTAAGTCTGGAGAGAGACTCTGAGCATGTCCCGCCTATGCTTTACCCATTGCATCCTACAATTGTAGGATGCTGAGTAGCTCCTTAGTGTCCTGGGGTAGAAAAGAAAATTTATAGGGCTGTTAGGAGACTGGTTTCTGAGTTGTGGCCTCAAGGGTAAACTTGGCTGATGAGGGTAGGAAATTGCAAACGGTATTGATTCTGGCGGTTACTACTTAGTTTGAAGAAGGGCATGAATCCTTATAGGCTTTAGGATTTGGTCTCTGTTTAGAACATTTTGGCTATGAAACGGAGAGGCACACAGCAGCAACGGGATGCTTTCTAATTCTTTTAGAACCATAGAATGTTAGAGATTGAAGGGACCAGACAGAGACATCATCATCTTTTCCACCAATAGTTCTCAGTCTAATGCACTTGGAAGGGTTATGCAGAATGGCTGATGTGCACTTTTGGTGAAGAGTCAATACTTTGTATCTTTGTATCTTTTTATTTTCTTTCTTTCTTCTTTCTCTCTCTTTTTGTGCTAGGGAAGGGTGCGTTAAAGTTTTAGCATGTTTTAACGGCCTCATTTTTATAGATAGGGAGTTAGAAGTCCAGAGAAACTAGTTACTTGCTTAAAGCCACCCAGTTAGCGGGTTCTAATTCCTATTCCTGTGCTCTCTCCATTACACCACTCTTGGAAATCTCTGCAGTACTGAGAGACTTCCCGTGCTCTGCCTGACTTCCTGTGGCAGGGAAGGAGCTGTACTTAAAAGCCTGGCATGTTTGCTGTGTGCCTCTTGTCTCCTTTGCAGAATTCACCCTGTTACCTTTGTTGATTTGGGCAAAAGGGACTCCCCGGGTGTTTATTTTTGAATCCTTTTGTTTACTGGCTTTTATTTCCCTTAGAAGTCTGTCAGGCAGAGGGATTGTTAGGTCAGTCGGAAAGCCACAGAAGAATGGGGAGACTTAGTGGGTTAGCACCGTAGGTTTAGAGGAACCACTTGATTGAGATGCTGGTGAGGAGTGTGTTCACTTGGAGCGTGCACATATCTGCACACACCCCGCTCCCCCCCCCCCCGAAATCTTAGTTAATAGTGTGTTCCCATTGTTTTCCCTTTCTTCTGTCTGGGGCCCATTTGCTGACTGCCTTCACATTGGCTAAGGATAGTGATACTTGGGAATGGAGTAGAGCATAGGGACTTTGGGATGTGTAGAGGAAGGAGAGAATGAGGTCCTTTGGGTGCAGTTGGATAACTTAGAACTATCCCACGGAGGATTCTTTTACTCTGTATATTTGTGATAGTCTTTACAGTTCCCTAGTTCCCTTTGTACAGTCTTATGATGTACTTCTTGTTTTGATTTTTGAGATATGGTCTTATTTGTAGCCCAGGTTGGTCTGAACTCCCTGTCGTAGCTGAGGAGTCCCTTGAACTCTTGGACTCCTGGTCTCTCTGATTCTGCTTCCTAGCAGATTTCTGAGATTATGGGCATGCACCACCATGTTTACATGCTTGTTACTGTAGGTTTACTACTCCATGTCACATAGGTATTAGTGTCATTGACTTGGCCCTCTGTTTTCAACTAGCTGTTACTATCCTGGGGAAACCCCATATTTGGAGACCTCTGTTTTCTTATATAGAAAAGTATTTGTATAAAATAATTCCTAGGTTGCCTTAGCCAAATTCCCTTTCCTAACTGCACATGTGACCTGGGCAGGGAGACGAATGAAAAGTTAAACAAAAACCTAACGGGTTTTAATACTTACTTAAGTAGTGTTTATCAAGCAGCTGTGACACTCTTAGGCTCCTGCTTTTTTGTTTGTTTTTGAGATAGGGTCTCTCTGTTTAGTCCTGGCTGTCTTGGAGCTTGTTATATAGACCAGGGTAGCTTTGAACTCTCAGAGTTCTGCCTCTGCTTCTGGTGTTGTTTATGCGCTGTTTGATTCCTATGGGATATATAAAGAAAAACCCTACTTTTATCGGATAGTATTCTATGGAAAGAGACAATTCAGCAGTTTTTGGTAGCATGTGAGAAATTTAAGTGGGGGGGGGGTAGTTGGAGGGGATAGAGAAGCATAGAGGTGGCTCAGGAAGTTCTCTCTGTGGGTGACCTTTGAAGTGAAGATGTGGGTCTAGAGTGTTTAGGGAAGAGGATTCAGGCCTTTCTGTGGTTTAGGGAAGAGGAACCCAGAGGGTTGAGGCATTGGGAGACAAGTAGCTTGGAGTGCTGACATGGAGGCCAGGGCAGCTGGGTCAGAATGTGCAGGCCTGGGTCTTCTCAGGAGATAACAGCAGCAAGCTAGAAGGGTCTGGAGGCTCTGTGCAGCTAGGTTATCTTAATATGGGCTTTTTATGCGTTGGTCTTAAAGCATGCACTTTTTTCTCATCTCTGAAGACAGCCGGGGTTTTTCTGATGTCACAACTTGGCCCTTTAACACTTCCCCGCCAGCATAATTGGTGATAGTTAGACTCAGCTATACCTGCTGGTATATTTATTTGTACTTAGGCTTCATCTTTTGTTTGCCACGTACACAAACTTAGGAATTAAATTAATCATGAGATTCCTGAGTGAAGGTAGCATCACAAAATCACTTAGTACCTTAAAAGTGCAAAGGAATGGGCTAGAGAGATGGCTCAGAGGTTAGGAGCACTGGCTGCTCTGGCTGTCCTTAAACAGAGGTCTTGAGTTCAAATCCCAGCAACCACATGATGGCTCACAATCATCTGTAAGGGGATCCAATGCCCTCTTCTGGAGTGTCTGAAGACAGCTACGGTGTACACACACACACACATAGTGCAAAGGATTAATTTTTTTTAACAGAATACAGTAGTTGACTGATTTAATTTCCCAAGACTATTTATAAAATGGAACTACAACCCTAAATTAGGTTCCAAGGCTGAGTCTTGGTTGGGCCGCTAGACTTTTGGATGTCATTACTTCCAAAGTGGAGTCCTGTGGCTCCAGAGAGCCTGGGCTTGTGTTGTAAGCCTTAAGCTCAGAAGGAACCTGGGGACAGAGAGGAAGACGTAGTGCTTTTTAGAACATATAAGCCTCGTGAGGGGAGAAGCATCTACTCAGCCAGGGGAGAGTAGAGACGTAGAGAGGCCCAGACTGTGCCGTTGAAGGGAAGTAGGGGCGAGAAATGTAGCTGTTTAAAGTGGAGCTTGGAAATAGTACTGCCCTTGTGGAGAGCTGAGCTCAGTGCATTAGCACAGCATCTCAACCAAAGCTGAGACAGGTGACACGGAGGGTCTACCAAACACACCGAGGGGTGCTTCCTGTCAGTCTTTCTAGTGATTACACATAATGTCATCAAAAACTGTGTACTCATGTAACTTTGTAGGAGTTCAGCTGCTGTATGAGGTGAGTCTTAATTATTACTTAGAACTTTCAGCGAAAGTCTTCATGGCAGTGAAAAGCTGGTATGTGGTGATTCTGTGGCTTAGTAACTGCTTCTGACCATAGTCATCAGTCTAGAGTGGCTACGTGAGTTCAGCAGTGTGAACAAGTATGCACATGTACGTGTGTTCGTATGTGTGTAAACATACACATGCTGGAGTGAACCTAAGGCCTCATGCTTGCTTGGTATTTGTCCTACGGCTGAGCTGCATCAATGATCTATGAGAGCTGTGTTGCTTGGCTTTGTTTCTAGAATGGAGATTCAAACCCTTGAGCATGCTAGGCAAGCACTCTACCATTGAGCTGAATCCCAGCCCTATTTCTACTCTGAACTTTGAGACAGTATCGTACTATTTTGCCTGGGCTGGCCTTGAGCTTACACTTTGGCCCAGGCAGCCCTGCTGTCTTGTCAGCCTCATAGATCTTGTCCATCAGGTGTAGCGCACTATTTACTGACTCTAGTAATAGGGAGGTCTCAGGGAAGGGGTTCCAGGTATCCGTCTTCCCGTTTGCTCATTTTTGGGTTGATTTTCTTCTAGGTAGGTATTTGGACCTTCATTTGAGTTTTTGGTTCTGAAGCTGGGCATTGTGCTACTTTCATTCCTCAATAATGTGCTTTTCTTACTCGTAATTTCATGGGCAGTACCTCACTTAAATGACTGAAACCTGATCTCTCAAGCTGCCATAACCGAGTGCCATGGACTGGTGGTTGAGTAGCAGGCATTTATATCTCACAGCTGTGACAGTCCAAGTTAGTGCCAGCATGTTTGAGACCTGGTGAGGGTCGGCTTCTTTGCTTGCAGATTATAATACCCTCTGGCTGTCTGCTGAGGTGGCCATTGCTTCAAGGGTAGAGAAGGTGAGAGCTATGTAGTCTTCCATCTCAGCAGCCCCACCCTCATAACCTCATCCAGTCCTCAGTACTTCAAAGACTCCATCTCCAAATGCTGTCGCATTGGGCGCTACAGCTCCACCGAGTTTTGCTTTGTGTTGTTTTTCGGGGTAGGGTTTCTCTATATAGCCCTGGAGCTCACTCTGCCTTCCTGTCTCCCAAGTGCTGGGATTAAAGCCGTGCCACCATTGGCTGCCATATCCACTGAATTTTGGGAGGACATTTTTAGGTGGAGAAAACTGAGGCATAGAAAAAAAATCACAGAACTTTAAATATTTTTTTTATTTTAATATATTACATGGGGACCCAGAAATGTAAACCTGGGGATGTATTTGACTTACAAGTAGAATTAGAGTTATTCTTCTGGCGTCTCAGGCTAAGGGGACTGTGTTTTAGCTCCTTCCCATCTTCTAACCAACTAGTGATTCTTTTCTCTATCACACTGACACGTGAATGCAACCCTAAGCTAACTAGAGATTGAACTTTCATTTTGTTATAAAGCAGACTAGTGCAGACAGGCCTCAAGATTACAGGATGAGGGGAAAGAAAAGCAGAATCCTTCTTCATGTAAACATGCACTGTAACGGTGCTAGTGATGTGCTAGTCTGATATCTCTCAGGCCTTCAGTGTGTGTTGGGCTTTAATTGCAGAAACAATTGTTTAGTATGTGTTTTATACAACATCATAAACACCTTTATTCTGGGGTGCATGTAAACTTCCTGTAGAGATAGGAAGGAAAGAGCCATATAGTTGTTGGAAAGGGCGTAGTGGCCCTGGTGCATGAACAGACAGATGGAGAGAGGCATGCCCAGTGCATGTGTTTAGGTGGCCCTGCAAGTATTGAGTTTCTTACTCTTTTCCCCTGCTGCCCCAGCAGGAGCGGGCAGCTTACATGGCTAAGGTTTCACTATCTAATCCATCACAGATGAGCTTGAATAAGCCCATTGGCCGGTGCTGATCTAGTTAGGAGGGTAGTGCAAAGCTGCTTGAGCCAGGATCGGGACAAATCGGATCAGAACTGCCATGTGAATCCTGGACATATTTCTGTAATTTGGGTTGGCAAAATGGTCTGGGAAATGAGCTGAGAGAGGGAGGGAGCAGCGGGGCATTTCCTACCCCAGACATCTTAAGAACCCCAAGGGTAGAAGTGTGTATGGGGGTAAATTCCTATGGAGTGTGGCCAAGTTGTTTTGATTATTTGAGCCTGAACTTTAAATTTAAAGAAAAAAAAGATTTATTTTACTTTATGTGTACGAATGTTTGTTATGTCTTTATTCATAGTGTGCCTGTTGGGTCTCCTGGAACTGAGGTTAAATATGGTTGTGAGCTACAATATGGGTGCTGGAAATGGAATTCCAGTCCTCTCCAAGAACAGCCAGTGCTCTTAACCTCTGAGTTGTTCCTGAGCCTTAATATTTTTTAGTATTAATGTTCAGGAGTGTTCTTTTTAGCAGCATTTGGAGGTTCTATTTGTTACCATCTAGTTGGGTCAGACCTTTATGAGTGATGCCTTATCTGAGACTTTAAAAGGGTTACCTCTTCTTTGAAGGGGAGAGCCTGTTATTATCAAACCTGTATAAACATTTGTTATCTATATGCTTTACAGGTGGTGTAGTAAATGCCATTTAGAGTTTCCCCTGGTTGAATTTGAGTCCTGGCTTCTCCATTTACCAATTCTTGGCAAGGTCCTGAGTTCTTGCACACACATCTGTGACCAGCTCATGCTTATGAGCTACTACAATGAGTAACTGAGATTATTGAAAGTGCCTATCAGTGCTAAATGTTGATTCCCAGCTCTCCTTATATCCTGCTCTACAGCACTCAGTAAGTTCCTGCTTACTGCTTGATCAGCATGGAGTGGTTAATGTGTTTCTGATTGATTAAGTGCCACTGTTAGAGATGAGTGGTGTGTTAAACTGGGAAACCTAGTTTGCTCTGTATCCATGGGTGGGGGAAGAGAATGAACCTGGCTGAGGTCTCCTGTGAGGGGGAAGAGGAGAGAGTTTTCTTTGTAACAAGCAAAGGCTACTGAAACATCCTGGTTCTTGCTGGTGCTGAGAGTAGTGTAGCCAGTCTGTGGAGTCCAGGGGAAGCCTTCCTGGGAGGTGGGTGAGCTGAGCCTGGGGTCAGTGGGAATGTGTTTGTTGGATAACTATGTTGCACTGAGTAGATTGATTGCTGTCTTGTTTATTTTGTTACCATTTGGATCTGTGGAATTGAACAGGGTTTCCTCTGTTTTCTTAGTGCCTTCAAACCAGCTTCTGACAGTTGATAGGCGTGATTCCCCAAAAGTGAATCTGCTGCTAACTCACCTTAAAATGTGCCTGACCCAGGCTTAAGTCCATTCCCCTGATGGGCCTACCGGGTCCATCTGGCCTGACACCGGCCGAGTTCCAGCCCCTTTATTTCTACACTCTGCCTCCATGTGCATGTTTAGGGACTTGTGGTTTCTGACGGCAGTGTTCCTCCACTTTGTTTCTGTTCGGTTTCAGGAAAACTCCTGCCTCTTTCTATGCTTTTTGTTCCTGCTCTTTACCCCTTTTTTGTAAGGCTCAGCTTTCAAGACTTGCTTGAGTGTTGACTATCCCATCTACCCATTGTCTTACGGCTTTTGTAGTTGTGTTTTCTTGGTATGCATACCCGTGTACATATGCGTATTTGTGTTGGCACGTGTGTGTATGCTTGTTGGTGCACATGCAGATTTGGAATCCTGAAATTGATGTCTGTGGTCTCCCATGGTCCATTTTATATACTGAGGTAGGTCTTTCGCTGAAACCAAAACTTGCCTTTTCTGCTAGTGAGCATGTTCCCCATCTCTGCCTTCCTCAAGCTCAGATTACAGGCTGGCTACCACACCCACTGGCATTTACGTGGGTTCTAGAGATCTGAACTCCAGTCCTTATAGTCGTGTGGCAAGCACTTTACACATTGAGCCATCTTCCTAGCTCCCGTTCTAGGACTTTCTATATTAACATTTGATCAATGTCTGCCCCTCCTCTCCTGTCTAGACTGAGAAGTCCTTGGGGGTCCATAGGATTTAATACTGTAACTGCCTCAAGTGGTCAGGCAACTGTGTTCTTGTAGGAGTTAAAATCTGTCTTGTTTCTCAGTTGTGGATCACAGATGGCTTTAATTGTTTCCCCAGACTTTCCCTGGGGGTCTAGCCCTTGGTCTGCCTTGTAGCTCCTGTGAAGGCTGGGTGTCGCATGCTCTCTCTGTGTTACTGGATCTTTCTTTTGGTATCAGGGTTAGAGGTGAGAAAAGGCTTTCTGAGAGCAGAAGCTGGGGTGCAATTGAACTGCCAAATGTGCCGGGTGGGCACAGCAACCTGATACTTGGTTTCCTGTGCTTAGATACTAATTGACTGCATGTGTGCATGTGTAAAAACACCTCTATAATAGGTTAAGGAAAACAGGAGCCACACCAATGAGAAGGGCTTTTGGAACTCACGTGTTGGGGCCATTGCAGCAGCCAGCTGGTCTGTCTTTTCCCCATGCTGCCTGGAGAGTCTGGAGGGCTGTGGCTGAGCGACATCACCACCAGTGCCACTAGAATTACCTGATCAGTTGTGGACCTTAACCTTTCCCTCTTCCAGCGAGTTTCACCAGATGCCAGAAGGGCACGGGAAGATTAGTGAGCAGAGACATTTTACACAATGTGTGTTTGTTTTTCAGATCACTCAAGTTGGGTATGTTTGTAAGTGAGGAAGTTTGACACAATTCTTTGAAATTTCAGCTTTGGAGATAGATTCATAGAAGATTTTTATAAACATTTTTCTCTCTGGCCTTTGTTCTCCCCTCTGCTTTTACTTGGAGCTATTTGTACTGGTTCCTGTTTAACCCTGGCCTGATTACTGGCTTCCAGATTTCCCCACTTAGTGTAGCAGGGGCTTCCTACGGGCTAGTGGTCAGGCTTCATGGTACCTGGCTTTTTACATTCCCAGTTGATGTAGCAAGTTCTAGGAAGGAAAGCATCCACAGAACACCTTTTAACTTGTCTTGTTCTGTGTGGCATGTCGAAATTTCAGTTGAGTATTCATGATAAACACCATCACAAAGTTGCTAATATTATTGAATTAAAATGGTGGTTGGCTGACTAACTGCTTAAAAACTGTTTCTCCAAGGGAGCAGACTGAGTTTTTGAGATGTGTATGTTAAACCAATTTTGTTCTTTTTTTTAAAGTTGACTTTTTAAAAAAAGATTTATTTTATGAGAGTATACTGTTGCTGTCTTCAGACACATGGGAAGAGGTCATTGGATCCCATTACAGATGGTTGTGAGCCACCAGTGGTTGCTGGGAATTAAACTCAGGACTTCTGGAAGAACAGCCAGTGGTCTTAACTGCTGAGCCATCTTTCCACCCCTCCCCCTGTTTTTTTTTTTTTTTTTTTTTGTTTTTTTTTTTTTTAAAGGGCCCAAGGTTTTTTTAAAGGTTCCTTGGTTTCTCTTTTGTTGAAGAAAAGTACTTTCCTTTGGGTATTAGTTTTTTTTTTAAAGATTTATTTATTTATCTCATGTATGTGAGTAAGTACACTGTAGTTGTCTCCAGACACACCAGAAGAGGGCACCAGATCCCATTACAGATGGTTGTGAGCCACCATGTGGTTGCTGGGATTTGAACTCAGGACCTCTGGAAGAGCAGTTAGTGCTCTTAACCGCTTGAACCATCTCTCCAGCCCCTGGGTATTAGATTTTTTTTTTATTCCAGGCATATGACCATTTTTTGTTCATTTTTGAGATAGGGTCTCTCTCTCTCTCTCTCTCTCTCTCTCTCTCTCTCTCTCTCTCTCTCTCTCTCGATGGAACTGGTACTAGTGGAGCTAAAGGAACTACAGACGGGGCTGTGGGGACCCACTGTGGCCTCCAGTCACAGCTTAAGTTGGAACACTTAAGGAACAGAGAGGTTCATGGGAAGTTCTTCCAACTGCTTTATTTTGAGAGCCTTTTCCTCTGCATTATTGGCAGCTGTTTGGAGGAGGGGACATTAATTGCTGACAGAATGTTTTCCAAAGCAGGCCTATATGGATCCCATTTAGGGATTAGTTTCTGGGGATGAGTTGAGACAAGAAGACTTTGGTTCCATTTCCCAGGAACTTGGTGAGGCTCATGGGAAAGCAGCTGCCTCGGTGCATGGAGCAGTTGCAGAGATCACCAACTACCTCCTGGACGTCTACACTCATGCTTTCAGCCTTAAGTTTGCTCTCTTCTGTTTGCTTTCTGCATTCAGCATGCTCTCTAGAAATTCTTTAGAGGGTTGGAAATAATCTTGATGGAAGGCAGGGATTGTAGGTCTTTGCTTAGCTTCTCCTTTCCCAACTTTCCATCTCCCATGCAGAAACACGAACCTATCCTCGCCCCAAATAGGCTGGATGTACTGCTTCAACAGCCTTTACTTGCTGCACTTGATTTCTGTGGGATAGATGGTGGGATCGTGTGACTTGAAAGCAGTATGGCAAAATCGTGGTGGTTCTCAGGAGCACACTGCTTAACTCATTGGCTTGCACCATAGAAACCAGGAGCACTGTCACTGTCAGTGGTGGGCAGAGTGGGCTTGACCAAGACTCTGTTGGAACTTCAGGAGATCGCCACAATGGCTGCCTCTCATATGGGAAGCTTTGGCAGAGCTTGTTGGGAATTAATAATCCTTCCTTGAAAGTACCACCAGGTTCTGTACTACACATCTCTCCAGGAGAGAGTAGAGAAGCAGCTGGTTACCAGAATGGGGTGGTGTGCTAGGCAGGTTTCGTATATCCTGTGTTTGCTGTACACTTGGGCTTTACCGAGTGTTTTATATAGTGCATTGGAACTTGGAGCCATAGGCTCCCGATAAGCCAGTTTAATAGCAGTGAAGACTGTGAGGTAGGTATTGCTGGGCATGTTCAGGTTTTGCATCTGGCTTTAGGTAGTCCTTTTTGGAGGGTGGTTGGCACAAGGCCTCTTGTGGCCCAGAACCAGGTGTGTAGCCAAGGGTGAGCTTGAAATTTGGATCTTCCTGCCTCCAGAGTGCTAGGATAATAAGCACCCACCACTGCTTATTAGGCAGTGCTGGGTATTGAGCCGAGGGCTTTGTGCTTGCTAGGCAAGCGCTATACCAACTGAGCTACATCCTGTGCCCTGGATACTAAGATTTTGACCACCCTGCCCCATGTAACCCACTGCTTATTGTAAACATTCTTTGGCTCTCAGCTTGTGCACAGGTCTGTAACTGCCTCCTGCAATACTAGGTAAGTCTGTTTACTGTAGCAGTTTGGCTCGTGCTGGCTGTTTTACAGTGTTAGAGACAAGTTGGCTTACTTGGCACAACCTGCCTTCAGGCTTTAAGTTTTAAGGTGTCGGTGTGTGGCAGCAGTCATTCAGAAGGATGCTTACTAGGGACTGTTAATGATTTCTGCCAACTGGCTGGAACGCTATGACAATAGATGGCCCTGTGTCTGTCTGTGCCTGTTAACTTTATGTCACTCTACATTCAGTTTTAAAGCCTATTTTAAGAATTCCTTTGATATTCTCGGGTTTAGTGGTGGGCTCGTTAAGTTTTAGGAAGTTTGTAAAAACAACTTTATTTTAATAATATCTTTCCAGAGTTTGAACAAACCTAAACCATTCGTCTGGTCTAACATTGTTTTAAGCAAAGGAAATTGTTTAGTTTGGAGTATCCTAAGCTGTATTTTGTTGATCTTTGAGAAACATAATAAATATCGTTCTGAAAAAAGAAGAGTCAAATCACTTGGGAGTTAGAGTTAAAACAAAAAGACAGTTAGACCATACATCTCCCGGCAGATGTTGTAATGGTGAAGTTTTTTTTACTTTTTTCTTTTCTTTTCTTTTGGTGTCAGGCATTCTCTGTGCAGCCCTGTATATTCTGGAACTTCTGTAGACCTGGCTAGCCTCAAATTCAGAGATCTACCTGCCTCTGCCTCCCCAGCGACTGTGAAATCTTACATAGCATTTCCAAACTAGCTTAACTGAATCTGGATTTGTGCCAGCTTTCCTACTTTTAAGTTAATTCTTCATATTTAATGAAATGCCTCCCCCTCATGTGAGGTGAGTCCCATCTGCTAAGGACAGTGTGAGGCCAGGTCTAGTTTTGTAACGAGGGACTGAGATAAGCACCTTGAGCATTACACACCTCAGGATGGATGTGAGCGCTCTGTAGTTATCGATTGTTCTTCGTTTCCTTTTACTCTGCCAGAGTGCAAATGCTTTGATATGACAGTAAAAGTGTTCACTAGTGCTTTGAGGAGTGTGATGCTTACAGATGCTTTTTCGTAGTCTCTGGTTACAAAACTAGACTGGGCCTCACACAGCCCTTAGCTGGTGACCGAGCCTTTCCCCTCTGCCATTTGCTTGCAGTTTTCAGTGTCTGGGAATAGTCACAACTCAGTAAATGTTTGTTGAAAACATGCAAGACTGTATATTTCTATACATCATGTCTCAATGATCACACCTCTGATTCTGAAGCATGCTGCCTAAAGATGCTCATGGGGTCCCCACAGACCCCAGCCAGTCCCTACAACAGTTCTAAAATGTGGGACTAGGGAGTGTCAAGCTGAGACTCTTCCCCAGTCTGGAGGCTCGTTATCAAGGCCTGTTAAGTTTGTTCTTCCTTAGGAATTACTGGTATGGCATGAACATGGAGCACATAGGTACTTCATTGTCCTTGAATGCCACACAATACTTGTATTGAAAGCATTCCTCCCTCTTGCTTCAGATTCCCAATTGCTGGGATTAAGAGTGTGTCCACTAAGCCTGGCTCTCAAACATTTCCAGTGGTGTTGCTTTCTTTAGTATTTGAAGCCAGCACTGAACTGCAGTATCTTTCTTAAGTTATTTGGATATAGCCAGTATATGTCCAAGTGCCAAAACATCAGGGTTTAATGTGTTTATCTTGGTTTTCTGTGGTTTAAATTTATGGGAAGCTACATGAGATAACTGGTTGTGGTATGTATGATGGGCTGGGTTTTTTTGTTTTGCCTCAGAATTATTTCATTTCTAATTTTATTGTTGATTGATGAATTAACAACATATCAATCAGTAGATTGATCATGGAAGGCAAAATAAAATCATCAAGGCTAAAGACATCTAGAAGGTAGCTTTCATTTCCAGCCCTTGGCTTTAGTTAGGGGGAATGGTTGATGTACTTAATAATTAACTTTAGATGGCCTGGAATTCACTATGTAGACCAGGTTGTCCTGCTCAGAGATCTGTCTGCCTCTGACCACTGGGTGATGAGATTGAAGGTGTGTTCTGACATGCGGGTTTTACATTTATTTAAAAACCTGCAGTATATTCCCATGGTTAATATACACAGAATAAGGAGAAGAAAGTCTGCCTTCTGCCCATAGTATTCTCTTCTGGGCTAACTGTGGTGGTGCTTATGGGTTCTGCACCACAGAGACAGTTCCTATTTGTTTCCCTACCTCTTCAACAACGTATCTGTTAAGCAGCTGCCTTTCTCTATTTGGGCGTCCTCTCCTGTCAGTTTGGTCACCCCTTTCCTTTCTGTTCATTAGCTTTCTAGAATTAAGATTATTTTGTTTTGTTTCTCCTGTCCAGTATGGATGAATGGTTAGTCCTGGGCCTCATTTGGTACACTGTTCTTGATGGGACCAGAAACATAAGGCCAGAGACCTCCACAGCATCTTCATTCTTTGGCATGAGTACAATACAAATCGTTGACCAGTGATACCCACAGAGCTGTCGGAGTAAAAGACAAGTACCATCAGCTTTCTCCTTCCCAGCCTGCTGCTCAAGTTGTTTGTCTATAGTGGGGCACGCTGTGGGTCAGATAGCCTGTTTGTCATTGAGCTCGTTACTCATGGTCCTCAGGATCTGCCTGAGTCACTGCACATGCTATCTGACTGCAGTGATTTTTATTTCATATGACATCTTTTGTAGATCAGACATTTCCCATGTGCCCAGGTTTATTATGATTGAATGTCACTGCCATGCAGTGAACAGAATCCATTGTTGACTTGTGAGAAAGGCTTAATTGGTAGTAGGTGTTTGTTATCTCGAAGTCATAATTGCTATTAGTTACTTGTATCCCCTGTGTTTGTGGAAAGTCCCAGGTTGACGTGTTCCTCCCTAGAATCTGGGCTCCCTGTAACTGAGGCCTGATGGGAGTAAAATACAAATCAATACACAGGAAATAGTTTTATTTCCTGGATGGTAGCAGATTACATGTCAAACTTAGGCTTGATTCTAGCTCAGTTATCTTTACAGACTAATGCATTTAAAGACGTGAAAGAACTGATTTTATACTTTGTTTAGAGACAAGGTTTCTCTTTGTGGTCCTGGAACTCACTATGTAGATCAGGCTAGCCTTAACTCACAGATTCACCTGCTTCTGCCTCCTGAGTGCTGGGATTAAAAGCATATGCTACTGCACCTTATTTGAACTGTTTTTAGAGTTGGCTTCTGTAGTAGACTGTGTTCCCATGAGGAAGAATGCATAGAGGGTCAGCATCACAAACACCTGGGAAATGAAAATGAGGCCAGTGGAAGTATGCCTTCCTGTCTAGATGGATGTCCAGCTCTCTTCAGCCCAGACTCACCACAGTCATTGTGACTCCCAAGGCTCAATGGGTGAATCAGGTTTACTCTGTTTTAATGGCCTGAGTATTTTGCCTGAACAGTGAATGAAAGCAGACGGGGCACCAGATGCTCTGTTGTTTTGCCTATTGCTCTTTCCTTCACACCCAGTGTAAGGTTTCCAGGCGTTTGTGCAACCTGATAGAGGTAAGCGCCTGATGTAGCAGTCTAGAGATGGGTTGGCTGGAGGCTCAGGTTACTCTGGATCTTGATAAGAGCCACCGATCTAGGTTGGTGGCTACTGGGGGTGGGGGGCATGCTGCCAGTGTTGTGTCCATTGGGAAAGGTGATGTGAGCCTCTGCAGGACCTGTAGAGTATCCCCCAGTTAGGAAGGTCTAGTCAGTATCTCTAGGGAAGCAGCACACACTGATATCTCTATCTTACCTTCCAGAGAATGTGGCTTAGGAAGTGATGGCATCCATGAATAGACTACCAAGTAGGAATAGGACCTAAGGGATAGGACTATTATTTTAAATTTGTTCACCTCTTAACTTAAACCCAGTGGCAGAATTTATTTGAATCATGAAGTGTTGGGCAAAGTAGCTTGACTTTTTAGTGGTGCAGGTATGTGTGTATAGACTCCTGATGGGGGTAATGCTTTGGTGACACAATGTATTTCTGCATCTGAACAATATTACATTGTATTAAAATCTAAGACTAGAGGACTCATGCTGGTTTGAGATTGTGGAGTATCAAATGCTGTCTCTAATTACTTAGTGTCTTATGGGCTAGTTACTTTTGGTTTTAGTTTTTTATTTGTGAACTGAAGATGTTAAGTTCCTGCATGTTAAATGAGTTAATAGGCCACTGTAGTGTGCAGCAAAGACTGTGTTGTTGCTAGGGGGCTGTGACACATGAAGCCAGGATACAGGTGACCATGGCAAGCACAGCTGACAGGTGTGCAGAGCTGAGTTTCTGTGTTACTGACAGATTATCCAGAAACAAGAGAGTGAAGCTTTAATGAGTACGGGTGGGGTGGGGTGGGGTGGCGACTGTTTTCTGGCCGTGAGGAGTGTTGATGGTGCACTTTGGGTTCTGTTATTCTTTCAGAGCAGGAACCACACTGTTTTGTGGAATCTCATGAAAGCTTTTGAAGGACAGACTTATGTTCTTTTTCTATATATAACCTCTTTTTGCCCTAGAATTTTAGAGTTTAAATAAAAAATTAAAAACATTATTTAGGTTGTAGAGATGGGTCAGCAGTTACGAACACTAGTTGTTCTTTTAGAGGACTGGGACTCAATCCCCACCATCCACACGGCGGCTCACAACTTCATGGTATCTCTGTCTTCAGTCCTAGAGGATCTGATGTCTTCTCTGGCCTCTATGGGCAGTGTACACATATGGCCCATAGACATACATGCCAGTAAAATACTGATACACATGAAATAAAAATTAAAAAGGGAAGAAACCTATTTAGTGTAAGTACACATGACATACATGTAGAGGTCAGAGACTGTAAGCAGTCAGTTCGTTCATGTGTCCCAGGGATTGAACTCAGGTTGTCAGGCTTGGAGGCAAGTATTCTTACCCACTGAGTCATTTCACTGGCCCTAAATTTGATTTTAGAGAATTTCATATATTATGCAGTGCACATCAACTACTGTTATCCCCCACAAATCTTTCTCACACTCATGACTGTACATGTGCCCGTGGGTTTGGAACTACCCTTTGGCTTTGGTGGACTCAGCAGAAGGTACATAGCTGAAGACAGCGACTCCATCCTCTCCCAGAACTTGTTGAAAGGCGTAAAGGGTAGGGCTGTAAGCACCTTTCCTTTTCTTGATTAATGATTGCTGGGACCTGACTTTGGTACTTAACAATTGTGAGTGAATGGTTGTAATGGTCCTGTCAATTCTAGAGAACAGTATTTTGCAGTTCTTCACCCTGTCTTCTGGCTTTTCCATACTTCCCACCCCTCTTTTACTGTTCCTTGAGCCTTAGAGGGAGTGGCATAAATGTCTTGTTTAGTGTTGCTCACATGCATCTTGGGTAGCCAAGAGTCTCTGCATTCACCACCAGTAATTTTAAGGAGAGGCTTCTCTTAACTAAGGCGGGAACCAGCCATTGCCTATGGGTATAAGAACAAGTATTTAGAGGGCAGTTTGCTGTCATGTCAGCTTAGTTAAATGTCTTCAATAAGTTCCTCACCTGAGCCTACAATGTTCTCAGATATAGGTTGTTAACTGGGCTTTCGGTGTCAGCCACTGTTGTGTTCCTTCCCTTCCTCCCTATGGAATGGACTTCAGATCTAGGCAGAGCACAGACAGTTGGTTTTCTCCCACCATAGTCAAGCTGCTATTGTACATGACGGGGTGGGTGCACATATCTTGCCCTTTTGGTTCACACAGTCATACCCTTTCTCCCCCAGGGCTATGTCCCTCTTCACACCTTCTGGTGCTTTGAGCACTAGGCATCAGGAAGTTCCAGCTCTCTTCAGCCTGCTCACATCTTATCTTCTAGTTCTGGTTGCCACAGAAATTTTCATACAGCTCTGTGTTTTATGTATGTAAGATTTGTACATGATGGAAACATTTACTGGTCATAAATCATTAAGAGGTTTCTTTTAGGGGAGATGTCTCAGTGGTTAAGAGCACTAGTTGCTCTTGCAGAGAGAGGGCTCAGGTCCTATTCGCAGCATCTACAGTAACCATCTCTGACTCCAGTTTCAGGGAATCTGACTTTATATTCTGAGACAGACCCTGCAGACACCAGGGGTACACATGGTGCACAGACTGCATAACAATCTACAGCCTATCAAAGATGAAAACATCTGCATGAGGTAGAGTTTTATATAAAATCAGACATTGGCTGACTCTTGCTGCTGTTTTCCAGAGGTCATACATATCTTTATTTTGTGATTATTACTTCTGAGACACTGTGTCACATAAACATATAATGCTGAGGTGGCTAAAGGATATTTAGGGCATTTCAGAAACTGTTGAAAATTCAGTCTTAATCCTAAGCCAAAATTAATTGAAAAAAAATTATGTTTTGAGACAGGGTCTTACTATGTAACTCTGGCTGTACTGGAACTCCAATCTTCCTGCCTCTGCCTGCTGGGATTAAAGGCGTGTCACTATGCCCAGCTCATTGAATGATTTTTAAAGATGAAATATCAGCAGCTCAAATAGCAATTTAAAAAAATGAAATGTTCCAACAGTACAATCCAGAAATGTATTAATTTGATATATGCTGAAGAATGATGATAGGGAACTTTTAAGTCTTCATGATGATTAAACTGTTTCGTTTCTGTCAGAGCGAGCAGTAAAAACACTGTCACTCTACACTCACATAGCACCACAGGCAGTAAGACCGCCATTTGAGAGGTCCATGTTTAAGGCAGGAGAACATTTGATTCTGACGGGTGGTGTCATAGATTACTTTTCTGTTGCTGTGACAACACAACCAAAGCAGGTTATAGAAGATAGGGTATAACTGGCTTATGGTTTTAGACGGTTAAAGTTCATGATGGCAAAATAAACACAGTTGAAGGAACAATTGAGAGCTCTCTGGATCCTTAAGCAGGAGTCAGAGAACACAGTGGGAGTTTTGAAACCTTAACAATGGTCTTTTGAAACCTTAAAGCCTGCAGCTAGCGGCACACCTGTTCCTACAAGGCCACACCTCCCACCTTCTAATCCTTCCCATGTTGTTCCACTCACTGCAGAATAAGTATTCAAATTTAGGAGCTGATCGAGGGCCATTTTCATTCAAACCTCTACAGGTAAGAAAGTGTAACACAGGTAAAAAAGACTCTTTCCTGTTTTGTAAAGTCCTTAAAAAGAGCCATCTAAAGTAAAAATTTATTAATGCTGTTTTTCCCTCTTAAAAAATTGCCAATGTTTTAAGTACTTTTTTATTCTTTTCTGTATGAATATCTCTCTTAGCTTAATGTGGTACTATACACCTTTAATTCCAGCAATTGGAGACAGAGGCGGTTGGATCTCTGAGATGAGTTCAAGGCCACGTCTAAGACTTTCTTTCATAAAGACCTATTTGGAGAACTGGCTCAGTGGTTAAGAGTACTCCTTCTGCTCTTGGAGAGGATGTAGGTTCAATTCCCAACACTCACTCAGCAGTTCACACCACCTGTAACTCCAGTTCTAAGGGCCAAGTGGGAAAAGGAAAGTGGGCAGTTTGAAAACTCATGACTTATTTCTGGACTTTTCTGTTTAATACTTTTAGACTGTTTGACCATATAACTGAAACTGAAGAAAAGCAGTATACACAGGGGGCCGATATGCATGCGTTGGCTGTGTGTTACACTTAGTGGTTGAGTATTTATGGAACATACGTGAGGTCCATCCCAGCACTGCAAACAAGAAAACTTATTAAAATCCCATGGTACTAATTACAGGACTTCGGATCTGTAAACCTGGGTGTACTACAGAAATTAGTGAAGTGATGTGTCGGAACAGAGGCACACCGGTTCTGTCAGGACAGTCAAGAATGGCACTCGTCCTGTTTGGTGACACACAGTCAATTTAATTTTGATGAATAAAGCTTTTGTGTGACATGGAGTATTTCCACTGCTTACTTTGCATATTTATGGCCTGTTTGCTTTTATGCATATTTCTGCATATATTGTTAACGTCATTTATTGTTGAAGTGCTTATGTGCAGGGATGGACAAAGGCAGAGAGGATTAAAATAGAAAATAATGTTAGAAAATTGAATGTGCATGCAAGTGAGTCATTTAACAGTACAGTTATAAAATGCCAAGTCCAGATCAGGAAATGGGTGGAGAAGAAACCAGGTGAGTCAGAACCAATGCAAAAGCCTCTGCAGGTATCTACATTTTCATTGATTGGTTTTCTTGTTAGCATTTGTGAGCAGATGGACTTGGGAGCAGCCTTTTGTTCCCAAAGCTGAGCTCATGGTAGGTAGAGGAGCTTCTGCATCCCGGCAGGAGAGGGCACGGTGCCTACAGGAGTAGGGTGGAGAGTTCTTGCGAGTTCTGCTGGAGCTGTGATTGAGCATTGGCAGAGAGAGAAAGGAGCAGCCGTTCCAGGCAGAAGCAATGGCATGTTTATGGACAGGTCTTGTGAGGCTGGGGTTGGGGTGGAGGGTGGGGTTTTGTCCTAGGCATCCACATTGTGCCAGTTCACACTGCGTGTGGTTGTCTTATCCCTCAAGGAGTATGTTCTATAGTGGGGCTGGTGTAGTGATGCTGTTTGTAGGTTATTAATACAAAGTGAGGGCTGGCTGTGGAGCTCAGTAGTAAGGTACTTGCGTCGCACTTCCAGGGCCCTGGATTCCTCTCCCTGCACTGCGTCTGGTGCTGATGGTGGTGTCCTTGTGTAGCCTGCAGCAGACTCACTCATTGTCATTTTTCTCAGCTTTCATTGTCATGGAAGAAACTCTTCCTTAGTTTGGAATCATGGTTTGCTGTGTAGAAACAGCTTGAACTTTGCCATGTTTTATTTAATGCATGCAAAGCCCTTGCTCCCGTGCACATACAGGTTTTGCACTTCATAGTCCTGGATGCTACAGCCGGACTTTATAAAGAAATCTTGAGATGCTCCTGAGAGCTGAGTGTTTAATCAGTGTAGCACAGAGTAGGTGTAGCTGGCGAGTGGTATGTCCATGAACCCTGGGCAATACATCGATATGACCGTCTGCCCCTGTTAGGGAAAGCTGTTCCTTTGGAGCTGAGTGTTCCGTGCTTTGAATCCACTCAGAGACAGACTATGCTGGAAAACAAAGCTTGAGCTGAACCTCGTCAAAGCTTTCTCTGAGTTATGAGAGAGGGACTGAAATCAACTTTTCCAGCTAAAAATAATTTTGCTCACATGTTACCAAAAATGGCTCACTAGAACTGCTTTAAGACACTTGTCTAAGCTTTTAGGCCAAGAAAAAGTTTAGAACACATTTTAAGAAGAATTTGGCTCTAATTTGCTAATTTTTTTTTTGCCAGGCTGATTACCCCCATAATTACCTCAGGAGACAAAAGGTAGTAAAAAAGTATCTGTCTTGGATTCAATAGGGGTCAATCAAGTGACTCTTTTTTGGTTGTTCGGTTTTTGAAATGGGCACTTAGGTAACTGGGCTGGCCTAGGTGTTATCTATCCATCTATCCATCTATCCATCTATCCATCTATCTATCCATCTATCTATCCATCTATCTATGCCTTGGGAATGTGAGGTTACTGGGTAGGAGAGAGACCCTAGAAGTAGCTGCTCTTCATCTTGAGCAGTGGTGGACAGACACATATAACCCCATACTTGGGAGGGGATAAAGCAGGAGGATTGTTATGAGTACAGGTTTATATAGCAAGGCCCTGTCTCAGAAAAATAAGAGCAGTGCTTGTGTGGGCAGCATATAACACTGAAACAGAAACCATGTGGAGAAGGCCAGCATGGCCTCCTCATGGGTAATATGCAGATCTGTGAACCTTTCCATACATTAAAAAATTGTATTTATGCTTGTTTATGGTGTTTTGCCTGCATGTATGTCTTTGTACTACTTGTATGCCTGGTGTCTGGATGCCAGAAGAAGGCATGGGTTTCCCTGGACAGGATTTGTAGGTGGTTTCGAGCCACAGTGGGTGAGTGTTGAGTATTTTTATGACTTGAGAGACAGGCAGAAGGTTATAAGGGGATGAGGCGACAGGGGAGTTGCAGATGTAAGGGGAGAAGAGGATCTTCTAAAACATACTTTGTTTGAAATGCTATAATTATATAACCCTTTGTATGCTAATTAAAAAATTAAAATAGAAGCAGCATCAACAATAAAAGCCCCCAAGCAGAACAAGACAAAAGAGTAGTTGCTCCTCTTGTGTAGTGAGGGTACATGAAAGGCTCTGGCTTTAAGTCAGGCAGTCTGGATAGCTTAAAACATCTTCTTTTCCATTTTCTATAGTGTATATAAATAATTTGTCTATATGTGAATGATACATACGTGTAGATGTACATGCTGTGGTGTAACCTGTGTTGGTTATGAGAACTTTGTGGAATTGGTTCTTTTCTTCCACCATTCTGTGATTCTAGGGATCAAACTGAGGCTGCTGGGTTTATATAGTAAGCTCCCTTTTCTGCTGGGCCATCTTGCCAGCCCTGGTTTCTTAAGTTTGTCAGATAGACTTAAAAGTTCATGAGTGTAGCCTAGTACCATTATTCGGGACCAAGAGTTGATCGTCTGATGAAGCAGTAGGTATGGATAGACTAAAAGGACTAGAGAAGAGGACAGGAAGGAGCTTGTGATCTGGGGGTCTGAGGTGATTGTGAAGGTGACCACTGGAAATAAGAACTTGGAGTCTAGAGTGTGGATATATGTCCATGAGTTTGAGTGTTGAACAAAGAAGACTGAGCATGGAGGTCACTGGGTGAGTTGTAAGTAGAATGCTTTCTAAGTTGGAAGCCGAAGAGGTGAAGGTGATGGAGGGCTAAAAATCACTTTGTTCTTGGCTGGAGGTGATCCTTGGACTTGCTGGATGCAGGGCAGAGATGCTGCAGGATGTAACCAGTCCAGTCCTAGTCCCACAGCGAAGGACTGTCCTGCAGCTTGGAGGTTGAAGCTGTACTAATTTACAGAACAGTTGCTGAGTCGAGATAGTAATTTATAAAATATGATTTTCTCTTTTTCTGGTCTTCTTTGTAAACCTTGCCATATCATCTGGTGACTGTTGTGGAGCTCCAGTTACAGCTGGACGCTCCTCTTCAGACGCAAGGACTGTAGATTTACTAGACATTATCACTTTCTTGAAGTTTTTTTTTTTAACTTTTTTAAAAATTTAATTTAAACATTTAAAAAAATTTAAAAATCTTGCTTTGTAGTCCAGGTTGGCATTGGACTTGTGATCTTCCCGGCTTAGTCTCCTGGATGCTGAGATTATAGGTACACCCACACCTGGCCTCTAAAACTTGTTTATAATTTAAAATTGACATGTACATTTGTCCTTACAAATATTCCTTAAACACACACACACACACACACCCTGCCAGTGGCCAGTGTCCACCTCCTTCAGTTAGAGGTGCCCAGTGTTATCAGTTGGCTTTTGTTTAGTGGTATGTGTGACAGTTGCCTTCTACATTCTCTTTTCTTTCCCATTCTTCGTTTGTGTTTGTTTGTTTATTGAGAGGGTTTTTCTGTGTATCTCTGGCCATCCTAGAACTCGTTCTATAGACTGGGCTGGTGGCATCTACCTGTTTGTACCTCCTGAATGCTGGGGTTATAGGTGTGTGCTATGCCCACCAGACTTCCCCATTCTTATTTGCCACACTAAGAAGTTTAGTGTTGAAGAGCCCTCACCAGGCTACAATTTCTGAAGGTAGGGGCCAGGAGTTAGCCGTTTCTTCCTTCTTCTCTTTATAATGGAACACAGCTGTCACTTAGTAACATTTCTTGTATAGTGAATGAGATAAACTGATAGAACTGTCAGTGGGGATGAAGCAATACCAAACCCCATAAAGGTCTTGAGGGCCTGTTGGCAGGAGGTGTGTGCTGGTATGTGTAGGGGTCCTGGTGGGCACAGCTAAAGATACCGAAGATGCCGGAGATGCCGGAGATCAAGGAGTCTTTCTGTTTTCTTTCCTTTGTGACATGGTTTTACTAAGTAGCCCAGGCTAACCTGGAACTCCTGGTAATTCTCCTGCTGTAGGAGTTCTGGGATTATAGTCCTGAGCCAGGGAGCCCCAAGGAATGTGGGAGGCTTTTAGGACTAAAAGAGTCCAGAAAGGTTTTTTTTTTTTTTTTTGGAGCACTGACATGTGATGGATGTCAGTGACTCTCTCTTGTTCTGGAGAGTAATAAACATAGTTTCACGTAATAGCCCAGGTTGGTCTGGAGCTCCTAGTATTCGTCTTGCTGTATTCTCCCAAATTCTGGGGCTATAGGCATGAGCCAGGGAGCTTTCTAAGTAATGAAGACACTGTTCACCTTTATTCCGCCATTGCCCTAGCTCCTGCCTTTTGCCTTCTCTCCTCTAGTCCTTTCCTTTTCTTTCTTCTGATCTTTAAGGTTAAAGATATGCACCGTGAATGCTGAAGTCAGAGCTTCAACGTCTTCCTCTTGCTATACATAGCATTTATTTAAAGCCAGATCTTTGAAGTTCTTGTATGTGTGTCTTGGGGTTGTTATTCTGTTGATTTATTGTTTCCAGCTCTAAAGATCCATTTAGATATAGGCAGGCATTTTACTATTCTCCTTGGAGCTATAGCTTTTCATGTCTTCCTTTTAGATACTGTACAGTTGATGATGTATTTATGTGTACTTGGTGTTTCACACGTGCCTTTGTCCATGAATGCCTGACCTCTGTGAGACTGTGAGCACAGATGGTGCCTATTCACTGTCTTCTGAGCATGGAGGAACTGTAGGCCTCACAGGACTGAAGGCAGATGCCTCACGGATGTCTTAACCTTTGATCATTGTGACATAGTGTTGTTACTTACAGAGTTCACACTTGAGAACTGTGCAATTGACTTACAAAAGAAGGACAGAATTTCATGTGCTAGTAAGTTTATGAGTTTGGGCTGTATCTTCAGTTATCTTTGCATGTAGGCCTTGGGTTGGACAGGCCTCAAGTATTGATTGTGGTTTTTTTTTTTTTTTTTTTTTTTTTTTTTGTATTAGTTCTCTCTCTCTCTCTCTCTCTCTCTCTCTCTGTATGTATGTATGTATGTATGTATATATGTATGTATGTATGTATGTATGTATTCTTTGTAAAAGGTCAGCTTGGGGCCTGTAGAATGCCTCAGTGACATAGAGTACTGGATGGTCTTGCAGAAGACCTGAGTTTGGTTCTCAGCATCCACATGGTTGCTCACAGTCATTTCTAACTCCAGTTCCGGGAGATCTAGTGCCTTTCTGATTTCTGTGGGCACTAGGCTCTTGAATATACAAGAAGTAAATAAGGAAAAAAAACCCAACCGCTTAAAGATGGTTAGTTTGTACTTTGCCCTTAGATTCTAATTATGACTACCTTGTTATCTTGGGTGGAAACTAAAAAACATTGTAGGAAAGATATGCACACTTGAGTTGTGTGCTCTGATTTCTCAGCTAATGGTAATTTCTTCTCACAAACTCTCCTTACCTTTCCAATCCCAGTCTTGAGCTGGCTTGGGGAGCTCTAATTTTTGGCTTTCTCAGGTTACCCTAGAAAGCATGACTAGATATATTTAAATGATCTTTTTTTTTGTTGTTGTTCCTGAGGCATTGATTCTTCCAGCCTAATTGGGGAAATTTTCTGTTGTCATCAGACATGCATAAGGAAAGATGGATGAAAATTCTTGGGCTGTAGCCCTGTTACTGGTCCCTTGATGGTCATGTGAAAATGGAGAGACCTCCCCTTCCCCACCACAGCTTCCATGATTGATCAGAAACTTTCTTCTCCACCACTGGAGTGTGACTTACTTTCATTCGTTCCTCAGTTTTTGTAGTTTAGATTCAGTCTCTTCATCATGTGTGAAATATAACCCAGTCAGAGGTGTTACTTGAGGCTTTGCTGTGTGTAAGTAAGGTCATATGGTGTGATGGTTTGTATGTTTAGCCCAGGGAGTTGCACTATTTGGAGGTGTGGCCTCGATGGAGTAGGTGTGTCACTGGGTGTGGGCTTAAGACCCTCACCCAACTGTCTGGAACTCAGTGTTCATTTAGCAGCCTTCAAATGATGAACTCTCAGCTCCTCCTGTACTATGCCTGCATGGATGCCACCATGTTCTCGCCTTGATGATAATGGACTGAACTTCTGAACCTGTCAGCCAGCCCCAATTAAATGTTGTGTTGGTCATGGTGTCTGTTCACAGCAGTAAAACCTTAACTAAGACATATGGGAAAGGGTTAAGGTTATCTGAGGGCTCAAGATTCACTTGGTGACAGCAGAACTCATCCTTTATTTTACTGTCAGTTGAAGTTGGGTATGTATGATTTAGGGTCCTAAATTACTGTTCTGTTGGTGAGAAAGATGATTATATGACATAAAATTGAACTAAAATTTAATAATGGCTTTGCTGACACTAGGAAATAGAGAAACAAAAGAATGGAGGGGGTGGAGAAGATATAGAATGTTACCTAATGCAGTTGGAAAATTTCTTGTGACTTGTTTTGTTTTGAGACAGGGTCTTCTTAAGAAGACCAGGTTGGCCTCAGACTCATTAGATGGCTGAAGATGACTTTGTGTTGCTGACCTTCTACCTCTCAGATGTTGGGATTATAGGCATGCAGCACCAGCATGTCAGGATAGCCTTTAGAGTCTTTGCTGAAGCTGTCAATAATTGTGTCCTGCCTAACTTTGTTTTGTTCTGGACACAGCCCCTTTGTCTGATTTCCCTCCTCTCTAGTGCTATCCACTGCTTGCAGGATTTTCTTGACTCTGTTACTGTAAAATGTTTCATAACATAATGTCATAATAAGTAACATTTGTGGAATAAATAAAAATCTGTAGAGAAAGTAGGAAAACGAGGAAGAAGGAACATGTATTTGGAATCTTGTGTCTTGCTTAGGGATAGTGTTACTGATGGCAGGTGGTGGGAGAGAATGGGCTTTGCCCTGGCTTTTTATTGTTTTGGTTGGTTGTTTTTTGAGCTAGCCTTGCCTAGCATAGAACTGGGTATGTAGGTGAAACTGGTCTCAGACTTACAGACATATGCTTGTTTCTCCTTCCTGGGTCATAAAGTATGTGCTACCATGTCTGGCTTCATTGGCTTTTAGTAATGTCTCTATGCCTTGTTTGAAGGCAGCCTTCCTTCCATTTTTGTAACGGTTTGGCTGCTGTCTTGGGTTTGCCCTGCATCTGTCATGTGACTATAGTGACTGAAGAATGTCAGGCTGACCACCCAAGGAGTGTGTGGGTCAGATTCATCTGAGTTGTAAGCCAGAGGTTTTGAAAGGTGGCCGTCTGGGTATAGAGAGAGCCAGTGGCAGTGGCTGCTCATTAGTTCTCTGGTCTCATGTACTGGTGCCCACCAAGTCACTGTTAGTTTGCATGATGATGCCAGGAAAGGTCTGTTCTCTTCCCTGTTCTCTTTGGAGACTGCTCTTCATTTTGGTACTGTAGCAGTATCTGTGCTCAGACACTTTTCCTTCTAGAATTGACTTCTGGAATTGTTGCAGTAAATATTAAAAAATATAAAAATCGTTTATCTCTTTATCGGCCCTGAGGTCCTACTCTGATACGGAGCTGTGTGCACCTCTAGTGCCGGGTCTGAGCCACCACCATGGCCCAACTTGTCCTTGTGTCCTCAACTCCCTTCCCTGGCAGTTTTCTACTGCCTGTTCTCTGCTTCTGTCCCAGGGTGTTTCTCTACCCCAAAATCTCACATAAGTACAACTCTACAGCCTGATAGCTTTTCATACAGCTTTATATATTCAACTCTCAGTCCACAAACCCTCTACACAAGATTGCATCAAATAGACAAAGATAGACACTGCCCTTCTATATGAGATATTAGATCTATAAAATCCTTAATGTTCATAGCTATTTAATGCCAATTAATATCACCTGGGTCTAGCTGGTCCTTGGGAACCTCCATCTTGCCACAACCTCCCCTTGTTCTCTGACTTCTTCAGACCTCTCCTTTCTCCCTCCCTGCCCAGTCAATGGCTTTCCGTTATTTTACTAATTAAAATGGGAAGGTTCAGATGAAGTCACCTCTTGAGTCAGTGACTGGGCAGCCCTTCTTGGGGAAGTGGAATTAACAATAAAATACAAACAGCTTCAGGACAATCTACATGGAATTGATGTGTGAACAGTTTTTGACCACAGTGGAAAGTTGACCAATAGTACTGAGGCTGGTTTGCTTGGATCTGCTAAAACAAAACAAAACACCCAAAAAACTACTTCTGAATCTTTTTTTTTTTTTTTTTTTTTTAAATCAACAGAGTGTTGTAAGAACTTTGTCATTTGAGATCCAAGGGTAGAGCCTCTTTGCTCTAGAGCTAATTCTCTGGGTGTCAGTAACCTTGTGGTTTTTGTGGGTGTCTTTGGGCTCTTTTCCTTCCCCTGCCCTTTTTTTGGTATAAAATGCATGTGTATTCACATGTAAGATGTATGTGTATTCACATGTGTGGGCATAGGTTAACAGTGTGCATGTGGTCAGTGCCTCGTGTACTAGTCCTCACTGTCCACCTCGTTTGAGATATGGCCTCTTTGTTGATTTTTTTGCTGTTGCTAAAGGCAGGCTATCTGGTCCACAGCTTCTTGGGGGATTCTTCTGTTTCTAGCCTCCTGTCTTGCCAATAGTGCTAGGATTACATTCTTGGGCTACCACACCCTGCTCTGTGTGGGTTCTAGGAACTCTAATTTAGGTCCTTAAACTTGTGTAGCAAGTCCTTTATCTACTGAACCATTTCTGCTTTCTCCAGTTGGACATTTTTCTTTTCAAAGTTTTAATTAGGTCAGAGGTGTTTGGCTTTAGCAGATATGATTAAAGCATTCATTTCTCACTTGGTGGGTCTGGTCTGCTATGTATTGTGGGAGAACCATGGTGGCAGTGCTCTCTCACACATTGGCTAGTACTTTCATGGGGTCTTTGGTTGTGAATCTATCATCCTTCATTAGGAAAAGAATCATCAAAAAGAAGAAGAAACATTGGGAGAAGAAAAGAGCAGAAGCAGCTTTCCTGAAGCCTCCTCCTGCTCTGATCTGATGGGATCCATTCCCTTTCTCTTCCATTGCAGTTGATCTCACTGCAGCTGTTTCCATCTGGCATCATTGTTTTGCCCAGACCCCTTGGGATGGCTGTAGTGACTAACACATCTGGGCTTTTTTCTGTCGTGGTTTGAATGTAGAAATGGTGGAGGAGGAGGCAAAGGGTGAGTTGGGTACACTAGAGTGGATTTTTGAAGTGGGGATCATTGTCTTTTAAAGGACTCCAGGTTTATTGATCTATCTTTAGATTAAGGATCTAAGAGGTAGCTTTCATTGGTAGGAGGGGAGGCAAAGGAGCCAATTGAGGAAGCATATGTGCCTCCTCTGATTTTTCCCATCCTGCTTTTGTCTGTCTTAGCTATATTTGAGTCTTTTTTATATATGGATATTTTGCCTGCATGTATGTTTGTGAACCATGTGTATGCAACCTGGGAAGGCCAGAGAAGGTGCAACATATCCCCTGGAATAGGAGTTATAAACAGTTGAGTTGTGTGGGTGCTGGGAATTGAGTTCATTTGGTCTGGAAGAGTAGCCAGTGCTCTTAGCTCCAGGCCCCACTTTTTATTTGATTCACAGTCTCTCTGTATAGTCCTGGCTGTCCTAGAACACTATGTAAACTAGATGTAGACCAGACTAGCTTCAAAACTCACAGAGATCCACTGGATGCCTCTGCCTCCCAAGTGCTGGGATTAAAGGTGTTGAGCCACCATGCCTGGCCTCATCCGATTTTTACCCCTCTGTTTCCTTCACTAAGTAATGGCTGAGGGAACCTCCAGTTAATAGAACTCAGGCAGTGTTTTCTATGCCCTTGGTTTTGGTACTTGTAGGAAGAATTAATTTTTTTTTGTTTGTTTTTCCCCCTAAGGGTTCCTTCCTTTTCCTGGCAGTAGATAGGTAAGCACTGTCTTCTCCAGCTTAGGAACCTGTGTAATGAGGTAGTCACGAGAAGAGGAGTCCTTTGGGTGTTAGGTATTTCATGTGTTATGTCACTGTCTGCAGGGGAAGCAAGATGCAGAGAAGACACCATGCTGGAACCACCAGCCACATCTTACTGTCAAGGACCTGAATGGGTTTGTTTGCATTGCAAATTTATTAAACATTGGCTTTAAAGAACTACTACAAAAATTACGTGAAATATTTTATTATGCTTTTAAAATACCATGTTTTTATATCAACATGTGAAATTCGAGCATTTTAGGTATAGTAGGGTATTAATACAATATATTATTAAATCAATCTATCTTCTTTTCACCTTTTAAATGTGGTTGCTAGAAAAAGTCCCATTAGCTCCCATTGTTTTTGAAAGCCCTTTCTTTGATAGAAGACACTATAGTCTAGGCAGTGACCCCAAGATCCAGAACTTTTCTTAATGGTTTGGGATTCCTGACTATAGTGTCATTGACAGCTGTCTAATGGTACATAGCAAATGGCACTCATACTGACTGGCTTCAGACAAGTTTCTTCCACTCATAGATTTGGTTGGTAGCAGCACAAGTCTCTTGAGGTTTAGGCCTTCAGTTGGCTGGACCTCAGTCACATGAAGGGTTGTCTGTAACAGTGTATTTGCCTCCTTCCTTTTATGTCCTGTGCTGTTAGAAGTCAGTCTCACCCCTCCTGGTGGGAGGAGAGTGGGGCACCACCTCTTGAATGGACCTAGTAGCAGAGTGTTTGTGATGTGGTTTAAAGCCTGCTTGGACTTCACTGGATGCTGATTGTGGTCAGCGCAGTTGCTGAAACCCGCTATACCCTCACCGGTCAGCTCAGCAAGATTATTTGGAATAATTGTTTATTTTGAACTCTCAAATTCCAACCTATAATAAAAACAGATCTTCAGTGGGAAGGGCAAAGATGAATTTAGCTTCACCATTGAGTATGCACATGTGTGATGTCTTCCCAGGGTCTCAGCTGAGGCTCAGGAGCGCAGAAATGCTGTTGGGGTTTTGAACAGGAAATGTATTTAAAGTGCCTGTGAGTTATCTGTTTGTGTGTTATATTTCCGTCAAATGAGATTCACAGTCTTTGAAAATACAGCAGGATGTCCTACACTCTATGTTGTAACTGGGGAGATGAGGTGTGCTCATTTCCATGTGAGGCTGAGTCAAAGTAGGTACAGAATATAGAAGCAGCTAAGGCAGAGACGCAGTTGTATCCAAAGGTGAGTCATGTGTGCTTCCTCCCATGTTGCGGTAAATGAAAAAAGTGGTAACCTTTTATCCTGCACTAGTGCCAGCACCATTAGGGCCACATGCACTGCGGGGTATCTCAACGGCTCCATGCTGTCCTCAAGTACTCGCAGACCCAGGTGGCCCGTGGGCCGCCCTCTCCCAGCTGCCTCCCTGCCAGCCAGGAACTTGCTCACATTCCCCACAGCCCAGTAAATTCATGACTCAACTATCAATAATTTATCAGATTTATATGTTACATTCTCAATCCATACTACAACCACACAATAAGCTTACAACCATTTGACAAAGATGTAAACCACCCATCTAGCTAAAACAAATTAACCTATAGAAGCCCTTAGAAACAGTATCTACCTAAGGCTACGCCTCTTGGATGGAGATGGTTCATCTTTGTCTTCAGTCTTGATTACTCCCTCCTCATCCTCTCTCCTGCCTTCCACCCCCCCCCAACTCTCTACTGTCTAATCATGTATCGCCCTGACAACAACCTACACTCTCAACACTGAAGCTTACATTGAGGCAAGAGCTATAGGTTAAGTGGCCTAGGAGAAGCAGTGTTGAGAATAGATCGCTGTCTGCTTGGGTCAAAAAAAGACCTTTAGTCAAACTTAATAGGAGTGTGGGGATGAGGGGTGGGAGGGTAGGGAGAAAGTGTTGGGTTAGGATAGGTTCAGTAGAACCAAGTATTCAGTTTTATGTTTTTCTAGTGTACCTTGCTTTAACTGGGAATTTCCTAAAAAATTTTTAGTGTACTGTTTTAAGTTTGCTATCTTCAATGAGAGTTAAGAAGTTGTTAACTTGGGGGTTCCTCTGTGTCCTTGTTATTTCTATTCCTGTTTTGCTGCTAAGATTGAGTTTTGCCTGCCCACTTTCTTCTTTTCAATTTAGAGATGGTCTCATCCAGCCCAGGCTGGCTTCCAGCTTTCTGTGAAGTGAGGGTAGTCTTCAACTGCTGACCTTGTTGCTACCTATTAAGTGCAGAGGTCACAGGCATGGTTGAAACCAGGGCCTAGTGTGTGGCAGGCAGGCAGGCAGGCAGGCACTTTGCCAGCTGAGCTGCATCTCTAGTCCTTTGGTCATTATCTGGGCATTCTCTTCAGACTTTATTTTCTTACACTAATGCCTTAGATTTCTTTGTTTTCCCTGATAGCTGTGTTCTGAATTATGTAGGTAAGGAGTAATGCCCTTAAGAATGGGGATGGCTGCAGCCATTCATGCAGTTCTCAGTGAGTGTCAAGCAGAGCTCTGTGAAGTCTGAAGTTGCTGGGGTATTATGCATGATCTACAGAGTGATCCAGGACAGCCAGGGCTACACAAAGAAACACTGTCTCAAGCAAACAACAAACAAACAAAGGCTCTGAAGTTTAGAGCCACCTGGCTTTGCTCCTAAAGAGTTGTGGATGGCAGGCAAGTTCTTGACTTCTTCAGGCTCAGTGACTTCCTCCCTCCTTCCAGTGCCCCATAGGTTCCGTGAAAATTAAAGGTATGTGACAAGTACAGCATGGCTACAGGGGATCTGTGCATATTGTCAGGTTGGCAACATCGAGTAATTTATTCTTCATTAAAGGCACCAAAGCTTTTGACTCTTGAAGTAATAAAGCCTTGTTTACCTGATATTTACTGGTTACTCATTGCTGCTGGAGGTTTCAGAAGCCTAAGTGTTATTAGGCCATAAATGGCTCCATTTAGATAGTTGTTTTGTCTGATCTGGCCAAATTGGGGGGGGGGGAGACCCACACAAAACAATCCTTAAGAACCTTTCAGTGGCCCATGGGAATAGCTCTGTGGGCTCCTCCAGCCCACAGAAGGCCTGGCCCAGGTCCCCTTCTCAGGCCTTTTCTAATCTTCAGTGGCTTTTTCCACCTTTCTGTTGTGTGGTGGGAGACTCTTCACTGGCTCAGTCCTGCTCCTCTTTAAGCCCTATTTCTTTGAAAGGGTCCTTGCAGTGAGTGCTCCTGTCAAGGGAGGTGAGGATCTCCCCCACTCCCACCTTCTCTACTAAACATCCCTGAGCCCTTTACTCTGGGGCAGAATCCTAGGCGTCCGTATACTCTGATGCCACTTGTTTGTCTACCAACCCCTTCCCCATTTAAAACATAAACAACTTGCAGCTCTTGGACTTGGGGCCATTATTTTAGGAGTTTTCAGTGCCCCTGGGAAGGTTTAACATCTCACTGACTGTTATTTTAAGACCTGGCTTTGTAGGCTGGAGCTATTTTATTTCTGAAAAGGTTAGAGTCCTTTCATTAAGTCTGCCCAGTCTTTGCTTCAGATACTTGTGTGCCTCCAGTGTCGCTGAGAAACGCCCTGCTTTGTCCTCCTCTCCAGCATGGTCACATTGCCAGTCATTTGCTTATACAGTCTTTGGTTGTATCCTTGCAAACGCTGCCCAGATCATATGCCCACCTGCCTTCTGCCCTCATGGTTCCCAGCCTTTCCTAGACTAGGACCTCCTGCATTTTGTCCCTTTTCACTTGGATCTTAGGTTTTGAATTCTTGTCCTTGGAACTACCTCACAGCCCACAAATTTGTTCTGCCCTCCTTCCTTCGTGCCCCATTTCTCCTGCAGTAAATGCACCTGGGTCTCCAGATTTTTGACCCGTCTTTCTGTTCCATTAACTGAACAGAAAGGATAAAATCCATGTTTTGTCTCACGACCGTCGTCACTGCCAGTTCCTTGTGCTCTCCTCACTTCTACAGCCACCTCCTTCACCTTTGAACTTGATACAGTCTTTGTTGTTTAATTTTAAGACAGGGTTCTCTGGTAGCCCTGGCTGTCCTGAAACTTGCTCTATAGAGCAGGTTGGCTTTAAACTTAGAGAGAGGTCCACCTGCCTCTGCTGGGATTAAAGGCATGTGCCACCACCATGCGGCTGCTATAGTCTGTCTTTTTGATTTTTGTTTTTAAACCTCAGCTACTACTGTTTTTCTCCACTCTCACTGTTTACCCTGTGGCTAATTGTAGTGAGTTTCCCATTCTGCCTGCTATCTTGTCCTTGTCGTACCTCAGTTCCACTGGCTGCTCTGGCACTGTCCTTTGAAATGTTCCCTCTGTGCCTGCCATTGCTCCTTCTCAGTTCCCTCACTGCATTATTATGTAGTTCTGCTTGGGCAAACATAACTGTGCATAGCTTTATTTATCTGTATGACAATTTCCAGGTTTTTTGTTTCTGTTGTTTTATGGCTTGCCTGTGTCCTGTGTACTTGATCACATTGTAGCCACTGCAGATGTAGCATCGTAGATCGATGCTCCTCACCTGTTTTCAGTGGCAGAACCCTACCCTCGACGTGCACTGCCACTGTGTGCTCAATTTGCAGCCAGCACTTGTAGCTTCCTAAATGATGCTTTCATTCCTTGTCATTGCACTGTAGTGCTGTTGAGTGACCCTTCTGAAAAATAGCTGTGACTACTTCCCAGCCCTTAGTGATTCAGTGGTGACTATGATGATCTACCCCCTCTGACCTGCACAGGGAATGCTTTAAACTTTCTCTGTAAGGATTCTTCTGCCTTCCATAGCTGATTCTGATTTCCCGAGACTGCAGTTTACATTTTCATTGGGTCTTCTTAGCAATGACCAGGGAAGCTGGGAACTCTCTTGATTGGTGCCATTGCACCTTGTGCCCTTTCTGCCTAGCATCTGTTGCCCTGAGTGTCAGCTTTCTTTTATGGGGCAAATTATCCAAGATAATCAGCTATCAAAGGAGAAAAGGTTTCGGGCATTTCAGTTCATGGCACTTGGCCCTGCTGCTTTGGGCACATGGTGGCCAGAACATTGTGCTGAGTGTGTGTGGTATATAGGAGGCCTGTTCACTCATGGCAATGGGACAGAGAAGAGAGAAAGGCAGGCCAAGGTCCTTCCACTAGGGCTGGTTCTAGCACCTTCCAATAGTGCTTCTTACTAGGGACCAAGCTCTGGACATGTGACTTGGGGACACCCAAGATCTTAACTAGAACAGACTATGCTATAAAATGCTTGTTTATTTTAATATAGTCCACACTGAGTTCCTTAGGGTAGATAGGTCCTCTGCTTGATCATTTTCCCTCGCTCATATCCAGCACAGCATCTTGTGAACAGTAAGCCCTGTATCTAATTAAATGGCTAGTGGTTGGATAGGCAAGAATTCCTTTTGTATAGAACACATTCGTTACAGATTTCTGGGGTAAGTGATATGTTGTATTTGGTTCCTGTGCTGGAGATAATCAGTTTAGAGTCAAAGGCCCAGAGCTACCTGTTAATGCTCACCTCGCACAAAGCACCTTGTTTCTACTGATAACTAGTTTGCTTTAAGGTTTTTTACCAGCATTCCTCAAAATGGGGGGCTATTAGTGTTGTATAATGAGCTTTAAAACATATACTGCTGGGCTGGGTGTGGTAATGGAGGAGGCTGATCTCTTTGACTTTGAGGCCAACCCGGTCTACAAATTGAGTTCCAGGACAGCCAGGATTATATTTGAGGCTAGCCTGGACTACATGAGATCCTTTCTTTAAAAAACAAAAACCAAACTTTTGTTCCAGTGTCACCACATGAATGACAGAGTTAATTTTATTTTGTTTTGGGAATGCTGTCACCAATTTCTAGTATATTAGAAGTCATCACCAGTGGTCTTGTTCTTGTTTTTTTCCCCTTTGAAGAAAGAGCAGGCAAGACTGCCTTATCCCATTTCTGGGTGCAGCAGCCATTAAGCATCTATGTGGAGGTTTGGGGCTCTTTGTGTATGACTCTTGGGAGTTTGCTTTACAGCTGTTGGATGTTGATCTGTGACACTTTGAAGAAGTTCCCATCTTCGTGTCTCTAAAGGGCTCTGAGGGTGAGTCTCTGCTGTTTCGTCACACACTCTGTATGATGGACTGACAGAGCCATTCCCTAGAGGCTGGCTGGATGTAAGCAGGATGGTTTGTTATCATCAGAAGAAGCAGGTTTTATTTAATTACTTTTCCATTTTAATGTTTTTTTTGCTTTTAGGGCTGAAATATTTCCCAGGCAGTCTTTGGATTTTGAGAAGTTCTTTATGGCTGTTGATAACTTTGGGGAATCAGGTTAATTTTCACAATGGTTTTAGAAAGGATGACCTCATGCTAAGTACATGTATTTGTGGCATTAATTGCTTGATAAGATACTTTTCTTGCCTCTTAGTGCAGTAATTAGGATCTGCTCTTGCTATAGAACTTGTTCTGTTTAGAGTCTTGGGATTTGAAGTGCACCCAGATTCATTCTTCATCCTTGATTGTTGCAGCAGTGTGACATTGTTGTGGCATTTAGAAGCCACAATGTTCTTGGTATGTTGTTTACAAGTAGCATTTCACATGTGCAAGATGGAAACAGTTACCTGCATTAGCCAGTATTATAGCTTTGAGAGGTTGGAGCACTTGAACCATTTTGAATGGTCTGTTGTCATTTACAAACAAAATTGAAAGTTAAGATGCCAGAGCAATCGCAGGCATGTGAGAATGGAATGATCCCAGTTTTCTGCCCTACATCATTAATGTAGTAGGCTTTTCTCTTTTAAATCTTTATCTAACACCCCACCCACCAGTCTGAGAGCTAATGATGATTGCTGACTGGCTAATGCTCCAGCTGTAAGTGGATCTCTATTCTCAACAGGCCTGGGGCTTTTGGTTACCAGTGGTTGGGGTGCTCATGAGCCAGAGATGGACACTGCCAGCTTGCAGATAGATGTTAATGCTAGTACCTTGTTTGTGCCTTGTGATAGTGGAAACCAACCCTTTCCACTAAAGGAGGAGAGCCTATCCTTTAGTCCTTTGATGATTTTTTTTTTTTTTTTTTTTTTTTTTTGTAGTTTGGCTGTTTGGTTGTGTTTTTTTTTGAGATGGTGTTACTATTTTGCCCTGGTTGGACTTGAACTCAGATCCTATTGCCTCTCTCTGCTTCTTGTGTGCTAGGTTTGAAGACAGATACCCCTTGGCATTCTTAGAAGATGGATGGATGGGAGTAAAGTACTCTTTTCAAATAACAGGATGGGAACACTTCTTACTTTCAGATCTGGTCATTTATGATGAGTTAGCAGTCAGAAAAAAACCAACCTTCTCCCATTCCCACAGCAGCTGCAGTTGGCTGTCCATTAGAGGGCTGCTCTGTTGCTTTTAGCTGAGGGAGCTCTCACAAGCCATGGTGCTCAGCTTGCCATGACAGGACTTGGTTAAGTGAATCAGGAGTCTGAATTATTCATTCTTCTCCGTCCTGCTGTTCATATCACATTCCTGCTGTGCCTTTGGGGTATCCTGCCAGTCTCAAGTGTAATTGATTTCTCCATTGTCCTGTGTGGTGCGTGTGTCTGTGTACATGGATTGTGCCTGTTTAAAGCACCTGATTACCTAGGGTAGATGCATGTTGAGCACAGGTGGGCAGAATTGGAACAGTCTATGTTAGAGTTTCTTTTCTGGTGACACCTTTTCTGCCTATTGAGCAGTGATGATGCTTTTCCTGGGTCTCATCGGACATTTGAGAGGGGTTGTTCTTATTTGTTCTGTAGCCCTGTTACCTCCTTGTTGTTGATTTTTGTTGAAAACCTGTGTAGAGCTTGGACTCTGGGTTCTAGAGAGAATTTAGGGATGATGTGAGCTAGAGGTGCCGTCTACCGTATAGCAGTAGATTGACTCCTTCCTGCATGGGAGACTGTGTTTGACTAACCGCTTTTGTTTATTCGCTTTTGTTTTTGTTTTTAGGATAGGTCTCAAGTAGTTCATGATTATTTTGAACTCATTGTGTGATTCCCAAGGATGACCTTGAAATTCTTATCTTCCTGCCTCTACCTCCTCAGTGTTGGCATTACTACCAAACTACATTACGTAGTGTTGTGGATTAAGCCTAGGGCCACACACATCACATGCTAGAGGAACACTATCAACTCAGCCACATCTGCAGCCTCAACTAATGTTTTAGACATTGGGTTAGTTATTAAAACACTGGGGAAAGCTCATGTGAAGTTCTGATATTGTGTGTGTGTGTCTGTATGTGTGTGTGTCTGTCTCTCTGTGCACATGAATACAGCAAGGAAATTTAAGGTAAGGTCTCATGTAGCCCAGGCCGGTCTTGAATTTACTGTGTATCTGAGGCTGTCCCTGAAACTCTTGTTACCCTTGTTTTCACCCCTTGAATGCTGAGATTAAAGGTGTGTGCCTTCTGGTGAAATTGCATTTCTTGTCTTCTCCACAAGAGTAGTTCCCATTCTTATGTGTGACAGTCTGCAGCTTCGTAGACAGCAACCTTTAACTGATTTTGTGAAGTCTCTATCTGTGCACTTCATGGTACTTCTGTGTGATACCTGCTCAGTTTGTTTGGTCTTTCTGTTTTACAGACAAAGAAGGATTTGCCTGTAATCCCATAGTGACAGGAACAACTCTGCTTCATCACAGTTGGCTTTAAGCTGGGGTTGTAATCACTGCTACCAATTAGGAATTTTTACTTTCTCTTCAGTATTTTAAATTTTAACTTATTAAAAGGTAGTCATTATGTCCAGGCCTGGTGGTGCACTCCTTGAGTTGTATCACTTGGGAGACAGACATTCAGATCTGTGAACTTGAGGCCAGCCTGGCAACACAGTGGCTCTTTCGAGATCCCTCTCTCCCCTTTTCCTCTCTCTTTCTCTCCCCCCCCCCCCCCATTCTTTAGTTGAGGGACATCTAGGTTGTTTCCAGTTTCTGGCTTTTACGAATAAAGCTGCTATGAACATAGTTGAGCAAGTGTCTTTGTGGGATGGTGGAGCATCATTTGGCTGCATGCCCAGGAGTGGTATAGTAGCTGGCTCTTGAAGTGAAACTATTCCCAGTTTTCTGAGAAGCCACTAAATTGATTTCCAAAGTGGTTGTACAAGTTTGTACTGTCATCAGCAATGAAGGAGTGTTCTCTCTTCACATCCTCTCCAGCATGTGCTATCACTTGAGGTTTTGATCTTAGCTGTTCTGACTGTGTAGGGTGTTGTTTTGATTTGCATTTTTCTGATGACTAAGGACTTTGGATGTGTTTAAAAGTGCTTCTTGGGCATTTGAGATTCTTCTGTTGAGATTTCTCTGTTTAGCTTTGTGCCCCGTTTTTTGATTGAGTTATTTGGGTTGTTAGTGTCTAACTTCTTGAGTTCTTTATGAATTTTGGATGTTAGCCCTCTGTCAGATGTAGGGTTGGAGAAGATCCTCTCATAATATGTAGGCTGTCATTTTGTCCTTTGTCTTACAGAAGCTTTTCCGTTTCATGAGCTCCCATTTATTAATTGTTGATCTTAGAGCCTGAGCCATTGGTGTTGTGTTCAGGAAGTTGTCTCCTGTACCAGTGAGTTCAAGGCTATTTCCCACTTTCTGTTCTATTAGATTTACTGTATCTGGTTTATGTTGAGGTCTTTGATCCTCTTGGACTTGAGTTTTGTGCAGGTGATAAACATGGATCTATTTGCAATCTTATGCATGCAGACATACAGTTAGACTAGCACCATTTGTTGAAGGTGCTTTCTTTTTTCCATTGTATGGTTTTGGTTTTTTTTTTTTTTTTATCAAAAATCAAGTGCCCATAAGTATTGTTTATTTTTGGTCTTCGATTCAGTCCGATTGACCAAAGTATCTGTTTCTATACCAATATACATGTGGTTTTAAACTTAAGTTCATACCTTGCGTGTAGCAGATTCTCAGTGGTTGTGAATGAATCACTTAAAAGAAGTGGTTGAAGGGTTTTTGAAAGATGAATAGTTTTCCTGGGGACAAGGTAAAGCTCTTCCAGACTGGAGTTAGCATGCACAGGAGAACACATGAAAATGCATGGCATATTCTTGTGCCTTGTTGGGGTTGGGTTTGTACATGTACCACAGGAAGCTATTTTTGATGCAGAAAGACCATCTGGGTTCTTGGTTTAAAAAATGTAAGAAACAAAAAAAAAAAAAAACTAAATGTTTGAGTAATCCCCCCTCCTTGCAGCTCTTTCTCCTAATGTGTTCTTTTAGTTTGGTGGAATGCTGGGAGTGATCAATGAGCTTTGGAACTCTACAGACAGACTGGCCTGAGTGTAGCAAGACAGCGTGTTCAGTGGGCCTTCTGTCTGGAGTTCCTCTGCCTTAGTGCGATCTAGTAGTTTACAAGTGCAGAACAACTGGTAATGTTAGCGTATATAATGACCAAATAATGAACATATGAGGTGTCGGTGGAGGGTTTTTGCCTTTGCTGGCTATGCTTTAGAGCCTTTTAGGACCTTAAAAAATTACAGGCCTTAGGCTGGCTATACTTCTTCAGACCAGTGAAAGCAGGACTGTTTGGATGGGGCTTAGGAATATGCATTTTCAAAACTTGGCTGGGTTTTATGGTGCCATTAGCTTATGAGGCCACAAACAAGGGGAAGGGTCAGGCTTCCAGATGGTCTTCTAAGTTACTCTCAGGAGAATTCTAGAAAGGATAGTCATTAAGAAGAGATTGGTTAATTTAGGAAAACTATTGGAAGGGACTCTGAATGGACAAAGATGGATGTTTTAATTTAAATTTAAATTTTCAATGTTATTTTTAAAGGATTTCATAAGAGGAAAGTATTTACCTCACCCTCTTCTTCTCCACTGATTCATTCCAAGCCATCCCCAACCCCCAGTTCATGGAAGGGGGGTAGTTTTTAAAACTCGCTTTAAAATACATAGTTTTTTTTGTATTTTAAAAGACAGACTGGAAACTCAGGGCTGGTGTCAGAGATGAAGTGTGCCTGGATATGGAAGCAGGGTGTTCTGGGCCGTCGGTGCAGCTCTCCCGTGAGCGGTGGCTCACCTGGCTCAGTGCATGTCAGGGGCTGAGCACTGCTGGGCAAATCAGATACACCTCTGTCATTTCTGACTTGACAGTGTGACTGCTATTTGCAATCTTTGACTCCTGTGAACTGTTCCCAGTCTGTTGTTCAGGGTTGGTTGGGGGAGGCTATTTCTGAGGCTGCTTTTAGCTTTGATGCCCTGTTACATAAAGTTTGGTAAAGGTGCTCCCCCAAAGTAACTGTTGTGCTTTAGTTTGGAGAGAAAAGCATGTTAAGCAAAAGTGAGATTAAGGACACAAACAGAGGCAGCCCCACGACCTTGTGCTTGCTTTGCCTGCTATGTTCTATACTGATGAGTTTGATTTTACCAATGTTCTCAGTAGGGAAGGTTTCCCAGGATGGCTTGGACTTCAGAGCTGGCAGTGGTAGGGACAGCTCTTTGCAGGTAGCACCCGCAGGCCAGGTGTTCTTGGTGAGGGTGAGGAGAGCTTGAGCTGCCTGGGACCGGAGCTGGATAGGAGGGCTGTCATTTCGTAGGTTGTGCACTCCTGCTTTGTACTTGAGAATGTAACACTTAATATGAGTTTTTTTTTTAAAAATAATTGATGCTCTTTTTTTTATTCTAAAGTTCTCTGTTAAAGACTGTTAAGAGCCAGTTTTCTTATAAACATGCTCACCACAACAATTTTTTTTAGTGTAGACTTGAGTTAACATGGTTTCTGTGCTGATTGATGATGGTTCTGTACCCTAGCACCTCAAATTACTGCAAACCATTTCCACAGCCTGCTTCCTTGCTCATTCAGCACTTTTCGAATTGATCTAACATGTCTTTATTTTGTACTGTTTCCCTTAGCACCATCTGTAGGTGCTTGTAAGGATCTTGGGGTGGGAGCGGGAGAACCATTTCCTCAGTAGGTCTATTAGAGCTAGATGCCAGCAGTGGTCACACTTCAGTGAAGAACTAAACATCGGGGAAATGGAGAAGGGGGTTTCTAAGGCATCCAGGGGCAGGGTAGATGTCCAAAAGGTCTGGGAGGTGGCAAATGGCAGCTCATTCGGTTGCAGACTTAGGACCTTTGCTTTTTGGTCGTTTGTGTTCAGAAATACAGTGGCTTTCTTTGCTTCTTGTTCCTGCCAGAAGATTGTCTATTCCTTTGAACTTACGTGGGCTGGAAAAGAATGGAACGGAATTGGCCCACCTGCATGGAGGGAGAGGGTAGCATTAGGGATGTGGGTGTTTAAAAGCTCTTGGCATGCTTGGCTCTAAGTATGATGGCTGTTTGTGTTGCCATTATTGTAGCTGGTATGCCTACATTCCCGTCGGTACGCCTCTCTACAGGGATAATTGTAGGGCCTAGCTTATATCTCTTCCTGCTGCCAGATAAAATGGATGCTGAAGTGTTATGTGCTGCAGAGTATACAGTGAACCCTGTGTGGGCTGTCTGCTGCTGTTCCCTTAATCTTCTGGGGCTCCTGGAACATAAGAGAAAAATGTTTCATTTTTACAGCCCACATTGTTGAAAACATAAAAACAAATATATTAGATTTTACTGACAGATCTGCCTCCAAATAGAGCCAAATTAACTTTGGTGAATGTTTGGGATTTAAAAGTGTTAAATTCGAAGGAATTGAATATTTAGGGGAGAGATTTGTTAGTGGAATCCAAGCATTCTGTCAGGTCTGAGAATAACTCTGAGGAGGATAGAGCAGGAGGATGGATATTCCAGTCAGGCTGTGCTCTGTGTGAGTGTGGTGTGCATGCATGTGTGTAGGTGGGTACATGTCTATATGTGTGCATGCATGTGGAGGATCAAGGTCAGCTTTGAGTATTGTCTCTCAGGAGCTGCCTACATTGACTTTCTTTAGCCATAGTTCCTCCCATTAGCCTTACTGACTGGCCAGTAAGCCCCGCCCCATGATCCACCTACCACAGTACAAGGGTGGGGGTCAGATGATAAATTGCAGGGGTTGGTTCTCTCCTACTAAATGAATCTTGAGGATCAAACTTAAGTCACTTAGGCTTGGTGGCAGGTCTCTTACCCATTGAGTCATCTCATTGGCCCATGTTGTGGATATTTTTGAAGAATCTAGATTTGAGTTCTCAGCTTCTTCCTCAGGATGGTTAGTGTATTTTGTCAGGAATAGGGAAGAGATGGTTCTGTGTTCTTCTTGTTGCCTTCGATTCTTGTCCCCCACCCTCAACCAGTAATAACATTAGGATTACCTTGTAAAGTTGCTATCTGCCAAGTGTTTCCACGTGAGCTCACTGTTTCCTCTCTTATAGTTGGTTATTTTTTGTGAAAAGGTATTTCAAGATTATATGTTATGTTCTGTAACAGACTTACCAGAGGGTCTTGGGGTTTTTGTGTTGTGATGTTTACAGTGCTGGGGATTGAACTGGGACTTGTGTATGTGAGAGTGTTGTGTTCCTGAGCTACAGCCTCAGTCTTTACCTTAGTATTCTTGGCCATTCCTGCCTGGGCTGGTTCCCTCTGTGCTATTGAGTGATGAAATGATCCTCTTTCTCTCAGTTTGTGTTTATCAGTGCTGCTGTTATAAGGACTATTCTTGCTGATTTCTCTGTGTACCTTTTTCAGTGGGTTATAATGCAGTTATATGATTCTGCTATTCAACCTGTCTTGCATTTGGCCAGTGAGACCACCTTAAGCTTCTTTGCCCTTTGATTTGTCTCTGTCACTCATGAGATGGTTTCTTGCTTCCTGTTGTAAGATTTTTCCATGTTCTTTTGTTTTATTCTTGTCCAAGCCCTGGGATGAGCCATTTCCAAGGAGCCCCTGTTCTTTTGTATGAAGGATGGTAGTTGGAGGCAAGGTGTAGGGATATGGTAGTTAGAAGCTAAGGTCTGGGGGTAGGTATGCACATTGCCAGGTTAATCTGTGCCTCGAGGCTCTCAGCAGACAGAGTAAATGCTACAAATACTCCATACATGTATGTCTTAATTAGGGTTTATTGCTGTGAAGAGACCCCCATGGCCAGGGCAACTCTTACAAAGGAAGACATTTAATCGAGGCTAGCTACAATTTCAGAGGTTCAGTCCTTTATCATTGCCGAAAGCATGGCAGCCTGCAGGCAGACATTGTTCTGAAGGAGCTGTGAGCTCTACATCTTGATCAGAAGGCAGCCAGGAGACTCTGATTCCACCGGGGGGAAGAACTTAAGCATAGGAGACCTCATACCTTCCCCAACAGTGACACTTCCTCCAACAAGGCCACACCTACTCCAACTAGGCCACACCTCCTTATGAGCCAAGCATTCAAACATGAGTCTATGGGGGCCAAACCTATTCAAACCATCATATTTCATTCTCATAGGAGTGGGGGCCATAGGCCTATAGCCATAACATAATGCAAAATGCATTTAGTCCAACTTTGAGTTCCCATAGCCTATCACAGTCTCAACAATGTTTAAAAGTCCAAAGTTCAAAGTCTCTTCTGAGATTCATGTAACCACTTAACTGCAATCACTTACAAAATCAAAATAAAACTTCCAACTTCCTTCTGTTTTGTTGACTACAACTCAATTCTTTCACTTGGGTTGCTTCCACTCCCTGTTAGCAGCTTTCTTTGCCAGGTACCCCATGGCTCTGGCATCTCTATAACCTCTTGGGGTCTCCAAGGCAATCCATGCTTCACCTTCACAGTGTTTAGAACACAGCTTCTGCTGCTGCTCTTAGTGTTCATCACATGGTATTGGCATCTTCAAAATGATGCTACAATTGGGCTGCACTTTCACCAATAACCCCTCCCTTATGGTGCCAAGTTTCAACTTCTTTTCATGACCCCTTCAGTCCTGGGCTGTCAGCTGACACTGAGACTGCACTTTCACCAATGGTCTCTCCTGCCTCCCACAGTGCCAAGCATCAGCTGCTCCTTATGACCCCTTCATGCCTTTAAAACCAGTCCACCTGGGTGACTCTTACACATTACCAAGTCTGGCTGCCAACAAGATGTTTATCTCTAGAACACAGCTTCTTTGAGCTCTCAGATAACACTTCCCAGAAGATTTCACCTAAGTGACAAGACCGCTAGTTTCTTAGCTCCAAGCTAATCAGCATCAGTTGTCCCAGTAACCCCTTCTGTTCTTGACTCTAAAGCCGGAGGCACTTGGCAGAAGCTGTCAAATTCTGCTGTTTACCAGGGCTGGAACATAGTGCCTTTGTTCTATTACATTTTCACCACCTTTCTGTTCTTGTTGATATTCTTCACTGCCTAAGCTTGGCTATCCTGGAATTTGCTCTGTATAGACATCAGAGATCTGCATGCCTCTGTCCCCAGGGATTAAAGGCATGTACCACCATGCCTGGACTTAAGCTTTAAAAAAAAAAAATCCTTTTCATTATAAGCATGCCAAAATGCCTTAAGATCTGAATTAAGCACGTTGCCTTGCTGCCTCAAGATCCAAAGCACAGGTGTGCCCCCCAATTCTGGATTGTTCATTCTAGATACAGTCAAATATATAGAGTAGCCATCATAATCCATCCTAAGTCAACCTGACAATCTTATCTCCTCATGTCCAAATGAAAACAATAACCATGTCATAATAATGCCTAACATGATGTAAGTGTCTTTCACACGACCACAAGCACATAGTAAATTTAGAATAGGTGGCAGTGTCCCTTTTCCAACACCCTTTTCATGTGATGGAAGCTTAGCTCGGTGGGATTTGACATCAAGGTCTCCACTCTTAATCTGTTTATCTTCTTGAACACAGGATTCAGTTCCATTTCACTTCCTGGTGCCCCTTTAACACTTGAACCATATAGCTTGCATTTTTCCTTTCTAAGCATGCTACACTTTATCAAAACACTCTTCATAATAGTGAACCACAGACCAGTCTATGCTCTGGTTTTTTTTTTTTTTTTTTTTTTTTGAGATTTCCTTCCTCAATTCTAAATCTCTTCATTGTAGCCTCAGGCAGACTCTTCAGACAAGGGCAAAAAGCAGCCACATTCTTCACCAAAATATCATAAGAACAATTTTTAGGCAACATACTAAAATTCTTTTACTCTGAAACCATTTGAGCCAGGCTCCCAGAGTTTGAATCAACCTCAGCATCAATGTCTTCCATATTCTTACTAGGCTGGCCCATTAAGCCCCACTTAAAGCCTTCTATTGCTTTCCCAATCCAAAGTCTCCAAATCTGTGTTCTTCCAAATCTATGTTCTATCAGAGCAATACCCCAGTCCCTAGTACCAACTTCTGTCTTAGTTAGGATTTCTATTGCTGTGTTGAGACACCTTGACCAAGGCAACTCTTACTGACGACAGACATTTCTTTGGGGCTGGTTTAGTTTTCAAGGTCCAGTCCATTATCATCATGGCAGGAAGCATGGTAGCGTGCAGGCAGACATGGTGCTAGAGGAGCTGAGAGCTCTACATCTTGATTGAAAGGCAACCAGGAGACTCTGATTTCACACTGAGCGGGGCTTAAGCACAGGAGACCTCAAACGTGCCCTTACCGTGACACTTCCTCCCACAAAGGACACGTACTCCAACAAGGACAAATACCCCTTAATAGTGTCAGTCCAAGGGGGCCATACCTATTTAAACCACTACAGTGTATACACTGTATATCTTTATATCTTTGTGTTCTATGCATGACCACTGTTTGCATATACAAAAGTTATAAGCCATGGATTTTATATTATAAAATCATGAGTTTATAGAAGTAGTTCTAATATCTGCTCTATTCCTTTCAGTTTTATAGGTATCTTCTCCAGCAGGAAGGAGCTTGGCTCCCTTAGTCTTAGTTAGTTATTTGCTCAGTGGAACACATTGGGTGGAGCATAATCACAGTGACTGTCTCTTCCAGCCCTGACACCTGGTTTCATGCCTAGAGTCCTCACTCAGTCATGGACTGATAGCCCATTAACATATACATATACATAATTTATTAGGTGTATTTTACATGTAGTGATATTCATCCTTTAGATTTTATTTTTATGAATTTTGACAAACTTAGTCATATATAGCCATTGTCACCATCAAAGTACATCCAGTGTTCCTTTGAGCTCTTTTGAAGCTGGTCTTTCTTTCTGTTCCCAGCTGCTGCCCTTACCATGAATACTATACATATACATAACCTTTTGATTTGGCTTCTGGTATAGTTCTTTTGGAATCAGTCCACTGGGTTTTGTGTACTAATTAGTTGTTTATTTTTTATTGTTGAGTGATTATTTATATCACACTATAGTTTATATTCTTTTTTGCCTTTTCTTTTTCCCCTTGCTGACTGGGGTGGAACCCAGGGTCTTGTATGTGCTAAGTTACAATTCTGGCCCTTAATTTTTTTTTTAATTTAAAAAGATTTATTTACATATTTTATGTAGATGGGTGTTTTGTCTGCATATATGCTTATACACCAGCAGAGGGCATAAAATTGGTTATAGATGTTTTTTGTAAGCCATTATGTGGGTGCTGGGAATTGAACTTGTGACCTCAAGAAGAAGCTGTTGAGCCACCTTTCCAGCCCTGATTTTTGTTGTCTTTCTGATTTTGTTTAGAAAACCCTTCATCTTTGTCACCATTTATTAGTTCCCCACAGGCTCAGGTATTTGAACATGTGATCCAAGCCTGCAGTGCTGTTCCGGGATGTTTAGGAGGCTTGAGGAAATGTGGAGTTAGGTCACCTTTGAAAATATGACCCAGTCATGGTTCCAGTCTTTCCCATTTTACATTCTGTCTGTCATGTGTGACTAGTGGCCTTGCTTCCCATCTCCTCCAGACTGTCACTTGAATCACTGCCTTTTCTGCAAGAAAAGACTGGAAGGATGTAATCATCCCTAGAATCTGCAGACAAAGTAGCTTTCCTTTGAGGGGCCCTGCCATGTACTTTGTCACCTTGAGAAACAGGTGCCCCTTTCATGTAGGTCCTGTGTGCATTGGCAACATTTCTCTCAGTTTGTTACAATGTCCCCACCCCACCCCTACATATGCACAGGGTTTCTCTGTGTAGCCCTGGCTGTCCTGGAACTTGCTCTGTAGACCAGGCTAGAGAGCCGCCTTTCTCTGCCTCCCAAGTGCTGGGATTAAAGGCATGTGCTGCCACCGCCTGGCAAAATGTAGCTTTTAAATTTTTTCTTTCTGTACACAGAAGTGTTGGGTTGGTTTCTTTGGGGGCTTCCCGTACAGCCTGTATGCTGTAGTTCCAGGAGGGAAATGAATATTTGCTGGATAATTTTGTGCAGAGGTGGAGATTTTAGGGGATCCAGAAGAACTGCTTCTCCTTAGTGTCTAGGAAAGGAAAGGAAAGTGGTGATCAGAGGGTCTTACTTAGATGGTAGGGTTTAGTATGCTAAACTAAATTATGTAAATGCAGCTGTGGGAAGAAGGGCTGCTCACATTGTTCACAATAGAAAGATGGAGAGCAGGGTCAGGTAAAGCACTTGGCCTCGCTCAGGTCTTATGACGAGTTGTAAAGAATTTTAACAACCTCTTCATTTGATAGCTAAGACTTGTCCCTAGGAGGGGATGGAGCTTTATGAAGATCAGGTGAGTCATGGACTGGCCAAGTTAGGACAGTGGTATGAAGACTCATCTTTATGAAGCAGGATGGGTAAGATAAAACCTAGAATATTAAATACATGGTTCTGTTGTTTAAAAAATATCCTTGAATTGATTATTTAATATAATAGTAATAATAATAAAGGTATAGTGGTGTAGTTAGTGACTGAACTGGGGATATTTTGACTACAAATGAAATTGTAATACATCTTGGCTCAAACGGAAGCTGTCAGAGATCAAATGAGAATTCATGTTGGCAAGCAAGGAAATTTGTTTTCCCTGAGAACAAAAGGAGAAAGTTGTAGAGACTGTAGGTCTGGATTATGCTAGTTAGAATTAGCTGTGAAACACAAACTCCCAAGGCGAGGATTTGCTGGAGTGGGTTTGCCTTTGGATTAACAGAGTACTGGAGGAGGTACCTAGGAAATCAGACGGGGTGCTGGGCTCCTCTCCTCTGCATTTTCCTAGTCCTTCATAGCAATTAGGAGTGTTTTGTGACCTTGCATTTCTGTTTATAAATGCCAAAACTGGGAGTCAGAGAACCTAGATGATGTGGCCAAGGTCATATGACCAGGAAGTGGTTGAACTGAGATTCTCCCTGCGGATTGTGAGGTATCCCAGCATGCTTCTCTCTGCTGTGCCAGTGTTAATTGTGGTGTCATTGGTAGGCTGGTGTTATTTCACTCACTGTTTATTATCAGTTCATACAAGATAGGTGCAGAAGTTGAAAGCACTCTGAAACTTACAGCAGTTTTGACAGTAATTTTGTGATTATTCAATATTGTGTAATTCAATAAGGCTGTGATGTATGTCTTTGGATTTTTTTTCTTTTAAAATTTGATTTCACGTGTCTAGTAATGCATTTTAGTGTGTTTTAAGCAAGCAAGCAAACAAGCAGAAATGCTATTCACTGATGGTTAGAAACCTAAAAAGTAAAGGTTGCTTTGACAGTTGCTCTGAGAAGCCCTACTGGCCTTGCTGTGACCCAATTGTAGCCACCTGCTTCAGCAGGTTTTACACTGACACTGATTGGTGGAGTGAGGTCAGAACAGGAGAGGCAGTAGGGGAGATGTGTGAGGATCGGGGAAGAATGTGCTGCAGAGCTTAGCCCTCAGCAGTGGCAGTAAATAAGGTGAGGGATGCCCTGCCTTCTGTGGTCAGTAATGTCCAGCTCTTTTCTGTAGACTTGCTTTTTTATTACACTCAGTGGCAATTCCTGGCAGTGATGCAGAAGGGACCAAATATAGGAGAAGAAAGTCATAGAAACAAAGTTAATTAAGATGGAAGTTCAGAAGAATCATAAACGTACACACATGCACACTCATGCGCACGCGCGCGCACACACGCACACACACACACCACACCACACACCACACACCACACACACCACACACCACACACACACACACACACACACACACACACACACACACACACCCTAAAAGTGTTTCCCTTTAAGGAAAAAGCTGCAGCTTTTTGGCAGAGCTAAGAGTTTTGATTGGCCCTTTCTCCTGCTGTTTGCCAAAAGTATCCAGATCAGTCCAGTTTTTTTTTTTTTTTTTTTTTTTAAGTTGGTTTGGGAGACAGCCCAGCAGCCAAGTCTCTGGATTTAATTTGAAGTGTATAATGGTTCAGGGAGGGTTGGACCCGGTAGACGCCCCCTACTGTTCAGATTTCCACTGTGCACCAGGGAGTGTGACTGCTATTTTTGGAACCCCCCTCACTGTGCCTCATGGATTCTTTCTGAATTTCTGAGCTTGTGCCAGTACAGGGATGAAGGAGGTTTGTAGCTGGTCTTTGCTACTTTGTGGGTTCTTTTTATTTTTCACCCTTTAGCTCCTCCTCCCTCTCCTCCCCTCTCCCTGTTCCACCCTCCATCACTAGATAGCAGAAGAGAAATAAGGATGCAGGGGTTGGGGTGGGGGCCAGTGGGGAAAGAGATCCTTGAATCCGAGTTCTTTCTTTTTGTTTCTTCTTTGAACACAACTAACAAACTGCAAACAGCCCCACCTCTTGGGGCCCCAGCATTTATATACCCTCTGAAAAGCTCAGAATTCCACACATCCCATAGTCACAGAAACAGTCTGTAGCTGGCAAAACCATGCCTCAACTAGAGCACAAGGAAAATCATAGTCAGCTGCTGGGGACAGTACACAGCAGCCCTATATCTCACACGTGGGATTAAAATGAAAACATATTCTTACAATGTGTTTTTAAGAAACTAAAATTTCATAATTCTCACTACAGATGGTAACTAATTGGAGTGTTTTTAGGGACCTCCATGCAGTGGCTGTAGAAGAATTATTCATCTGACCTGTTACTCGGGGCGTAGCCTAAGGAGTGTGCTCTGGGACTGTGCAGATTGGCTTTCTACTTCTAGATGCTCTAAGAGCTAGATGAGTTTCTGTTGTGAGGAAAACATCTTGCACCTTGACTAGAAATGAGGGTAGGTGTTGTATGTGTAGATGGACCTTTTGCCAAAACATTTACATTTGATCTGTGGCAATCTGTGCCATCTTAGTGTGTCTGAAGGCAAGGCTGCCAGCAAATGGCAACTTAATCTCCAATGTTTAGTTGCTATTTTATCTCAAGCCCTAGAACTCAGCCTGAGGTTGGAGAGCTGGCTCCTGGCTGCTTAGGTATGACTGGTGCTCTTGGGGCCACAGTGGCAGTGATTGGCTGATGTGGCTTAACTTAGGTCTGCCTGCTACATGGAGAGAGACTGCCTGCTTAGCATTCATTCATTGGCTCTGTAGGAAGGTTAGAGTTTATAGTGCCAGCCTGCACATTTAATGGTGAAAGTTTTCAGACTTGGTAAACCCTCATAGCAGAATGTAGATTAAAAAAAAAAAAAACACACTTTGAAAAGTACCCCTTAAGGAAGGCTTTGGGGAGTGTGAGTTGTATCAATAAATATTTTAAAATATTAATCAACAGCTACCATTTCCGGTACATTCTTACTCTTTGCAGATCAGCGGGGGCCACTGAGCCGAATCTTCGCTCCCTGGCTTCTTCTTTGCCACGTGGTCCACGAGCTGTCCTCTCCCGGCTGTCTCTCTCCCAGCTGGGAACTTTGCTTACATTACCCACAGCCGGGTAAATCATGAATCAATAATAAATAATTTGTCAATCAGCAATCAGATTTATATGTTAAATTCTCAATCCACAATCCACCCATACAATAAGCTTACAACCAGTTGACAAAGATATAAACTGCCCACCCAGATAAGACAAGTTGACCTATAGAAACCCTTAAAAATATCCATGTCTACCTATCACCAATTAAGATCACCTGGATCTAGATCCTCTTTTGGCTCCATCTTGATTCTTCTTGTTCCTCCTCCCCTCTCCTTCCTAGATTTTCCCTGCCTACCCCTCTCATCCAGTGATAGTCTGGACCTGCCTTGCTGCATAATGACATTGTCCTGCAGTGAGTCACAGGACTCCAGTAAGTATCATTGTACACAACACAAATATCTCATGGTACTCAAGGGTTCCTTTCCCCTCATACACAGGTCCCAGAATCTCTTGCTTAAATTCACAGTGGTTGATGTTAACCTGGGTATCTTCTGTAACTTCCCAGTGGTCTCTAGATTACTTGTGATTTGTTATTCTTTATAAATAGTGGCTATACTGTATTGTTTAGGGAATAATGACAGAAAAGCTACATTTCTTCATAGCAGATGTTTGCTTGCTTGTTTTTTTGTTTTTGTTTTTGTTTTTTTTTTTTTTTTTTTGTTTTTTGGTTTCCTTCAAATATTTCCAGTTGATTGCAGGGGTGGAACCTGTGAATGGAAGATTAACTTTTCTAATCAATAGTGTGAACTAAATTTGCCTTCCAACACCTGTGCCACTCCTGTAGCCTCCTGGGGTGAAGGGCTGTTTCTTAGTCTGCTTTCTTCTAAGAGTCTGGTCTTGGTCTAGTCAACTCTTTAGTGATTCAGTTACACAAAAGGTGTTTAAACTGCCATCAAAGGATGGAGTTCTTTCTGCAGCTTACTTGTAGATTTATCTCTGGTCTTGGTGCTGTGCTTCTCTGATAGTTGCTGGGTCCAGGAGTTGTAGACTTCCTTTAACACTGCTTTGATTGCTGGTCTCTGAACACCACAAGGAGGACCTGTACAGCTTTACTAACAGACAGGCAGCATCCATTCTCCCACAACACACTAACTCTTAAGAGTCTGGAGGGAGTAAGAGACTGCCCTGAAATGATGGCTCCCACCTATGTTTCTGTTTAAGTGTGTGGAATTGAACGGTTTCTGTGGGTGCTGAAAAAGACTGCTGTGCACATTTTAAAGGGCTAAAAGATAGCGATGGGAAAGTTAAGTTACAGCGAATGAATGATTCCAAATGTCAAGACTCAGATTTCTTGAGCTGAGTCCCAGGCTTTTTCCAGTTTACCAGAATTCCCACCTTTTTAAATAGAAAACATCGATTAAAATGGACCTGCTGAAGAAACAGTGTTAATACTTAACTCAGGATTGTGAGTGGGAAAAATAATTTCCCTTTTAAACCTGGGACACTTGTGTCAGTTTCTCTTCTTTTTTGTACTTTTTGCACAATTTAGAAGTTTCACAAAAGATATGCTGCATTTACAGCTTTAAAAAAAGTGGAGCAATATTTGGATTTCTGAACATAGTGTTAAAAAGTGCTAATTGTTAAAAAGGAGCTTTTGTTCACATGTATGCTAAAACTTTCTTGGGGTTGCTGAGCCCAGAGAGGATGGTACCCACTAATCATATGGGCTCCCAGGAAAAGATGGAGAAAAAGGCTCTCAAGTTATTTTCCTTTTGTTTCTCCTCTCCTACCTCCCCTCCCTCCGCCCCTCCCCTCTCCTTCTCTTTTCCCTCTTCCTTCTTCCTGCTCCCTCCCCCCACCCCTTCTTCTTAAGAGATGGCCAACTACAAGCCTTTGGTCCTAACTGATTCCAGATGGGCTTGCTAGAGTAGAAAGGTTTTCAGTATGTTTGGGCTAGGGCTGACCATGAGGCCCCTGAGCACTTCCTGAGCAGCTCTGCAATTGTACCTAATAGGAAACAGCCTTAACTGCTTGAATCTAGAGCAGCCATGTTGGTGTTCTTTCTTTGTGTCTTATTCTCTGAACCTCCCTATCCTCTTGCTAACCTCTTCTGCAGTATTTTCAGAGGACGTTAAAATACTCACATGCACACGCATATTTCTCATGGATGAGGGCAGAGAAGAAAAGAGTGGTCAAAACTGGCAGATTTTAACTATTAGAAAAGCCTTTTTAAAATTTTCCTTTCTGGACCCGAAGTTATGTAAATGAGTCGGTATGTAAATGAGACAGGGAAAACCAAGGCAATTGTTATTTTTAATTAAAAAAAAAAATCCTGGCCCGTTTCCTGTGTAGTTCAGGATAGCATGTCTGATGGTTTATTCACACTGTACACTGAGTGGTAAGCTGTGTCTTTGCTGAAGGGTGAGCATGACCTTGAACCCAGAGGACAGTGTTCTGCATTCAGACCCTGTGCAGCATTGTTGCCAAGGGAGCGTGCCTGCTGCACTGTGACACTGGCTTGGCTTTGGCTGTCCTCCCAGCCACTGCAGTGTACCTCAGGACTCTGCACAGCTTAAAAGAGGATTCTGTGATGCTCTGCTGCAGGCTCTCTGAATTATTATTTGGGGCCTTCTAGACGACATCAAGGATTTGTTTTATGTATATATTTAGCTTTTATTTTGTTTCAAGTGCCTAGTGACCTACGGTGTGCCGATATCAGCTCGTAGTTTTCTGTGTCTAGCTGAGGATGGCAGAAACTCTGCCATCCTGGGTTTATCTGGGCCTTTGCGGTTGCATTCCAGGCTAGTCAGAGGATAACTGCTGGCGCTGTTTCTCCTTGCATTGTGTGGTTCTGGTGATTGAACGCAGCTCATTAGACTTGGTGGCAAGTGCTTGTTCGCATAGAGCCATCTGTGTGGCCTTCCCTTCAGTGGGTTCTTTTTTTTAATTAAAAATAAATCATAGGCTCATGTCCATTTTATTAATAATGTTTGTAGAATCTCTTGACATTATACAAGCGATTTTTACAGTTAAGTTTCACACTGAAGACAAACACTATTTGGGTTAAAGAACAGAAAGCCTTCAGTGGGTTCTTGAGCCAGACATGAAGTGTATTGTCTGATGGATTCTTACACTGTTTCTGAGGAGTGAAGTTGAATATCAGGACTGTTTTGGTGTTTGTGATAGGTTGGAGTACTTGAAGTGGGATGGCTTAAGACAGGTCATGTGGCCACCTTTATTATGACCTAGCTTTGCTTCTGAAGGAGATTACCCATAGTTAAACACCCACTACTGTTCTCAGTTGAGCAGCAGGATCTTCTTTTCTTTATTGTTGTTAGCTGTGAAGAAAAGAAGGCTATGCACTTTTGAATAGCTGTCATTTGTACAGTACCAGGTTCCTATACTCTCTCTCTCTCTCTCTCTCTCTCTCTCTCTCTCTCTCTCTCTCTCTCCCTCTCTCTCTCCCTCTCTCCCTCTCCCTCTCTCCCTCTCTCCCTCTCTCCCTCTCTCCCTCTCCCTCTCCCTCTCCCTCTCCCTCTCTGCCAGGGAGACAACCTTATTTCTCTTCTCACATAGGAAACCGCATTCACCATAGTGAATTCACAGAGCTAGTATCAGAGAGATAGGCTTAACTCTCATCCTCTTTCCAAAGGTGGTATACATTCCCCTACTACACCTTTCTCAGACATGCCTCCAAAGGCTGTAGTGACTTACAAGACATACAAATAACCCTAAGCGTATTTTCTTATTTTCCTCATCTTTTCTTGTTAGGTTTGCTTCCTGCCTCAGATACATACAAAATGTTAACACTGGAGGAAGAGGCATGCTATTTAGCCATTGTTTATAGAGAGACTTAGGTCTTCAAAAGATGCCATTTTTTTTAGTTGAAAAATGTTCAGTGCAATTAGAGTGACACATATTTGTATAGAAAGTGACTTTGAAATTGTAAGAGAGCAGAGGTTCTGATGCTGACAGACACCAGTCACTGCCAAGTTGGGGTACAACTTTAGGAGGTGTACTGGTCAAATACTCTGAAGTGCTGTGCTGTGAGAGGTATCTGGTATATAGCTCCAAACTCAGGCTCTACCCTGAAATTTTACTGATTAGCCTAAGCAGAGACAGCACTGAGAATGTGAGTTTAGGTTGGATGGGATACAGCTATGAAACAGGTCATGAAACAGGATCAATGGGGTAGGGGGGTCACTTTAAAGTCTCCTTAGACATTTCTCTTGTGCTTGCAGCGACTTTAATGATTTACGTAGTGTAATATCTTCCATCTTAACCTGACTGAACTTCAGGAGGGCAGACATTGGGTCGCCTTCTCAGACATGGTTTATGGCGCTTGTTAACTGGGTTCTGGTCAAGCCTTTGTCTATTATTTGGGGTTGGAGAATTGCAAATTCTATTGAGCTAGGTCTTGTGGTTCAGACTTGCAACTCCCAGCTATGTGGAAGACTTAAGGAGGAAAACTGAAAGTTCAAGGCCAGCCTGGTCAGGTTAGAACCTGCTTTAAAATAATAAAAAGGTTAGAGATATAGCCCAGTGAGCTGAACAGTAGAGTCCTCACAAGTGAGGCTGTAGATCCAAACCTACTCACTTTGGGAAGGGAGTAGTGTGGGGGTGTCTGACAGTTGTTACTTTCCTGAACACTCAAGTTTACCAATGGGCTCTTGCTGGATCAGAAGATGAGCTTACAGCTTAGAAGCCGGGTAGGAAGCATCTTGCTCATCTTGGCCTCTGAAATTAGCAGGCTTGTTCTTCTCCCTGTTGTGCATGTTATAGAAGAGCACAAATTGTGTTTTGAGTCCTATTATAAAATGGGGGGGAGAAAGAGTATTCAGTAACTGTTTGCTCTTAAAACCCTGTTCATCTAATAGAATTGGTTTAAATAATGTTCTATAATTTAGCCCCCTAACTTTCCGTCTTGAATTTATCAGTAAATTTTTGTTTTATAAAAATGTGCCAAAGAGATTGTGTGTTTGAGAAGGTTCCCCCCCCCCCCCCCAAGAACAGGAAGAAAGAGATGAGAAGTTATGGGCAAGAGAACTAGAAAGCATTTGGAAGAGGAGGAGACTTGTATGTGCGGCAGCATGTGTGCACACTGCGGTTTCCCATCTCCGCTCTTTGGCTAGAATGACCTAGTTATTTTGTTTGCTTTGTTTTGTTTTTTACATTGTGGAAAACATTGCATAATTTGTGGAGCCTGTTATTTTAGGTGGTTGGCTTAGAAACACTGGGCTCCTCACTTTCCCCTTAAGGATCTTTTTTCACGTTAAGAGAAGTATTAAATGGTGTGGATTTTAGACATGTGGATTGAAGAGGCAGTTGCAGTCATCAAGGTGTGGCTTCCCCTCCTGTCCTTTGTTGAAGTAGAAATTGCTCAAGAGCTGAGGATGATGGAGGATTATTAATTATTTTGAGCTCTTTTGTCAGAATCCTGCTCAATGCAACTAATGTTTGAGACATGCTGTCTGCTGAGGGTAACGTATTAGCTTGTTTTTGTTTCTGTAACGAAGTATTTAAGATTAGAAATGGATGAGTTTCAAAGGCTAGAAGCCCAAGTACTTGTGGAGAGGCCTTTTAGCTCCACTATCTTGTGGCAGATGACAGGCTCTAGGATAAAGCTTGAGCTGTTTGACTTATACGCTAGAAGAAACTTCATTTATGCCTAGGAATCTTTTATTTAGTTTCTTTATGTATTCTTTTCTCATATATTACATCCCAACCACAGTTTTCCCTTCCTCCACTCCTCCCAATCTGCCCTCCCTTCCATCCTTCCTTGTCTTCAGACAAGGGCAGAAAAGGGCCTCCCATGGATATCAACCAATTATGACATATCAGGCCGCAGTAAATCTAGGCAATCCAGTCTGAGGAAAAGGCCCCAAAAGCAGATGAAAGAGTCCTGGACAGCCCCTACTCCCACTCTTCGGGGTCTCAGGAGAAGACCAAGCTGCACAACTGTAACATGTGCAGAGGGCCAAGTTGGTGCCATGCAGGCTCCTTGGTTGACAGTTCAGTCTCTGTGAGCCCCTGTGAGCTCAGATTGATTGATTCTGTGGGTTTTCTTGTGTCCTTGACCACTCAGGCTTTTATAATCATTCTTCCCCTTCTGTAGAATTTCTTAGTTCTTTCTGCTCTTTGGCTATGGGTCTCTGCATCTGTTTTCATCAGTTGCTAGGTGAAGCCTCTCTGATGACTATTGGGCTAGGTACAATCTATGAGTATAGCAGAATATCATAGGAATCAGTTCATTGCCTTTGTTTTTAAAAAACAAAATTAAAAAACAAGACAAAACAAAAAACAGTGTTTGATTCTATCTTAGGTCTCTGGGCCATCCAGCCTCTGGATCCTGGACTTCCAGGCAGTGTCATGGGTCTCAGTCTGGATCAGTTGTTGATTGGCTACTTCCACAATTTCCTTACCACCTTTACCCCAGCACTTCTTGTAGGCAGGATGAGTTGTAGATCAAAGGCTCTGTGGCTGGGTTGGTGTCCTAATCTCTCCATTGGAAGTCTTGCCTGGTTGCAGGAGATGGCCGGTCCAGGCTCTGTACCTTCTGATTCCTCCTGTTTCTCTCCCCACCCCAACCCTGTCCACTTGCAATGTCTATTTTATATCCCCTTTCTAGGGAGATTCATGTGTGCCCCATTGAACCCTCCTTGTTACTTAGCTTCTCTGGGTGTGGATTTTTGTAACATGGTTATCTTTTATAACTAGTATCCACTTACGAGTGAGTACATACCATGCTTGTCTTGCTGGGTCTGGGTTACTTCACTTAGGATGCTTTTTCCCCTAGTTCCATCTATTTGCCTGCAAGTTTCATAATGCTATTATTTTTCTTAATAGCCGAGTAGTATTCCATTGTGTAAATATACCACATTTTCTTTATTCATTCTTCAGTTCAGGAACATCTAAGTTTATTTCCAGTTTCTGTCCATTGCAGATAAAGCTCCTAATGCCTGGGAATCTTAAATGATAAATTTAAATCGTCAGATGTGTTAGTTAGGGGTTCTATTGCTGTGTTAAAACACCATAAACCGCAGACAAGTTAGGGAGAAAGGATTTATTTCAGCTTACAACTGTCATTTCATACTTTGCTGAGCGAAGTCAGGGTAGGGGCTTAAAATGGGCAGGAACGTAGAGGCGGGAGCTGATGCAGTGGCCATGGAGGGGCACTACTTTGTCAGTGCGCCTAGAACCACTGGCTCAGGAGTGGTCACCACTTACATCAGTCAAAAAAAAAAAAAAAAAAAAAAAAAGTGCCACAGGCTTGCCCACAGGTCGGTCTGTTGAGGTTCCTTCTTTCCAGATGACCTTGGCTTGTATCATAGGCATAGCCAGCTGCAGAGTTGCTGTTTCCTATGACTCTATTTGAATAGAACTATTGGGAAGACAGGATAATCTGAACAATTTAGGAATAGCTACTTGTAATAGTAATTCTTGGTGGGTTTTCTACATCTCCCTTGTTTGAAAATAACTGCTACGCTTGTTTATACCTGCTCTGGTCCAATTTAACTCCTGGATAAAGACTCTGAGACCTGGTATTCTTATTAACCAGCTGCAAGCCTAAGCTGGGCATATTCTGAGCTATTCTAACCTTCTAAGGACCTGTATCCTAGCCACATGGTCCTTTACCACAATCTGAGTCTTGTCCTGGTTCGCTCTGGTCCATGTGTGTCCTCATGAAGACTCCCTTGATGACCTGCTTGTGGTGACTCCTCATGGTCTCTCCATACCTTCTCCTCATGTCCTTCTCTTTACTCTCTCTGGGACCTCTGACTCAGATCAGAAGTCCTGTTCTATTCTCTTTTGCCCAGCTACTTGGCTGATCAGATTTTTATTAACCAATCATTTCCCCATGCAGGGCTGGGAGAAATGTTAAGTAGCATAGCTTTGGATTGGTAGTTGATAGTGTCTCCCAAAGCTTCCCACCACTTGCTACAACAGCAGAGGCATGAAGTGTGTACATATGATCACCAAGAGAGTGTGTAAGAATGTACGTGGCAGCACTTTTTGGTGACAACCTGTGATGTTGAGTCTTCATTACCAACTTGGTTGGATTTGGAATCACTTAGAGACACATATCATGGATATTACTTGTCCTTTGAGGAAGGTGACCCACCCTGGATGTGGCTAGCTCCATCCCGTGCTAGGGAGTCTAGACTGAATTTACAAAGGCAAAATGAGAAAGGCAGCTGAGTACTAGTATTCATCTCTCTCTGAGCAGTGTCCTGCCACCATGCCTTCTTAGCCATGGTGGACTGACTGTACTCTTAAACTCAGCACAACAAACCCTTCTTTTTTAAGTTTCTTAGTTTTAAGTATGTGGTCATAACCACAAGAACAGAAGCTTGTACACAGCCCAAGCTGGAAATAATAGGAATGCTTTTCACCATTCCGAAGTGCCTTCCAGTACACTCTGCGATGTTTGTGGACTAGGATATTTAACTTGTACAAGTGTTACTGAGCACACTGCTTCACAGAGAAAGCTAGCACAGAAGGGAGCATGGCATGTGATCTTCTATATACAAGTCATAGCACAGTCAATCTGTGGCATCTGTTATTGTCAATGAGCAGCTGACAGCGTCCTTTCTGGTAGGATGTGTGTATGCATATACATTTATGTGTTAGAGTATTGCATGGGGATGAAGGGTCTTTTTAAAAATTATAATTTCCTTGTCAAATATTCACCGTGCTACTGATCTTTTTAAAGAGACATAAGAAAAGAGATGTGATAAAATAAACTCCTGTTTCTATGAGAACAGTAAAAAAATGTTCACTGTCATCACCAGACATTGAATTTGGACTTGCTCTCTAAATGGAACACTCTTCATGCGTGTTCTTAGCTACTAGGGGCTTTATTTTGACCTTGACTTTCACCATAGAAACTTATTCCATATGATATTAAAATATTTTGATTCATTACTGTTTGGAGGTCTAACAGCAAAAGGCATTCTAGGTAAACCCAATCTGCTGTGGAAGGTCCTGAGAGATTGCCTGTACCTTCTATTAATAGGTCATTTCAATGGCCTTTACAATGGACCTAAAGTCCTGTCTGCTGTGCTGCTTTGCTCCCCTCCTTCGTTGTTAGCTTTGTTCTCTGTTCCTAGAACACCTTCATCTTCATTCTTCCCTAAAGGAGTCCTGGGGGTGCATGCTTCATGTACCCTCTGGTGCTAGCCGCCTTGATGATTCCCCTACAAACTGTACACCTTTCCTGTTGGCATGCCAGTTGGTGTGTTTTATTTTCCTAAAGTTTTTTTTTCCTGAGGCTGTTGACTTGTTCAGTGAGCATCGGAAGTCAGTGTCTCTGTTTTAAAGGATAAAAGCCGATGAGATTATGTAGTATTGGAAGATGCATACTTTGAACTTGTTTCCAGAGAATGTACTAGGGCACATTACACGTTGGTAAAAACAAGTGTGTTATAACTAATTGTGTGTGGTAGTAGGAAAGACCGGTGCCAACTGGATCCCGTGAGTCAGACACGTGACCTTGGCCTCTTTAGCATGGTTCTCTAATCAGATTTAATTTTAGTGGAGTCCCTGCAGAAATGCTCTGATTATGTATGTAGAATGAGGAAGTTATGGATTTAATGTGGATCCTGACTGCACTAGGGTTTCTGATTTAAAGCTGGTGAGGGGCTGGGGCATAGCTTGGTCCTAACATATCTAGCATGTGTTAGGCCCTAAAGTCCATTTCAAGCACGCGAACCACATTTACAGCTGCTCCCCACCATACAGAACAAGCAAATGACACTACGGAGACATTGTGACAAATTGCCACTAGGTCAGTGTAGGCATTAAGACTGATTTTTTTTTTTTTAATCTCAAATAAAAGAAAATTAAATTTCAGAATTTCATCTCTCTTCAGCATGTAATTTCTCAAGCTAATCTTAATTTTAAAAGATTTCAGTAGAATCATTACCATTTGTTCAGAAGTTTAGAATAATAGGATTAGAATAATAAATTGATAACTCTTGCATGCCCACTTACAGTTAACTATGGTTATTAATACATCAGAAGTTTAACACCGACTTTGATATCCAACAACATGTTTTATTAATATAATTGATACAGTTGATGTAAGAGAACATAGGTGCAAAATGACACTTTAGTCACTTCTTTACAGCTGTGACTGTGTGGAGTGGGAGTGGAAAACTGCTCATAGGCTCTGGGGCTCAGCCAGACCTGAGGTGCACACTAGTCAGTTGACTTTGTGAATTTTGTTTTTCATTTGCAGAGAGGAGGTACGGATATATACAACTCACTGTTTGTGTTTTCTTCCTTTAAATACCTTTATAGTAAAGGTTTCAGTAGTGATACGATGAAGTCTTAGAGGCCCCTTAAGTCTTCCCATACGATAAAGTGACCATCTTTGAGTGTTAAGAGTTGTGCTCATCACAGTCAGCCTACGGAGCCACCTCAACAGCAACGTATGTGAGAGTAGTTTCGGCCAAGGATGGACTGTTAGGAGTGAGAGTGTCTTCCTCCACAATGGCAGGCTAATTATCTGTGCCCTCCTTGGGCTGAGAGTCTGCATGGTTTCTTAGTGCACATTGCACCTACCAGTGTCTTTCACTGTGCTTTTGAAGCCCATTCTGTATGCTTCCTGTGTTAGTTTGGGAATACTATCCTTTGCTGTGCAGAATTATGCTACTTTCATGGTTTTTCTTTTAATCCCCTGGAAAATGGGTACCTTGGTGCTGTTTCTGCCATGCACCAAAGCCATGGATTTCCTGGATGTGCCTTATTTTTATGTACCCCCTTTTCTGAGAGAAGGCCTTAAGCTGCTTGGTGCCTTTCCAGTCTAGTTAGAGCTCATGCTTTGTGTTTCAGAGTCATAGACCACAGTAACCACTACATCATTCAAGTAGGTTCTAAGAAAGATTTTTTCCTAGATGGGAAGTGGATAGCTGGGTGGAGAAGCAAAGCCGTGGTCATATTTACCTGTCGTTCAGGGAGGGGGGGGCGCCACTTTAGAATTAGAATTTGGATGAAGGAAGGAGTAGGATCAGCTCAGATGAGCAGTAGGCAAGACCAGCTCACTCTGACAGATCGGTAGGCGTTTCCAGAAGTGGGAAGCGTTGAAGGGTTTGAGAGATTATATATTGCATTTCGTGCATGTCTGTGATTTCTAGAAGTGCATGGCCTTCTGTGACAGTTTCGGACTTTATCCCTCAGGGACTTTGCTAATCATCGTGCCGCACTGTACTTGTTGCTCTGTCCTCTGGCTCAGGGACTTCATAATCCTTGTGTTAGCGGTCCTGAGAGCATGCCTGTGAGGTGACGGGTGTGGGGACCTGCTCCAGTTTCCATAGTAGGTCAGCCCATGAGGTGAGCACTTAGATGCAGAGTTTGCAGCGAGTGGGCTTTTTACCTTACCTCTCCACTCCTTCCTCCCGTGATGGCGAAAGTTCTGTGAGTGGGCAGATACTGTTCTGCCTGTAGGCATGGCTTTTCTCTCCCTGGATTAGGATGGAAGGAGGTATCAGAGGCTGATGTTCCCAACATGAATTGCTTTAAACATGTTTTGCATGTTTTTGTTTTCTGTTTTTTTCTCTCCCGATGGGAGGAGGTGAGTGGGGAATGTTCTCTGGGCCAGCCCTGTTTCGGGGGCAGGGGATTCCGTTTTAAGCACTTACTGCTGCTTGTGTTGGAGTTAGGGGCCAGAAAGAAGAGTAAACAAACACTTTGGGGTGTGGTTTAGGAGAGGGTAGAATATAGGAAGGAGTATATTTCTATGTTTTCTGTGTCATAAGACACAGAATCGCAAGTAGCTAAATTTAGCTCAGGTTCCTGTTGAAAGCATCATTTTTGCGGGCGGGCGGGCGGGCAGTGGGGGCAGAACGGAAAACCTTTTTGTGTATCCTGCTCCATGAAGCCAATAGGGAAGCAGGAGGAGGTGAGGTTGCCATGGAGATGGTAGCTGTGTGCAAGGGGAGAGCAGCAGGGTTTAGAATTCCAGGAAGGAAGAGAGAGTGATGTCATCAGATTCCATGGACCAGCCCAGGAACCCCTGCGAGGTTGGTGGGGCGTTGGGTGTGTGTGGGGTGGGGGTGGAGTGGGAGTTTGAAGAGGGGAACAGTGGCCTCAGTAAGGTGTGAGGAGTCCAGTTCAAGCGGAGAGGTTGGTTGTGTGGAATTATGCTGATCTGCATTAATGCCTGATTTTGAGGAAAAATTTGGTAAATCATTTCCGAATTAGCAGACTGTTTTCTTTGTTGAAAAAGGACATATTTCTTCCACAAAGGAGCTCATCAGATATAAAGATGTTGTATCTTTCTATAGCCAAGTCCCTATAGTATTTGTGAATGCCTTTATCCCTTGTCTGTGAAGGTCTTTTAGATATGTCGTTAGTTACCATTGCTCAATTCCTTTTATGGTGTTACATGCAAGTAAATGATTCATTAATACCTGATTATGGCGTTTATTTTTCTATGGATGAAGGTAAATAAATTCTGAATTAAAAATTATGAATCAAAGCATGCTTTCAACAGAGGAAAACTGCTTCAAGACAGTTGTGAACACTTGCATGTTTATAGTGATAGTCAAGGACAAATGCATTTGTCTACCTGTGATTAAAAAGGTGATTTTTAAAAGAAAAAAAATATAACTGAATCTGTGCATCTGAATGAGGTCTGTCCTTCAAACAGTCACCTGGGCTCTAGCAATAGGAGCATTGCGCAAGACATAAAGAACTCTGGTTTGAGTCAGCTTCAGAGACCACGAGGAGGAAAACATTTTCCATATCTAACTCTGGATTTTCCACCCCCCTCCCCCCATGTAGTCAGAATTGGCTCTTCATGATCTCATTGTGTTAAAATCGAACCCGTGTTTAAAATGAGCTTTTATCTCTGTTAAAGCTATTTCAAGTACGTGTCGGTTCTGAAGGCATTTTTGTTTTCTGAACAAGAGCGGCTGTATGCTGTAGTCCAGCGGTGATGTTCTGAATGATGGTAGCGTGTGAGAATAAGAGCATTAGCTTTCTCTGGGTGGCATCTCTGAGGTGACCCACTTGGGTTTATTTGTTCAAATGTGCCACTGGCCATTGCAGGGTTTGGTAGTGCGTGAGAGCCTGGAGACGCTGGAAACGGATGGGCTCAAGTCTGAACCTGGGCTCTCTCCTGCTCTAGCTGACCTTGGACGAGTGGCTATTTCTTGCTGCACTATTTTCCTCATATATAAATAAGCTGTGATGTAAGAGCCAGCCTCAAAGGGCAGCCAGAGGATTAAGCAAGCCAATGTGGAAAGCATTTCCACACTTTATGTGTTTTCAGTGCTTCCTGACTAATCATTAATAATAATGCATATTCCTTAAGCTGCTATGATAGGACACTCTTAGACTTGAACCACAGGGGATGCTAAGTCAGGAAAGTTTTGAGTTCAAGGACAGTTTGGGCTACATTCAGAGGTCTCATCATAAAGCAAAATGGGTCAGTGAGATGGATCAGTGGGTAAGGCTATCAAGCCTGATGGATCTGAGTTTGATGCCTGTAGCCTACACAGAGGAAGCAGCAGACTGACCTCCATAGGCATGCTGTGGCATGCCTTACCTCTCTCCCAAACAAACGAACAAACAAATGTTGCTTGAAAATCATTAAAACCAAATAAGAACTGAGAAGATAGCTTGGTAGATAAAGCGTTTGCTGTGCAAGTGAGTACTGGAATTTGGATCCTCAGCACCATGTAAAAGCAGCTGTGGCTGCCTGTGTTCCCAGCCTAGGATCCCTACTGCAAGCTGGCTGGCTTCACTAGCCACAGTTTGTGAACTCCGGGTTCAGCTAGAGACCCTGCTCCAAGCAGAGATTGAGGAAGATGTCATCAGCTTCCGTCTCCCACATGCACTAGTCAGCTTGTATCTACTACATATATGTGTTCACACATGGGAAACTCATACATATGCACCAAACAAAAATGTATTTTTTGAAGAACTTTAAGGGTAGTATAACCTGGCAGTCCCAGTTTGGTATTAGAATCAATCTGAGACCTTTTCTACATAACAGGGGTCCCATTAGCAAGGATCCCAAACTCAGTAGCTTTTAAATGCTTGCCCAATCATCATGTTATATTGAGAGCCACTGAGAGTAACTTATTTAGGACCAGGTACCTAAGCTTTATCATGCATCACCTAGGAGATAGAATAGATGTAGGTGTCAGACCAGACCTGATTTCCAGAGCCTTACCTGTCTTTACAGTAAAGTGTTAAGAGGTATCATTGGGAATAACTGGGCAATAACTTAGAGGTTTTCTCCACTTCCAGAAGAGACTCCATTTGTTAAGCCAGTATCCAGAACATTCTGTTCTTGCCTGGCTGTAGAAAACAAGGCTTTTACATCCATGTTTAACATGTGATAGACATTTACAGTTGTGGCTGTGGGTCAACCATAAATAGCTGTTTGTTGGCTCAGTTAGCCTTTCTGAGTTCACTGTTCTCATTTGATTGTAGACATGATACCTAATTATGACCTAACATACAGGAATGGTATAGCACTTTATGCTGTATGTAAAAGTTACAGCCTTTCTCTCTCTTCTTCAGCCTTTTATTGGCAGATGTGTGTAGGAGTCCTGTTTTTCCGAGGGCCCCTTTATGAATCTCAATATCATCTCATCTCTTTAGGTTCATTACCACTTAACCTGTCTCTCAGCTATCTCAAGTATTTTAATTGTACACACAGAAAATTGTACAAATAGATTTTTTTCCTGCAAAATACCTTCCATCAAATGTTTATTCTTCCTAAGAAGGGCTGTAGGAGGAGGAGCTGCAGGAGCTGAATAGTTGAATGGATACAGGGTTCAAGTGTTTGAAGAGGAGAGCTGATGAGACAGCTCTATGAATTCCTGATAAGTGAACACAAGTTTAAGAAAAAGAAGTTTGTTTTTAGATCTTAAAGGATTGTCAGAGAAGGTAACATGATCACGAAGATGTTTATGTATTGCATACTGGATCTGCTGACCCCTGCAATTTCCCCAAATTGGGGAAACTTGACTGTAATTTGTGAAAGAGGAAATTGTGTGTGTACACCCCTACCCCACTTGCCCAAATCAAATTCTTAGGTGGCTTTATTTGAGGTTTCCTTGATTGGTCCCAAGCAAGAATTAGTGTTCTGGGCTGGAAAGATGGCTCAGCAGTTAAGAGTACTCACTACTCTTAGAAGGGACTGGGTTTAATTCTCAGCATCTGTTTGGTGGTGTACAATTTCCCATCCTTAATTCCAGTTCTAGGGGATCCAGCTGCTGCTGCTTCTTTTAGCTTCTATGGGCACCAGGCATGCCTATATAGTACATTTACATATATTCAAGCAAAGCACTCATATACAAAGTAAGATTTAGCATGGCAATTATCAGCTGGTCCTTGAGTCATCAGCAATGAGTACTGCCTTCTTCCTGAACTGGGGGTCAACACAATGAGGGGAAGTTCAGGGAATCCCTCTAGGGACCCCAGGAGGGAGAGCAGGGAGTTGGCATTGGAAGTGAGTAACACAAACGTGGGAAATAAGTACTCAGTCATGCAGATCTGAGGGGCCTGAGGAAGGGAGGTGGGATTGTGAGCACAATGCTCAAGGTACCAATGGCTAGGCTTTTCTAAGTAGGTTGACCTGCAGGAACTTCTGCATTATGCTGAATCTTAACACCTATGTACACTACATGAATAATTACATACTTGTTACAGATCAGAAAACAGATGCCTAGAAGGGTTGCTGTAACTCACCATGCAAGTAAGCAATAGAGCTGGTTTGACATGTTGAATACCAGTGTGAGTCAAGAGACATCGTAAAAAGCTAAATTAAAACAGTTAGTATGGACCAAAAACACTACTGTTTTGTGTATATTGACTTTTGGGTATGATATTCAGCATGTTAGCCTATCTCTAAGAGGCTTTATGAATATTACAGAATGATCATTTTGGATGTTTCATTTGCACTCAGAAACTAATTAAGAGCTATCTTTGTTTCTTCCAGACAGGGTTTCTCAGTGTAACCAGCACTGTCTGTCCTGGACTTGCTTTATAGACTAGGTTGAACTCACAGAGATCCAACTGCCTCTGCCTCCTGAGGATTGCTGGGATTCAAAGACATGTGCCCCAGGCCTGGTTTGAGGTATCTTTTTTTAAGTGCCAAAGTTTGTGAAGCCTTGGGCTCAGTGAAATACCAGTCTGAATTGATTATCACAGCACACACTAATTTGTTTATAGTTATCAGTTGGCATATTTAGTCATAATAAGTATTGTAATTATGTCTGCTGTTCCATTCAAATCCAGATACAGATGATTATCAATTATTGCTTAGAATAAATTTTGTCTTCTTACAGAGTTTGAAGTTTCAGATAAAGGAACCTCAAATCTGTAGTTAGAAAACTTGGTTACAGGCCACTTTGTTATTGACTGACTGTGAGCTCTTGGGCATGTCATTTAACCTCAGCTAGTCTGAACTTGGATTTCCATTATCAGCCAAGGGAGCATCATTGTTCATCAGTGTCTGCAGGGATTGGTTTCAGGATGCGCTTATGATACTCAGATCTGCTCACATATCCGATATAAAATGTCTTTTAATGTCACACATGCACATATAACTGTATACGTTAAATAATCTCTGTTAATTTTACAAGTCCTTGCAAATATTATGCTGTGTTGTCTAGGGAGTATTAATAAGAAAAATGTATGTGTGTGTTTGGTACAGACAGTTCTCCCTACTGCTTCCTGAGTGTTTTCTGTCTGTGGTCAGATGAATCCACAGATGCTAAAGTTATGGATATGGGGGCTGGGGGAATAGCTTAGTGTTACCTGTCCACCAGGACTGTTTCCAGTAAGACACTGCACAGCAGCAAGCCCCATCTCTTCTCAGCCCTGTAATCACAGGAAAGGTGTCTTACAACCCACTTTGGCTTCCCTGTGTGTGAGTTTGGTGCAAGTAGGGAGGGTGCATACCAGAAATCTCAACCTGTACTCAGAACTGTCTGCCTTTGTATGTGTGGAAATGCTTTATACAGCTGAAGGAAGCATTGTTTCTCATTATCACTGTTCTTTAGCAGGGCTGCCCCATTAAGGAGCAGGGCCCATGCAGATCCTTTTATATATAGTACCTTGATTCTTTTTTTTTTTTTTTTTAAAGTCCTCAAGTAGTTTATTGTCTTCAAGACTACAGTGTGGATTCCTCTCCAAGAGAAGGGTCTTTCAAAGGCAGGGGACTGTCATCTAGGTGCAGGCTGCTCACTTGTCATTTTCGTACATGGTGGGATTCTTCCTTTTGGACTGCTCATACTCTTGGCTGCCCCATGTATATATCAGATAGACCGCTACAGAGGGCGGTGCCACGCGCAGGGTGAGCTCTCGAGTGCGGCGCAGCACGCTGGGGATGCCTTTGCTGAAATAGTTCGGGAAGGCGTGCTGCTCAAAGGGCAACAAGCTGTAGGAGATCACGTGCCGTATCCGCGTCAGGTTCCCAAACTCGAGACCCATGGTGGCAGCGGCCCTCCACAGCGTGGAGCCCAGCTTGTACCTTGATTCTTGAAACAAGCAGAAGGTGATTTCATTTAAGAAGTGAAAAATTTGAGGCTAAGCAGAGACTCTCTTCATGATCACAGGTAGTTGTGATGCAGCAACTCTTCTCTCCTGTAACTCTCTTGCACGAGTTATGACATCAAACTAAGGTATGGTCCTTTTAGGCCACAGACAAACCAGTAGTAAAGGAATATAATTACTGTTAAATTAGATTCTGTGTGAGTGTGTACATATTCATGTGAGTGTGCAAACATGTATTCCAGTTGTGTCCATGTTCCTGTGTGTGTGTGCAAGCATGTAGGCTGAGGTTAGAGGTTGCCGGTAGATGCTGTCTTTGATCACTTTTCCTCTTGTTTTGTAAGGTAAGATCTTGTTGAACCTAACCTCCTTGATTTGGCTAGCTGGCAGTGAGCTTACAGATGTGTGCAGCTCGCAGCCTTTCTGTGGGTGGTAGAGGTCAGAATTCAGGTCCTCATGCTTTGCATGAGGCACTTTACCAACCAAGCCATGTCCTTAGTCCCCAAGGAATTATATTCTTCACTGCCATGTACTTAAATAACTGAGAACAGCTAACAGTTAATTCTAAGCCCTTATTGTTCATCTATTTAGTCTTTGTAGATTAATCTTGTGGTAAATTAATATGTAGAAAGCACTTGTGGTGCATACTTATTTGAGTGTTTATTGCAGTGAAAGGGCTTTTATGATTATTTAAGTTATCAGCTGAACTAGCTTCTTTTTCATGGGATGGCATTTTTAGTTGAAAGAAAAAGCCACAGACCATGATTACTAAGAAAGACTTGGGGGTATTTGGCAGAGATTTTTAATAAATAAATATTTATTTATTTACTATATATATAAGCACACTGTAGTTGTCTTCAGACACATCAGAAGAGGGCATTAGATTTCATTACAGATGGTTGTGAGCCACCATATGGTTGCTGGGAATTGAACTCAGGACCTCTGGAAGAGCAATCAAGAGATATTAACCACTGAGCCATCTCTCTAGTCCTTGGCAGAGATTTTATTAAAGGTGAGTGAAGTTTGTCTGTCATTTGAGGGTAAACAGTGGCAAGTTTTGCTGCCAATGATAAATTTTGAGTTTTCAAGGAAACATTAGAAATTTGGAAAGCTTACCCAGAGGTGTGCTTTATTAATTTCTTTGACACTCCTTAACTGATCACGTTGACTAGTAGGATTAATTTATGCTTTCCTAGTCCTCTTTTAGCCACATTCACCTGTTTTTGTCTGGCCTTTGTTTCATTTTATTGCATGGCTTATATTAATTGTTTACATGCCCTCTCCCTTAGTCATCAAAGTTCTTCGAGACAAGAATCCCAATGGAAGCTTTGTCTTTGTCTTCCTTTTGTTTTTGTTTGTTGAGATAGTTTTGTGTAGCTTAGGCTAACCTTGAACTTGTGATTCTTCTGCGTCCACATCCTGAGGGCTGAGATTACAGGTATGCATCACCATATACAACTTGTGTTTGCATTCTTGGTACAGGACTACACACATTAAAAAAAAAAAAGTCTTATAGGAAATACTTGTTCAAGAGGCCACTAAACTGGTTAGGTCCAGCTTAGAATACTGGGTACTTAATCATAAGAAGAGGGTTGTTAATGCTGAAGTGATAGGGTGCTGTAGTTGTGGGTGGTCTAAAAAAGCCACAAAAGGCTGTTTGGATGGATCTGTGCTGGACCAGCTAGGAGACTGTTACTGTAGGGGTTCAGAAACAAGGTAGCCCGGTCCAAAGTGGAGGAGAGTGTTTTTACTTTATATCACAAGTCACTTAATTTAAGGAATATTTTGAAAAACAGGAACATCCCAGTACTTGTAGAATCCCATATATATTGTGTACTTAAGATAGGCAAAATGCCATATAAGGGCTTTAAGTCTGTTACATAGTACAGTCCTGTGTTCATCCATCTGCTACATGCTACAGTCTCGTGTTTAACCCATTTGTTACATGCTACAGTCCTGTGTTTACCCATCTGCTACATGCTAAAGTCCTGTGTTTACCCCAAGCTTTAGCAACATCAGGCTTCTTTAGTTCTATCATATATGGGATGCATTGCTTTCAAAACCATTTTTGTTGAGCAAATATTCACATATGATTAGTTTTATTTTAATTTATTTTTTAAAGACATTGTTCATTTGTTGATTGTTTTAAGTATGTGGGTATTTTGCCTGTGTAAGACTGTGCACCATATCCAGGCAATGCCTGTGGAGATCAGAAGTTCTTGGATTCCTTGTAGCTAGAGTAACAGACAGTTGGGAGCTACTGTGTGGGTGCTGGGAATCAAAGCTACATTCTCTGAATGAGCAACCATTGCTCCTAACTGATGAGCCATCTCTCTAAGCCCCAAGATTAACTTCTTAAAGTGAAAAATTTGGTGGCATATAGTACATTGTCAGGGCTTCCATATTTTGCTGGCATTTTTCATGACCCCAGCAGAGATCTGACCCTTTATTTCCCATTAGCAGCCACCAGCCATCTTCTGATTCTAGGATTTTGACTGTTCTCCACACTTAATGTCCTTGTGTGTTTGGCTTCCTCCAGTGGTGCAGTGTTCTGATAAGTTGCTACATGGAACACACAGGTCAGCTTTGCAAACATCTTTCAATGGCCAAACAGCAATCCTTTGTTTATGTAAGTTGCTTTTTATGTGCATCTGCTGTTGTGTGGGTTACAGCTGACAGTGGAGCTGGGGAGCACTGCATCTACACTCGAGTACCTGGTCTATGTTTGATTTATGTGCCTGGGAGTGAAATGGCTGGCCATATGGCAGCTCTTCATTTCACTTCCCAAGGAACTGGCAAGTTGTCTTCCATAACAGCCGGCCCTTTTCATCCCCATCAGAAATGCTCAAGGGTTTATCAGTTTATAATGGAGAACACACTAGGACGGGGAAGGTAGAAAACAGTGTGTGTGTGTGTTCTTTTGAGTTTATTAGAGCTCTGTATTTCAGATTTTTGTCTGATGGTCTCATTAAATATTTACCACCACTTCAGCACTAAGAATGAAATTTAGCTCAGGGAGATATATCTAATCCACTTAAGTGGTACACAGACTAAGAAGTGAAGGAAGGAGAATTTAAATAGCCTGTGAAGCTTCTTGAGGGCAAAGGACCTATTTCTCTGTCTACTCAGAGTAGAACAAAGTGAGTATCACGCCAGGGGCCTGTTCTGGGGCTTCCCAAGATATCTCCAGCCCTACAGCCCTGAGCACAGTAATGCTGTAGCTCTGTAAGACACTGAATGACACTGAAGGAGAGGACACAAGAAGCCCCATGCTGTCTGCAAAAGCCAGGCTCTCTTTTTCAGTAGAGTTGCTTAGGACAGGATTTGTCACAGTGAGTTGTGACAGTGCTATCTGCCAAGGAAGCCCAGATGGATGGGGGTGTGGAGTGTTCACATACCGGGTACTCTGTCCCCAAGACTCTCAGTAGGAAAGCAAACATCAACCAATAGGAGCCACTATGACTGGTCCTGAGAAAGAACCCTGCTCAGATCTAAGTTCCTAGACTCCAAGCTCATTCAAAGGGTAGTAGCAGGACTTGCTATGTCCTTCTATGCATAGACGTGTTTCTAGTCTCTGTGAAGAAACATAAATAACAGTAGATAACCAGCAAATATTGGAGCATTAAATGGACCCAGATTTGTAATACTGTAAGGAAACTACATGGTTTCTATGAGTCTGTTTCCTTACTACAGAATGACACATCACAGAATTTTAGTGAGGTAATATGTTAAGACATTAAGTACGTTTATTCTGTACTAGTACGTAGCTTTTAATATTTCACCTAATTTTATTTGTATCAGTCTGGGCCTGTTCAGGAGAGAGAAAGAGAGAAATTTGATAAATGCAATGCAGGATTGGCCTTATGTTAATCCAGATAAAATCTAAACAGTGGGACACATGGAAGTAGATGTAATATGTTAATATGATTGATGTGTGATAAAACATAATTGGTGTAACTTTTAAAATTAAATTTATTCACTTTACAACCAGATATCAGCCCTTCCTCTCCTCCCAGTATACCCTCATGCAAGTCCTCCCCATTCCCCTTAGAAGGGGAAGCCCGGCTCTGGGTGTCAACCCCCAGCCCTACTCCCCTATTCCATCCTCCATCCCTGCACATCAAGTTGTTTCGGGATTAGACACATCCTCTTCTACTGAGGCCAAGCAAGGTAGTGTAACTTTTATAATAGCATCTACTCATTAAGTAGGACACTAAAGAGCTGGCTCCTTCAGTGGCTCACATATTTTTCATCCCTCCAGGCTAGATCTGGACTTTGTTAGAGAGGCATGGCTATAATTCTAGATGGCAGAGAATGAAGAAGTCTCAGACCAAATTGTCAGAAGTTCACTCTCCAGGATGCTGGAGAATTCAAGGAAGTGTACTCACCAGTGGTCTTCGGCTGTGTCTCAACGTGCAAAGGGCTCCTGAGGAAGCTTGCAGCGGTTTGCTGTGTAGGAGCTGGATGAAAGGGAAACGGCTTTTCCTGTAAAAGAGGCTAGGGCTTGGAAGCAAGGAATTTTCCTCCTAAGGTGTCTCTGCTGTGCCCTCTACTGACAGAGTTTCACATCATGCATGCTAGCAAGCAGAAATAAAGGGCCCAGAAGAAAAGGCAGTTTGGAGATAGAAATCTGTGCAGATATGTAGAATGAGATGTAATTTCATATTCTTAGAACTGAAGATGGTAATAGATGGAGATTCAAGGGACCTTTAAAAAATGCAAAGAAGTTGGATCCTTACACGGTGTACAAAACTCTGCTCAGGGTGGAGCCAAGACCTAGATAGAAGGAGGTGAAATCTTAGAATGATCAGAGAAAGTCTAGGGTGAATTTTTATGTTCCCAGGTTTAGCTGTAGATTATTGGGCATTTCACTAAAAGCACAGAATACAGAAGAAAAAAAAAACAATATGAAAACCTTATGAAAATTAAAATCTCATGCCTGACAGGTCAATACTTGGGAAGCTGAAGCAGAATTGTTCAGAGTTTAGGTCAGCCAGGGCTACATAGCAAGGTCCCATTTCAAAAAGCAAAACTAAAAATCCAGACTTAAACACTTTTATACATCAAACGACACTGATAATGGAATGAAAGGCAACTCAGTAATAGAAAAAAAAATTGCAAGTCATGTATCTGCTAAGTGATTGATTACTAAAACACAAGGGCAGCAACTGAACCTAATAACAAAATAATTTTTCACAGCTCAATTGAGCAAAATATTTTAATAGACTGTCAAGATAGTTCTATAAACATATACTAATGACTGGTAAGGACAGAAAAGATGCTCAGTTCACTGATCATAAGAAAAAGAAGATTAAAGCTATCATTAGAAACTACTTCATACTCATCCACAGGATGGCTGTTATTAAAGAAAGGGACAAGATAAGCAGGTATTTGTGAGGATGGGGAAGAAATTGAAATCCTGTGTATTATTGCTGATAGGGATGTAAGATGATGGTCCAGTTACCATGGAAAGTAGTTGGTGGCAACTTAAAAAATTAGTCACCAGTAACCTAGTTCTCCTGGATGTAAACCTAGATGGGCTGGAGACAGGTGGCAAGCAGGCGCTGTCCGTGTAGATGCTTAGCAGCTTTTCGTCAGTGGCCAAGCAGAAGCATCGACGTGTACAATGTTGTCCATATACAGAGCAGTGCTTCTTAAAGCTTTGACACCTGCTATAGTGGGGATAAGCTTCAAGGATATTGTGACAGTGAAGCCAGCCACAGGAAGACAGATACCAAGATTCTGTTCCTAAAGTATCTGAGTAGTCAGATGTGTGATGACCCAGTGTGGAGTGGTATTTGTCAAGCCATATAGAACAGAGACTTAGTGTTTAAAGTACTCAGTTTCAATCGGGGAACCTAGAAGCTAGAGATAGGTGGCTTTAAAAATTTGTATATAGCAAGCCACAACTTTTTAAAAAGAAAAAAAAAACACTGCTTAATATTATATATGTAGACTATCCTTTACCCAAAGATGTTCAGAATTTAAGATTATTACCTTTTTTGTATTTTGGAATATTTTCATGTTTGTAATGAGATTTGGGGAATGAATAAGCATGAAGTTCATGTTTTATGCACCCTTACATATATAATAATCTGAAGGTGATTTTTATGTTGTATTTTCAATGATTTTGTGCATAAAATAAGGTTTCATGGTTTGGCATTATTTGCTTGAGGCATCACAGTGATGTCATATGTTTAGACCGGGAGTTCTGTTTATACCATGACCATGACCCTTAAAAGTGGAAGGGATAAACTAAGGGAGATTCTTACTTCTCTTTACCTTAAAATAGTATTGTTTTCTTAAACAAATATTACTTAAATAATATAAGCAAGGATAAAATTAAGTTAATTAAAAAACCCAGGGGATGGGTGGCAGGAGTATGCCCGCTTCCTGTATGAAGCATAATCATTATAAAAGGTAAAGTTGCTTTGCTTACCTTAGAAATAACCTCCTTCATGTCTTCCTCAGATGTCTAGCTAATGACTTTATTCATTCATTTGTTTTTTGAGACAGGGTTTCTCTGTGTAGCCTTGGCTGTCCTAGAACTTGCTCTGTAGACCAGGCTGGCCTTGAACTCACAGGGATCCACCTGCCTCCGCCTTCTAAGTACTGGTATTAAAGTCTGTAGCACCACCATCCTGCTACAGTTCCTTTACTTAATTTTTTTCCTGGCCTTGTGCTTTCTATGTAGCTGAAGTTAGCCTTGAGCTCCTGGTCCTCTTGTTTCTACCTCCTTGGGTGCAGTGGCTACAGGCATATGCAGTCATTCCTGACTAGTTTTTTTAAACATAGTTTTGCTCTCTACCCTTAAGTCCATTTCTGAACAGATTTTGCTGTGTCAGCCGAGTTAGCCTTGTACCTTACTCTTCACCAACATCACTGATTTTTATCAAGTTTTTAACATCCCTGAGGCTGGATGGTCATTTGCCACATACCCGAGGAACTGATGGTAGAGAAAGCTAAGCGAGAACTTAGTTGTTTGGATCCTTGGAAAGTTGCAGAGTGCATATTCACTTGTTACATAGTTTCTACTTCGAGTTATTCTGTAACAAGGAAATTATTCCTTTGAACATCTCTTGTATTAAATTCTGTACCAGGTAAGCTGATCTTGTGTTCCCTATCCATCACTGCTGTGTGAAGTAGACATTCTGTTACATAGTTGAGAAACTGTGGTGTGGTTGCTTGCAATCATCAGGTAGTTGAAAGGCATTGTATACAGTATTTGAAAATTAAACTTTCTGACTTCCAATGGAGACAGAAATTGGATGTGTAAGGTCAGTGGTTACTAGGATATAAGAACAGGGGAATTCCAATTTCCCAGCCAGGGCCTTGACACCTGTCTCTTTAAAAGGTGGAATAGAGAACTCTCAACTTTGTAGCCTTCTCATCTCTAAGGAAAGGGGTTGATTTATCTTTTAGATCTCATGGCTTGTTGAAAAGATGGGCTTTGAGAAATCTGTAGGCTCCCTTCAGATTTGGTATAAAATTTGTTTAGACTGTAGGTATTTCTAATGATGACAAACAAGTAGTAAACCCTGTGTCTTGGTTAGGGTTTTACTACTGTGAACAGACACTTTGACCAAGGAAACCCTTATTTGGGGCTGCCTTACAGGTTCAGAGGTTCAGTTTATTATCATCAAGGCAGGAGCATGGCAGCATCCAGATAGGCATAGTACAGGAGGAACTGAGAGTTCTACATCTTCATCTGAAGGCTGATAACAGAATACTGGCCTCCAGTCAACTAGGAAAGGGTTTTAAAGCCCACATCCACAGTGATACACCTGCTCCAACAGGGCTACACCTGTAGTGCTACTCCCTGGGTTGAGCATATACAAACCATCACATCCAGCAAGGTCAGAGTGTAGGTGAGGTGTAACAGAGCGGTCACCCACTTGGACCAGGAGGGACAGCCAATTGTATCTTGAATTGCAAGAACAATTAGTTTACCAGTTAGCAATTGAACCTTAAACTGGAGGTAGGCTGGACCTACTAAAGCTGTACTCCTTAGAAACCTTCATTTTATCTCTAAGCACTTTGCACCCTGTGATTTGGAAGCATAGAAATACTCAGGGTGACGAGACGTGTTTCTCTTCTTTAGCTAGAGGTATTTGTTGCTCTGGTTCAGTTTGTATGAATTAGCACGTGCAGTTTAGACTCATGTTCAGTGCCTGCAATATTTACTTTCTTCTCTGTTTAAACTAGAACCAATGCTTGAAAAAGAACAACTTGTAGAGAGCAAGGTAATGAAATATCAGGAGGAATTGCTCCAGTCCATGTGGCGTAAATAATTTCTCCACCCATTGTTCCAAATGCATTCAAGGTAATAAATTCATTTCAAGCAGAGATGAAGTCTTAGGTAGCCAGAGTTTTTAGCATTGCTCAAGTTGTGCTGGTAGAAAACAGGTCAGTTCCTACCTTAATTTGCTTCCTTTTCCTGAGGCACAAATTTTGTTTTATTCATAGTGTCCTTCCTCTTCCATTTTGTGAAATTGGTTTGAATTTGTTAGATACAAAAGTAGAAAGCAGTGGTGCTGACCTGGGTTTATTTGTGCCTCTCCTGGGTTTCTGCACCCGCAGGGCGGGGCAGTAAAGAAACTGCTGGCATGAACACTCCATTATTAGGGAAGGGTTCATGGGGGGTGGGGGAGGGATGAATGAACATCCAGAGGTATCTGCAAGAGTTCAGAGCAGAGAGTAAGGGAATCAGACTTTGGGAGGTGGGTGAGCAGGAGAGAAGGGTGGATGGAGGTAGACAATAGAGCATAGGAAGAGAACAAGAGAGTGAGTGTGGGAATAGTAGAGATTGTGAGAAGGTGATTGGTTGTGGAAAGGGCAGGAGACCCGAGTGGGGTTTTGATGTTTAACAAGTGCTGTGAATAGGGACTGAGGGAGCCTGGAGGATGGAATTGGCTTTCATATGCAGGCACAGGTATAAGTCAATGGAGCCAATTGTTCCCTCTGCCAGAGGTAGTAAGGGAAATGACTTCTATTGGCAGATGGGAATCAGTTTCACAAGTTCCTAAGTAATAGTGCCGTTTATGTAACCTCAAGGAATCCTCCTGTAGACTGTGTGAGCTCCTTCTGGATATTTGGACTGCCTGAGACCTAACAGTGGGATAGCTTTTGAACATTTAAAATCGATCAGTTTATTTCATTGTATATTTGTTGTTTCTGCCTCTGTTCCCAGTCAGCCTTTATCAGTGATACTGACCAGTATGACATGCTTCCATACAACCTTTAGGTTGGTAAAGTACTATCTGTTGAGTACATAAGGCACTGAGTACAGTAGGCTCCTGGGAGACTTAGCTTTAATACCGTGTGGATGGCCCCTTAAGGTCTGTATCACAACTGTAATTGTGAACCAGAAGCAGGACCTTTGATGTTCAGCATTGGTAAGTCCTCCCAGCACCTCCCAGTTGTATCTAAAATTGCTTTGTGATAACTCCTTCATATAGTATTCTCGGCAACAGTGTCTTTTGTAGTTTTGCTGGTGTTTTTGCACATATATTACCTAATTTAGAGGTGATACTGATAAATTCTGGAGAGCAGTTCTTTAAAAAAGTAAAACCATTGTGTTAACAGCAGCATGTGGTAGAGAACGTGCATGGCACGTGTGAGGCCCTGGATCCTCAGTCTTTGGGATGAGGGCAGACTGACCACGGCTGCAGAGAACCTTACTGTTGTCTGTTCAGCATCACTAGTCAGTCACACTGTTACTGGAGGTCTTGTCCTAATAGAGAGCTAGGGATATTAGACTATTGTCCCCCTCCCTTTCAAAAAGAGACCTGTGGTTCTTACCAGCTTCATTAACTTTGCCTTCTAGCCATCAGGTTCCTTGAATGTCAAGCAGCCGTTGCTCCATGATATGTTCTTCTGCTTAAATGGCTCCATCACACCTATGTGTGGCAGTGAAGGCAGGAGAGTCAGGTCACTTGTCTCACTGTGTCACTTCTCAGTGTCCACTCGCACACTCAGCATCCATTGTGGTTGCTTTACTCGACAATTACTTAAGGGCCGTCTGTTGCCCTTTCTCATGTCCACACAGGTTTAATTGCTGGCTTCTGTAGCTAGTATGCATTTCTATGGCTGTAATTATACTGTTATACGTGTATATATTTAATTAGTTAATTTATGGGTCTTTGAGACAGAATCTCACATAGTCTGGACTGATTAGGAATTTACTGTTACCAAAGATGGACTTGAATTCCTGGTACTCCTGCCCCATTTCCTTGGGATTATAGTTGCTGAGGTTATAGCTTCATGGCACCATGCCCTGCTTTTATATACTTTATTTCTATCTAAGCTGTTACCTCTTCTTATAATCACATCCCTGCTTTTAACTTTCGGTTGTTTTCACACTGATTAAAGACTCAACACTGAGCCAGCAAGATATCTCCAGTGTCTAAAGTACATGCCATACAAGCTGAGTTAAGTCATAGGAGCTTAGAGAGTTCTCTCTTTTTAAACTGGAACACAGGATGTTGAAACTATGTAAATGATAACATTTCCCCATTGTAAGGGAAACGGAAGTTCCTCCTAGGAAGTTTTCACTGTGACTGACAACACGGGCAATGTGCACACATGCCTCCTGAGTATGTGTACTGGTGAGTCAGCCTCTAGAGCAGAGACAATGGTGGGCTCTAAGGTGGAGTGTGCACTAGATACTTTTGTCCCATTGCTTGTCAGTGGCCTCTATGCTTATGTTTCTACATTAGGTATGATGATCCCTGTTTGTGCAGTCTTGACAGTTAAATAGCTGCATTTGTTTTTGCTGGTCTCGTGGATGGGAAGTGGTGTCTCAACTCTAAAGGATGCCCACAGGCTGAGCGGCTAGAGTATAATGGAGAGGAATCTCAGTAGTCATCAAGAAAGTAGGGTGAACATACCTGTTGGCATTTAGGATGCCATACTAGAGCAGCATAGAGAATGAGTAGATGTAATGGTGTGCATTAAGTGGAAATGAGCCTTACACAGGAGTGAGTGAGTTGCTAGGAAACACATACGGCAGGATTTGTATAAAACCCAAAGCCATGTGAAGTTAATGCATTGTTAGAGATGGGTGCACAAGGTAAAATTGAAAAGGAAAACCATGCTTTTTCATTTAGTTTAGACCACTCTGAGACATAGCTCTCCAACACACACAAGAGTTCCCAGTAGCCTTAGTCTTTCGGTACAACAGATGGTGATGTTGCTCCATCTTTGCTTCTCTAATACTGACAAGGAGTGTTGTTTGTTTGTTTGTGGAGACTTATAAATATTTAAGTGTTCAAAAAAGTATTAGGTACAGAAAATAACTTAGAATCTCTAGCTTATGTAAGACCAATTCTATTTATTTGCTTAAATATTCTTTTAGGTGCCTACCATGTGTTAGTCGTTGTGCTAGACCTTAGGAGGGACAGGGTATGATGGACTAGGTACAGTAGTCCTGTATAAGCTTAAATTGACTCTACCTCTTATGTTTTTGAAGGGAATGCAGACTTTGACTCTATATGAACACATAATCATGCTTTTGAATATAATTATATCTTTGATGTAGCTGCCATTAATTGGAAATTTTATTCTTTTCCCATGAAGCCCCATAATTGAAAATTCCTCTTTAGTATGAATGAAAATCCAAGCACCTGGAAGAAGATAAGGCTATTTAAGTAGCTACACTGAGTGTTTAGAAATTACAAAGAAATTATGTGCTATTGTTTGTCCTTTGTGTGCACTGTCTTCTAAAGTTTCCTGGGAGGCAGGGCACCGCTTACTTAGCTTTCTCATGGCTTCAGTCATTTAACCTTAGTTTGGGGTTTTTAGTACTTAATATCTATTACCTGGAGGATCAAGTGGGTCCAGTCAGCCAAAGTAGGTGCTCATAATGTGTGTGCTGTGAAGCTGAATTGGTGGCATAGCTGCCGTTGGCTAGCACCTCTGCCCTCAGGGATCTTGATTTAACTGTTCAGTATGAAGAGGAAACACACTTTTAGAATGCACATTCTCAAAGGAAGAAATTGATAGATAATGTGGAGAGTGAACTATGCAAGTGATGTAAGTAACACTATCATGTATGCGTGCTACAGTCACTGACCCAGTTGGTGACTGAGAGGGCATCCTGCACAGACGTGAAGTGTATCTGGACTAACAGAACTGATAGAGGAGCCTTCACGGTACACATGGAAATGTGGGGAGCATTATTCTCCTGTGTCAGCCTCTGTCTGGGTCTGCTCAAACTCCAGGGGGGAAACAAAGTTAGCACTTATCTTCTGTGCCTCAGTAGTACTCAGCTTGAGGTACACAGAGAAGAAAACAGTCTTCCTGCATAAAGAAAAAGAAACTAGAATTTGTCTGTAGTGTGTTTGTGTTTATGGCATTTTAGTATTTAGCTGGAGAGAGTGTAGAGTAGGCAGGTACATTATCAAAATGGCAGATTTTGGGAACTTGGGAAAAAATTTGTATTTGATTAGTTTGGATGATTTTGATTCTTAACATTTGCTTTTAAAGTTTGTTTATTATTATTATTATTATTATTTTGTCTTAGAACGAGCCACTGACCCCGGGTTATCATGGATTCCCAGCAAGGGACGGCCAGGTAGGTGTCTATGTTTCTAATTCTATTATTATGCTCTGAAATATTGCATTAATAGGAAATGGTAACTTCTCCTGAAATTACGTTTTTGAAGGCAGTAGTATTTCTTTCCCAATGAATTTGCTTTTAGAAATTTGAATTAAGTACATTTAGTCAGGTTATTTAAAGTATGGGTCTTACAGGAGAAACAGTCTCTTAGCGGCACAGCTGTTCTGGTGCTTTTCATCTCGGCTATGAATTTTTAGCCCGATTTTCTTGGTACTGCCTAGTTCATTTGTTTGGTTTATTTATGTATTTAATTTTTGTTTTGAGGGGAAGCATTTTGAGACAGGGTTTTTCTGTGTAGCCTTGGTTATCTTGGAAATCACTGTGTAGACCAGGCTGTGCTTGTATTTGGAGATCACCCACCTCTGCCTCCTAAGTGTTGGGATTAAAGGTGTGCGCCACCACTGCTCAGCAGACCCCCTAGTTCTTAATACTGGACTTACCTTTTTATTTTCCATTATTTGGCTTTTGCTTGCACAGATTTTTTGAGTCTTTGCAATAATCTGCATCAAGACAATTCCTTGCTTTTCCCTGGGTGTTCTTAGCCATGTGAGTTTTATAAGGGAAGGCTTACTTGAGAAAAAGCAGTTTCTGTTGCTTTTGTTGTTGGGTTGTTGATCCCAAGCTCTCTCGAAGCCTGGGCAGAAGTAAGTACTTCCTACAAGACAGTCTCAGTACAGCTGTTATGTGTTGGGGTCTAGGAATTGCCACAAAAAGTCACACAAACTACTCAGATCCCAACCTCCGAGGTCTCAGTCAGACAGGGATAGTTTATTGAATGCCACACCCAGTGACTGATTAATTAGGGCTATAGACCTGACTCAGGAGCTAGCTGTCACCTTGAACCAGGATCCTATATAGATCTTTTAATTCTTGAAGTACACAAACATCTGTGCTAAGTTATTTCACCAATCCATGATTAGAGATAGGGGATTTCCTCAGGAACATGTCTTTGTTCTATATTAATCCTGTTCCCATTGGTTTGTATATACAATTATGATGGGGTCTTACCTTGCCTAATATTCATGTCTTAACTTGCTAAACCAAGATAGATGTCACTTACCCACATACCTGTCTTTTTCTGCCAAGGAGGTGTCAGTTATGAGGGAGGTCTTGGGAACTTAAAGTTTACTTGACCCCTATTCAAAATGGATCTTATTCCAAATATCTTTTAATACTGGTACAGGTGTCTCTCTTAGGTTGGGGTCCATCCCAGGAGAGGCTTACAAAAGCAAAAGCTAGAAAAGTTTTTACATAGGTACAGGGAATGCTGCCTAGCAGTTGGTTTGGTGCCAATCTTACTGTGGCTAACTATACAAAGCAGTTCTAGCTGACCGCTGTTGTGATTGGTTTCCAAGAATACCAAAGCACAGAACATAACAGAATATGTGATCAACTCTGGCACGGGAAAGTTTCCTAGTAACAGCACATGAAAAAGTGTGTCTAGATAGGTAACAGTTACCTAGGCCTTAACATTTTACCTGTTAGCCTTGGTGTAGCTGGTGTGTAAAATCTTCAGCATCTTTATCTTATTTAAAGACTTGAACAGATGAGGCTGGACAGAGTAGGTAGGACCCATAAGACCATCCCTTAGAGAAATGATGTGAATGAATTTCATCTTGTCTGCAGGATATTGTCATTTTTTTAGGATGCTTGAAAGGGTAATTTCTGGTACCTTTGAAGACTTACTCATGGTTCTTTATAGTGTTGTTTTAAACAAAGCCACCCATGTTTCACTGTGGAACACATCGAATGGCAGTGCTAAGTGAAAGGTTGAGTAGTTCCCAGGTCTAGAAGGAACTGAATCTCATCAAAAGTGCTGAAGCCGATCTCAGAAGCTAGGGACAATCAGCAGTCGCATGGCTGCCTCCCACATTAAAAGCTTTTACTCCATGCTCCATTTTTGCTAGGATGACGTCAGAGTGCCCATGGGTAGGGTGGGAAGGACAGAAGAGTTGTTCCTCTCAGGGCTCATCTCCTAGTAGATTCTTCCTGTTGAAATAGAAGATGGGAACTTTTATTGAAAGATAAGGTCACTGGGCTAGAGAGATGGCTCAGACACTGGCTGGTCTTCCACAGTACCTGAGTTCAATTCCCAGCAACCACATGGTGGCTCACAACCATCTGTAATGGGATCCAATGCCCTCTTCTGGTGTGTATTCATAAATTAAAATAAATGAATGTTAAAAAAAAAAGAAGTCATGTGTGTTTTTCTTCTTAGTGTAGTCCTTCCCTGGAGTTTCTACTGGCTGTAGAAACTGGAGTTTCTACTTATGACCCTTGACAGTACTATATCTTGGACATACATCAGAAAGAAAATGCTGGTGCCTGGAGATGAGCCCCTATAGACTTTGACTGAGCAGGTCACAGATTGGGTTTAGTGGTCCTAATGTTAGAAATCCCTGCAGGTGATTCTGTCATGTGGAATGAGAGCTGTACTGTTAAGGCTGCTTTATAAGAAGGATTTTTCTCTGTATCACTCTTGGCTTTTCACCCAGGGTGCTAGCTAACATATAGGAGATCACATTCAATAGTAATGCACATAGTTAATTATTTGTAAAATTGCCTATCGGAGTATTAGGCGGTAGGTTTATGGATGTATCTATAGAGAAATACAGTTGTGAATTTAAATGCTCTGAAGAATGCTGTCTGGTTTTGTGTTGCTGTGGGGCTTGCAGGTCAGTGGGGGGCAGCAGGACTTGCTAAGAATTTGTTGAAGCTCACACAGCAGTCAGTCTCTGCCCTGCACCTTTATTGCTCTTGTTTGGTGCAGGGATCTGTTTGTGTTTCTGTGTGCCCATTACTTGTGCACCTGTACTGTGGGCTGCTGCACACCCTTTGCTCTGGGGCAAAGATGCTGGTTTTACTTGAGGCACATTCTAGTGGTAAAAGTTTACTTCTGTTTATTTTCTTGGGATTTGTTTTGTACTCGGGTTGGGTCTTTGAATTAGGGATCTTAGATGAGTGCGAATACACAAAACTGAACAGCTGCTTGTTGTACTCGATGGATACAGAATAAATAAGTGCTAACCCTGTGAATTCCCTCTCAGTGCCTTACAGTTTCAGAGCCACTGATCAGTTTGTGCTGGGCAGGAACTGAACTTGTGATCTTTACAGCTCCCAAGTATGGACTTGTCTCAGCAAATCCAGGAGCTGGGTTCGGGGTAGGGTGGTGAGGTGAATTTTAATTGTGTGTCTTTATTTGTTTTCCTTATTCTTTTGGGATTCTGCCTTAAACATCCAGGATTTTCATTAGCATCTCATGCTCTTCTGCATGTTGTGAAATGCCGTCATCAGTGATTTCATGTTTCATCCTCTCTGACTTTTCTTACAGTGTTCCCTTTGGGAAGAGAAGGACACCAGTAAGATGCCCCGTCCCCTGCAGTTATAGCACCTAATCAGGTCTTGAATGCTTCTTGTGTCTGTGGTCTATTTCTTCAAAGTGGAGGTGACTGACACTTGCTCACCTGCTCATATTTTTACTTCCATTTAGAGGTTTCCTAGACTTCATGATGCGAGGAGCCAGTCATGACCACTGGCTCAGTTCATTATCAACTCTGTACACCATGTTTCCAGTGTATGCATTCATCTTGTTATGAATGATAATACACAGTTATGTTAAAAACCCATAAATAAAAGTAGAAGGAAGCTTGCCTACTGGTAGAGGTTTGTTTTTCTTTCTTTCTTTCTTTCTTTCTTTCTTTCTTTCTTTCTTTCTTTCTTTCTTTCTTTCTTTCTTCCTTCCTTCCTTCCTTCCTTCCTTCCTTCCTTCCTTCTCTCTATCTTTTTATTTCCTTCCTTCCCTCCCTCCCAACCTCCCTCCCTCCCTCCCTTCTTTCTTTCTTTCTTTCTTTCTTTCTCTCTCTCTCTCTCTCTCTCTCTCTCTCTCTCTCTTTCTTTCTTTGTTTCTTTCCTTTTTTGGTGGTGGTTTGCTTTTGAGACAGGGTCATTATGTAGCTCTAGCTGTCTTGGAACTCTCTTTGTAGGCCAAGTTGGCTCAGAACTCATAGAGGTCTGCTGAGATTAAAGAAAGGTATGTATCACTGTAACTTGCAAGGTATTTTTGTTGCTGTTGTTTTAAGGTTTATTTCACACGAATGAGTATGCCTAGTGCCCCTGGAGGCTAGAAATGCTCTCTTATCTCCTGCCACTAGAGTTACGATGGTTGTGCACTCCCATGTGTGTGCTGAGAACCAAACCAACTGCTCTTAATAATCTCTCTAGCCTTACTTTGGATTTCTTTTTTCTTTCTTTAAAAAAAAAAAGATTTATTATATATATATATATATATATATATATATATATATATATGTATGAATGAATGATCTGTCTTCACAAATACCCGAAGAAGGAATTAGATCTCATTACAGATGGTTGTGAGCCACCATGGGGTTGCTGGGAATTGAACTCAGGACTCTGAAAGAACAGCCAGTGCTCTTAACCTCTGAGCCATCTCTTAATCCACTTTGGGTTTCTTAAGCAAGGTTACCATAGCCTTTCTTCCTGAACAATCACGGGGATGACAGTGTTCATACAGTTGTCAAATACACACTAATACTTGCCAGTGCGGTCTTTCTGAAGAAGTGAAGAAGGCAAACAATGTTTCAGTTTCACAGATGTCGAATCAGCTTTTTAAAAAGCTTCTGGCACCAGGCATGGGTTCCTTCTTTTGGAGCAGACTTGACTCTATAGTCTGAAGGTGGTACGTTGGTTATCGTTGTAAAAGCCATGCCACTGATGCACCATAGCACATGCTGCCTGACCAGTCTGTTAGAGCGAGAGCTTTCATGGTGTCTCCCCAGCACCTGAGCAGCAGCTTCTGGCACTGTGCAGGCTACCAGCAGAGAGTGTCCCCCCATCTCAGCCCCACCCTGAGCACTTCATGACCCACTTCTCTAGTGTGCAGTTTCAGCAGCAGGGTCTTAGTATCTGATTTTGGTGGACAGTCAACTACGATTCGCTATGCACATATTTATAAATGTACCCTAGTATAGTAAAAATGAGATTGTTTGTGAACTTTTATTATTTTCTAAATGGGAGAATGAATAATTGTGTGTGTCAGGTCTTGAGTTCTTGTATGGAAGAGAATTAGGAATGGCAGTCCAACTTGAAGAGGTGTTGGTTCTCTTTAAAAACTTCACTGACTTGTTAAGATTATTGATTTGGAATTGGCTGTCAGAGGAAACCTTGAAAATACAGCAGGAATCCTAAGACTAGTTCTTTGTCACCCCTGAGTATCACAACAGTATATATATACTATTATTAAGGTGACTATATTAATCTGTTGTTGAGGTTGGGGCATTATGTAGACAGCCCTGGACCAACGGGGGTGGGGGGCATTGAATAAAGGTTCCCTTTAGCTGTGATTAAACAATGCAGACTAGCAGGCCACTAAGGTTAACTAAACATTTGGCTGAAGTAGGAAAGCAGTTTTAAAGTTTTGTTTAGAATTGCATACAGATCTACTGATAGAAATACTACTAGGTTGTTTCACAGACTAGCTTCACAAAATGCTCAGTGTATGTTAATTTTTGTTCATTTTTTTTGAGACAGCTTCCCCATGTATTCCAAGCTCACTTGCAATTTGGGATCTTTTTTCCTTAGCCTGCAAAGTGCTGGGGTCACAGGTATGTCGCCAGACTTGGCAGTGTGTGTGCAAGACATTATGGCATTCCCAGAGCCCCATGGAGGTCTGTTCTTGTTCCCTCTTAGTTTTTTGCATTTGTTTTGCCTGCATCTAATCCAGCTGAGCAGAGGTTGCTCATGTCTTATTAAATGTTTCAAAGCATTCAAATGTGAACTTGTTTCCAAGGAAACTCTAACCTTGATTTCATCAATTTTTATAGTATCTAGTTGTACTGTAAGAACTTAAACTTGTGTGGCTAGCTTGCACATAGCCCAGGGGCCATGAGAAGGGCTTGGAGGAGAAATGCAGAATTGTGACTGGGTTTATCAGGCAGAAGGGCTGGAAGCATGGCCAAGAAGCGTGGAACAATTGATCAGATGGAAAACACACTGCCAGCAACTGTAGCTGAGATGGCTTTAGTGTCTGGTTCTAAGTCACCTCAGGGTCAGCAGACACAAGTAGGTGAACAGAGTAGCCCGTCTGAGACATGCTCAGTGCCAGCAGGATATTTGTAAGCTGAGTGTTGTAGGCTAATGCTGCAGGGCCCTCTCAAGTCCTTTGGAGCTTTAATTCAGGCACATTTGTCTCACACTCACTGTTTGTGAATGGGGTGTTACAGTGAGCATTTGAGAGAACAGACTGGCTTAGGTTTAGGTGTTGAAGTCTCTGTAGAAATACGATTATCAGTAAATTACAAAAACAAATGTTTGTAAAGTGCTTGGTGGCTTAGGTGTACAGAGCTCTTTGTGTCTTACTTGATTTTTAGAGGAGCTCACCCAAATTGGGCTTGTTCCTATTTTATAAACAGAAAACCAAAGTTTCTGGCAGGTTTTCTTCTCATCTTGCTTTAAAGGGCTGGTGGTCCATAGTTTATCTCTTTATTTTAAAATTAGAGAAACAGGAAAGGATCACCTAGAACTGGAGTTATTACGGATGGTTGTGAGTCCCCATGTGGGTGTTGGGAACCCCACCTCGATTCTCTCTCATAAGAGCAGCCAATGCTCTCAGTCACCCAGCCCCCTCCGGCCCCAGAGCAGTTTTCACGAACTTTCCAGAATTTTAGTTATTTTGACTGAGAAGTAAGGACAAAAGCAAACATGCCTCTTGTAGTCATTTGTCCGAGTGCAGACAAAGTTGGCTGCTCTTTCATGGGTAGACATTGTGGGTGGAAGACGTGGGGAAGGGTTCAGTTACATAGTTCATTGCCTCCAAACTTAGAAGTGGACACAGCTCTGTGAAAAGTGTGCCTTTCAGTTTCTAAGACAGGGTGCACATGTGTACACACACACACACACACACACACACAAATCTAACTTCCCCCTCTCAGAATTTGTTTTACCACATAGCAGTGCTGTGCTTAAGTACTGTAAGATTTTCCATTTTATTATATTCCATTAAAAAATTGTCGATTGTGGTCAAAAATTGATTGGTGGAAATTATTTCCTGGACTTGCAAATGGTTTATAATCTGTGATTCTGGGAAAACATACTCCAATCTTTCTTGTCCTTCAAAATTCAACCTTAGGGCTGTGAATGTAAAGGCTGCTTAGCATTTATGTGGCCCAGGGTTTAAGGCTCAGCATAAACAAAAACATATGAGGATACTCATGTGTTTAAGCATTTACCGCCCCATCTGTGCATCCCAGTCCCCAGCTCTCCCTGACTCCAGCTAGAGGCTAGATTACAATGATGGGTTCCTAAGGTAAGTATTTGTCCTGTTCCTTACAGTCCTCCATCCCCCGCCCCCTCACTCTGAAGCGTGGTGTTGTCCTGCACCCTCTAGTGGTGGAAGGGAGGCACATGCAGCAGATTTCAACTGCGTGGGTTGCTTGGCCTTTTTGCCCTAAGGTCTCTCAGTCTCCACGTGTTCATAAGCTGGGTTTTCTGTTGTTACCATCATGAAGCTGCAAAACTTGCATTCTGCTATTTCCTATTTATTGATTGTACACACCTTCTGGGTTTTTGCTGCCAAAGATAGGAATTACATTTTATAAGCATACCTTCTTCCATCTAATAAATTTATTATTTCTTAAGCCACTATTTATCACTGCTTTATAGGTTATATGATGTATCATTAAAACTTTAAATATTTTTATAGTCAAGTGGAAAAGTAATATGATTATACTTCCTTTATTATATACTATTTCCCCCCTGAGCTACTGTATATGTACAAATGTACATAAAATATGAATCTATTTAAATGCACACGTGGCAATTGTTTTTTAAAAAAGCTTGATTGAAGTCTGTCCAATATAACGTTCCATTCAGTGATTTGGTAAATTGTGGAATAATGGCCCCAATCACCACCCTTCAGTTTTAGTACACCTCTGCCATGCTCAATATTCACTCAAGTGCTCTGTTAGTCAGTTGTCACTAAAAGACACATACTATGACAAGCTTTCTGACTGAAACACTCTCCTGGCTATTTCCTATTGCTGGACTTGTGTGATGTACCTAATCTTTTGTCTGTGACTCTTCTAGCATAATGCTTTTGAGACTCATCTGGATTATAGTCCATATCATGGTATATTAACACTTTAATCAACACTGCTTTAGTTTTCAAAATTTTGAGCCACTAGAATTGTATTGCAGCGAGTTTTCTATAGTTAGCACCTAAGCAAAAGCACAGCTCTGACCTTACTGGAGTCTTACAACACTGCTTAGCTTGTCTTCGCTGAGCGGTGCTGCCCCAACCGCCTCTGCTCTCCCTCATGTGAGGTTCTCTGTATTCCAGCTTTACTGTAGGACTGGGTAAGGGAATGCATTTAAGTTCCAGGTCCTTTCTTTCCTTAGGGTACCTCCTGTATTTAGGCTTGTGTGGGAATAGTTTCTTAATAAAACATTAAGTGATGGTTAAAAGGTTATGACCCATACAGTCCTGTGATAAGAACCTGATATATTTGGACAAAGAGGGGAACAGGACAGCCTTGGTTGGACTGCCAGATTTCATCGCCCCTGCCTTGCCAGGATTTTATGAAAAATTAATACAAAGATGCAAGATATCTGATCTTCCATGAGAGAGCACCTCTTACAAATTTAATGACTTTGGTCAAGTGGGTATTAAATGTAAATCTGTCATTTTATCTAGCCCTTGCAGACTCTTAAAACACCCAATAAATGTCTTTATTGAATTAGTAGAACGTCCCCTGTGTGCCTCCTATTAGGATTGCTCCTTGTTCTTTGTTGTGCCCTCAGCCAGTGCTCTTACAAGCTTCCTGGCATCATGTGGGTAATGGACTGACCTAAGAATTCTGTAATTTTGTTGTTTTATGATTGCCCCACCCCTAACCAGTACATTAAATTTAGAAGATGTGCTCTAGCAGGGATGGTATAGTAAAGGCACTAACACATGGAGAGCACATGGTGCTGGCACCTGTACTATAGATAGATGATAGATAGATAGATAGATAGATAGATAGATAGATAGATAGATAGACAGACAGACAGACAGACAGACAGACAGACAGACAGACAGAGAGATAGGTAGATAGATAGATGGGTAAAGAAAGAAGGCACGGGAGGTTAAATCAGGCTCTGGAGTTCTATGTCTCTGAATTAGACAATCCGAATTCTAAATCTAAAAGTGCTAGCTTTCAAATTTTATAAAATTTCAACTAGACATATTTTGTATTTCATTACTTTCATTTTGATTAAAGAACCAATAAAGAAAAACTTTTTGAGATAAAGAGTTGTCTCAGTAGTTGAGAGTACACACTGATTTTTCGAGCACTGGAATTTGCTTCTCAGTCCCACTGTACCTCTGAATATCAACTAGGTGTTTACAGCTGCCTCTAAGTATCCAGAATATTCATCTGGCCTCTGCACCCAATGTGAGCATAAATGGCTTTATACGTGTGTGTATTGTGTGTTAATATATACACAACACACAGAAATTAGAAATGAAACAAACCTTAAAAGAATTTTGTTTTACACTTGATTTTTCTGTAGTCAGCATTAACTTCCCCGTCACTGAGGTTATATTTTCCCCTGTTTCTCTCTATTATCTTCATACATGTTCTCCTTTGATCTCAGTGAGAACCCCCAAGGAATCTATATGCAAGGGGACAGAATTTTAATCTTTACTGGCACATGAGGAAATTAAGATTTGATATGAAACTATAGGATGTGTTACAGCTGTTAGAGATGCACTGAACTCTAGACCTACATACAGGCTTGAAGCTTTTTGAAATAATTTCTCTTCAGATGTTTGCTTATGGTAGAAATAAGGAAGTGATCAAGAGTGATTTGGTGAGTCCTATAGTTTATTGCGACACAAAGAATTTCTTTTGAGGCTTACAGTGCTTAAAGAGGAGGCAAAATGAAATGGATAGGACGCCGTAGACTGGCACCTTAACCACACAGTGAGGGAATTAGAACGGAAGCCTAACCAAAGTTCTTGCTTGCCACTACATCGGAGATCCGGGCAGCACAGAAGTCCCAGATGCTAGAGGATTGTACTGTGTGCCTAGGCAAAGCTTCATAGCTCCACGGTAACATAATATTCCTTGTGGCAGTTCTTGGAGGACAGAAAGAGAGAGTAGCCTAAATGCTCAGTGTTAACGAAACTTTTGAGTTTGCATGTATTGAAATCTAGTAGTTGAGATCAGTAACTTATATGTGGGCATTGTTCAATACTTTCTGGGTAACATTGCCAGTGGTGGGATCTAAATATCATGCTCTATCTAGAAGGGAGAGGGTATACATGCTTTGTAACAAGCCATGGAAGTGTCTGAGGTCACTTCACACAGCTCAAGCATGAGCTCCAAGGACGTAGTTTGTACAGTAGATAAATGGTACGTGGTTCTGCTGGAAAGTCAGGGAAGCTAGGGCCTGCCTCTTGGCTTCTTCCACCTGGGAGGCCCCGAAGCTGACAAGAATGATTTGAAAACCACTGGAGAATAATTGTAGGGCTTTGGTGTCAGATCCAAATTTCAGTTTCACCTCTCTGTGGTTTTGTTCCATATTTGTAGAAAGGAATGATGGAAATATCAACTGAAAGCATATTAGCAACTTCCAGTGTTTCTGGAGACAAGAGGGGTCAGGTGTGCTCAGTGTGCTGACTCCCTGGGCCTCTGACTACAGAGGCAGAGGCCTCACATGGATGGTGAGCTTCCTATGCAAATGAAGGCCCCAAAACAACATCTCAGTGGTTCATAATGGAGTAGGCTCTGCTTCTCTCACGTATTAGGTTAGGTAAGTGGGCTCCGTGGACCATCCTCTCTGTTAATTCTGAGGAAAGGAGACAAACTGAAAATTTTATAGGTAGGCTCAGAAATTAGAATTTTCAATAAAAAGTTTCACCTGCTTTTTTTTTTTTGAAAGATTTATTTATTTTATATATGTGAGTACACTGTCACTGTCTTCAGACACACCAGAAGGGCAGGCATTGGATCTCATTACAGATGGTTGTGAGCCACCATGTGGTTGTTGGGTGTCTTAAAAAGCAAGGTGCCTGACTCCTGAGAAATTCTCAAGGTGGCCCTTGAATCTCTATACATACAGGCATTCATATGTACACAAGAGCCTCTGGAAAAGGGGAAGGGAGAGGGGAGGGAGGGAGCGAGAGAGAGAGAGAGAGAGAGAGAGAGAGAGAGAGAGAGAGAGAGAGAGAGAGAGGGACATATCTCACATATAGGCTATATGTGAATTAAACAACCGATGACAAGCTGATTTTGCCCACAGATCATCGTTAACTGGCCCATAATTTAGATATTTCTTTTAAATAACCCATGCAGCTTTGGGGCCTGTGAAAAACAATAAAAAGAAAAAAAATCCAAATTGTTAATAGCATAAGATTAATTAAGTAAAAAAGATTGTTAAGAAAAGCTTAATTGGGCAGGAGAGATGGCTCAGTGGTTAAGAGCACTGACTGCTCTTCCAAAGGTCCTGAGTTCATTTCCCAACAACCACATGGTGGCTCACAACCATCTGTAATGAGATCTGACACCTCTTCTGGTGTGTCTGAAGACAGCGACAATGCACACATATAAATAAAATTAACAAATAAAGAAGGATCAAAAAATAGATTAAAAAAAAAAAAGAAAAAGCTTATAGTCTTGATACTAGAAAAAGTGGGCCCCACCCCTGTGAATAGTTACATGTTCTTTAGTTTTTCGTATCCCCCGTTTATAAAGGTGGTTAAAATTCGATTGTCAGTAATGGCTACATGAAAGAAGTGTTCTGGTTAGGCCTTGGATCCTAGCACTTGAGAAAGCGGAGGCAGGATTCTGTATATGAGAGAGCTCTCTGAGTTCAAGCTAGCCAGGTCTATGTAGTGAGGCCCCATGACAAAAGGGGACGTGTAAATAACAAAAAGACCTCGAATCTTGGGTTTGTTACTGACTCTCATGGCTCATGTTTGTCCTTTGACTTTTGGACCTATTAGTTTTTTTAGATGAAGAACTGGCTCTTGTATGTTAGCTGAAACAGCGCTGGTACAGTTCTCTCCAGTAGAGGTGCCCAAGATACCAGCAACATTTCACATTATACTGGTCACTTTGTGAGAGCAGTTTTTCTCCTGTGCCACTTTTGAAGTTTGCAAATGCTGGTGAGTTAATTCTTCAACCTTGAGCCAGTTCATGTATTTGGAGACCACTTAGGGCCGGGCTGTGCATATGGAGCCTGAGAAAGCCGCCAAAAGAAGTCTGTTCTACTCACTATGGGCTGAGGAACATTTCCTAACTGCAAACCTTTGCAACCTGAGCCTTATGCTTCTCTGAAATCTGGGTGGAGGAGGAAAGGGAGGAACAAAGGTGAGATGGCTCTGTGAGTTCTGTCAGCAGAGGGCACCCAGAGCAAAGCAAGTAGCCATTGGCCTGTAGTGAATTTGCTGCACAGGCACAGAACAATTTGCATTTTCTTTGATCTGCATTAAGATTCTCAGATGTTTTTACCCACATCAGAGTTGGCTTTGTGCTGCCCACTTGAGTAGAAGCTCAATTCCTAGAGTGTCCTGAGGTGTTTTATCCTACATTGTAGATCTGTTATAGACACTGTTTATTTCATATCCCATGAGGAAGTAGCCCTGAAATAACAGTGATCTAAAAAGGCCCTTAAAATCTGTGTGTCAAGTGGTCTCTGATGGGTGGCTTCTGGGCCAGCAGTTTCAGCACTACCCGGGAGTGTATGTAAATTTATGGTCTTCCTGCCTTCTAGGCTTACTGAACCAGAAACTAAAAGGATGCCCAGCACCCCATTCCAGCATGCTCTGCAGGGAATTCTGGCTCACACTTACGGGGCTGATCCAGCCATTGTTGGAGAAGAAGGGGTAGCAGAGCACAGGCTGGCCCTTATCAGAGGGCACTGCCAAGTACTCAGCCAGGAGTTTCCCGTTCACTTTATAGATACGGATTCCAAGCCTAGAAATGTGCACTCATTTGTCAGTTGTGTATGGTAAGTGGTGGGGGAGCTCTGAGCCCCAGTCCTTGTGATTCACAGCTGTGTACTAGTTGCTGAGTCACTGAATCAATATTTTAAAGTCTCTAAAAGCAGTACACATCCATTAAAGAAAATATATAATACGCAGTAGATCACAGGATAAAGGAAAAGTTCCTCTAGCATGTTGAACCTTCCTGTTCATTGTTCTGGTCTTGTTGGTTTGCAGCTGCTTTGTGTGTATGCACATTCTAAAAGTTCCCCCAAATGTCAGCTGTATTAAAATAGGCTTCCAGCTCAAGCCTGCTCTACTGGAAATTCCTTTTCATGTTATTAACTACTACAGAATTTTTTAAAAATAGCTTCCTAGCATTCTACTGTGAGAGGATCAAGTTCCACTATTAAGTCAATCTTTAGTTTTTCATGATACAGTTAGAAAGAATAGGATTGTTACTGCTCCAGATATTCAGGGTGACTTAGAAGTGTCATAATTAAGACGATAAATACAGGCAGAGGGAGAGGAGGCAATGTGAAGCTGGAGGGGCAGTTCTCAGCATGTTTGCAGTTAAAAGTGAGTTGGAAAATAGGAAGATAGATGGAAGAGCATGCCAGTACTACCCAGCGTCCACCTGGGCTTGAGCAAGCTGCACTAGGTCATCTAGGAAGTGGTTATGACCAGCTTGGTGCTAATAAAGTGCTTTCATCACTGGCTTTTTGACACGGAGGCCAACCTGCTGGTTAGGTGACATGGGAAAAACTGTGCACAGTTTCTATAATTGGTTTTATTATCGAGTACTTTCGGGTGATAAACACCATGGTAATTATTCACATAGACCTCGTTGCTTGTCTAACCTTTGTTATAGCTACATATACTAACTGTGTTAAGTGGTGTTCCCAGTTTACGGAAGGGAGCTGGAAGGGAGTGTTAAAGGGTCTCACTGCTTTGCTCTCAGGTGGCAGGTCACACATATTACTCTCTCATGGCAGTGTCTCTCTGTGACCTTACTCCCTGCTGCACAGAGGAACGGTACTAAAGTCAAGACCGACCATGGGTTGACTGACTATAAGACCAAATCAAGCTGGTGTGAGCCCCATTATTGTCTTCAGGAAAGTGGAAGCCTGACCTGAATCCTGCGAGGAGGAGGCTGGGACAAGAGGAGTGATGGGCAGGAGCTGGCAGGCACTGGAAACAGACGACGGGCTGGAAAATCCACATCTCCTCAACTTTGCCTCCTGAGGAAAGATGTCATTTGTTGGGACATTAAAAACACTGGCTCTGAGATATAACTTGTATGCTACACAGCTGAATCATTTAGCATATGTATATTCTACTGACTTTGTGTGTGTTCATAGAGCTGTTCAGCTATCTCAGCATCAGATTTAATTCAGAATGATTTAAGATGATCACTTAGTTGTAACTTCCTGATTCCTGTATTCCACCCATGCCCCAAGTTGTGCTCAGCCACTAGGTCTCTTTTCCTGGCAGGTTTTCCTTTGCACGTAGATAGGCCTGTGGCCCTTTGAGTCTGGCCTCCTTGCACTACAGATTCACAATCCCATCCGTGCTGGGTGGAGAGTCGAGCAGGTGCTCCTGCTTTCTTTCCTTGTTGTTGCCCAGTCGTGTTCCTTTGCATGGCCATGATGTAAAATCTTAGTTACTCTGGAAAACATGGTTTTTTATGCTAGGAAAAAAGGGTAAGTGAAATGGGACACTAAGGAAGTAAGCATTGCTAACCTTGGGTAAGGGGGAATTGCTGAGTGAAACAGGCACACTAGGCCTGCCTGAGTACCTATAACTGACAGTGGGTCGTTTGTGGCAGGCTGCAGTGCTTCTGACCTGGACACGTGTGGCTGTCAGGGAGCTCATTGTGTAGATCTTGTGTGTTGGCCAGCACATCACCCCTACAGCACTTTGTGTGGAACTGGAGAGGCCTTTACTGATCTAATCTGAAAACATTTCCTGAGGATCCTGCAACTCTAGGTCCCTTGAGCTTTTTAAAAAAAGAGCTGCCAGTTTGCTGAGAGCAGGCAATTGTGAGATTGCTTATGACCATATGATTTGCCCCGTGCAGATAGCCCCCTTTGTTTAGGCCCTAATCCATGGTCAGATGAAGCAGTCATCATTTCTGTGTGGGGTGTGAAGGCTAACTCTTGTCCTTCTCAGCTGGGGTGTTTGGGAGTGTTCCTTTACAAGTCAATAGATGCCCAACCAGGTGTCGGGTGATTTTACATTGTCCTATTGTTTCCTGCTAGTTGCTTTTATTTTATACTCCAGGGATGTGTCTTGACTGGACCTGAGCTATCAGTCTGGTCTAGGGAATGAGCTGTAATTACTTGTTTTGATGTCCCAGCTCTTCACTGGCTTGTTTTCTAACAGCCCAAGGTAGGAACATCAGTGGGGTCAGCTCACTGAAGGTCAGAGCTGGGGTTAGTCATGTCATCCTGGTTCTACAACTAGGGAAACCGAGTCATAGAATGTTTCTGGACTCACCCCAGAACTGCCTATACTGTGTAGCTAGTAAAGAGTTGGGCCTGTGACACAGGTAGGGCCCTTGTTATCAGTGTGCACTTTCCCCAGATCAGTTCCCTGATGGACATGTACAGTCATGACCAAGGCTTGGCCTGGCCCTGCTCCACTCCAACACTGATGCCTTTGAGGTGTGAGTGGGCGTGAGTTTGTCAGCTTAGGGTGTGATGATGAACATCTCAAGAGATGACAATGGCAAGGGCAATGGTTGTAAGCTCAGACGCCAGACTGACAGTACACCCCTTGTTCAGTGAGTGTCTGTCTGTGATGGCATGATTATGATTCCTTGAGAGTTTATTTATTTCTGTTGGATAAAAGCATGTGCTGCTGGCCTAGTCTAGCAAGCAGCCATCTTACAGTATCTGCCTAAAAATATTTGTTATGCTGTCAGCTCTGTGCCTGGTAAAATGTGAAGAAAAGAGACCAGAGTCCTTCTCCTTGTTCTTATTTCCTACTCTCTACCCCATCTCCTACGGGTGTACAGATCCAGAAAGGTCTGTTCACGATAGGAGCACATTACGGTGGGATGTGTAAATTGAGAGCTAAGTCCGGACTGAGACCTCCTCACTGTCTGGCTTCATGCCATCCTTTTCTCTGGCTTCCACCGATGAGTCCGGCAGAGATAGTGTGCTGCATTCTAGCCCTTGAGTGGTCTGTGGCATCCTCATGTTGTTTGTGTCTCACCATGGCATGGGTGAAGTGCAGAAATACTTGAATAGGATGGTTATTAACTGTCAGGGCTACTCCTTCACAGAGTTGGTTTACAGTCCTCCATTATAATTTATAGCAACAGCTACTATTTATTGAATGCTTACTATGCATCAGATACACACTAAGTACGTACACATATGTACACATCCCTTCAACTCCTCATTATCCCAACAATCATTCTCTTTCCAAGGCAACTGGGAGAAGCTGTGTTTTGCAGATGCATAGACTGAGCTTTAGTGAGGTTCAGTCTTAGAGGCTGAAAATGGTAGAACAGGAATTTAAACTTAGACCTGCCTGACAGCCAGCCTATATGTTCCTGTCTCTCCTGAACATTTGCTGAACATTCCTGAGAAAAGACTGCTTGGTCACCAATGCTTCGAAGATGTATATAGGAAGCACCTGCATTAGCAAAGGGCATTAACAACAGAGTGTAAGTTAAACTTGGCCTGGGCACCAGAGAGGAGCCGTCTGTCACTTTTTCCTCAGCTATGTTGAAGGGCCTTTTGGTCCTTGGGTTCAGAACGATTGCAGGTCTTCTATAATCTCCATTTCTGGAGAGATGGGACTGCTCAACACTTTGTTTGGTTGGATAGGGGAGGATTTGACCCAACCCTGGTTCTGAGGCCACACAAGGGTAAGCTCAGGTTCATTCCTACACTGACTTGGTTTAGGTTCCCAAGCTTTGCCACTGAGCCTCTCCCTTTCCCAGTTTAGAGTCTGTGGTGCTGTATAGGTACAAAGGACACAGATGTTTTCTGTGTCTTCTTGCTGCTTAGCATGTGGACATATTTCCTGTAAAATGTTGAAATGGAACAGAGAAACTCCTGGGGAGAGAATGTAGCTAGGACTGAAGGGCATCACCTCAACTAATTCAGTTAAGTGGCCCTAGCCTGGTTTAATGATTGGGCAGACCTCCCAAAGGATTTGGCATGGTATTAGGTTTCTCTTTCTTCAGAATGTATGTCTTAACACAATTGTAGAGTTATAACTTGCAATGAGGTAGATTTCTTTCAAAATCAATCAATCAGTCAATCTATCTACTATTCTTTTTTTCACTTCATTTCTTTTCCTTCCTTTCTTTTTTTCCTATCTTTCTTGATAGGATCTTTCTTAAAGAGTAGTGACAAACCAGAAGAGGAAATGAGACTTGAGTAGCCAAGATGGGGGTGGGGTGGGTGGGGTGGAGAGAGTTAAACAGCCAGTCCACTCTGTAAGGGGGATGGTGGTGGTGTCATTTTTCAGCTCCAGAGCTTGTGGAGTGGAAACATGAGACTGTCCTTAATAAGCATGCGGTCATCCCGATTGTACTCTTGGGAATCTAGTCCTTGAACAGCAGAAACCTTACTTTTTGGTAAAGGTCAAAAGTTACAATTTCCAGAGCTTGGTGATCACAAATATTCAAAAATATGGCACAGATTTACTGCAAAACCTGAGCAGATGTAGATGTCCTGTTGTTGTTTACTGTGGAGATCAGATGACAATCTTCTCTCTTCTTCTCGCCCCTTTGGGAATCAACCAGTCACAAGGAGGGATGGATATCTGTGCTTCTAGTCTCTTCCCACAAGACTCTGACTGGCATCTCCAGTCCTATAAGGCTGAGTGTTTAACTCTTGGGTGTCTGAATCACACAAGGGACAACAATACTGACCAAGCCACACTAAGAGGTGTGGATTCCCTGAGCAAGGAGCTGCTTCAGCTTCTGTTCTGTTGCTAACCAGTATAGAACCTTTAGAAAGCTAGTTTGCCTTCTTGGGTTTGATGCCTTATTCTGCAAAATGAGAAGAGGGAGAAAAGAGACAGGAGGAAGATTGTGGCATTGTCTCATACAAACCACCAGCATTTCGTATATCCCTAGGGTCTGAGGTATGGGGGTGGGGATAAGCCGCTATTCTGAAACATCTTACTTTTGTTAAATTCTCACAACTCAGCAGGGCAAATACTGCTCACTCAGTTTTATGGGTGAGAAAACTGAAGGCTAGAGAGTCTGTCCAACTCCCCAAGGTCACTTCACCACTAGGAAGCCTATCTGGTTCCAACTGCCCAGACTAGATTCCGTTGGATGGCCGGGAAAAGCCCTGGATGTTTTACTAACCATTTCACTCTGGTACGCTGAATGCTGGATGCTTGAACTCCCACCTTTTAGTCCTGTCCTGAAGAGCCATTACTGCTTTCTGCTGGCTGATGTCCTCTAGACATTCTTCATGAGCTAAGCAGCATCAGAAGCTGGCACAGCCTTGGGTACTGCCAGAGTTCATGTCTATTTGGGGAGGGGTAGGCATATACACACACCATAGTGCATGTCTGGAGGCCAGAGGACAATTTGAGGGTGTTGTTTTTTTCCTTATACTGTGGGACCTAGGGATTGAACTCAGCTGAGACATTTTTGCCAACCCTGAGTAGTTTTGTTTGCATATATGTCTACCCTTGAAACTGAAATTAGACTTTTGTGAGCTGCCTTGTGGGAGCTGGGAATTGAGCCTGGGTTCTCTGGATGAGCAGCCATCTCCAGCCTACTTTTTTTTTTTTTTTTAATGGTCTTACTATGTAGACTTGGCTGGTCTGAACTTTCTGTGTAGAAAAATCTCAAACTCACAGAAATCCACCTGCTTCTCTAGTGCGGGTGATAATGCCATGGGTCACTACAACTGACTGCCCCATCCCTGCTTAACCAAGAATCTAAAGGTGCCGGCCACCTTAACCGTTGAGATCACAGTTTTTAGGAAAATGTTAGTCTCTTCCGTTTAGTCTTTGGTTCCCTTGCTTAGTGTTTTAAAAAGTTAGACAATATATTATGCTTTATACTTAGACACTGTGACATTTATTCTTTTGGGGGTGTTTCACAGTGTAGCCTAGGTTAAGGGAAATTGGAACAAGATCAAGCATAGATGAAGGTGCCACAGATCTGCAGCTTTTCATTGCCCACGAGTGGCTGACCGTGTAGCATTGCTGTGAGGGCTGTTGAGCATCTGTGGAGTTCCAGCCAGCCACAGAGCAGACTGAAGGAAGGAGTCCCTTTAAGCTTTCAGAATTTACCTTAAACTTTGCTATGGGAGAAGGCCTAGAGGACGGAGCTTCTTTCTCCTTCCTCTCAGCCTTGCTTGCTTCACTTAAGTACCTAGAGATAAAGATAAATGTGGGGACTTGAGATGAGAGCAGCCTTCGACCCAGAGGAGTCAGGGGAGGTCATATCAGCTAAAGTGGAAACTATGTTACAACCTAAGTAAGGAGCAACTGATAGGTCTATTAATAGGATTTTATCTCCTCAAAGAACATTTCTGGCATGGTTTGTAGCTTCCCATGTGGGGGATATAATATTTACTAAAAATAAACCATTTCCAGAAATAATTAAAATAAACCTGAATGGACTAATTTGTGGCATTAAAAGTATTGTCATAGCCTGAAACTAGTGGTCTCTAGGAAGTTTTAGAAACTCAAGAACAGTGTTTTCTCCCTGGTGTGGAGACAGGCTACCTTCTCAGAAACTCCAGTCAGGTCTTGCCAGCTCAGAAGACTCCCACTCCTTCCTGACTTCAGACCCTCCCATACAGCTGTAGAGCTGGGTGCATGTGGCAGTTCAGCAGACTCCTGTCAGGAGCCATTTCTCACAGCCCTCTTATCCCCACTGTGGCTCTTTGCATTTGTGACAGGGATTTGGCATCTGCCTCACTGTCAGCTCATCTCTGACACCCCTGAGTCGTTTGTTTTCTTCCTACCAGTATTTGTAAACTTTGTTAAAAACACTTACTTGTTCTTAAGTTGGGCAAATAGTAAAATTCTCAGTTATTTGACCCTAGAATATTTTTAAACTGTTCTAGATTGAACTGGATAGCACTGGTTCAGGACATATGGATTAAGAGTTACTATAAGTGGCCTTAGAAAAGAGGTGATTTCATTCACTCTCTCAAACTGTGAAGCTTTTTGAATCTTACGCAATTCAAAGGAGAATAAAAATTTTAAAGAAACTAGTTCAGTTTTTTTTTTTTAGAATAAAAATCCAAACTGTTGAAGTGAAATATTTAAGATTTGTTTATCATCAAAGTAAACTGCATTTGTGACCCGAGTTGGAAGAGCCCATGTCCCTCTTCTCAGGTGGGTTATGGTTTGGCTCTCACAGACAGGCCTACACATTTGAAAGAATATTTTCTCTAAAGAAAAATGATATGGTCATCAACTAAAAAATTCTTAGGGGCCCGAAGAGATGGCTCAGCAGGCTAAGAGCACTCGATGCCCTTCCAGGGGACATAGGTTTGGTTCTTAGCCCACACGTGGCAGCAAATAACTTTCAGTAACTTCAGTTCCAGGAGATCTAATGCTCGCTTCTTGCCTCTTTGGACACTAGGCATACAGGTGGTGGTGGTGGGTGTGTGTATGATATACATACATGTTTACCTTAAACGCACATGCGTGCGCGCGCACACACACAGACATAATGGGCAGCTTATAAAATATTAGAGCAGCTTATAGAAGTCAGTGGGATGTATTCGTGGGGCACTTGAAGCATTTAACTGTTATTTTGTTTTATTCTCGTTTTCCTCCCCTTCCCAGCCACTCAGCTTCCCTGGGGCTTTGAAGAAGAAAACCGAAGTAGAATAGTTCTGAAAGATACAGACATGGGAAAGTTGGTAAAGGAAGCTGACAAATGCACTGATTTAAACTCCAACCCCAAGTTTCTGCCTACTTAATTGTCTTCATATAATTTTTGTTTGTTCGTTTTTGTTTTCTAACAACATTTACCCATTGTCTGTTGCTGTGGTAATGGTGAACATATGAACATTTAAATATATGTGCACACACTGCTATGTTTACAGAGATTTTAACACAGCTAGAAGCTTTCAACATTCGACTCATCCTGGTGGTAGTGTTTTTATTTTCAGATGAAGAAAATGAGCATAAATATTTTAATCTGTAACAATTTGTGTGGGGGGGAGGTTGAGATTATGTGTGGGTGTGGCTGTCCATGTGGGAGTTGAGATTGTGGACATCCAAGGTCATTACAGTTTCTGTTTTAACTTGGGGGTTTTTAAAGAAAACATGTACATGTGTTCGTATGAGGTGTTGGGAGAGTTCATGCCACTGTACATGTGCCAAGTCAGGACAACTTCATGGAGTTAGTTCTGTCTTCTCCCACCTTACGTGAAATCTGCAAATCAGACTCTGGTGGCTAGGGCTTGTATAGTGAGTGTCTACCAGCTGAGCCATTTTTGCTGTTCCCAATTCTAGGGTTTAAAAAATATTTTAAAGTGATAAAATATGTGAAACACTTAAATGTCCGATTAAAGAACAATTTCTTTAAGAGAGTCAACTATATTTTAGTTTTTAAAAGCCTGGATAAGCCATTAGATTATAGATTTTGTGGGGAATGCAGACTTTCTTTAAAAAAATAAGATTGGAATGGTATCTTTTTTGTTTGTTTTCTTTGTTTGTTTGTGGGTTTTGTTTTTTTTTTTTTTTTTTCCAAGACAGGGTTTCTCAGTGTAGCTCTAGCTGTCCTGGAATTCAGTCTGTAGACCAGGCTAGCCTTGAATTTAGATCTTTCTGCCTCTGCCTCCTGAATGCTGGGATTAAAAGTATGCACCACCACTGCCCAGCCAAGATGGTTACCTTTTAAAAAAAAATTAATGAATATATTTGAGTCAGTCTGTAAGAAGCACACAATAGGCACTGAAAGTTTCCACCCCATCTCTTCCTCTAAAGCAGCAGTTCTCAACTTGTGGGTTCAACCCCTGGGGGTGTTGAACCACTCTTTCTCAGTGGTCTCATATCACATGTCCTGCACAGAGATATGTACACTGTGATTCCTACGGTAGCGCCACAGCTACGAGGTAGCAATGAGAATAATGTTATGGTGGGGGTCATACAGCAGGAGGAACTGTATGAAGGGGTTGCTTCAGAGCCACTGCTCTGGAGGCATTGGGGTTCCGGCCTTGTGTGTTTCTCTCTTCTTTAAATAATCGGTAGTGGGTCATTGCACCATTCTGAACCTCCCTCTGTTCACCTGTGATGTGTACCAGGCTGTGTTGTTGTGTGACACTGTTTAAGATCCCTCATCCTATCTTGGTGTTCAGTTGTGTGGCTCAGTCATAGTTCAAGAAAAGTAGACGCCTTGGCCTACTCTCACAGTACCTGCTTCGTAAGTGGCATTCACCCGTATAAGTTAAACTGACACCCTACATCTAACCATTCAGAACATTTTTAGAATAGGTTTGTTGTTGTTGAGTATTCTAACTAGCTGAGTGGATTTCCTCCTTTGAAAACCAAGATGTTAAGAATAGTCATTGGAAATAAGTTCTTGAAGAAAGTGCTACACAACTGTTTGTTCTCGACAGTGAGTGTAGACATTTCTGAAAATGGATTTAATACAACAGTCAGCACGGTGATGGCTGGGAGTGTTGGTGTGTGTGGCAGTGAGTCGTGTTCCTTACTAATGCTGTGTGCACCTTGTTTTGCCTTGCTTTATTTCTGTATTTGCCTTTTGGCTCTTTCCCTTTGGATCTTTCTTATATCTAACACAGTTTTTTTTTTCAAGTTTATTTCTCACTATGTATGCTTCCTATATTCCTTTCCTCATTTTGAAGCTGGTGTGCAGTTAGCCACATCACCAGGGCAGAAGTTCTTCTAACCCAAACATTGAATTCAGAGAAAAGGCCCTGGAAGCTTTCCCTGTCAAAGGACACATACAACATCGTCTGTGTGCTTAAGAGTCCGTCTGCTTCCAGGTTGTTACCACTCTAACAGCTCTGTCCATCTAGCTTTCTGTTGGTGAAAACATTTTGTATTTACTGTGTCCACAGTGATATCCACCAGCCATGTGTGCCCAAGGAACTAAGCTTTGGATTGAGTAATTTGAATAGTCACATAGGACCAGCTCATAGGTCTAGACTTGCATGTGCCTAATTTGATGAGAGCACTGCTTCAGTTGGGTGGTTTTTATCATACTGTAATAAAATTACAGCATTGGGGATGAAGAAGTTTGGGGTACTGATAATTAAATTAGTTTAAATAAATGAGTAAATTGGAGCTGCTTTTAACTAGTGTTAAGATTATTTCCAACTATTATATTTAAACTCACTGGTACTGAGTTTATTTATGGCTTGTAGTGATGGTAAAGCTTTCTGTCCTTTTGGTAACTAGGGGGGAATTAGTAGCACTCTAATTTTATTTATAGGACTTGGTTACACAGTTGCTGAGTGCCAGAAATGCCTACGAATAGCTTTGACCTTACATAACAAAAAGCTAAGGGATAAATGTCCTATGATAGAAGGTCTCACTATGTCTGTCTGACACAAGAAGTGCTGCTTTCTAAATGAGAAACTAGTCATAGTCAAAGAAAAAAAATGTCTACAGAGTTCATGGAGCTGTTAGGGAGAAGCAGGGCATGGTGATAGAGAACCAAGGGTTGGGAGGGACTCGTGTAGATGGAGTAGCTGGGGAATCTTACTTCAGGCAAGGGTGTTAAGGCATGAAAGATAAGAAGAGTCAGCCTTGCCATGGAGAGAAATTTGGAGAGGAAGGAATGAAAGGTTTGGAGTCGGGGAGAGGGATGGGGTTTTACTAGATTAGGAACTGACAGAGAGGAGACAGTGGCTTGAAGAGAGGTTAGAGAGCTGGGAATCTAGCTGAGCACAGAGGATGTCAAAGGAGTTTGGACAGAACAAGGCTCTGTGTATGTTGGCGTAGACGTGTGGGGGTGGTGTGTACTATGGTCTTGTGGATGCAGAATGGTAGATATGTTGAAGGGGAACAGTAACAGAAATGGGGAAAGTACTGTGAGGTTCAGGAAAGAGATATTACCTTCTTGGTTATGAGAGAGACACCAAAAGAAGTCAGATGCAGGAAGGGGTTCTTATTCGTGTACTTGCAGGTGGTTCCATTCACTGAGGTAGGGAATGGAAGGGGTGTGCTAGATTTCAGCATTGTTGTTGTTGATGGTGGTTAAGGAACATGAGCATGTAATATTTCCTCATGCCCATGGGGCAGCCAAGTAGTGATACTAGAACATGGGAAGGGAGGCGGTTGGGGCTTGGTCCCTCACTTGGTCATTAGCATCATTGGCAATAGAGGAGGCAGTGTGAAGGGGGAACCACCTGGATTGAGTAATAAGGAATATTTTCTGATGAAGGAAAAAGCCCACTCCCCAAAAAGTCACCAAGGTAATGTTAAAACAGCACTACATAATCCCCAAGTTGCAGCATGTTTGAAACATTTTAAAAATCTGTCAGTTTAGTTGACTATTGCCAAGAAGCTAGATAACTTTGTTGGGTTAGATGACAGGGAAGAGGTAGGCTGAGTTGGCTTAATGAGTGCAGGACTTGAGAATGTTGATCAGAAGGAGGAAGACAGGAGGGGAGACAGAGCCAGATGACGTCTGAGTTCCGCTGCAAAGTAGTGAGCAAGAAAGTGGTGGGATGGGGGCTGGCTGTGTGGGCTTGAGGGACAGGATGAAAGGAGACCCTTTAATGACTATTCCCTGTCCAGCCCAGCCTGTCCCCGGATGTGAACTGCATTCTACTCACAGAGACTGATAAGACAAGCTGCCACTCACACTTGGAGTCTGCCACAGGCTGACAGTTCACAGTGCATTGCTAGACTGGCTTCCAAAGTCAGGACTAATTAACACATTGTCCATCAGTGATGAGAGCAGAAAGGGAGGTTTTCAGAAGGTGAGGTCAGTGTTTCTTATCTGATCATGATTAACAAAGAGATGAGGGTTCCTGTAGTAATGTAGGAGAGAGTAGATGACACTCTTTTCTTTGGAAATGAGAGCATCAGCTAAGAGTAGGTGGTGGGGAGAGAATGAAGGCCCAAAAAAAGGTCATCTTAGAGAGTGCAGAAGCCTACAAGGGCAGCCTTAGGGTCTGCCTGTTTGCAGTGCAGTTGTGAATATACAGTGACATTGGCTGTAAGACTCAACTCTTGTAGCATTAGGTTGTATGGTGCTCACTCAGAGGAGATGGAGCCTTACATTCCACCAGGTAGGGATGAGAGCATTTGCAAGGTAGGGTTATAATTATGGTTCCTGGAATCAGAGGTGGACAGAGGCCGTGGAAGACAAAACTGGAGTGGGTAGGTAGTGCAGAAGTGTCTGAGGTCGGAAGGCTTCTTGAGGTCTATAGTTATGGTGCAGGAGACACCAGAGACAGTCAGAAGTTGGGGAGGTTCTTGGATAGATAGCAAGGTTTTCTGTTTTTTTTTTTTTTTCCCCCCCTTGGCATTGGAGAAAGATTTCTCCTTTCTTATGTATATGGTAGAGCGTATCTTAGCTGTCTAGAACATGGCCACACCTCTCGGGACCTTTTTGTCACCTACTGCCTGCTTAGGCCAGTGCCACAGCATGTTTATTCCAAGTCACAATCCTGTCTGCCTTTGTTTTCAGTCTCTGTAATGGGCAGAGGCAGAATGCGGGTGACATCCAGGGAAAATTCCCAGTGACAGTCTTGGTTTTCAGCAAGTAAGTATGGTGCAGAAATGATCACATCCCCTTTCCTATCTAAGAAGCTCCTCCTCGGTAATGATGTGGGTGCTGGCCATGGGTAGTCACTTTGAGTAGCATAGTTCTGTCTGAACTGCTCTTTTAAGCTGAGAGGAAATATGATGAGACTTATTATTTCGAGCTTTTATTAAAAGTCAACTTTATCTGGACCTTCAATCCAGTATCTCTAGCTTACCTTTTTTTTTTTTTTTTTTTTTCTTTAAGGCAGGATCTCATTTTTGTAGCCCTGGCTAGCTTCAAACTCATGTCTGTAGACCTGGCCTCTTCCTCTAAATGCTCGGATTGAGAGTGTACATGCTACCACGCCCAGCCATCTAGCTTTCTCTGTTGTACTGAGACATTGTCTCCAAGAAAGAAGTATAAAGTGTACATAGATATTTGCCTCAGGTACTTCTTAAATCTCAGTACCTGATTTTTCAGGTGTGTTCTTGACAAATTATGCTGTCTCTCCAGATGTAGGCACTTTAACCCAGCTTTTTGCAGTCATGGGAAGCTTGCAAAGCCTAGTAGTTTCTTACAAACTTTGAAAATCTAAAATGTGTCCTACCAGACGTCCTGGTATAAAATCCAGCACTGTTGGAAGCAGCAGTCACAATGCAGGCCCATGGTAGCACTGTAGACAGCACTGTTTTGGGTTACCTTTCTTTACTGGAGTCAAGCATGCTAGAGATTTCCTCAGACCTTCCCTGTAAGACTGCTTCATCTAGTATGCAAAATGACTCCCGCCCCTGGATTAACATAGAGGTTGACAAAATTTGAAGCACAGACACAATCTGGGGGTTTTTAGGTAGCTGCATATGTGGAATCTTTAGGTCCTGTGTGATGGTACCCAGGGTCCTACACATGCTACCCAAGCAGTTTTATTGTGCTGTGTCCCCAACTCCTTACCATGAGTCTTCCCTGGCTGTAAATCACAGGCTTCCTTATTTGACCGGATGATTGGAAAGACTTCTCTTCCTGCGTCTTGGTTTCTTTTGTTTTAAGGTAGAGAATGTAAGCATGCATGGGCATGAACACAGGAGTTTCCCTCAGCTTGTCTGTGTCTTTCCTGTTTATGAAGGAGCAATACAGAAGAGCCTGACTTGTGACTGTCCACCTAATGGAAAAGTTAGAATCAGGAAAGAATTACACACATTCAAAACAAAGATTTTCTTATGGGGTTCTAAGATGTTTTTAAGTGATCCTACCTGTGATGATTGTAAAGGTGGTTTTCCCATTTTTGTGACATATTTAAACTTTTTTGCTTCATTTTGATGAATTGTTTTCAAGAAATTTCTCATGCTTTGCTGCAGATATATATTTTTATCTTATCCCATAAAATGAGAGTATGAATACTTGAACTTGATCATGTTTGTTTTATGACGTCACAGTTGATGATTAAAGAGTAACAACAATCTTAAGCTGGGTGTGGTGGCATTGGCTAGTACTTGTAGATCTTGGGAAACTGAAGGAGAAGGATGACTGTGAATTCAAGGGTAACCTGGGCTACATAATGACACCGTGGACTTACTCCTCATCTCCTAACTACAGTCTCTTGGTGTAATGTTAATGTCTTTATTTCTTATGGAGAGGGGCAGGGCTGGTAGCTTTAAATAGATCATTGGCTGTGAGACAAGAAAACTGTGTGTACTGATTAGCTGTGTATGTATTAAAGACTCTAAACACCAGTTTAACTAACATTTGTTTTCTTAGGGCTGGAGAATATCTCAGAAAAATATTCAGGTTTTTGTTCTTTAAAAATTAAAACAAAAATTCAGTCCTAGCTTTAAGCTTAGAAGTTCTTACTCTGCTTGTATACTAGAAAGGAGGCAGTCTTGCCCTCAGGAAGCAGATGTTCTGTGAGAACAGAAAAGACTCTAATGCTGAGAATCCTGCCAAGCCAAGTCTGATAGATCTGATCAGGGAGGAAGGGAACAAAACTGTTATAGGCTCTCTGCAGGCCCTTGCTTAGAGCAGAGGAGAAGGAAGGGAGAGGACCTGAGTGAGAGAAGACACAGGAGCCAGAGAGAGCTTGTCTTGCCTGTGACATGCAGCCTTATTCAGAGATTTCCCAAGCTGGAGGGAATGGTTTAAATGCACCAGGGAGGGGATGTAAACCCTGAAGCAGCTGAAAGGCAGTAGACTATTGTTTTTGTTTTCAATTTTATTTTGACTTTCTTTTAATAAGTTAACCAAGCAGAATATTCCTCAAAACAAACAGACAAAACCCAACAGTTTGAGAATATTGTATAGCTCTATGCCAGTCACTATGCAGATGATTCCAGATCCAGAAATAGATAAACAGTACCTAAAGGACGAGAAGAGAATGGTGTGGAAGTACCTGTTGTTGTGAAGGTGGCAAATGCTGTGTTACATGCTCCAGGCTCATGAGGAGTTTTGAGATAGGGTTTACTTTGTAGGCCTGGCTGGATAGCCTCAGACTGCCGGATCTTCTTACTACTCACTTGTGAATGACTGGAGTGGGATTGCCTTTGAGTTGTCAGTGAGGTCAGGACAGTGTGGGCATTGATTGGCATGTGGGGCAAATTCACTGGTTTTGGAATGAGAACGACCAGAATGAGTGGTTTGGTAATACTTATTTATCAGTGGTCATAGTAGGTGGAAGATTTGGCATACAGAAGTCACAGTGTTTAAATTGAATTAAAATTAGAAAATGTAGCCAGGCAGTGGTGGCACATGACTTTAATCCCATCTCTTGGGAGTTAGAGACAGGTGGATCTCTGTGAGTTCTGGCAGCCTGGTCTACAGCAAGGTCCAGGATAGCCAGGGCTACACAGAGAAATCCTGTCTTGGGAGAGGGGGAGGAGAAAAGGAGAGAAAAAAAGTAGTGACCAGGATTGTAGCAGAGGTTTACACACAGTGTATGCATTTCTCTAATTTCAGCCCCCAAAGTGTAAGGAATTTAGACCCTACTGTGTCCATGCGCTCAGGTAAAGGGGTCTGTAGCCTGTTAGAAACCCAAGAGCCATGTGACTCTAAACCCCTCGTTTCTGTTCTTTCAAACAGAAGGCCATGTTAAGTAGGGACAGTAGCGATGGCAGCAAGAACTAATGATGATGAAAAGCCCTTTTAAGCGAGCGTGCCTGAATTTTCCTGTATTTTAAAATCTTGCAGATTGATAGTTTTTAGTGATGAAGTGACAAAAAGCACAGTGGGCCCCAGGCCAGTGGAAAGTGAGGGCAGAAGCCCAACAGATCTGTGTGCATGCCCAGCCTCTGCCAGGACCAAGAAGAGTCGGACGGTGTGAGCTCGGTGCTTCTGCCTTGATCTTGGAGGGCAGAGTGTCATGTTTGGACGGATTTATGTCCAGCATTAGATTCAGGTGTCGCTTGTTCATTACCAGCCCCGCCCGGCCCTGCCTCTTCAGCAACCTTTGTGAGTGGTGATTTTGCTTCTAGAAGGAGAATGACAGAGAGATTCCCTGAAGGCAAATACAGAGAGTGTGCGCTGAACACTCCGCTCTAGACACTTGGGCTGGGAACTCCCTGAGAGGGTGGGGAGGGAGGGAGGGAGGGAGGAGAGAACAACAGTACAGTCTGCCGGAGAGGAGGGAGGAGGGGGGAAACTGGTAGAGATTTTTTTAGGGGTTTTTTAACTCAAGTGATTTGGGGGGCTCTCCCCACTTGATCCCTTGTCCCCCATTCTACTATCCCCTTTCCTCTGCCTCACTGAAGTGCCTTTTTGCAGTCCAGGCTCAACGCCAGCTGAGTCTGCAGCGGCCCTGCCATGATGTACCTCTGGGTGAGTAGATGCTGTGGTGAGGCTCGCACTTGCACATATAAGGAGTGGAAAGCTGGGGCTCTGCTCCTGCACAGAGGCTCGAGCACAGGCCCCAGCCCTTCCCTGCACAGGTGTGAGGGCCTTCCAACCTCGCAGATCGCTATGTCGGTGCTTGCTTTCTAAATGTTGTTTATCTTGTTAGACTTCATGCAAGGGCTGAGCTCCCAGAGCAGTGCTGTCCCCTGGGCTTGGTAGGTTTGGAGAAGGCAAGTGGGCAGGTGACAAGAACTAGAGGCTTCAGGAGCAGCCGTCCCTGCTGTGGGCCAGGATGGACTTGTGTTACGTTGAGAACACTGACCTTGATAATTTAGCCACGTCTGTAGATAGTGCCAGTAGATGGCACAGTCCTTAATCAGGAAAAGCTTTTGTAAGTTTTTATCGAATAACTAATGTCCTTCAGAGTTGTCATGTGAAGTAGATCATTGTTGTTATTAAACATATGAGGGAATGATTAAATCACAAAGAGTGACTGGCTCTTTGAAATAAAGCCTATGGCAACCGGAATAATAATTAATAACCAGCCATTACAAAGCATTTTATGTTTGTAAATTGAGAACTTAATATGTACCTTACTTTATTTTAATTTACTGATAATCATGGCATTGTAGTTTGGGGTAAATAGAACATTCTATAGTTAGAGAAGTTTATAAATGGTGAAACATAAACTCTTTTAGGAGAATGTCAGAGAAAATGATACAGAGCCCCTTTCTCCCCCTTTTATTTTAGTTGTAAAAATAATAAAATCAGTAATCCCTTGAGCAGATAGCTGTTTTGTGTTGCTAAGGGAGCCTACTAGTCCTTGTGATGCCTTTGGCTACAGGCCAGCTTTTGGAAGTTTCGCTTTGCCCTTTGCCCTTCAGCCCAGATGTCTGGAATTGCAGGAACCTACTTGGCGCTGGGAAGCTACATTTATAAATGCCAGAAGCCAATGTTTTAATGAAGTTTGTGAAGATGGAGCTGGGTCGTAGTGCGTATCGTTGTAGTGTGTTGGGGAGACTTCTTTATCTGTTTCTCCTTCCACGTTTGAATATGACCTTGAAATGTAATTTCCTCCCCTCTATTGATTTATTTTTGTAGTACTGTATATTTCTGAGAATTCAAGGGTTTAATTTAAACTAATGTGCACTAGATAGTTTTTGCTGGGTGGAGATTGATCGTCCTCTGGAGAGATGGCCTCGTCTATCTTTTGATTGTTTCTAAGAGAAATTGTGAAGGGATATGAGTTGAGTTAATCTCATTTCAGCTTACTTAGGCTGCTGAAACTGACAGTGACGGTCTCCATTCTTTCTTCTGTGTGTCCCTTATTGTTATGTATGTATTTATCTTAGTCCCTTTACTTAGGGCCTCAAAACAACTTGCTAACTAATGCACCACATGTTGCATTTAGATGCCATTGTGCCAAGAGAATTGGAACAGCCAAAAGGTCTTGTGATTTTCTTGGTTGTGTTGACTATCTGAATCTGCAGTGCTGTAATCTTCCTTCCTTCCTTCCTTCCTTCCTTCCTTCCTTCCTTCCTTCCTTCCTTCCTCCCTCCCTCCCTCCCTCCCTCCCTCCCTCCCTCCCTGCCTGCCTATCTAGTCCGTACGTCCGTCCATCCATCCATCCATCCATCCATCCATCCATCCATCCATCTATCCATCCATTTTAAGTAGTTCTGGCTGTCCTGGAATTCACTGTTTAGATTGGACTGGGCTTGAATTCACAGAGATCCTCCTGCCTCTGCCTCCCAAATGCTCTGATTAAAGATGTGTCACTACACCTGATTACAAAGTGTTATTTTTCAGAACTAGAGAGTGGCTCGGTGGGGTAAAGTACTTGTATAAGTATATGGATCTGGGTTCAGATCCCCAGCACCCATGTAAAAGAAAATCTAGTTGTGGTTGGGGAGTGGAGACAGATTGTGGGGGGTCCAGTGGCCAGCCAGTTTAGTTAAAACAGGGTCACCAGATCCTGTGAGAGACCCTGTCTCAACATATGGTGGAAAAATGAGAAGGAGGAGACCGTGATGCTATCCTCTGGTCCTCACATCACTCACACACTAATCCCCACACCCCAAGCTATGTTCTGTGTGCATTGTGTCACCTGCATCACAGACATCTGAATGACCTGAGTGTTGTCATCTGCTTCAGAAATTTGCATTCACCTTACCGACTTCATTGTTTAGCCCATAGATATCCAGCAGAACCATACCTGCACAACCTGAATGTGAGGGAGGTTATCTATGCAGTCAAGGGTTAAGCAGGAATCCCTGAGCTACTGTGGACAACGGTTGAACTGCTGTACACCTCAGCTTCCACACTCAGGGGAATTTCCCTGATTCTGAGAATTTTATATAGCAGTAAGCATACCCAAAAGGTGTGTTCTTTGAGCACAAGAAAGCTATGAAAGTATACCACATGTTATCTACAGCTGACTGCTTGATTAGCAGGACTGTTTCTAGTGTTGCAGAAAAGTTGTTGAGCTAGGTTCAATTGTCAGCACTTCGAAAAGGTATTGGACATTTATCTAACCTTTGAAAGGTAAAGGTTACAGACCACCTAAGTGTTTTAGTTTGTATAGTAGCAGTTAGTAGCTACTGCTCATTAATTTGCCCACATGTTTAGAACAATGAGAGAGAATGCCTATTTGCTATTTTCCTCTTTGGTGAATTTGGTGATGTTAGGGGTGGCCTAATCTGGTCCAGAGTCTAAGTGTTAGAGTTCTTTACATGCTGCTTTTGGCCTTCCCAGTTGCATGGCTGTGAACAAGTTACTTAGCCTGTAAACCTGTTTCTTCATTTGTTGTACAGGAAAATTAATGAATACCATGTGATTATCGTGATTTGAGATGACCTGTGAGACAAAGGTCATGGTGTAGGTGATTAACACACAACCACTGTTTGTGTTTTGTTTGTTTGTTTGTTTTGGCAGTCTCGTGTAGCTCAGGATGGCCTTGAACTGATAAAGCTGATCCCCTTCACTTCAGTTTTCATTTGCTGAGATTGTAGGCATGGTCCATCCTGTTCGGCACAGGCCAACTTTTGGTTTTGGATATTTGCATCAACAGACTGTAAAACACCCCGAATGTTTTCTCCATTGTGTCAGGTATGTTCTTGACTTCACATAGGGAAAACGCTGACAAATACAAATTAGTTCTATGTAAATATCCACCCCTTGTTATGTGAAGTGTTGGTGGTAGGGAGCCCTCCTTAGGCTGCCTTGGGAGTATAGCTGGCGCTGTGGAGATTCCTTGTGTCATTTACTCACCCTGGCCTCTCTACAGAAGCTCAGATGAGGCGAAGGAGACAAAGGCCTAGTGCCTGAGTTGAACAGACATGTTTGCTTGATGACTATGCATTTTTAAACCAAGTAAACAAAATTATTCTGCACTTTCTAAACTCCCAGAAGGCATGGCATACTCTCCAGTCTGAACTAGGCTTGACCAGGCCATGGGAGCTCTTTTAGGACCATGTACTGTGTGACTGGACCTCCGGATCTCACTAGAACTGTTGTGATCATCAGTCAGTCCTGTCTTTAATAAATCAGTTCGCCCCGTGTTTAAGAAGTACCTGCAAAGAGCAGAACCAGCTGTTGCAAACACAGAGAGGGCAAAGATGCCTTGAGCCTTAAAGAATGCATCTACTGTATGGAGGGTGTGTGTGACAGTAGGGATTGTTGTATGTGTTATTCAATTAAGGACATCCTTCTATGTATTACATGTTGTATTTTATTTATTCTTACAACATTGCTAAAGGGTGTCTCTACTGCTCAGGTAAGGAAAGAGAAGAGGTTAAGAGAGAGTTCGTAACACTTAGCAAATGGTAGGCTTAGAGAGATTCACCATCTTCTCTCTTAAAGAATGGCTTTTTTTTTTTTTTCCACAGAATCTTTTGGGAAGAGGTTATCTTTTAAAATAGTCTACTGAGTGCTGACATGTCTCTCAGGGTAAATCTATATTTACCCTCACAGTCCTCAACAGTCCTGGATGTCCTCCATTCCCTTTTTCCAGACTAGTGAACAGAAAGTTGTGAGTAAGCAGTTAGGATTGTGTCCTAAAGCACATTGCACCACTCCTAACCTCTCCTCCTTGTGCACTGTTTCCTGTTGGTATCATGGCTACCCAGGATGACCCAGGTATGGGGCAGGGGGCAGTGATGAGATATGGATTCTCTTCTCACCACCACTGCCTTCTTGAGGCATGCTATGCAGGCTATGGAAAGAAGACATGGTGCTTGGGAACATTCTGGAACTGTCCATGGAGTTCTTAGAAGAACATCCCTGTTGGCCATCTTAGCCCATGCCTTTCCCATGAACCCTGGATGTCTTAGAATGAACCTTGGCCTCACTTGTGCTGTATATCAATGTGTGGCATTTCTTAATAGTAGTGTTCACATTTCCAAAACAGGATGGATAGCCGATTGGTGTAATTTCTGTGAAGGTTTTCTTGAAGTTATTTTGTGCTAAGCAAATACAAGGCAACAATAAAAGCACCTTCCAGAAATCACTTACCATTCTAATTGGTCTACAGAACTAGAGAATGAGACGCTACTAAGTCGTGTTACTATAAATGTAGAAATCATTCGGCTCAGATAACATAAGACTAGATACCACAAGAGGATACTTGGCAATGAAGAAATGGTAAGAGATTCTAAACGGGTTAGTAGTCTATGAAACAGAATAGTAGTTGTATTTTATTCTTTAAAGTAGCTATACAGATTAAGGCAGAGTAAAAATGCCGAGAAGTGACTAGTGAGGCAGTCTCAGGGACAGGGCTGGTATAGGTGGGACCCTGGGAGAGCCTCAGAGGTAAAATAGACAAGGTATTACCATGATGTGGATGAGTGACAGGTTTTTGTAGGAGAAAAGGTGAAGGGGATCATTGGATTTTGGATTTGATATTTTGGGGGTAACTTTGAGATGCTCAGAGAGGAAATACTGTTTAAATAGCTGTCTACTCGGGTCCAGGAAATATGGAAAGATCAAGGTTTAATTTGTGAGAAACTACATCACATGTCATACAACATACATGCTTAAAATGAAATGGCCTGAAGACAAAATTTGGGCAAGAAAGAACGTTAATTCCTGGTAGAGAGGGATTAGCCCTGATGGGAAGTAGGAAGCCTGTTCTTCAGGAGTAGGTGTGAAAACCAAGGTAAGCAATTTAGCAACATGGCAGTTTAAACAAACAAATGGCCAGAAAACTGAATTTGGGTGATGGCTCAGTTTATTTGATGATTATATGAAAATGCTAGATGTGGTAATGGAGAGGTTTTCTCACTAGGTTGTCAAGACAGAGACGGGAGGATCCTTGGGACTCTCTGGCCTCTCAGTCATCCCCCACCCCCTTTCCCTCTCCCTCTCTTTTTTAATGCACCTACACACATTAAAAGAGTAACATTCAGAGAACTCTTAGGCTATTATGTTAATAAGACTTAAGCCTTAATGTATATTAGCTGATTTTACTGTGTTGTGGGTGGCAAAAGAACAGCAATCAAAGGTAGGGTATCCTTCCATAGGTGGCTTGTTTCCTTCTTTTAAAGTGGTGAGAGAGGCAATTGAATATATAAGGAGAAGAGCTTTGGGAACTCTTAGGTGCTTGAAGAAACAAGGATGCATGAACCCGGATTCTGCTGAAGTAAAGACCTGAGTGAAGAGAGCCCGGGCTCAGGGAGGAGCAGCTGGACGCACTGGAGTAGAGAGAACAGAAGGTGATGCTCTGAAGTGAATTAAAAAATATATATTGGGGAAAAAAGAAAATGGCCAAAATATACTTATAAATCTGTCAAAGAAAATTAAAATTTCTGTGAAGGTTATCATGAAGGTTTAAAACAATAAACCCTCAAAACCAAACAAACAAAAAAAGAAAGACAGTGGGCTGGAGAGCTTGTGCAAGCCACCTCACTCTCTGCCTGTGGGAGACATCTGAACTTTGCTCAGGTTTAGAATGGCCAATGGTGTCAGATCTTAAGAGCGTGGCTTTCCTTAGGACAAGCGATGAGAGAGCAAGCGGAGGCTCTTGCCAGAGTCTTAGGCAAGAATGTGGAGTCTGAAGGGCAGCTTGCTAGAATCCAACAAGCAGGCTTGGATATGTGCTGAAATGAAGGAGAAACCTGGATATTCAGCTGTTAGCTTGAGAAATTAGAATGGAAAGTACTATTTGTTAGACTAGAAAAGAGAAACATACACTACACACGTACCACACTCATTTATCACTTGGCTTTTTTTGGTTATTGTTGGTTTTTGTTGGTGTGTGTGTGTGGGGGGGGTATACTGGGGATTAAACGTAATACAGCAGTGATTGGGATCAAAGCCCTGAGTCATTTCTGAAAGTTACGGAAAAGAATGGGGTTGGGTGGGAAGAAAACTGGACAGATTTGCTGAGAAGAAAGTACTATTAGGTTTGGGTAATAAGAACAAATAATTGTTGTTGGTGACTAGGAAAGGCTGTTTTGGAGAATACAGGAATAAACTGCATTGTTAATTGTCCAGTGTTGAGACAAGGAACACTGTTGTGAGCAGAAAACAAAATTGGGTAGTAAATGCAGGGAAGTGTATAGGATGAAGGACTTTTACAAAGTGTTAGGCGTGTTTCATGCCACTTGGAAAGATCCACGTAGAGACGAAGAAACAATGTAGAGAGGAAAAGGCTGTTGCAGGAGCAGTGTTCTGTCCAGCCCAGCATAGAGGTGTCTAATGGTGGGGCAGAGTGCATGCGTGTATAGCCGGTGCGGTGGAGCACTGGTTTTGTCTTCTTTCTCTGTATCATGTCTGGTGAGCACTGCTGAGCCTTGAGCGTAAACAGTGGCAAGGACTGCAGCTTAGGCCCGAGGAAAGGTGTAACGTCTTCTGGAAGGAAGACCATAACGAGGAGCATGGACAGTAAAACAGGTCGGGGTCACTTTGTAGACCAGAAAGCATAAGAAGATTGGAGAATTGCTATAGTGGAAAAGCAGCATACACAAACTCTCTGATAGGGAAATAAACTTTTAGGTGCTTCACACTTAGAGGTGATGATCATGTTAGCTAGCCTATGAGTCTAGGAAGGTGGCTGAGGTGAAAAATATATTTGGTGCTAAAAGCATTGAAAACAAGTCCTGGGAGGCCAAATGTTGGTTTTGTGTGGATGCTGAAGTCCTCAAAAGAAAACTAACAGTGGTGATGGAGATGGGACTAAGACTCGAAAGTCAGCAAGTGGGACCTCTTTTTAAATATCTGCAGTTTGGATGGAGGGCGGGGTAGGGTTTGGAAAATGTGCTGGGAGCAAGGAGGATGCTCTCCTCTGCCAAATCAGATAAACAACTTTTGCTGCAGAAACAGCTGTATTCTCAGGGGCTGTATTTCAAGCAAAGGGGTAGCACACATTGTAGAGCAGAGAGTGGATTTATAGACAAGTGCTCAGGATACTGTTGACGTCCAGTCCGTGGGAGTAGGAGGTGGGATGGGCCAGGTAGGATTCTGTTGATAATCTCCCAAAAGAGCAAGGAGCTTTGTTCAGTAGCAGCCATCTTAGATGGAGTCATACATCAAGAGAGGCAGATGGCTGAGCTCTACCTTCAGCTTTAGATTTTTGGATCTGGGTGGGTCTGAAACTTTACATTTCTTGTAAGTTTCCCACAGTGCTGATGCTGCAGGTAGAAAAGACACTTTGAAAACCACTGTTCTAGTTAGCTGTGAACTGTAGTTGATGGCGGTGAGTATCCTGGCAATAGGCAGAGGAATTGACAGAGTTAGAGAGATGGTTTATTTACAGCTTAGGAGTTGAGTGCAGGTCTTGGTGTACGGTGAGGAAAGCGCTGTGACGTCTTCAAACGTTGTGTATCGTTCCTGTGCTCACCCAAACCGAGTGATGGCTTATATCTCAGTCAGCATCGTACGTCACACTTCTTACACTGTTATCCTAAGTCTGGGTGTCATTTCTTCGACACTCTTGTCTGCTCCACAGCGTCATATTACCGGCATCTATTTGAGCATATCAAGCCCACAGTTACCTCCAGGCCTTAGCACTTGGCTGTTTCACTGCCCTGTCCTCAGTTGTCATCTGTAAAGGAGTCACCTACATTTGCGCTGCTCCCTCCTTGTCCGCGTCCAGTCTCAGTTTTATTTTCTCTACTGTGCTGTTACCAATTGACATTCTTCTGTCATGAATCTACTCATTATTATGTCCCCAGAAAAGTACCTGCCACATAACGCACATTTGAAAAGAAGCAAGAAAGCAGAGTCTGGGGGGAAACTTGAGGAAACCAGTTATCATTGGAAGTGACAGGTATGGGAGAGACATTTGGTGGGTATGCTGGAGAACCTGGAACATTGTCACTGTTGGGCCTGGGGAATTCTTGAAGGGCTTTCAGCACAGTAGCACATAGCATTCTTTTCCCCCCAGAGTGAAAATTTTTATATCAACTGGTTTCAATAAGAAAACAAGTGAACACTTGGAAACATGAACAGTGTTTCTCATAACAGTGGCAGGTTTATTCTTTGTTAAAGTAGAAGCAGAACCCCAAAGAAAGGGCAACTTTCTTCCATTCACCTGGGAGTCCAGAAACCACACTCAGACAAGTTTAGGTCAGCAGCTGAGAGAGGATGGAGGCAGCCAAAGGCTAAGCCAGAGTCTAGGAACCAACCCTCCTAGGTGGCTTCACCATGGGGGTGTCATGGCTGAGGATTCTGCAGATAGGACATCACGACAGAGATTGAGAACATAAAGCTACTCATCCTCTGCTTAGTGTCTTCCGAGCTCCGGGAGTTGGCAGAGCTGATAAAGGAGCAGTGAATAGCAACCCAAGCACACCACTTTAGCTAAGCATGAGGCTGCACGTGCTGAAGATCATGCTGAGAAGATTCATGGAGTCCAGAGTCCGGTCATCCAAAGCCGGGTTGCACTCGCTCAGAAAAGGCTTATACCTCAGCACTTTGTTGGGCCTCCTTGGGCTAGACAAATTGTTGGTGGACATAGCAAACTGAAGACCATGCCATTCTTTCACGGCTAGAACAGCAGCTTCCGGCGTGAGAATCAATAGCATTCTTGAAACTGTTTTGTTAAAATTTGGGTTTGTGTCAAGGATGCTTTGAAGAAAGGGGAGGACCATGTCGGCCTCTTTCCTTTGTACTCACATGGGAGAGGAAACAGGTTTGGAGACGAGGGGCTGGCAGCGATAGTACATTTTAGCTAGCAAGTGTCTTCTGAAGAAGTGGTAATGGTGGCAGGTTTTTGATTCAGCAAGAAAGCTGTTTCTGTCATTGTTCCAACGTGTCCATTAACATTAAGAATATTTGCCATGTTTTAAACCTGAGTATGGTGCTCTGTTGTTATAAATAACAATTTATAAATTAGAAAGGAAACCAAGTACGTAGAGACTCAGTTTCGGATTTTAAACTGTTTGGAAGGCTAAAGCATCATTGTAGTTATATCGTGCACACATGGGCCAGAGACTGTAGACAGCACTGTAGCTCCTCAGTCACTTCCCGAGGTCCTTTGCCCCATCAGCAAGCAGTTTAGGAATGGTAGTCACTTTCTCCTCCACTTTCCTGCCTCTGAAAATATGGATTGTTTTTAAAATCCATAATATTCCTGTCTGAACACAGTCTGCACATGAGCTGCCACTGCTCTGCACATGCTTCTGACATTCCTCACTTCTATTAAAGAGAACACATGCTGCCTAGAATATCGGCCTAGCATAGGCAAGGCACTGCACAAGCACTGCCTGGAAGGCTGATTAGCTATTACAGGTATAATAAACTGTCCACTTGAAATGCTGTGTTGTATTCCACTTAACTGAAGCCTGTCCGCTCTGCACCGCTGTGCTTCCGAAAGCCTGTGAGGTTTGCTTGCTTACTTGACTTCAGACCATTCAGAAGTAAACTGAATTAATTAAGCCTCGATGTTCATTATTTAAAATAAATGTCATGTTTATTTATGAAATATGAGATGAACTGCTTCCTAGGTATAAGTTTTAACAAGGTGCATACGTTGCTGGAAATCAGACACAGTGGCTGTGGCTCCATTGTGCATGGCATCACAAGCTGGTTACATTTGTACTGATGCTCTGTAGACCTTAAAGTCATCTGATCATTATGCTTTTGTCTTACATCTAAACTGGGCGCAGTTACTTCCCAGTCAGTACTGTTTGAAAATGCTATTCTTCATGAGGTTGGAAAAAGAAAACATTTATTTTTGTGTGTGTTTGTGTGTCAGAAGACAGAGTTGGTTCCTGCTATGTGGATTCCAGAGATTGAATTCAGTCTGTGGCTTGGTGACAAGTGCCTTTACCCACTGTGCTATTTCATCAGCCCAGAAAAGCAGATGTCTAACTAAAGAGTCTTAAAGATTTATTTTGTTTAATGTGGTTATAGTTACTGCTATAAAAATGTTTTGGGTTAGGATGAGCTGAAACTCTCCCTAAATAGTACAATAAAGCAAAGGGAGAGGGGCTGGCAAGATATAGGTTGGGGGAGGGAGGAGCATTGCTACTGTGTGCTCTTGCTGTTAGGTCTCATTATTTGTAGATGTTTATTTTTAACTTTTAATTTTCTTTTATCAAATTTCAAAATAAATTTCCTGAATCCATTGAAAAGGAAAGTCATTCTGTATGCTACTCAATGCCATGCACTTCCAGATAGTTTTCATTGCCAGAGAGAACTGTCGATGGTTAAGACAGTTGAGATTATTGGAAGGGAAGGGGGGATAGAAATTGCCAGATGCTTCTTAGAGATGAAGTGTTGGGTCACCTATTTGCACAACGGTTACCTTCTCTGCGCATGAGGAAGCAATATTCAACTCTAAGCTGAGCACGGTGCCTGCACTCTAGTACTCAGATCTGCCTTGTGACAGGACTCGTCTTTCAAGACTCAAGCCTAGTCCTGGTGCTTCAGAATTGATGGATTGTGTTTGGAATGCTCGTGGTGATACTTGCTCACATTCAGGCTCTGGTGCAGACCACACCTAGTAGCTTTGCCGGACTCGACAAGAGCAGTAAATGTGGGTATGGAGATCAGCTTTAGAGCTCATCCTTACCAGTGCTTTCTCTTTGAGTTCATCTTTTGGGGGAACAGCCCGTGTGGTAAGGGGCTGATGATCAGTGCCAACAGCCAGGTGGATGAGCTTCAATTAAGCTTTGGTGACTGTCAACACGTGGATGGCAGCTCTGGAAAGACCTGAACAGAAGCACCCCACTAACCCTGACATCAAGTGTGAGATGATGCTGTTACTTTAAGCCACTGTGTTTGAGAGGGATTTGTTACATGGAAATGTGGAACTATGGATTTTGGTAGCAAAAAAGGGATACTTTACAGCTCAAGTCTAAAATACAGGCGCGATTCTGAGACAGGGTGGTGAACTTTAAGGTTATTGTAATTTGAAAAGATTTCTAAAATGTAAGATTTTGAGGGGATTGCCACAGAGCTATGGGGAATGAAGTTGGAGGACCTTGCTGTGTAGTGGCAGAGTTGAGCAGTGCCGTCTGTCATTTGTGGGTCTGTGACTTGGGAGTACCAGCTAAGGAGGCAGCCAAGCCAAGCACTGAAGATGCCTGCTCCTGTTTTCACTGCTATGGGAAAGATGGTGAGGAGGGCCATGAGATGAGGGGAGCACTGCTTAACACACAGGAAAGCGGAGCAGGATGCTTTGAAACTTCTGTGCTTTTCTAGATGGTAAATGGGAATAATTTTAGGCACATGTTCTAGCCAATGGCAGTTAAAAGGAGAAGATGGTCTAAAGAGAAAGCCTGCAACTGTGAAACCTTTCAGCAAGGCCTCACACAGACCAAAGGTATTAGCCAGGGCTGATGGCCATTTTCGCAGGAGCTGCTTTTTTTTCTCATGCTGAGTAGTTTGCTGGACACCAGCAAGTCTGAGACAGGAAAGAAGAAACTGTTTACATGAAAAAGAGGTTGTTGGATACTCCTATATTTCTGGCAGGAAGCAGGCTGAGAAAACGCTTTAGCTGTTAACACATGCCACTTTTCACGAAGATGGAATGACTCAGAGGTTGGAACTAAGTGTTCAGACAATGGGGGTGAGAGTCATGGAGAGCTTTTCCCTGCTCTGAGCCGGAGCCAAGGGCCTTTAAGTTTTGCCCAGCTGGATTTTTGAGATCACTGGGGACCAGAGGCTCCTTTGTGACTGACATTCCCTGTCCCTTTCTTAAGAAAGCATTCTGCCCGTTGATTTCAGAGAAGGTGCTGCAGTCTGTACCAGAACACCACATTTGCTATTAAATCACCCCCAGGCGTGGGGGCGAGAGAGAACTCCCTGTGGTGTTCAGAGCACGTGTGGGAAGCTGAAACAGCGTGGACAGGATCTCCTGCTCCCTGCTTAGGCCTGTCTGTTGTCTGTGGGTTGACTTGGAGCCAGCAGCACTGCCTTTCAGTCTGCACACAGTATGCTGTTCGCTCACCTGTTCCGGGCTCTTCCCACCCTCTTGTTCGCACCAGCAGCTGTGGGTCTGTTTTGCCTTTGTCTCAGATGCAGTAGGGCTGCTTGCATGCCCTTACACCACACGGTCGAGTTTCTCTTACCACTGTATTATTAATGGCTTCTCTCAAGCCAGCAGCCTGCCAGCTAGTGAATCTGTTGGTCAGTTCCTCTCATTTTGTGCGCCATCTCCATCCTCACCCCCTTGATAAACTTTTTTTGGATATTTACTTTCCTGGATGTTTGTGGAGTTTATCATTCTCAGTTTTAGGCTGATAATGCCCTAGGCCAAGCCCTTGATTTCTCAGTCATTAGTTTCTCCATTCATGGCTTTAGCACAGTTAAAAGGAAAATATTTATTTTTAATGATTAACATCTGAATCTAACGAGCCCTTTAATTTTTTTCAGCCATATGACTGATTTAGAAGTAAAAATAAAAGGAACAATGAACTAGCAGAGCTGGTGAGCCGGTGCATGCTTGGGTTGTGGCAGGCTGGGGTGGGTCACAAGAGTGGAGCCTGAACTGCATAGCAAGACCCTGCACATACCTCTCTCTCCCTCCTCCCCCTCTAACACACACACACACACACACACACACACACACACACTCGGGTGTATACTTTTCTCTGTATATCTCATGTATGTTGCCTGTACAGTGTCTGCAAATCATATTTGAGTCCCTCTCCCCCCACATTTCTGTTCTGGTGTGCTAGATGGAAATCGAGGCTTCATGTTCTAACCAATTATATCTCCTGCCTTTATTCTGTATTTTTAACTTCCCTTTGCAATATTTTGTGTTTTCTTTCTCTTTTTATTTTTTATTTTCTGAGAGCTGTTGCTGTTGTGTTGTTGCTTGTGGGCCCATTTCCTAGTGTGTGAGGAATTGTCTTATTTGGGATACTTTACTCATAGAAGCATTCTCCACGTTAATACAATCTTCCTGTAGAATATTGCATGAGCCACCCTCCAGCCCTTCTTGCAGCTGTGGTTCTGGCTACCTTAGTTTTGTGGCAGTATCAGGTCACTTTATGTTTGTTTTGCTTTATATTTATGATGTATATATGTGTGTATTAAAGACAGGGTCTCACATAGACTAGGACAATGTCAAATTTCTCCTGTCTCCATCTCTTCAGTATTGGGATTATAGGTGTGTTCTGCCAAGGTAGAACGAACATTCAGTGTTGGGGAGATCATCATTGGTTTTCCTTAGGACAAAATTATTGAATCTCTTTGAAATCTATACAGTGTGCCTCATTTTCATTTGTGAAGATGTATTAAAACTGAAGCCTGGGGCTGGAGAGAAGGCTCAGCAGTTAGGACTATTTGTTGCTCTTACAGGAGAGGACACCAAGACTCAATTCCCATCAACACCCTGGTGGCTTACAACCATCTCTAACTCCAGTTTCACAGGATCCCATGCCCAATTCTGATTTCCACCAGCACTAAGTACACATGTGGTGCACATACATACATGTTGGCAAAACACAAATAAAATGAGTAAATCTAGTTTTAAAAACAAGCCGCATCCTGTTGTGGTAGTCCCACCCGAAGCAGGGTTTCCGTTAAGCACAACTGAAGCTTGTTTGGGAACGGCCATAGGCTGGTCCTTGTGTGCATGTCTCATCACACCAGTTCTGTCTCCACAGGGATTGAGTACTGATGGGCACAGCTCACAGGAACAGGGTTACTTTACTTCACACTCTCATAGGGCTCAGCAGGTATATATGGATGGTAAGGAGGACTTTACCTCTTTGTAGATAGAAGAAGAGAGAGAGGAAGAGGGGGGCAGGAGCCCATTGTTGTGACTTCCTTCTTCCAAATAGGTCTGACTCTCAAGTTTCTAGAGACTCCCATAATAGCACTACCATGAGGCTGGGGGACATTTCATGTTCAAACCATAATCCTGCATTTACCACATTGAACTGTATGGGGAAGTTTTATTCTAAAAATGTTATAAGATGAAAGAAGAATGTTGGGTGTGGCCTTTGAGATACTAAGTGTGTTTCATCTAGATCCCAAAGACACACTATACACTTGCTGATTCTTTAGAAAATTCACCTGTTAAGATATTATCCTCTAAAGATCATTAGTTTGAGCGGGACATGGTGGCTCAGGCCTATAATCTCAGTACTTGGGAGCTGAGCCAGGAGATTACTATGAGTAATTTTTTACATAGTAATTACATAGTTTGAGGCTATGTTGGGTACATAGTAAGCGCCTGGCCATCCTGAGCTAGAGGTGTAACTCAGCACAGAACAGCTCTTCACATCCTTGAGATTTCACTCATAATCCAATGTGTCCGTTGCCACTGGGTTTAGAATGATGTTTTCTTTGCATCTTATGAGTTATTCAGTAGGATTTGTGAAATGTGTACTTTGTTCATTTTATTCTCTTCACTCTTGTAGGTGAAAAGCCTAAAAAACATTACATTTGTCAGTGTTTAAAAAAAAAAAAAAGCTATGTAAAAAAAAAAAATGAAAAGGAAAACTATGTAATCCATAAAGACAATCTTCAGACTTCTTAAGACCTTTTGAAAGGTGCCACAAAGCTTTGCAATGCAGTGAGAAAGCAGCCTCTGGTGGTAGGGGTGTGCTCACTTTACACCCTTCTTCAGTGTCAATGTTGATCGGTTGTTCTAGTCTTTTTTTCAACACAAACAAGGGTGGTTAAGAAGCACAGGATGACAGAAAAATCAGTTTCAGCGAGCAATGCAGGAAGAATAGATTCTTAAAATCTCAGAACAATAAGATGATCCAGAGAACGTATTAATTAAAGTAGTCAGGGTTTTAAAATAATTATTTCAGTTTTTGAGATCATAATATAATTACATTATTTCCTTCTTCCTTTGTCTCCCCCCAACCCTCTTGTGTGCCCGCCCTGCTCTCTTTCAAATTCAAGGCCTCTTTTCCTTTCATTGCTGATACTCATGTGTGCATCCATCCTAGTTTATACACACCACTTGCTCAGCAGTTGTATGATGCTGCGTGTGTGTGTGTGTGTGTGTGTGTGTGTGTGTGTCTTCAGGGCTGACCATTGATGTACTTTTCCCTGGAAAAGACCATTTTCCCACTTTCCACAATTCCTTAGTTGCATGTAGTTCTTTGTCTAGAGTGAAATAGAAACAGGTTTTAGAAATACCTTTTCAGGTTATTTTTAGAATAGTTTTTTTAATGTTATAAAATGTAAATAGAACCCTCATTCCCCTAGAGGAAAAAAAGAAAGAAAAACCTATAGACTGATGGCATACCAATAGAGAGAGCTGAATTATGTCTGAATGCTGATGCTGTCAAATTCGTACCCCTTGTCACCTCTTCTGCTTATAGATAATGCTCACATTAAGCTTATCATTTCCAAAGCTGAACCTTCTGATCTGGTTTTTTATTTTTAAATAGTTTGTGTGTGTGTCTGTCTGTCTGTCTGTCTGTCTGTCTGTCCTGCATGCACATGGGTGCGCACTTGCCAGCCACAGGATACTAATGGAGATCCCAAGATAGCGTGCATGGATTCTAGGGAGAGCATTCAGCAGGTTTGCTTGGCAAGTGCTCTAAGCCATCTCTGCTCTGCACCTGCCTTCTGTACTGTGATGTGCCCCTCGGTTTCCTCCTCTTAGCTCCTTGGACAACACAACACTCCAGTGACTGTGGTCTTATCTCCCTCATGCTACTCCTGCGCATTAGCAGCTCTGTAGGCTTTACCTTTCAAAAGTAACATGGGTCTGAGCCTTTCAATAGGCCACTATTTCTGTCCTGGTTTAGGGAACCATCCTCCTTTGCCTGGGTTATTGTTCCTGCCTCTTTGCTTGGTCTCCTCACCTCCAGCACTGAATAATTCATCCCAATCACAGCATCTGAAGTAGTCTTTTTAAAATGTAAATGTGATTATGCTTAGAATTCACTGATGTGTGTCACTCAGAGTAAAAGCCAGAGACACTGCAGAGGTCTGGTATGGCTGACCCTGGCTACCCCTGCCCTTCCGTCCTGTCTCTCCCCCTCCCACTCTTCCAGCTGTCTTGGCCTTGCGGCTTTCTCCTCTGCCTTGCCCTTTGTGCTCTTTCTTATGCTTACAGTGTGCCTTACTTCCTCAGTGCTTTCAGATTTCTGCTCACATACTGCCCTTTACAGTCTTCAAAATCTCCACCATAACTGTCTTCTAAATACAGTAAAATACCTTGAAAGAGAAAGAAAGACAAAATAAAACCAAAAACAAATCCTCACTGGTCATGTCCTATAGAGATCTTATTTGTGTGTTTGTTTTGTTGTTGGTGGTGGTGGTGTGGTTTTTCAAGTTAGGGTTTCTCTGTGTAGCCCTGGCTGTCCTGGAACTCACTCTGTAGACCAGACTGGCCTGGAATTCAGAGATTTCCCTGCCTCTGCTGAGACTAAAGGTGTGTACCACTACAGCCTTGCTTTGTCCTATAGACGTGTGTGTGTGTGTGTGTGTGTGTGTGTGTGTGTGTGTGTGTGTGTGTGTGTGTGTGTGGTCTGTCTGTCTGTCTGTCTGTCTGTCCGTCCGTCTGTCTGTCTGCCTCGTTTATTGTTGTTTCCTCAATGTAATTGTCAAATGGTTGCTAAATTCCTGCTATTTCTTACTTGTGTCCCTTTCTTTTACAAAGTTATACTAAGTGGTGGTGGAATAGTCGTTGCTCTGTGACTGGTGGCTCAACATGTAGAACACACCTGCTTCTGGTTGGTGTACTGTCTGAATGGTGTTTGACAAACCATTGTACTTTCTTGGCTATAAAGTCATAACAACAGCCTAGAAAGACAGGCATTTGTAGGAGCAGAAAGCTCAAAGGATGCCTGGTTGTAGATGTCAATACTGTGCTGGTTACCACACTCTTGTGGCCCATCCAGCTATGGGTTGTCAGCTGTGTGCTGTTGCACAGCAGGACTGAGCAGGCTCTCTCTCTAGTGTGTTGGGTATCCCTACACGCATATACTTTGATTTAATGGTACTTTGCAAGTTTTCAGTAAGATCTCTTCCTCTGCCTTCCTCCTCCACCTCTCTCATGCCCCGCCATCTTATCATTCCTTCCCTCCATTCCATTCAGCAGAGCCTCAGTAAAGCTTACTTTTCCCTTCCTGCTCTGTTTGGAATCTTGCTAGTTTTCTTTCCCTGTCTCCCTTGGTTTTGTTTCATGTGTAAAATGAAGTAAATTCCCCTTGTAAGTTGATTGCCTAGAATTGCCCTAGAATTGCATTTGTATTTTTAAAAGTGGAAATGTTACAGGTTACAAATGTTACAAACAAAGATTGATTTTTTTAATAGAGTAGAAAAACCAAAAACAAACTTAACCTAGAGACTGTGCCAAGCACTACAGCCCTTGTGAGCACCCTGCTCCTTTCTCAGGTCTCTCACTTCTGTTTCCATAAGCAAGTGATTGATTTAGTCTGTTGCCACCTGAATGACTGGAATCATTTCCTATGTACCACATCAGCACCATCTGAAGCTTCGCATCCTCCCTCCTCCCTCCCTGTAGGTTTCTGAGACAAGGTTTCTGAGTCTTACTTTCTGCTGATATGGTTCAGGAGTCTCAAAGCCCCCCTGTCTCCACTCTGTTGTGTCTGTAGTTCTAGATACATATGGGTGTGTGAGTTTGAGCTTTTTTTTCTCCCAGTGATTGAATGTGATCAGTGTTCTAAACAACTGAAATAAAAAACATGCTTTCAGACTGTGATCTGTTTTGTGAACTTAGATATTATATAACAGCAGAAGTGAGCTCCTGTCAACATGTACTTGAGCTTTATTTTGAGGGCTTAATGGTCTTTAGCTGTAAGGTGAGCCACACTCTTACCTATTGTCACAGAATCTCAAGAGTAATATTCTCTTTGCTCCTTGGCATTTTAAAAATTATTTTTATGTGTATGATATTTTTATGGTATATCTGTGTATCATATGTGTGCCCTTTGCCCTGGGAGGCCCAGATGCCCTGGAACAGGAGTGTACAGGTGATTATAGGTGGTTGTGAGGTCATGTGGGTGCTGGGAACTTCCTCTAGAAGAGCAGCTTGTTAAATTAAACTCTCGACTGCTGAGCCACTTCTCCATCACTCTGCCACTCTGCTCCATTTCTTAGTGTGTGTGTGTGTGTGTGTGTGTGTGTGTGTGTGAGAGAGAGAGAGAGAGAGCGAGAGAGAGAGAGAGAGAGAGAGACAGACAGACAGACAGAGAGAACGCATATACTTTGATTTAATGGTACTTTGCACGTTTAGAGTAACATTCATTTTATTTTGAAATGCTAAGATTAGCTTCTGTCATATAAGAAGCTAAAGTTTAATTTACAATACCTTTTAAAAATTATATTTTAATTGAGCAATAAATCTCTATTTTAATTACTTCTCTCTTGTCTGGGGAAAAATACCTAACAAATGAAGGAAGGATTTCTTTTGGCTCACACTGTTCAGGGGTAAAGACCATCATGGAGGGGAAGTGTGGGAGGAGTGTGAGGCAGTGGTCACATTGAAGCCACAGCGGAGGAACTGACAGTGCTGGATGCCAGCCCATGGGGCGGAGCTGCCCGAAGTAAAAGTGGATACTTCTACTTTTGCCCCACTTAGCTCAGTCATGCAGCGTGTTCACACATGCGCACACACATGCGCACACACATGCGCACATTGCTATACATACAACCAGAGGGAGAGAATGGCGACTTCCCATTTACTCACATCCTGCTGTGAGCAGTTGGTGAATTGTTTGGGAACTAAGTAAAAGATACAGTACTTTAACGCTACATCTATTTTAACAACTTATTAATTGAGTGAAGGTACTGAATTCCTGCTGTGCTATTAAAGAATTTATGTAAAATCCTCCCACATGCATACATGTGTTCCCAGCACTCAGGCGGCAAGATGACACAGAAGACACAGATTTGAAGCAAGCCTGGCCATTTTTAGAGTTTTGCTAAAACTAAACATGGCTAGTGGCCCTCTAGTAACATTTTCATTATTGTAAACAGAAAGAAAGGAGAAGGAAAAAGAGGGTAAGGCATGTTTGTATTTTAAGTTAAACCTTCACTTTTTGAATGCTTCAGGGCATACTGTCTTAGCCTACTAGGACTAATGTGGGAAAAAAAAAAATTACCACAGTCTGGTAACCCAACAGGAACCCAACGTAGGGAGAGCAACCTGCTGGCGTGGTCTGTAGTTTTCCCATGGTTTATAGGCGTTTGCCATTTACCTTTTGGGCCCATTTCTTAGTTAGGGTTTTACTGCTGTGAAGAGACACCATGACCATGTCAGAATCTAAATATACCCTACTGCTTTGAGGGAGGGTATGAGAAAAGTTTGTTTTTCCTTCCAACCTTTACAGAAGAAAATACATGCTCTGAGAATGGCTATATATCATACACTGGCTGTACATCTTGAAAAAATAGCAGATATTCACAGTGAGGTCCTGTTTTCAGTACAGCTCAGTTAACCTAAAAGTCCTCCGTTTTTCTTTGCTGTTTTTTATTGTTGTTTTGTTGCAAGTGTCTTTTTTACTGGAGTGGCAAGCATGATCCTGGAATGCTTGTCATAACATGAACATGACGTATTGTCACTAAGCCCTAGTCAGTGGTATAGGTGCAGCTCCTCAGACCACAGTGTTGCTGCTGGCAGGCTGTGATTATTCACTTAAATGATGTCCTGCTAACAAAACTTTGCTTATTACCTAACTGGGTTATGACTAAGCTCTCCCAGGTGGTTGTTTCTCATACAGCCCAGCAGTGCTGTTTTCCGGTAGCCTGCCTCTTTTATACGGTTACTGTTCTGCACCTTAGCACACCAGTCTACACTGACATTTTTGTATGTTTAGAGCCAAGGTCCCAGGAAAGAATGAGAGAGTCATGGACCAGAATCTTGGAGGTGACACACACACTCTGTGGTTCAGAAATGAAGGGGAAATGGTGGCACATTATTTTAACCAACTTAGATGCTGAGGCAGGCAGATCTCAGTGAATTCAAGGTCAGCCAAATACACATAGTGAAACCCCTCTCTGTTGAAAGAAGAGGTTTAAACATGCAGGTCATAGTCAGAAAATAGCTGGTACTCACTGTTGTAGGCCAATGAAAGTTTCAGAAGATAAAGTGGGCATTATGAAGCAAGGCCTTTCAGTTTGGTTAAGAAACATTGGTTTAGAGGCTTTCATTTTCTCAGACTAAAAGAATTTCAGTTTTGGTAAGTCTGCAGTAGAAGCATGTCATTAGAACTTGTTCTGACTCCAAGATGTGGGATACCATGGTAAAATATAGGCGTGGCCCAGGGGTGATGCAACCCCAACCCACATTTTCACAAGGAGATCTCAAGCCAGATTAGTTCACACTGTTAGAACCCAGGTCCCAGTAATGGGGTGTGGGGACGGGGTGCGTCTTGTTGGGGGTGCCCCTGAGTAGACACTGGCAGCATAGGAGTGGAATGTGTCCCCTTAATTTGTCCCTGCCTTGAAAGAATCACGGCTTGGTAGGCTAGGGTTTGGATCTTGGGCCTCGGCACTCACAATTAATGTGAAAAGAGGCAACTGTTATAATGAGGCAAGAACGTTTTTTTATCAGAGGGAATCATTGGGAGAGGTAGGACTGTCTGTAGTAGCTGTTCCTGACTCAGTGTATGGCAAATTAAAACAAGAGCAGTTGATGACCACTTTAATCCCTGCACTCAGGAGATAAAGATGGACTCTGTGACTTTAAGGCCAGCTTGGTCTAAATAGTTAGTTCCAGCACAGCCATGGCTATCTCAAAAAAATAAAATAAAATAAAACAAAATAAAAAGAATAATTGAACAGAGTGTGTCCATAAATAAGGAATTACAAGCTTGTTAATTTCAGGGTCTATTTTTTTTAAGCTATATTTGTGGTCTTGACATCCAGTGAAAGCTCTGGATGGAAAGGCTCTCAGAATGTGCTACACATTTCAGTGTCTTACCTGTTTTTAGGGATCGCCTGTAGAGCCCCCCAATTCTTTTAAAGACATAAATTTTGTAGTCACTTTGCCTAGATTTAGTGAAAAGATAGCAATCCTGGTATCTCAGGACGTATTTGCAGGCCAGAGGATGATCAGTAATGCTTGACATACAGATCCATTAGAAGAGGAGTGTTCGTGTATATGAGAGCTGTGTGGGAGGGTTTGAGGAATTTATCTTCTCTCCAAAGCTCTTTAGTCACTACTCTTTCTCTTACATTGAAGATGATTGAGTATATGACATGTTCTCTAATGGATAGACTAAGGAGCTTCAAAGACCGTCTGCAGTGCAGACCTCACCATAGTCTTGGACAGAGTTTTCTTACGACCTACCCTGCTGTAGAAAGGGAGAGAAAAGGATACTGCTTATAAATGAAACATAGGAGATTAAACTGTATTGAACAGAATGGCTCCAAGTCCAAGGACACAGACATGGCTGTGACACCAGAGCTCCAGGGGCAGAGCTCAGTGCTGTAGAGCTTCCCTTTGGAAGGACCCTGCTTGGCTTGGTACTGTAGATGTAAGATGAGGTTGGACACTTTGGTGCACAGCAGACTTGTGAGCTTGAAAACTAAAGACTCACAGCTTCTCCATCGAGTGGGTTCCAGATACCATTTATTTTCTTTTACTTAGTGCACACATTGTGCAGACCCACTCTGAGCCACTATTGCAGAACTGTGTGTGTTGAGGGGTTGGTTCCACACAGGACTGCTTCTGTATACTCTAGTGTAGACGGGATGTATTCTACCTCTCTGAGTAAGACAAGTGGGATGGGATAAGAGGAGCAACACAGAATAGCTACATCTGTTTATATGTTTATGCATAATAGTCTAGCTCCTGAAGAACGAAAGGAACTTGTTCCTTGCTGCCTCCACAAGTATTTCAAAATTAAAGGATGGGTTTCCATGCATTGTTTACTTTGGAATAGTGAGTAACAGGTTGAGGGAGTTGTTTGTTTATATTGTTTTTTTGAGACATGGTCTCATGTACACCATGTACCTCTGCCTGTCCTGGAACTCACCACTATGTAGCCCAGGCAGGCCTCCAGCTCACTGAGATAGATCTCTCTGCCTTTGTCTTCTGAGCAATGAAATTAAAGGTGTTTGCTAACATGCCCTGGAAACACACACACACTCGCACACACACTTTTATTTATATGCATTGGTGTTTTGCCTGCATGTATGTCTGTGTGAAGGTGTCAGATTTTGGAGTTACAGGCAGTTGTGAACTGCCATGTGGGTGCTAGAAATTTGAACCTCGGTCCTTTAGAAGATCAGTGAGCGCTCTTCAGCACTGAGCCATCTCTCCCGCCCTGTAGAGGTGCTGTGAGGAGGGTGAGTGGCAGTGTTTTCTCAGCACTGTGTAAACGAGAGCACTGTGAGGTAATTAATTCTGAAAGGGAGACTTCTGGTAGTAAGATTTTTGTCTTTAAGCTAAATAAAAATGTCCCCTAGAGTAACGAATCACACACTCAGTGTGTGCTGTGGGTGGAAGCCAAGGCCTGGCACATACTAGGTACATGCACTGCCACTGAGTCATATTCTTAGCCCTAAACAAAAGTTTTAAGAAAGATGCATTGTTTTGAGTTGTGTCACACGTCTGCATGTAGGCATGCACACCCGAACCTGGACGGGGTCTGAGAACCCAACTCGGGGCCTCAGGCTATACTGCCAGCCAGTGCTCTAACCACTAAGCCATCTCTCTAGTCTCCTGAGACATGCCAGTGGCGGGAGCCACCTGAGTTCTAGGTGCCCTTAGGAAGGCAGTAAAAGACCCTGCTGTCAGGCTGTTGATTCAAGGCTTGGGGACAGAGGGCTGTCAGGTTTGCAGCCCCTTGACTCTGAGTGCTTGTTGCTTCCGCCTCCATAATACGAAAACTTTTAAGAATCTAAAAATTCCCAACAGGCACTTGAAAGATTAATTATTTTCAACTTTTGGATTACCAATATTTGACTTATATATTAAAAACATGATCAATAAACCAAAGGGTTGTTATAGGATCTGCATACTGATATGTTTGCACAGTTGTATATAGCCAGTGAGCACAAAGCATGTAGTTAAGATTTCATAGAATGTTTGGTTAGCTCCATAGAAACCAGACAGAAAGACCATTTGTGAAGTTTTGAGCAACATAAAACAAAGTACAGACAGGTGTACTCAGTCTGTTTAAGTGTGGACAGGTGTACTCAATTTATTCTTGATCTCAATGCTAAATAATTTTTTTATTAAATGTTTTGTTCTGAGCTATTCCATTGACCATGCTTGAAGTATCGTATTGATGGAGTTTTGATAAGCGTAAATACTCATAACACATTGTACTCAAGATTATTAATATATCCATTGACCCAAAAAGGTTTTTCCTTTATCCTTGTCTCATTTGTTTTAACATCTTTTTAAAAATCACCTGAAACTGAACTTTAAATTATGTCTGTGCAAAGTGTCTTAGGTTCCAAATAATTCCATATTAAAACAAAGCTGAGCCACCTCTCCAGCCCTTAATTGTTTTTTTTTAAATAGACATAAAGTGGCAGATACATGATTTGCAAATACCTTCTTTCAGCAGTGACAGACTTTTTCTATAATTGAACTTTGTGTGCGTGTGTGGTGTGCGTGTGTGCACAGGTAGGGTAAGTGCTTGTAGAAGCCGTAGACAGACAGTAGGTGCCTTCCTTGATCACTCTCCCACGTTTTTGAGACAGGGTCTTGCAATGAGCATGGAACTTGTTGGTTGGCCTAGGCTGGCTCCAAGGACCACCTCCCTTTGTCTCTCGGTGCAATATTGCAGACAGGAGCCACTCTCCCAGGTGGATGGCATTGTCACCCAAGTCTTCACTTACAGGTACTTTCCTCACTAAGCCGTTTCTCCCACCCCTTGTTGAACCTTTATTTTCAAATAATTATAAATTCACATGCAGTTACCCAAAGTACAGAGAGTTCCTGTGAACCCTACCTCTCCAGTTTTCCAGATGGTCACATGCAAGACTAGAGCAGTATCTCCGCCAGGACCCTGTTGGCGATGCTTTTGAGACAGACTTTATCTCCATGGGCTCTTCTTCTTGTTGCTCATCTGCAGCCACATCCTCTGGTCCTGCTCCTTGAGCGACCTGCCTTCCCCGAACCTGTTCTTTATTTCAGCAGTCTTCTCCTGTTAGCCGAGCTGTGTAAAGGAGAGAAAGTGGTGTTCTTTTTGGGACTGAACCGGAGAGTTTTAGGGTGTTGCAGACATCAGTCATTTATTTGTCTTTGTCTCTCGGTGGCCCTCCCATGGCATAGATGTACCAGTTTGTTACATGGTGTTTCCTGTTTCTTCCCCCTTCTCTTCCTCTCCCTCACCTATTGTGAATAAAGGTATTAAAAACCTTTGTACAGAGGTTTTAGTGTGAGTATATGCTTTCATTTCTCTGGGTAGGTACTTAAGAGTGAAGTTACTGGATCCTGTGGTATTTTTATAATTTTTTTTTTAAAGAGGAAATGTCTAAGGTGTTTCCAAAGCTCAAGTACTGTTTTTTATTCAACAGTAGTATATGACTGCTTCCACTTACCTAGATTCCACATCTGGTACCATTCCTCTCTTTTAAGTCTTTCTGGTCAGTGTGTAGTCATCTTGCTATAGGTGTTTTGGTTTTGGTTTTTTGGTTTTTATTTTTAGGGTTCACAGACTTTATTGATTCAACAATGAACAGCAAAGAAAATGTTAAGTATCACTCAGGGGGCTTTATGTAGACATGAATGGCACCTTGTGAAAAGCCTTGCTATAGTTTTAATGGACATTTCCCTGTTAGCTAAAGATGCTGAGCCTATCTCCGTTTCTGCTTAATGGGCTGTGTATCTTTGGTTATATGTCAGTGTCTGTCCATATTCTAATCAGATGATATCTGTTGTTGAATTTTGGCAGTTTCAGATATATGGTCCACAAATACTTTCTACCATTCTGTCAATTTTCTTGTTTATGATGCAGAACAAAACAAAAATTTAGCTGTGATACAGGCTCGTTTAGTCTCCACTTATGGATCGTGTTTCTGGTGTCTAAGAACTCTACCTTGTCTTCCTCCTAGATATTTTCTGCTCCACTCCCAACCTTCTCAGTAAGTTCTCTGGGACAAATGTCTGTAACAACGCCTTAGAAGACACACTCCGGTGTCTGGTAAGAAGGAGGTTGAAGCACAGCACCTAGTTTTGCTTGTTAGGTGGTGCAGCTTGGCTGGGTTTCAGAAGTCTCCATGCTTTCTTCATTGCCTTTCTTTTGGTTAGAGAGGCAACACTCTCTGTCTGTGCCCACTGGTATTTCTTAGTGCTGGAGCAGCCAGATTTGGTCCCAAGAAAGTCAGAGGATTCACCACCCTATCCAGAGAAACACTACTCAGTTTGCTTTCTAATCTCTACCTTGAAGAGTCTGTGGCTGGGGCTTAATGGTAGGCTTTGTATTATTTTACACACACACACACACACACCACACACACACACACACACACACACCACATATACAGTGAAAACTGTGGATGCACCTTCTTCCTGGAAGCAGAAATCAGTAGTTTTCTTTGCAAATTGAATACTGCCAAACAGAAAGATACACAAATTAACATATAGATATTCCAAAAGAAATAAGTGGTGTTTGAAATTAACTCATAACTAGATGAGTACAGAAGCCATCTGACTGACACAAAGGTTCCAGGAGAAATAAAGAGAATACACAGTATCTTTTAGTAATCTTTCTGTGTTAATTTTCTTTTTAACTAAAATTTTGAGGAATCATACTAACACATATTCAGCAAATGCCTATTTATCTATCTATGCATCATCAGAAGACCAGTCATGTCACCTTCCCTGGTATATTCTACAAAAGCTTTTGTTGTTTGCTTTTGATTGGCAGCAAGTTTCAAAAACTTAGTCCCCATCCAAACTTGTGGTTTTTCTTAACCTTTACTGCTCTTCATCTTGTGACATGTATAGAGCAGTGAAGCCCTGGTTTCAGCTGGACATATCCACCAGACTCGTATTGGTAGCCATTTTTCAGAACATTGTTGGTTATGGGTATGCCATCGCATGAGCCATTGCTGCCATTTGTAAGGTAGAGAACACTGTCCTTGCAGAGGCTCACAGCTCCTTCAGCTATCGGGGCCTGGAAATACCATAATCCTTTGAGTCCACTAAGTGTTTAGGGTTAGCTCCAGCAGGACAGACCTTGCTTCTTAAAAACAATGAGCCAGTCCTCAGTACTTGAGAGGCAGAGGTAAGTAGATGGATCTCTGTAAGTTCAAAAACAGCCTGGTCTATATAGAGGGAGCCTATCTCAAAACAACCAACAAAAACAACCAAACAACAATCAAAAGAGTACATTTAGAAACCAAATACAGAACCATAGCCTTTACTTAAAACCCAGGGCTATTATCTAGATCCTTGCATTTTAAGAGAGTAACGGCTTCAATGCCTGCTAGGGTGCCATTTGTTAGTTGTTATTGTAGATAGTCACACAGTGTCCCAGTTGGTTCAGCCCACATTTGTTGTTGAATGGATCTCTTCCCTATCACCTCACAAAGGTGGAGGAGGAGAACGGAAAAAGAAACTTGTTCTAGGCTTTTGGATTTTGGGAATAAGGAGAAGGGGTTTTGGACCCTGAAGTCTGCTCATTAGCAGGCCTTGCCACAGCAGAAGCCCCTGGCCAGCCTCAGTTCTCCTAGTTAACGCAGGAGGAGATGCAGTAGGCCTGAATTTGCCAGCTGTGATTGTTTCCATTGTAAAAACAAAAGTAGCTATTGATTTAATCCTGTTACATGGTGTTGATCTTAGAAATCATTGGATTCATGCTAGGATTTGGGGTTTAATCCTGTAAGGATCAGACTTTCTCATCTTATTTATCCTAAGTCCTCTTTAATCTTATTAATTATGGCCAGGCTATTTTCCCAAAGGGCTAGTACATGCCTAGGTGTGTGGGGGTGTATATAAATGCAGGTGTGTCTGTGTGCACATGTGTGCATGTGTGCATGTGCGTGTGCGTGTGTGTGTGTGTGTGTGTGTGTGTGTGTATACAGCTATTTTTCTAAGACAGCCATGCCCCCCTTTCTGTCTCTGAAAGAGAGCTCGAGCTTTCTCATAAAGAGCTGTAGCGCCCTTCACAGGTCTCCACAGCAGCATTGCCATTGTAAGCATGATGTCATTTCTCTATTCACACACCTAGGACTAAAGTAGGTCTTGTCACATTTCTCGAGAGGGGCTCCAGTCTTAATCCTGGATTTTCTGAGAAGGCATATGGTATTCTGCTGAAGGACGTGTGTGTGTGTCTGTGAGTGTGAGTGTGTGTGTGTGTGTGTAAATTTAGAGACTCTTAGTGAGAAATACTAGTTGAGTTAATTAAAAGTGTGATACCATTCCATTCTCCTGTGGTAGAACAGAAAACCAGTTCTTGACTTTTGACCTTCATGCTGAAATATGTTGAATATGTTAGGAAGCAGAAATACACATTTAGTCATGGGGCTTTTGTACTCACTTTGCAGACTCTAACTGAATGGCATGTTCGTTCTACTCTCTATTTCATTTTTTTCTTTTCCAAAGGATATTATTTTTCACCCCAGTGATCAAAATGACAAATTATAAGCAGCCACAGATTATTATTATTTGGGAGGTGGGAACTTTCATACTTGAATTGGCAATGTCATGATTGACACAGAACTACTGAGTGTGCAAATGGTGCAGGCCCCCAAGTTCTGGGATGCTAGCACTCTAGTTACTACAGAGGAGCACCAGTGTTTGTGTGTAACTAGCTTGTCCTCATTATGCAGGGGTTGTTTGTTTGTTTTGTTTCTTAACTGGGAGGAGGCTGCCACAGTAGTGTGTGGAGGTCAGGAACAATGTACAGGAGATGGTTTCCACTTGTGGATCCTGGGGGTCTACCTGGGGCAGGCTTGGTGGCAGGTGCCTCACCCACAGAGCCTTCTTGCCACCCTGGTATGCAGTTTCCAGCAGGGATGTCTAATGCAAAATTTTGGAATGGCTGTAAGATGGTGGTTTGATGTTTTAGGTAGAATATTACATGACTTAAGGGTAAGAATGTCTTATAATAATCTTATGACTTAAGATTTCCATATATACAAAGTATGCATAGCAAACTGGCTGGGCAGGGGCGAGGGAGCCTTTATTTATTTTTATTTATTTTTCACTGAATTGGGTCGTTTCCCCACCCCCTTTTAAAGACAGCATCTCACTAGGTAGCTGGCCTTTGTCTTGTGCTCCTCCTAAGAGTTGGAGCCACTTACTTGCCTACAGTGTCATTGAGGCATGTGCCTATGAATGTTTACCCTGCTTATTTATTTAAAAGGAAATTAAGGTAATTTCTTTATCAAAAAGAGAGCTGAATCTAGTGGATTCTCTAATGCTGACATCATTATCTTGAAAAGTAGAAAGAAGAATCTAATTATATAAATGAGGAAAAACCTAGGGTTAAAGGACCTACTTTAGGTGGAGGGTAATTGTATGGGGGGTGTTAGTTTCTAATCCTCTTTGGGTATGCTCTGTATCAGGCCTTCACAGAAACAGTCAGTGGAGCAGCTCCTTTATCATAAAGGGAATTTTAATTTAAAAATGTTCTTGCATCATGAGCAGAGTAAGCGACAGACAGCTACACTGGGCATTTATCTCCTTCAAACCACATTACCAGTAATTGCTGCATTAAATCAAAGTCAGAAGAGATTACAGGTCTGAATAGAGCAAGGGGCTGGTGCCAACCCAAGGGTTCCCACACTGCTCCCCTGCTGCTGTCAGCCCTGCCCCTCTCTCAGGTAATGAGAACTGCCCTGATGTCTGACTGTGCGTCTGCACTGTAGGATGCACGGTGAGGGATGCAGTCTGGGAAGAGGCAGCCACACTTCTGACACCCTACAGTCCCTCTTTTGGTTAACTCTATATCGGTGCTTCTCATTTATTTGATACTACAAGGTAAATAAGAGGCATAAAAAATTGTTTTCCTCTCTAAACTCACATGTAGGTAATATTCCCTCCTTCCTAAATGATCAGAGACGATGCTGAGGATTATCACTGTGTGCTGAGCTTGTTTGTGCAAGTGTGAGGGTCTTTGGTTACCTTCTTCCAGGAAGATTCAAGGCAGAGAGACAGCACCTCCCAAACGCAAGGCCGAGAGCCTTAATATTTGACTCCATCTACTCTGGCCTCACAGCCCCAGTCTCCAGCACACACTCTGCTTTAGACCATTCAGAAGTTCTGCTGGGTGTGGGGGATACTCAAGGAAGATAGACTGTCCCCTCTTCTCAGGATTGGAGTAACAGGAAGTGTGTACAACAGAATGAAAATGTCTCGTGCAAGTGCAGAGGAAGGGTCTGGCAGTGACACCACCTTGGTGATTAGTTCCAGAGCAGCCTGTCTGTTCTCCTCTGCTTACATCTGACATTTATTCTAATTTCCACCATGGCCTTTATTTCATTCCAAGAAGACAGGTTGATGCTTTCCCATTTCTCTTTGCCAAGATAACTGACTTAAAACCTCAGCACTGAGAAGGGTAGGAATCAAGTCTTATATTGATAGTTGTGCTGAGGTGTGATCAATGCACAATCAGTGATGTATACATGACAAAGTCACAATCACACCTGAGATAACTAACAGATTACAGAGGATTCTCCAAGTCCTGAGTGACTTCCCTGTGGAGCATATTAGCAAGTAACCAGGGATTTGCTTTCCACCATTGCAGATCAGTTTGCACTTTTAGAATTTCACAAAAATTTAACCATACAGTAAAACCCTCTATGACTGGGCTTCTTGTACCTGGTACCATGATTTCAAGATTCAGCTCATGCACACTGAAAGTTCATTCATTTTTTTTAGCTGCTGAGTCGTGGTGTTCATTCGTGACTGTGGCAGTCAATGTGCTAAGCATTGTCTCTTGGTGGGTGTTTGGGTTGTTTGTACCTTAGGGTTTGTACAGGTGTGTATATGAATATAAGTTGCTATTTCTCTTCGGTAAATATTAATACTAGCAAGTAGACTGGGTAGGTTATATGAAAGGCATATGGTGATATTTTAAGAAGTACTGACTCTAGGTCAGTTGTACAATTTTCTTACGTATTTTGGTTTAAAGCCTGCAGTGGTTTGAATATGCTTGACCAGGGAATGGCACTAATGGGAGGTGTGGCCTTGTTGGAGGAAGTGTGTCATTATAGGTGTGGCCTAGCTGCCTGGAAGCCAGTCTTCTATTTGTCTTCAGGACAAGATGTAGAACTCTCAGCTCTTCCTGTACCATGCCTGCCTTGATAATAATGGGCTGAAATTCGAATCTGTAAGCCAGCTACAATTAGATGTTGTCCTTTATAAAAGTTGTCTTGGTTATGGTGTCTGTTCACAGCAGTAAAACCCAAACTAAGACAACGTCCTTTATCAAATACATACTTTAGAAATGGTAACTTTAACTTGTGGCTTGTTTTCCACCCACAGTGCCCATTGGTGATGAAAAGTTTTAATGTAGTCTGGTTTGTTGGTTTGTTCTCTTGTGGCTTGCTTTTAGTCTGTTTGGTGCTAGGGCTCAGCCCACGGGCCTGGCCCATGCTAAGCATGCACCCTACCACCTACCAACACCCATAGGCTATGTCATAGCTCTGAAATCTTGCCCATTTCAAGGAATTTTACTCCTGGAGTGTATAGTTTCATGTTTTGTGTTTTAGGCCTGTGATCTAATTTTCTGTATGGTACAAGTGTGCACATCAGTTGGTTGTTACCACATGTGGCTGTGCTGATGTCCAGTTCCAGATATTCTAATACTGTTCTATCACTGAGTTGTCTTTACACCTCTGAATGTGTTTCTGGATCTCTCTTCCTCATACCCACCCCATACCAATATACTCATTCTTGTAGGGATCTGAGTATTATAGAGTCTGGCAGTCTGAGAAAAATGTTAAGTATCACAATGTCTACAGGGAAGTTAATTACAATCCCTGTATAGAGCATGGATCGCTCAAGACAGTGGAAGAATACGCTGTGCACAGACTCTTTGTTCTAGGACAGGAAGTCAACTCAAACTGGTCTGTACACTGGGTATAATCTCAATCAGAATACCAGCTAGTTTTTTATAGAAATTGACAAAGCTATTGTAAAATTACTATGAAAATGTCAAGGATTTGGAATAGTTAAAATAACTTGGAAGGGAAGAAGGGCTTATTTTAGTCTACAGTGTCAGAGATTTTAGTCCACAGCCATTGGCTACATTGCTTCTGGCCTGTGATAGATAGAATGCTATGGTAGAGAGCTAGTACATGAACAAAGCAGTCCATCTTGTAGAGGATAGGAGGGAGGTGTGGTGCAGGGATAAGATACAGTTACAAGGATACACTCCACTCACTGGTCTGTTTCCTCCAAATGGCACTGGTGCATAGTACCATTCTATTCCAAAAGGGAGGGATAAGACAGTGACAAGAAAAAGTCAGACAGAATCAAGACTCTGTCAAGAGGATGAACATCAAATCCTGTAGCCCCTGTCTGGCATTTCAGGCATGTGCTTTTGTGATACAAGATCAGAGGCAGGCAACCCTGTCCCTTCAGCATGGCTACCTCAAGGGTCCTCTCTTGGGTCTAGCTGCCCCTAAGTGCTTTTTCTTTGGGAAAGATTTCATATTCCTAGTCATCTTTATCTTCTGGGTCTCCATTATATCTACTCCTCTTCTCTCATAGCTTTACCTACTATCCTCTTTTGTAACCTTGATAAAGGACTTTATGATCCCAGAACTCTTTCTACACACCTGCAAAACCAATATCACACATATGACAGCAAAACTCCTCCTAATTTGAGTAGTAGAATTCCAGAACCAAAGAACTGAGTTTTCTAAATGCCTAGATGTCTGAATTTGGGAAACATTTCCTAAGTGGTCCTGTGTGAACGGGGGACCTCTATGACTCTCTCTTCTCAAGTAGGCCGGTCTTTCAAATACATACACGTTTATACTCTTGAGGTAGGTGACATCTGGCCAATTTGTGAGATGCCTCTGGGGCATCTTTCTTGTTGCTCTGGTGCCAGGTTTATTTTCCATCTCTTCTGCAGACATACTTTTTGAGACCTTAACTTTATGCAGACTCTTTTGTTGGCCAAACTACAAGCTTTAAAAATCCTTGTGTTCTACATTTTACCTCTGATTTTTAGTTTAAAACCAGCTAAAAAGCAGTTAGCAATACTCATGTAATACTCTGCATATTGGGCTGCTTTGGAATTTATTCTACCAGATTAGTCGGTAACCTTTAAATAAGCCTTTCACAGTGTCTCAGGACACAGAATGTAGTTTCTCTTGATAAAGTAACATGAGTGATCTCTAGTCCAGTTTCCAGAGAGTTGGTGTGTCATCTGAAACCACAGGGAAACAGTCTTTCCTGGCCATATTTCTGTGGCATCCTGTCTTCTGGCTTCCTACCAAGAGTTGCACAGTAAGCATAGTTGTTAATTTCTCTAATCTGTTACTTTCTTTAATCTATTCCTTTATATTCTTTGATTTTACTTTTATATGTATGGGTGCTTTGCCTGTGAATGTTTGTGCATTATATGCATGCAGTACTTGCAGAGGTCAGAAGAGGGCATCAAATCCTCTGGAACTGGAGTTACAGACACATCAACTGGAAATCATACTCTGGACCTCTGAAAGAATGGCCAGTGCTCTTAACCACTGAGCCATCTCTCCAATCCCTAACCTGTTTCTTCAGACTCTTCTAAATTTCTTGATAAACCAGCCTCAAAGAGGGTTTGGAGATAGAGTACTTTAAAATTGTCAACTTAACAGAATCTACGATTGGCGTGGGATAAAATTTTCAGTGAGGGATTGTCCGACAGATTTGCCTATGCACATGTCTGTGGGGATTGTCTTGATTGTTACTGAGTTGTGAAGTCTTGCCTGTTGTACGTGGCTCCATTCCCTAGGGTTGGTCCTAGATTGTGTAAGAATGGAAGAAGTGAGCTGAGTACAGTATTCATACATCTATTATCTTTCTGCTATTGATTGTGGATGTGACTAGATGCTTCAGGGTTTGCTGCCTTGACTTCCCACAACCTCTGTGATGGGTTCTAATCTATAATTGTGAGCCAAATAAACCTTCTCTTCCCTAAAGAAACTTTTTGAGTCAGTATCAATGACCAAAGGTTTTCAATTTCATAGTCTTGAATTAGGGATTCTCAGAGTACACCAATTTAGAGAGTCAACACCCCGAAAATCACTGTCAACTTGGCTTACAGCTGACTGGCCATGCCTTTCATTCCTGAACAAGATGTTGTGTCCCATATGCCGGTTTTGTTATTACCCCCATTCTTTAATGCTGTGTGTCATGCAGAGGCGTGCTTCTACCCTTCGTTGTGTTCTGTTCTGGTAGGCATCATTTCTAGTCTTTCTCTTGGTATAGAAAGCTCCACCATCTTAGGCTAGAACCAACAGAACTTTTCCTGCAGATAGTGGTACAAGCTTCTGGCTCTGTGCTGTTTATCTGCCCTTCTGTGGGCACTGGGGACAGCTTTGCTCACAGTGTGTTTATTCACTTAGAATGCTGCTCCACTCTCAATCCCTCACTCTTCCCGTTTTATCTACCAAACTTGGTAAGTTTAATTGTTGTCTATGGACTATTCCTAGTCTTCCTCCCCCAGGAAAATGAGGGGGTGACAGTAGAGAACAGCGGGTTGCTGATGTATTTGACTTTATCCTAGCTGTCTTCAACTAGATGTGGCCTTCATCACATGTAATCCAGTGTCCCTTACTTTCTCTCCCCTGCACTGTCAGCTCTTTGGGAGCCTTCATACTTACACCATGCTGGGTGCTTGATGTGTTGCTGTGAATGGCGATTGGCTGAATGAAGAAGATAAGGATGGGTGAGCTAAAGCAGGTCTTATGCTTTTCTTCTCACTGTGATCAAAAGACCTGGAAGAGCATGTGAACAAGGGAAGGGTTTATCTGGGCTCTTGGTTTGAAAGGAATTGTAGTTTGTCTTGGCTGGAAGGAGCTGGGGTGGGAATGGCTCAGCCTTGATGGCAGACACTTGTAGCAATGACTTATACTAACAACTTACAACAGTAATTTTGAGAATGGTACGAGACAAAAGGATAGGTCTTGTCCTTAAGCAAAGATCTAATACAGGTATACCCAGGATCACATAGGAGGTGCCATTATACTCAGCAGATGATCCTTACTTGACACGAGGAAAAGAACTGTTTGTTGTATAAGAAGTTTAGCTGGAGAAGACAAGGACGGACCACTGATTGTGCCAGTGACTGTCCTGTGCTTCCCACCTGGGCTCAAGGCAGAATGTTTTAGTGAGATTTAAATGCAAGTGTGGTTTCTACTTTTGATTTTGACCCACCTAGCACCAGTGCCACAGACCAGCACCTTGAAGTAGAGAGTCTTCCTGGTGAGTGCAGCCACAATTTCTGAATCGCATTCTCTTCAGCCTTTGCATGTTCTTAGTGACATACATCACTAAGGAATGTGGGGTGCAGAAAAGTAGCAAATGCTTTCTGTGTTTGGGCTCTTATAAGGACTCTGGGGCCCCGCTTCATCTTGTGCTGCCTGCTTTCTAGAAGTCAGGATTCCTTAAGATTCTCTCTGAGTGTTTCTACCCATTTCCACCCTTCTGTTACCTGTTTTAGTTTGGTTTGGTTTCACCTCAGACCTCACCTGTCCTTTGCAACCAGGCTGTTTCTCCTAGTTTCTCTAGTGCTCCCCATGGTGCCTTCTATAGAGTAGATGTGATTGGGGGATCTCGCTGTCTTATGCCATGCTGGCCTTCAACTCTGATCTTGCCTCTGATTTTCAGTAGCTGGGGTTTATAAGCATACTCCATCACACTCAACTGTTTTAATTATATTGAATTGGTTTATTTTTGATCCTCATGGAAATGCAGTGCTGGCAGGCTAGAGATAGTGTATTATTTTGTATGGCCCTTGCAGTTTGTTTGATTGATTTTAGGTACATGCTGTACCTGGAAGATCATCTCTAGATATGTCAATGCCAATTTGAACCTTAAAGAAAAATTTCTCCTGAATACCCTTGCCCTTAGCTTGGATGGTGTAGGAGGAAAAGGCTGCACTGGTTTGGTTGGGAGCTGGCCATACCAGCTCAGGCCCTCACTTACCTCACTAACCCCATGAAGGCTTGTCCTAGCAGGACTGGCTCTGTCTCAGTGGATGAGGAGGCCTCACACTGAAACAAAATAGAATTGTTATTTTGAATCTTTGAATGTTTGTCCCAAGTGGAGGATTTTTAAAGAGGAATAGTTTTTGCCTGCTGTGTCTTTACAGCTGTTTATTTTCACCTTTTGTACCTTGTGTATTATTTTCTAAGGACTACTTAGTTCTGATTGTAGATGAAAGCCAACTCCAGCTTGCTGTGGTCTGTCATCTAACCTCACACCTGTCTCTGTTTGTTACTGCTTTTAATATCGGTTACAGAAATATGTATGCACATGTGTGTGCAAACAATGGTGGGGTGGGGAAAGCCGCTTCCTAAAAGGAGAAAAGCAACTGCTTCTCTGTATTGACCTCGCCACCCCCACCTCTTCACAGGCAGCCACAGTTAATCCCTCCAAGTTTGACTGGAACAGCTGAGAGCACGCCCCACATATTTGCAGGCCTCCAGTGTACTCATGTTGCTCAGAGTTGGGGCCACCTTCCTCTTTTCTAGCTGATCCTGCCAGCTGTCCTCCTCCTGTTAAAGCAGGAGGGAGCTGTGTGTTAAATGATACAGAAACATACAGTGTCATGAAAGGGACCCTTTACTGCATGTATCAGTGTGACTTTTTTTCTGCCAGTTCTTTCTATGGCTGGGCTTTATGCTGTTAATCCTAACACCTGTCTCCACCGGAGACAGTGAGAAGGAAGGGTGTGTGTGTGTGTGTGTTTGCGTGCACACGCACGCGCACTGCTGCCCAAGGGAGGACTAGAAAAATAATACAGTCCCATTTGCCTCCAATGTCCTAGGTTGGGAGCATTCCCTTTGACACACAGCCTGGGACATTACATTACTTCGGCTCTGGATGCCTCGTGTTTCTGCCCTTGTTTGTTGCTTTAAGGAGCCCGAGGTCTCTTCCCTGGTTGTCATCTTCTGCCTCTTGTCTTTCTGGTGGAGTTGTCAGTTAAAAACCAACCCTTAGTGCTGTCTTTAGTATGTACAGCTAACTTAGTTGGAATGTTTTGCTTTTCTTTGGACATCTTTTGTATGAATCCTGTTGCTCTGAACTAAACTCTGACTTCGCCAGCTGAGCCAGCACACCTGTCTGTGTAGACGGGGAAAGTGGGGCAAGGAATTTTTTTTTTTTTTTTTGAGGGTGCTTCTAGTTCCCTTGGACAGAACACATCAGACTAGACAAAAACTTGAGCTGCTTTTTGTGCTGTCCAGATCTGGAGTCTCTCCCTCTGCTATGTATGGTGTATATTGTATGGATTATCAGTATCCTCTTGTCCAGGTAAGCTGGGTTATGATTCGTTTTTCAAACAATATTTGATTGACGTGAAAATTTTATGATAGAGGATACAGGTTTCCACTCCTGTGACATGGTGCATTTGGGCTGGATTTTTAAAAAAATTTTCCCCCTAATTTGCTGTAGCAAGAGATTTGATTTTAGTAGTGTTGAATAACTAGACAGAAGTGGTTAGCATTTAAGTATTAGAAATTCTGGAGCTTCAGAGAATGTATGTGCTGGATGGGATGGGCAGTATAAAAGTAATATTTATCATGTCACCATGATCTAATAAAGTTGAGGATCTCTGGAGGCAACTGAGAGGTACAGGTGGCAGTCTCCAGATGTAACTATTTTTCAGAAAGGTAATACATAATTGAGGCCATGCCTAGGCTATTTTAATTTGGTTTTAGCCTACCATTTCCAAATATTCTGTTGTAGAATTAGTGACATTTTCATTGTTAACTTGTTAAGATCCAGAACCAGAAAAGGTTAAGCCATTATAAAGCATATTGCATTGTGCAAATGCCCTTTAGTTGGCAGCAGTATGGGAGTGAATGGAGCAGAGTCCTGGGTTCTGGCTCCAGCTGGGGCAGCTATTCTATATAGCCATGCTTAAATAACTTCATTTTTATTGAGTCTTTGAGTTCTGAATTACAGATGTTTAATCCTTAATTATTGTCCTTTCTGACCTCATTTCTAGTAATTAGCACACCTAAGTTGCTGGTTGAGCAGAAATACACAGGGTTAAAAGAGATGGCCAGTATCTTAACCCATTGTAGGTAAACGTGCTTTTTTTCAAGCCTCTGGGCCTCAGTCCTGGAACCCTGTGGAGGTTGTGTTCCGCCTCTTCTTACCCATGTCCTGACATGTTGGTCTTGGTGTTTTATGGGCAGTACATAACCTGCCATGGGTTTTGATTTCTCAGCTGAAGTACAAGGCACATCACATTTGCCGTGACAAGGTTTTCAGCATTTATGAACTTTATCTGGGGACTGTTTCTCTACTGTCATCAGGGGTATTTCTTACAGCCTAAGGCTGGACATGTCATGAAACTAGACTAGAAGCCAATCTTCTTACAAGTAAATACTGGTGGGTCTGGATAAGTCCCAGCTGTGACCAGCTAGCAGTAACCACAAGCATTAAATCACTTGGTGGAAAAGTTCTCTTCAGACTATGACACAATTGAATAAAATTGTTGGCAGTGAAACTTTGATTCATCCGTGATAAGATGAATTGATGTGCTTTCAGTCTTTTTATTCCCTTGGATTTATTATTGATGAATATAGTGATTAGTGTTTTAAACCAGACTTTCCTGGCCTTGCTGTGTTTAGTGTTTTATTCCATTTAAATTAAGAGCTCGGCTGAGATGTTACAGTTAAGGGCACTCTCTCCATTCTGCCACACCAGTAAATTAATAGATCGAAAGAAGTTTTACAAGGAAAGATTAAAAACTATTTTATGAACTTATTTACTAATTTTATTTGATGGAACAGTTTTCATTGTGTTTGCAAATGAGCAATAGATGTTTTTTATACTTTCTTACAGTGACTATGAAATGCTTTTAAAGAAGTTTCTATTGGATCATAATACTTGTGTTATTTACTCAGAACTCATTGCATAATGCCTAGAGTTGTGTACCAATGCATTACACATGAGCATGCTTAAGGACAAGACTGAATAGCATTTTTTTAATGAGAAGATTCTTATCTATTTTTAATTGAGTATTTCTAGAATTTCAAATGTTGAGATAATGAGACAAAGTGAGTTCTTTTCAACCGAAGGTAATAAAGTGCCTGACCTTTGGTTGCTCTTAATGTTAATAAAATAATGCCTGCCTAAGAGCATGCAATTGAAATTTATTATTCTATTACTTCATGCAGAACCCAATCTGAACCAGGTCAGTTTAAAAATACAGGTAGGTTAAAAAGATAGAGGATTACTAGAGAAAGGTTTAAGAGACACATGAGGTTTTTTACCCACAAAATAAATATGTGTGTGTGTTAGGTAAAAAAATAAATTTACCTAAAATAATTCTTTGTCCTTCGTTTATTTAATTATTTTATTCTTTTAAACGGGATTGCACTATGAAACTTGCTGGCCTAGAGCTCAAATTCCATGTGTTTATTGACCAGGCCAGGCCCTGAAATTCTTGTGAAGGGTCTAATATTAAACACCTGTTACTTCTGACTGGAGGATAAAATGTAGCTATTGTTGCAAATTAGGAGTGTTGTTTATTGTCACAATTGGTACCTAGTGAACAACTGTTATAGACTACTACCCACTGCTAGTGAGGCCTTTAGAGGAAGAGAAAGCAGGGTATTAAAACATTGGAGATAGCTAAATGTACTGATAGAGGGTTTAGGACAGCCAAGGGCAGCCCAGGGATGTTTGGCTTATGGATGAGTAAAACACCTACACAAATGATACTATAGATACTGAGATGCACTTGCGTTTGCAAAGGACCAGAGAATGGATTAGTGCCCTCTTTGGAGTTCTCCAAGAAGTGACGATTCTGACCAGTAGTGACACACACATGATCATTCTTTAATTTCTCAGTCTGAAGTAGTCTATTAAATATTTTTGAAGCAACTACAATGTGCCAAATACTTTGCCAGACAAGAGAAACAGTGACAATCAAGCTAGCATAGTCTCTAGTAATTTAGTAATAAATACAGGGCATATTTTAGTATTAGAAAAAGTACATTTTTATTTTTAGTTTAACCATGTATTTTCTTGATAATTTAGTCGATACATTTGTTTACATTACATCCCTTTTAGTATTGATCTGAGAAATTTTTCAGAATTCTAAGAGAGTAGATATCATTTCAGTTATATAAATAACTCAAGTTGTTTAAGGTCGAAATATTACATGGTATAAATAAGTTACCTAATGCCAAATTATAGTTAATGAAGTAATATGTTTTAATTTGTCTGGCCTTACCAGGGTGTTAGTACATGTTTTAATGTGTCTTTCTAAAGGTTGGATCTGAAGGTACAAGAACTAAGTGTAAGGATTTTTGTATGTAAATAAACTTACAAGGTTTAAAACTGTTTTCAGATTCTACTCTCATCCTTTTGTTCTGAAATAGTCTGTCTGTATTGCACCCTGATTACAGAATTAAATCTCATCTACGTCACTAATATTGAAAGGAGAGTTAGAGCAAAGGAGGATATTGAAGTCATATCTTGAGATGCTGCTGGAAAGTATCCAGTATTAGGAGTAAATTGGCACTGAGAGTTATTGCAGGGGTGTGCTGTGAAGACTTTGTACTGCCGGGATTTCATTGCTGGAGGAAGTACTCTCTCTTTAATGTTGTTCTTCACTTAGGTGTTAAAGGCAGCCTGGGAAAGTATGAGCGAGCCCGCTTTTAGTCAGGGACTCTGGATCCGCCTTTATTGCATAAATGGTATATGGGTGGAAGGTAGGGAAGTTGAGTCACAACCACAAAATTATAAAGAGCAAAAGTATGTGAGGTGAGTTTTAGTTAGCAGGTATTCTGTCTACAATCTCAGGTACTCTAATAAAGGTTTAAAATATCTTTATCTCATCTTATCTTTTTGCATGTCTCTTCAGTTCAGTGTTCTGAAAGATACTGAAATAAACTTATAGATTGAAAATATTGCTAAATTTGTTCTTAGAATGCTTTCTTTTTAAAAAAAGATTTATTTATTTTTTTTATTTTATGCATACGAGTACACTGTCGCTGTCTTCAGACACACCAGAAGAGGGCATCAGATCTCATTACAGATGGTTGTGAACCACCATGTTGTTGCTGGGAATTGAACTCAGAACCTCTGGAAGAGCACTCAGTGCTCTTAACCACTGAGCTATCCCTCCAGCCCTCTAGTATTATTCTTTGATAAGATTTGCTTTGGCTATCCAAGGATCTTTGTGCTCCCATATGTATTTTAGGATTTCTCCCCCTGTGAAGAATGTCACTAAATTCTGAGGTAATTTCATTGGCTACTTTGGGTAATACCATTTCACTTGATGAAACCTTCAGATTCATCAAGATGGGGTGTCCTTTCATCTTATAGTATCTCCTTCAGTTTCCTTCTCTGGCATCTAATATTTTTGTTGGTTGGTTTTATTAGTGCCTCCTTATTTTCCTTCCTTACAAGAATAATGTGAATGAGGTTGTTTCCCTGGAAAAATCTCCACTCTTTAAGTGGGACTGAAGGCTCCACTTGTTTGCTGTAGCAGACCTGTAAGAGTCCCAGCTCCCCGTCCCTCCAGTGCTCTCCACGCCTTGCCTGCCACATGGAGTGACTGCAGCTAGTTCACCTGGGTTTCTCTTCGTGGAGCCTTGAAGTAGCCTTCTATTCTCCAAGATGTCCTTACCCTGACAACTTTCCCAGCCCTATCTGCTGTCTGGATCCCAGTTAGCCAACTCATTCCTGAGTGCAGACTTTATCTTGGCATCATCTATCTCATGGACATCAGTCTGCATGATCCCAATTACACCCTGAGCAGTCTGAGGATAGAAACTGCTTTATATCACATCCCAGTTCTTATCAATGCTTGGATGAACTGTGGTGCTGGTGATGTGCTTGTTGAACTCAGTAACTTAATCTGTCACTACCCACTATTTAGGCATACTGTGCAAGTAGAACGGAAGTATCTTGGTAGTTACTGAAGTACTATGAAAGCATTCTAGGGGCTGGAGAGATGGCTCAGTGGTTAAGAACACTGACTCTTCTTCCAGAGGTCCTGAGTTCAGTTCTCAGCAACAACATGGTGAAAAAGACAGTTGTTAAAAGAAGTACAAATGGCTAACAAATACACCAAAAAAAAAAAAAAAAAAGGTGCAATATTCTCAGCCATCAAGAAATGTAAATCAAATATAGAGATTTTTAGCTGTAAGGTGCACACGTGGAAGCTCATAACTGTGTACAATTAGCACTAATTTTCACAAAACCAGAGAGTACTTTTCCTCCTGTAGAAAAGTGGCAGGATGAGACATGTTTAGAAAAATTACTGGTAACAGTGAGATGCTTGGAGGATAGACCAGGGATGCCAGCAGAGGACTAGCTACCAAGCAGTCTGTGAGCGTGGGGTGGGCAGGTGGAAAATACAGAGGATTTACTCTCACTTGATGCAGCCTGGGATAAGGAGGAGCCACCTGTGGGTTGGATTTTGACCCTGATTCCTCAGCTTCCCTGCCTATCAGCAAGATGCTCAGTGTCACCTAGCTGAGTTTCCATCATCTCTCCAAAGAAGATCAGTGTCTCACCACAGTCCTGAGGATGTAGTGAGCCTGCTCAGAAGCCATCGCAGAAGTTCTTCAGAAGCAGCAGCTGTATTGCCTGCCTGCTGTGAAATCTACCCTTCCCCAATCAGACAGGTGTGCTAGAGTGCAGTCCTCACAGGAAAGCTCTCCTCTGCCTTGTCCATTGCGCTCACTTTTATATATATGCTCATTCATACCCCTCAGGGTCAGATGGATGCTTGGCATAAATACAGCAGGCACTCTGCTGCTCTGTGAATTGATGGTTCAGTTTTTGATTTAAAAATTGGTTTGTTTTGTGTGTGTGTGTGTTGAAGGGTATGCACATGTGTGCCACAGAACACATGTAGAGGTCAGAGTCTACTTGTGGAGGTTATCTCTCATTGAACATAGGTCAGGCTTGCTGATGAGTACTTTTACATGTTGCAACATCTCATCCCAGTTTTGGACTTTAAAAAACTGTGTGCCAGTTTTAAAGCAGAACTGATTGTTTGGGACAGAGTGAGGAATAGGGCCTCCGAGTTAACTGAAGCAGTGGAGTGAGAGCCAGTAACTGAGACAGGAAATACCTGACTCCTCTCTGCACAGAAAAAAAACTATTTTCACTGGGGTGCTGCTGTGAGGAGCTATGCACTTTGGGTGAATAAATTCCTAGTTGAACTAAAAAGAGATTGAGGATGGTACCTTATGCAGTAACAGCATTCAGAGGGCACAGAGGGGGGGGGGGGAAATGAACACAAGGTAAAAGAAAAATTAGGAAAGACTAGAATATTGTTCTCCCCTAGCCCCCTTTGAGGTGGGTAAACAGCTGAAGGAGCCTCACTGCCTGGAGTGCTGCCAACGACAGCTGTAGTCTGAGGACCAGCAACAACAGTACCCAGACTCCTATGTGGCTGAGGCTGGCACAGTGGCAGTAGATGAAGCACCATTTCAAGCTAAGGGTGAGTTTCCCAAAGTCAAGAATCCAAATGCCACCGAAATGTCAGAAAAGCCATGGCATGTCCATCGAATGTGGTCATCACCTGGAGATCTTAATTGACTCACTGAGATGAATTTCCATTGAGAACAGAGAAGAAAGGAAGCCAGAGTTCTGAAGACTGAAATGCCAAGGAAACCACTGAGAAAGTGAAACACAAAGTACCCTGTCCTTTGTCTAGTCAGCAAATCCTTCTTGAGTACCTCCCATGTCCAGGCAGACTGCTGAGAGCCAGAGGTTATTCCACCAGGGTAGACATGCTCTTCTTTAACCATCTATTGTACTCTGCTCAGATGCCCACCTCCCCATCCCTCCAACCCCATTTGTCCTTCCATTCCAGGAGAGACACGAAAACAGTCAAGTGAACTTTCCTTGGTACATTCAGCCACCAGGGACTTCGGTTGTTTTGCTGGGCCAGACTGGTGCTGTTGAATTACTCTTCTACCTCTTGTCCTCTATAGCAGCCTTTAAAGTCAGGGACATACTTTAGACTACCACATGCTCACATGATCCTGTTATTCAGAGACTTTATAAAATCATTTCTGCATATTTTATCTTTAGCTTTTATTGTCCCTCCTGGTAATGAATTTTTAAGCCTATTATTTGCACTATAAAATATTGATCCTGTGTATAAAAATGCAGTTTTAAGTTTCTGGACCTTCAGAAACTTTTATCAGTTATCCAACACTTTTTTGTATGGGAGCCTCATTTCCCTTTTTATTTTAAAAAGAAAGTCCCCTTTTCTTTACAGGAGGGGACTGAAATGACATACAAGCATCCAAGTAGTTTTTCTGATGCTTGCAGTTTTTTGCTTGATTTAAAAATCCCTGCTGTATAGGGACCTGCAGGTTTATTTTATATTATCAAAGCTGAAAACACATTTTCATAAATATGAGGCTTTTCCTACTCCTTCTTTCTTACTTTGCCTTTTAAAATTTTTGATGTCTGGATGTTCAGACTTTGGCATGTTCATAAAGGCGTTAATTTTCTGGTCTTCTGCTCCTCTCCAATTTTTGTTTGCTTAATGTTGTTCTTGAAAATCCCACCCTTTAAAAAAAAAGGTGTGGCATGTGTTAGTGCACGTGTGTCTGTGAAAATGTATGCTACATGTATGTGGGTGCCAGTAGAATGGATAAGACGGTCTCAGACCATCCAGTGCTGCCCAGAATAGGTGTTGGGACCTGAACTCAGCTCCTCTGCAAATGCAGTGCAAACTCTTAGCCACTGAGCCACTTCTCTAGCCCAAGAGTATTCTTTTGCACATGTTTATTCATGGCTCTAAAACACAGGGACAGCTTCTGCCCTATTACACAGACCTGACTGTGGTCTCCAGATTTCGTTTTGTAATCTGTGCATTCTTTTTGGAATTATTAAAATAATTGGTAACTGAGAACATGGTGGTGTTGCGTTAGCAAAGTGCTAACCAACAATATTGCATGGTACATATTAAAAGCCTGGTTCCGCATCGGGCCAGGCAGTCCTGATGGAGACAGGAGGAAACTCTATTACTGGGATTACTGACTTAGTATATGGAGTATTTATTTTTAAAATAGCTAACTCTGCAGTTGGTCTTTTCTACCTTTCAACAAATATAGAGCTAATATATGTAATCTTTAGGATAGGATCTTGTCAGAAAACATTTTAAAATCTTATGAGATAATTGGCAAAAGGCCTAAATTTATCAAATATTCTGAGTCTTTCTATAGAGATGATGAAATTGTGTTCAAAATTCAAGTATTTTCCCCCTGAGGTCACTAGTACAGAATAGAATGGGACCAGCAGCCCAGCCTAGTTCACCACTGTGAGCTTTATACTGTGAGGACTTAAAAGAAGCGTTTGTGTTGAGTAAACATTCTCCTGAGCTACTGTATCTTGAGCTCTGTGGTAACTGTTACTGTTTGCAGCAGTGACGCAGGTGCCGGTGGGTTTAGAGCCAGGGTGGATATATAAGAAAGGTGTTCTTTTTTACTGTAGGCTGAAACATACTGAAAGCAGGAAAAACAGTTCCCACTAACCTAAGCTTTCTAAAGTGAGGCACTTCAGCAACCAGATGTGCACACCTTGTGTCTCTCAAGCAGGCAGATTTATGGTGACACCTTTTTCAGAATCTCTAGGGTTTTTAGAGGAGAAAAAAATAGGCACATAACTGACCTGCCTTCTCTCCCAGTCCTATGCCCTCATTACATTGCCTCTGGCTTCTAGCACCATTCTGTGTGTTGCTGTCCTTGAAAACCTTCCTGTCACTGAGCAGCTTTTCGTTCCATACCTTCTATTAGACCCACTCTTATCTATAAGTGTCCATCAGTGGGGAAAACCTTAATTTTCATTTCTTCCTTTTTATCAGATATTCATGGCCATAATCTCGTAAATCTGTATTACTGTAATAAGTTGTGGTGCTTCTAGAGCAATATAATTAATAGCACTATCACAGCCTTATAATATGCTAGCACATGGCACCTACCCCTCCTCAGTCTCCCCCCTCCTGCCCTGTGTGTGCACTCGAACGCACACACACACACACACTCTCACACTCACACACTCACACACGCTTGCGCACAGTAAAGCACAGGCCAAACTGCCATTCTCCAGCAGGCCTGCTTCTGGAGTTGGGAGCTGTCAGCCTGCTGGGAGGGGTAGGGGGAGGAGGAAGAGGTGGGGCTCTACTCTGATTAATTACCTTAGGCATTCAGGGGTGGGGCTTCCTTCAGCCATCTGCCTGAGATATGGGAGGGAGCTGGAGAAAGAAGGAGGGGGAGAGACTGCCAGAGAGGAAGAGAAAAGAAAGGAAGAAACACTAGAAAGAGAAAGGCAGGAAACCGGTTAAAGGGAGGCCCATCGCCTGCCCTTCGCCAGCTAGCTGGGGACGGCGTGGCAGAGAGCCACAGAGGTGTGCCCCGCTACGGCGTCTTTCAGCTGGCTATCTTGTGCTTCTTCTGGTTTATGGAGAAAAAGAAAATGGTAACTCAGGTAAGACTTGTTTGTCCTCCACACATTTCCGTCTCGGGTTCACAGAAAGGTTGGGGTTGGAGGTAGCAAGCCAAGTTTAATGAGGGTTGTCTTCTTTAAAAGGCAGATTTATTGTTATCAGCTGAAGTGTCGGTCCTTTGAGCATGTGTACTACATCGTGCCCTTTTCTCCCCCTCCCTCGGCTCCATAGCCGATCCCAGTTTCCTGTAGTGTGCAGCTGTAGCTCAGGAAAGAGCCTGTGGGGATTTGTCTACCTCTTTGTCTTGGTTCTGAGAAGAGGGAGGGAGAGAGACTGCAGAGGTAGGAAGAGATTCTTGTAGACTGCCAGAAAGGGGAGAGGGAGTGACTTCCTTCTGAGAATGGCAGAAGAATCTGTGACCCTGGGAAAGCTGATTCACTGGGGCTCCGCAGGCTTGGCTGGAGAAGTGCAGTCTGCTGCCTTCTTTCTAAACCGATTATCAAAAATGAAGGCTAGGAAAGAATGTTTCATTTCTGTGGCTTTGTCGTTGTCAAAGGATGTTTTCCATAGGAACCCTTGGAGCATCTTGGTGTAGCAGAGGCAGGTACTGCTTTCCCTGATAGAATAAATATGTACAAGTAAGTGACGATTGCCCGATTTAAAAGACGTTTGAAGGAGATGGAGTAGGAAATGGAAGATCTTCATCTGTCTTCTCTCCCCACCCCCTTCTCTCTGCCTCGCTGGTTGTGTCAAGCAGAGCCTGCACTGCATTTTAGCAAGTCATTCCCGGCGGATGGAAAGGTGAATGTTCTTCCGATCCTGGCAGGGCTATTTAGTTGCCACCCTACTGTATGCTCCTTTACCCACCCCCATCGCCCCCCCCCCCCAAATCTGTGGCTTGGGAGAAAGTGGTGAGGCTGAGACTTATCAGAAGGTCTTTTTCCAAGATAGACTTTCGAACCCTTTGGTCTGGACTTGGGATCAGTTCGCCTCGCGCTTCCCTCACTGGACAGTGCTTTCCTTTTAAGGAGGTTGCCCCTTTTTGTATTCTCTCCCCTTTTCCTCAGTGAGCCACCACCGGAGGGCGAGAGGCAGCAAGCTATCAGACAGAGGCATCGCCTTTGGTGCTGGAGCACTGTTTAGTTAAATGTTATATAATGCCCTTCAGTGCTGTTTGGAAGGAGGGAAACCTGTCGAGATGAATCAGTCCATCCTGACCCAGAGAAGAGGGAAATTTCAAAAGATAAATTCTTCCAAGGAAGGCGTTCTCCAAATCTGAGTTAAGGAATTGTCAAGAAGTTCCTCCTTTGGAAAGTGGAGAAACTCTTAATATTTTTTAATACTTCTAATTCCTTTGTAGAATCTAATTGATAGTTTTAGAGTAGCATTTCATTTCTTCAGGATTCCCCTAGGGGGAAAAACCCCAGGTCTCCGTTCTGGTGCCTGTGAGATGCTACTCACTTCACCTTGGGTCCACATCGCATCTCCACCATGGGGCAGTGTTAGCCGGCAGCCCGCAGCTCTCACATGGATTTTTAAATTACTGAAGGACTTATCTAAACAAGAACTCTTAAAATCTGACTGTGTAGCCTTGTGGAACATTGCCCTTTGGTTTTAGGAAAGTTGAAGTGTGACAAGTAAAATGTGCTTGCTTGCTTATACTTTGTATTGTGTTCTGATCATCAGGGATCAGGGGAGGTTGGAGAAACAAGTAGAACCTGGAAAGAGACTTTTTAGTGGTTAAAGATTCTAAATAAATTTAATCTTTGTGCTTTTTCAGATGTACTAAGAGCTGAAGGAAAGACACCTTATTTTCTCATGCTGAATCCATAGAACTGAAAAGAGATCTGTGGGATTCAGAATTGTGATGTTTGTTACAGTGTCTGCACCATCTACCTGAAAGTAATGGTAGTTGTTTTTAATCTAGAAAACAAACTCAAAGGGCATAGTTTTAAATAGGATCAAGTCTCTGGTCTGTCCTATGGTTTGTTTTTCCGCTTTATTGTATAGGTTTGTACATTTTGAGCCAGACATTAAGCCAAACACTTGATAATGCCCTATCATCTAAGCATTTTCAGTATAATAAATTGCTGGTCAGGGGTAGCTGTTGGAGTGATAATGGCTTGTTACTCGCTACAATATGAAAAAGTGACCCGAATGGCATTGCTCACATCACACCATGGCTCACTGTCCCTTGGCTTCATCACTGGGTGGTAGAAGTCATCTTCATCATTTGTTATTAGATTGGCGTGTGCACATCCGAGCTTAGCTATTACTTGTACTCTAATTTTATATGGCTTTCTCATTGTATTAGCAAACTGCTTTATTATTGACAATAAAGACAACCTGGCTTTTTAATTTTATGGATTAAATTTTAATGGCAAATTTTTCATATATTAGTAGCCAGACTTGCTTATGTGACACTTTAAATAATACTCTCATCTCATATTCATGTTCATGTTACAGAAGTTTTTTGTGGAAGTCTAACTTGATTCACATTCTCAAAGATAGTGTTTGTCCTGTCTATAGATAAGCACAGTGGGGAAAAAGGAAAATCATTCTCCTAATATGTGTAAACTAGAAAACAAAGTTGAAAATGACTTTTACCTAATTAATTTAAAAACCACTTAGCAAGACACAAACTCTTACAATAAAGGAGCGTACATTACAACCTGAAAGCAGATGCTTGCTTGACTCTACAGCAGGGTGAGGCTGCCAGCTCTTGGAACACAGGCCCTCCCTTTCTTGGACAGTTCAGTGCTTTGCTGGCATTTTCTTCAAAATCTGTTTTCCATCAGAACCAGGAGAGAAGGTGTTAGGAATATAGGAGGCTGGGAAGAAGGTTGCTGTTCCTTTAAATAGTGCTATGAGCGGAGAGGCTGCAGGCAGCAGGCCTCTGGAGTGTATTCTTTTGTAATGAATCACCAGCTCCATTGTCTGCTATCTCCCCTTTGTAGCTGGAGACTGTGAAGTCTTTTACCTGAGCTGTGCCCTCTCAGTTCCTGGGTAGTTGGAGAGGAGTGGGAGTGGGTATTTTATGCTTTAATTAGAGGCAGATATGACAGCAGGTATGTTTGCTTTGTTTCAATTTCCCCTCCCCTTTTGGTTTGTGCTTTCTGAAAAGCACTGGTGTTGGGAATCTGATCTGTGAATTTTCAAAGCACATCCCATTTCTATGAATCTGGAATTCCTGCTCTTCGATGAGTTTCCATTTTGTGGCCTCCATCTGAAGTGATTCCATTCTCTTCTGCTCCTTTCCACACAGCTTTGCTCCCCCACCAGAGTGGAGCCCACACTGTTTGTTTTGGCACACTTTCCATTTTCTATGGGCTGCACAGGATTCTGGGGAAGTTTGGGGATAGGCGGGGGTGTGGGTTGGAGGCTAATTTTATGTTCCTTTACAATGAACCGAAAAGAAAAAGAAACGGCCTTACTTTTTCCAGTGACTTTCTTTCTGAATTCTTCAGAAAGCATCTAAGTCCATTTCTTCATTTTTTTAACTATTTCCTTACTAAGACCAAGACTGACTATTAAAAAGTATCACTATTCTAAAAATTATTTATCTTTCCTGGAAGATATTCAGAAGTCCATAAATGGGGATGTTAGAACTGAGTGTTTGTAATGCTGTAAATGTGTTGGGCTCCATCCCATACCTCCTAGCTTGGTGTTTGAGATTCCTGTTGAAGCTTGCATTGCTAGATGACAGCTTTATGCTGAAAGGTAATGACAGCCCTCCTCCTTCTCAGTGTTTTTGTTCTTCCCTGAAGAAATTGCAAAGTCAAATCTGTATAGATAGCTAGCTATTGGGAACAGTCTCATCTCTGACTTGTGGTTCAGCTTGTAACCTCTCATGATACCTTTCTTTAGGTTGTCTCATGGGAAATCACCAGGATCAGTCCTATGCCAGGCCTTCCTTCCACTGACCTCAGTCTCAAGGATCTGCAGCACATGCTTGATGGTAGAGCCACATGTCCTCTCTCAGTGTCCCCTGACATTCTAAAATCACTGTCAGTTTTTTCCTTGCCCGTTACTGCCGCACAGTTGTGCTCTTTCTAGGGAAAACTCTGTTGTTTGGATGGCAGCATCTTCATCCTTGAACTCAGATGCTCAGCTTCTAGGCAGTCAAATGCTGCGGCCTTCCACTGAGGCACATCATTCCATTTCCAGACTTGAGTTTCTTCATTACTTTTAGAATGAGTAAGTTCAGGAAACCTTGGAGTCACATAATTAATTCCTTAGGGGACACTGCCAAGCGTTACTCACCTAAAGTGGTAGTAGTTTGTCAATTTTGAGTTTAAGCCTTCCAGACTCCCAAGTAAAATCACGTGTCCATTCCAATCCCTCAAGGCCCTACCTGGTCAGGAACCTGTTTGTCCAGCCTCATCTCTGTCACCCAGATTCCACTCTGATTGCACTGACCCATGGCTATTTCCTTGAAACACCTCACACCCCTGCCAGGCCTTTCCTCTTGCCTCCCTGCTGAGTTCTTCCCACCTAAGCCACCAGGCTTTCTCTGCACACTCCCATCAAAGCTAGCACTCTCTGCCCGCCCCCTTCTTGCTCTCCACCCATCCTTCCATCCTCTTGCTACTGGTCTTAGTGCTTACTGTCTCTCTCCTCATCTTCTAAGTTCCATGAGGTCAGGAACCTCAGAAGTAAAGACCTTCTCTTTTGTCTAGAGCAGTTAGTCATCTTAGCAGCGAGTCCTTTATTCAAGTGTGTGATGTTATTATCAAGCACCAGTATCAGCACCTAAATTAAATCATTGAATTTGGCAACTCAGAAATCTGAGTAAATCCAAAGAGTTTAGGTTCAGTATTCTTGTTCTTAAGACCACCAGTAGACCATCATTAAAATAACTTCATTTTACATACCTACTCTGTACTGATATATACAAAGGACATTTATAGATGTAAATTGTAATTACTTGCCAATCACCTTTTGAGTAGTTAGTTACCACACACACACACACACACACACACACACACACCATACATGTTAAGGTAGTTGTATGTCTGTTTCTCACCCTTCTACCTCCTTTTTGCATGAAACATTGAGATTCTAAAGGTCAGGCAACCTAATAAGTCTTGAATACAGAGAGACTTCGCCCTGAGAGCTACTAATTCCAGATTTCTATGCTGTTTGATATTATCACTGGCCTCTAAGCTGTTGCTTCCACCTCCATGCTGGTGGCTGGAAAGTAGACATGATTTCCTTAGTGTAACCTGAGCCTGCTTTAGCTATTGCTATCCCTCCTTCCTTCTCTCTCTTCCCTCCCCTTCTCTCCCCTCCCTTCCCCTCCTCTCCCCCCCCCCCTCCTTTCCTCTCCTCTCCAGGCATCTGAGTTAAGTTTTCATTATTTTTTTTACAAAAAAGAAATCACTGAAGGCACTTCTGCTTATTCTCTCTGTAGTCTTCTCTCTTTTTTATATTATTTTTCTGTTCTGTTTTATAGCATGCCACCACTCTACTAGCAAGAACCTATTTGTTATTTAGCCTCTGAGCCCTGCCTCAACTCCTGAATAGGTAATGGAGAATATTAATTGGTTAATTGTGTCTATGTGTGTGCATACACCTATCTGTGGGCACTTGCATACCATGACACATGGGTGGAAGTGGAAGAGCACTTGAAGAGTTGGTTGTCTCCTTCCACCATGGTGGTGTGCTCATCAAACTGAGGTCAGCACCTTCACCTGCTGAGCCGTCTTGATGGCTTTTCTTACAAGGCATTGTAAAGAGACACTCTGATACTTACGCAAAGGAAATCCAATTTTGAAAGATTCTTAACTTGACCCATAAACTTCCTGGCATGTTTAGTAATCATCTTTAGCTTTGTAGGCCTCTCTCAGGGTTTCACCTGTTTAGCTCTTTTGCTAAAGCACCGAGGAAATCATAGGCAACACTTGAAGAATGTCTGTGTTCAATAATACTTGACGAACAATAAAATTGGAATTTTATGTCATTTTCATGTTGCAAAATGTTATTCATTTAGACTGTTTTCAGCTATTTATAAAGATAAAAGTTTGCTTGTTGTCTTAGTTATTTTTCTAATGCTGTGCTAAGACACCATAACCAAGGCAACTTACAGAATCAGAATCTGCATCTATGTCCGTCATAGTGGAGAGCTTGACAGCATGCAGGCAGCGAAGCATGGTGCTGGAATAATGCCTGAAGGCTCACGTCTTGAGAGACAACCATGAGCCAGTGAGAGTTAACTGGGAATATCCTAGGCTTTTGAAAACTCATAGCCAACGCTCAGTGATACACCTCCTCCAATAAGGCCACACCATCAACTGGGACTAAGTATTCAGATGTATGAGCCGGGGAGGTGATTCTCATTCAAAGCACCATACTTGTGCTGTAAAGCTAGGTGGGTCAGGCATTGGACCTCAGCTTGATGACCTGAGAAAAATGAGTCCCTGCTATGTTCTTAGCATTGGTTGGGTTTTCCTGTGTCAATTGATCATAGTGGCATAGTTCTAAGCAGTTTAACAGTCCACTTTGACTCTCTCTTTAAAAGAAAACCCTTTAAAGCCTCACCAACATGAGTGCCCAAATATGAACTAAACAAGGATGATACCAGGGGACATGTCAAAGTGGACAGGGAGAAACTCACAAGACCTCACCCCTACACAAAGAGGAAAGCTGGGAGCAGGAAAGCTCTTCCTGGGGAAGAGTACACCAACTGGTCAGACCGAAGAACATACATACAACTAACAGTCAAATAGGCAGTCAAGTAGGCTACTAAGAACGTGTATACATATATGTGTGCAATAACAATTGTGAAAGAAGAGGCCGTGAAGACCTTTAACCATATCATCATTTTAACCCACAATGTTTCTTTCCCCTCCATTTTTCTTTTGTTATTCAAGAATCACAGTAAAGCCCCCTCCCTTTAGAAAGCTTGGCTAATACAGGTATGCTGTGTCCCTCCAGCAAGCCACTCTGCTGACATATTCTATAGCTGGGATATATTGTCTGCTTCTTCTGTCATGCCAGACTCTTCCAGGGTGTTCATCACCAGCTCTGACTCACTCACATGTTGATGCTTATTTAGCTAGAAGACAGCTAGATGTGCTGCTGTGTGTGGGCCCTGGAGCTGTAGGTGTTTGCTGAGTATATTCCAGGGTAGCCTGGGATTCCGTGGGATAGGCCCTTCAACTCCCAGATGTCAGCAAGGAGGGAGGAAGGAAAAAGCATGAGAGAAGCCTGAGGGGTGGCAGCCCAGGGTAAGGGTGTGAATGTGACAGGCTGTATAGCCAGCTTCTTCCCACTGTTCAAAGTGCCTTAGAGTTACAGCCTTTGTCTAGTACTTTTAAGAAGCTGCCAAAATATGTTCCATATCACTTCTCGTTATTTTCAGGGCTCACTGTTCTTGGGGGGTGTTTGTGAGTTTCCCCCTTATGTTTATTTTTACAGTTCTTCCTATGATGTCGTGTGCACTGACTGATCTTTCTGCTGTGCAGAGCCTGGTTGGCATTAGTCAGTCTCCACATCTAGAATTGTGACGTGGATCTTTTTTGTGCCTCTCATCTCACCTTCCAGTGCTGTTTTCACATCTTAAACATAGGGATGCCTTCACTCCCTTCACTGCTAACCCTAGATATGTTTTGGTTCTAGATCTGGTCTCAGTATGACATGCTTGTGTTTTCCTGTTTCTTTACATGCCTGTGAACTTTTTAAAAGTTAGATTCCACACATAGTTAATTTACCTTATGGGTGTTGTTTTTAATTTTATAAATACTCAAACTTTATTTTTTAGCTTCACATAGCTCTGTCTCTTGCAAGTAACACAACCCTCTTGGTCTTGTTTTAAAGTGTTGTTAGACATGACTAGAGCTGTGTTTAGTCTCTGACAGATTGTCCCTGCTACAGAGCAAAACAGGGAATTTCTAACTGATGCATTGGCCAAGAAAGAACAGGGCCTTTCCGTGGCACCTCAGTTCCCTAGACCTGTTCTCTGGGTTTCTTTCAGGTGTTTATTTCCCTAGCCTCTTATTCTACTTATGAAAGTGGCAGCCAATGGTTAGGACATGTGGTCTTTGAGTCTCTGGATAGCCTTAGCTTCCTCAGGACACCTATAGTGACCTCTAATAGGTCTGGCTCCCCAAGGCTCTTCTTGTCCTGTTCTCACTTCCTGGCAGCAAGCAGGGCAGCTGAGCAGCCCACCTTCCTGCCATCCTTATCTGAAGGATCATCCTCACCCCCACCCACCCCCATCCTCCCACCCCCACCCCCCACCCCACTTTGCCTACTGTATATAGTTCTTCAAATGTTCTTGTTTTTTTATATTTGAATCTATTTGGCGTTGAGGTAACAAGACTGGAAACAAAAGAGAGTATTTTTAAATAAAAATAAAGTAGTGTCTCATTTAAATGTGTTCTTAGCTAATGCATGGAAATCAGTTGAACAATAATTTCAAGGAGCATAAAGAGAGAATCCCTAAGATGCAAGCACAGCAGTAATCCAGCGAAGCATTAGATCTGTAACTGCATCTTATGTCTGTACTGAAGAAGAATAGGGTTCCCCTTTCCCTTAGGTTTCTATTGATGTCAGTGTTTATGGGGAAAAGAACACAGAATTTTTAAGATTCTAGCTTGGTGACTGGCTTGTGTTTTAGACTGTATGGTCTTATCTTAAATCACAGTGATAGTGACTGCCTGACTTGTTTTGTTTTTGATGATGTTTTATGTATACCTCATCTAGGTGCTTACATGTATGTTGATAGGCAGTGATCCCTTTTTCTATCTTACAGATGAAGATCTTGAAGCATTGAGGGATTACAGGACTTATCCAAGGTCCCAGTGTCTGACTTTGTCCCTCCAGTGTCTTGCTGTCCTCCTTTCACTGTGGTCCCGCATTATGTCATGTATAACATGCAGAATATAGATCATGGGCTGGACTGTGGCTCGGTCAGTAGAGTGCTTGCTTAGTCTGCATGAAATCCTGAATTTGATCCCCAGTGCACATAAAATGGTATGGTGTACAGACCTGTAAAGTTAGCACTTGGGAAATGGAGGCCAGGAGAATCAGGAACTCAGTGTCACCCTGGTATATGTGGAGAATTGGAGGCTAGGGTAGGCTATGTGAGACCTTTCTCCAAACAATAATCTAGGCTTTGTTATTTAGCTTGCTTAGCAGGAGTTTTTTTTCTTACTTTACTAAATGTCTTTAAGCCATTTTATCCAATATTTTGAGAAATGTGTTACTTTTATGGAAGCCTTAAGTTCTTCTGTGATAAATGTAGATGTCCTCCATCTAACTATTTCTTGATATTTTGTATCAGCACAGTGGTTTAAGAGTCTTAGGGTGTAGTAATTCATATGGACAGCACTGTACAATGTGCTAGAAAGTCTAAAAATGCTACACCACCTGGCTGCCTCCAAAGACTTGGTTCCACCCCTGTAGGTGTTTATGTAAAACCTATGCATGCCATCAAACTAGCCCTGGGTTATAATCCCCGAAGCGGTGTAAATGCTGTGAGCCCTCGCTATCCTTGACTCTGGCGAATAATGATAAGGGAAAGGTCTGTGCATCTTTAACTGGCTCGTCTTTTCCTACATGTTGGAAATGGATGTGCCTGCAGGTGTGGAGGACTGACTTTATTGCCTCTCTGCAATAGCTTGTAGCTAGATTTGAGCTGGGGAACAAATAAACTGTTTAATAACATTTTGCTAACTCTCTTACAGAAGAAAATGCTTGCGTTTACATGATAATATACCAAACACATTTCTTCTTTTTCTAAAAACTTGACCCCCCCACCCCCCAGTAAGACCCCTTATCACAGAACTACAGACTGTTAAATCCCAAGTGAAATTCATTTAAAAATCAGAGCACATTCCAGAGAGGCTGTGGGTTGCTCAGGCACATGTTAAAGGCAGGACTGAAGCCAGAACTCGTGTTCCTTTGTTTGTGTCCTGCTGCCTAACACATGGTTGACCAGCAGTGATCCAAGTTTCTGGGAGGTATTCTTGCTCCTTTCTTCTGAAAGGGAGAAGTGTTAAACTTGTGTGTTACTCTTGTGTATGTGTCTTTCCGTTTTTCTTAGTTTCATTTATTTTATGTGTATGACTGCTTTGTCTGCACATATGTCTGAGATTGTGTGTACAGTGCGGGATGATCCCCTAGAACTAGAGTTACAGATGGTTAGAAGCACTGTGAGCTGGGAACTGAACCCGGTCCTCTGGAGAGGACGTCAGTGCTCTGAACCGCTGAGCCGCCGCTCATCCAGCCCCTGTGGTACAGGGGGGATTCAAACTCAGAGCCTTGCACATGCTAGGCCAGGATTCCACCCAACAACCTACATCTCCAACCGAATTTTAATTTTTGAGTAGTAACTGTACAGTTTTGATATGGATAATTAAATTCAGGTAAGGAGAAGAAACAGTGTGCACACTACTACCACCTTCTAAAATTGAGCATTTACTTGATTGTCACAGAAAATGTAGAGAAAAATCTGGGTGTGTTTTATGTCTTGGATGCATTGAATCCGTGGCTGGTTCCGGTGTTAACCACTCCCTGCTCTCTCATCCACATGTCCTCCTTTCCTCAGACACAGTCTGCCCTGCTCAGGGGAAGCAGCCTGCTGGTGGTTTCTTTACTGATTTGTCTGTGAACAAGGATTCAATCTTATAATCACTGGTTTATATTTCTTGGCTGTTCCTGACTGCAGGATCAGAGTCCATGACATACCTATTGATACATTGATCGATGAGGCAACAGAAATAATTTTCTTCTTTGGACTTCGTTCTTGTCTAGGCCACTATTGCATTTGTTAAGGTGGAAAGTTTCTAATCAGCAAGTACTTAAATTTCTCTTGTTTTCTGAGAGTGCTTAGATACTTGGAAATCTTTTACGACTGTCAAAGTTTAGAATAACAGTGTATTGTTTGGGGCATTAGGACTGCAAAGCACAGAATGCACTTATTTCTGCTCCTGAGTTGCTTTGCTTTCCACAGACTCACTGTAGCTAATTTCATCTTTGAATACTTATTTATGTTGTGGGTATGTGTTCACATGGGTATGAGTGTGCATGTTTGTTTGTGTGGAGGACAGAGGCAGTCTCACTGCTCACCTTCTCCCTGTGTGAGGCAGGGTCTCTCTTGATGTTTGTCGCTGAGCTGTGTATGCATCGTACCAGGCCAGCTGGTTCACAGGATCCCCTGTGTCCACCTCCCAGGTCACTTGTAGAAACACTAAGGAGACAGACACACATCCCTGGGTCTGTTTACATGGATTCTGTAAACTGATCTGAACTCATTTGCACAGCAAGTGCTTTTCCCCACTAGCCATCTCCCTGCCCATTTGCCTAATTTCTTGACGCTTAAGTACAAGGGCTGTCTTAGGAATTGTAGTAAACACTATTCCATTTCCTTTGAAGCTCCAATTTGTTTTTAGGGAACCAATTTTTCTCACATACAGGTTTAGATTTGAAAATTTGCTTAAAGCTGTGATTATCATGAATAATTCGAGGCTAACTTCTGGGTTAGGATGTTTTCCGTTGCCTCCCAACTGTTGTAAGATCCACGAGTAATACAGCAGAATGAAAAGTGTAAATCAGTGGAAGAACTGCTCATAACAGCAGTGGGGAGTGACATAGATGATAAGGTGAACAGAGTTCCGGAAAATTAATGCAGATGAAAACATGATAGGTTAAAAAGGAGGAGGCGCTAACGTGAAGACAGGGCACCCAGCATCAACTGAAGGTGGAACTCAGCCAACAGTTCTGTTTGTATGGGTGGCTAGCTACTTGACACTTCCCCGGCCTTCTTTGCTACCTTCTTTCTTTGGCCTGGAAGGTCAATAAACAGTTGTTCCTCTCCAAAGAACCAGATCTACATGCTTAGAGAATTTAATTTTACTCCTACTTTATTGTTGTTGCTATTGTCTGTTGGTGGTTTTGTTTTGTTTGGAGACTGGGTCTTACTGTGCAGCCTTGACTGTCCTGGATCTCCCCATGTAGACAAGCCGGCCTGAAACCCATAAAGATCTGCTAACCTCTGTTTACTGAATGCTGGGGTTAAAGGCCTGTTCCACCACATCCAGCTGTATTTTTATGTGTGTGGAGGAATGTTTTGCCTGCATGTATGTCTGTCCACTTGTACGGTGCCTACAAGGACCAGAGAGGGCCATTAGATGCCCTGGAACTGAACTTAAAGATTGTGAACAGCTAGGTGTTGTGAATCAAACCCAGATCCTCTGTAAGACCAACAAGTACTCCTACCTGCTAAATGATATTTCTAACTCCTTAATTCTTTAAAAAAATTTTATTTTTATTACTAATTGTGCATATGTATACTCCCTCACTCGCCCCTCTCTCCTCCCCTTTCTTCCCTCCCCCATCAGAGGCTGGCATAGCACTGTTTTGTGGCACATTTTCCTCATTTGTTCAGTTTGCATAGAACAAACTCACTTGTCCCTTCCTTCTTCTGGGCTTCAGATGTGGGGTGCACTGTAGCTTGTTGGGCTGCCTAAGTCTAAGAGTATTCTGAGCATCTGTAGCCCCCTGCCTAGGACCTCTCCCCTGAAGGCTGAGGGAGGGCTGGAGCTGCTGCTCATCGAAAGTCTCCAAACAACATGCTGTCACCTGCATGGGCACATCTAATAAAAATAAAGGGGTGGAGGGTTTTGTTTTTGTTTTTGTTTTTATGTGTATATGCCTGTGTCTGATGTTGTGCAGAAGCCAGATCCTAGATCTGATGTTAGAAACAATTGTGAGGGACTGGAGAGATGGCTCAGTGGTTAAGAGCACTGACTGCTCTTCCAGAGGTCCTGAGTTCAATTCCCAGCAACCACATGGTGGCAGTGCCCTCCCTTCTGGTGTGTCTGAAGACAGCAACAATGTCCTTATATGTATTAAATAAACAAACAAACAAATAAATAAGTGTGAGCTACTCAGTATAGGTGGTAGCAACCAAACTTGGTTCCTCTGGCAAACAAGAAATGCTTTTAAACCACTGAGCTATCTATCTAGCCCCCAAAATAAAACTTACAAGGGGAAAATATGATTTGCCAACTACCCCTTTTAAATAGCTATCAGGGTCTTTCTGAGTTAAAAGCCTTTAGTCTAAGACACTTCATCCTTTCTGCGGTCTCCTGTTTACCTCTGCTGAGTTTTGTTCTAGTCTATATTTAGTATCACTTCGGATGTTTTTCAAAATAGCAAAATTTATATATACAATCTTGTAATTCTTATGTCTTTAAAAAAAAATGCCCATGGAGAGTGTGAGAGGTTTTAAGTAGTCACTGGACATAGGAAGAAGAATGGGACTAGGCATTCACCTGGTTACATACGTGCTCACGGAGTTCCTGCTGGAAAGGACCCCTAGTCAGTGGTCAGCAGGCAAGTGATTATAATAGGGCACAATGCTCGGAGTGTTAAATATCAAGGTGGGGATAGGAGAGAAGGCAGAGGTCTGTTGTGAGTGAGTAACAGCCCAGAAAGAAGTGCTTGCACCATGCATGAAACACTGTGTGTGAATTAGCCACACAGGAGAAGTGGACAGAACAACGGGTACAGAAACTGGAGGGCATCGTAGGATATGTTTTCTCAGGATTTCAAACATGTGGGCACTGTGTCTCGGGTGGAATGTTTGAATTGGGTCCACTTGCTCCCACCTTTGCTAAAAGAACCACATACAGTCTAGCCTTTCCACACTACCTCTCAGCACAAACTCTTTCTTAGACCACAGGAGCCAGAATGCTAGTGAACTGGCTGCAACCTTCAGGCTCCTCCCACATGTCAGTCTGTTCCACCACCACTTCCCTCACTTCATCAGCTGTCACTGTGCCTCGCCTATCTAGTCCAGGTTGTTCACGTGCCCCGGTCTCTCATTCTGGACCTCTATACTGTTTCCTTTGTCTTCAGTATTCGCCCATCCAAACAGACATCTTGCTGCCTGATTTCCAAAGACACCTGACCAGATGTCACTTTCCCTGGCCTCCTTCAGATGGTAGAAGTCCCCCTGTTACCTGCGTTCCTGGCAATCCACCTGGTCTTTTTGCTTTTCTTGTTCTCAGTTACTTTTCTGTCCCTACTAAAAATAAACTCAAGGGCAAGGTCTGGGTGGCTAATCACTGGTGGTTGTCCACCGCAGAAAATGTGTCCCTCTCATGCCAGGGACGTGGTCAGAATGAGCTGAGTGAGCAGGGCCAGAGCACAACTAGCTTTATTTTCAAAGCAATGAGTCAAGTTGAGGTTGACATTTATTTTTAATTTTTTGAGAGACAGACAGACAGATGGGCAGGCAGGTAGGCAGGCTAGCTGGCCCATGGAGTCTAGAAGAGGTCATCTGGTCTAGGAGCTGAAGTTACAAGCAGTTATAACCTTTTCAGTATGGTAACTAGACACAGGTTCTCAGCAAGAGTAGTATATACTCCTAACGACTCATCCCTTTGGTCCTCTATTTTTGATAGTCTCTTGTAGCCCAGGCTAGCCTTAAATTCTGTGTACGTTCCCAGCCCTCACACTTTCTTCTCATTCTCCCGCAGTACCTAACATAACTTCCAGTGTTTGTGCTGACTCTTCTTCGTACAGCTGACAACATACTCTCTCCTGAGCAGATGGGAAAGAGAAGTTGTCCATCTTTATTACAGATGGTACTTCAGAGTACGGGATCAATTTAGTAAGCATTCTCTAAAGAAATGCTACTATGTGCCCACCAGCCCCTTGTGCAGGAAGGAACTTAGAATGAAGAAGTCTGTAGTTCATTTCTGACCAACTTAGAAACTTCCCTTGCAAAATAGAGAATGTCCAAACCAGAATAGAATCATGACTGTAGACACATGTAATTTTTTTTCTAGGACAGGAATAGGGAAGATTTCTTTTTCCCCACTTATGTATCTTACAATTTTTCCTCATCATGAAGAAATTGGCTACAGGAGAGCACCGCCCATAAAACATAGTTCTTTTATAATTCCGAAGACACTCTGAGGCCCTGCCACAGTTTTATTCTGAACCAAAGCTGTTACTAGTCCTAATAATATTCCAATTTTGACATAGAAAGGATGTAAAGTTAATTATCCATGAAGAACAATAATAAGTTAAATTGTAGTGGGAATTTTGTTTGGAAAAGTGATAATCATATATAGATTGCATAAACCATCAATCACATTGACAAGACTAGACATGTAACCCACAGGAAGGAGTGAGATGGTCTTGTTGCTAATGGAGAGCATGAGCCATGATGCTTGGGTCTCTGAGCACGGCTGTAAAGAGAGGTGGGAGAGAGCTTTTGAGAGTTTGGAGACATTGAAACTGTTACAAAGTTTGCCACTTTTAATCTAAAAGACTTGGTTCAGAAAGCTTTATTCTGAAATATTTATTTTACTGTTTAAATATTCATTAATGTGTGAGATAGCAAAGTTCACCCTCAGATTGAGAAGTTTGTATTGTCATTTCTGTCTGAGTCAAAGTGTGGGGGGGGGGGGATATGAGTGAGTTGATTCAGACCAACTTCTGTCATTTCTTTTTATTGTAAGCATGGAAGAAAACACTGTGTTGTCGGTCTGTCTTGATTGCATTCAGTGTTTACAACTGTGTGGGGTTGCTCTGGTGCCTTTAGCACTGCACGTGAAAGCAATGCTCAGCCGTAGTCAGGTCCAGCCCTTTAGTACATTTGCACTTTTGGGAAAAGGTAGTGCCTCTGCCCTTTGTAGGCACCATTAAGAAGCTGGTCCTCTACTTGCAGGCTGTGTGCTTATGCAGTTGCTGTTGCGTTCCTCTTACAACCATCCCTTCTAGAACCACAACACTGCCGAGTGCTCTCTGAGGAGATGCTGCTCTGTCTCCCTCTTTCTCTCTGAAGCAGTGCTTCTAAATAGCAGAAAACGTTTAGCCACTGTACCCCACCAATGCTGCCTTACCAGGAAGGATGGCAACCCTAGGTTTTCAAACATAGTTCCTGAGTGAGTATGCCAATAAAACATGGAGATGCCTGATACGAGGAACGAAGTGGAAGTAGGAGCTGGGTTCCTCCTGACCTGTGGTGTCAGTGGAGGCACTGTGTTTAGATGTGCCTCCAAAGCTCTTCAAGTTACCTGGCATCTCACAACTTTGGGTAGAATTATTCTTCTCTAAGCCTTACCAGAAATATTTTTGGATTAGACACCAGCACTTCCACTGTGTGTATCAGGCTGTGCAAGGAAACTATACTTGCAGCACCTCCCTCTAGATTTTTCAGGCAGTTATAAGAAAATAAATTAATATGGAAAGTATATTAGGTAATTTGACTGATTTCAGATTTTTTTAAGCACAGACTATTTTAGGTACTGAAAAGGTTTGAGGGTAGCACAGTAGACTTGAGTATGTAGCTGTAAGTCTAGCACCTCACTGTTGTTTTGTCTTCCATGTTTAAGTAGCCGGTTTGCTCCTCTCGTCCTCTTCATCATTCTTATATAAACTGCCTCTGAATTATTCTATGTGTATGAGTGTTTTGCCTGTACATGTACCATGAGTGTCTGGTGACTGTGGAAGGCAAGAAGAGTTGTTGGGTCCCCTGGAACTGGATTAACAGACAGGTGTGACCTACCTGTGGGTGCTGGGAATTGAACTTGGACCTTCTGGAAGAGCACCCAGTGCTTTTAAGTGCTGAGCTATTTCTTCATCCTTACAAGACACTTTTTAAAATTGAATCTAGATTTTCTTTCTTTTTATATGTATATGTTTCTATGGTGTGCATTATAGGTGTGTGTATGTTATTATGTGGGGAATGCACATATCTGTGTGGATGCGTAGGTGTGCACATGCATATGAAGGTTCAGGGGTGATGTCAGGAGTCTTATTCACCTGTTTTTCCACTGTATCCTTTAAGGTGGGGTCACACTCAAGCCTAGAGCTTGTAGTCAGGGCCATTCTAGGTATTCAGCATGCTCTAGGGATCAGTGTGTGCTTTCAAGCCACCAGGACAACCAACTATTACAGTGTTCTGAGTTTCCAAACTTAGACCCTCACACGTGTAAGACTGGTGCAGCGATTGTGAGCCATCTCCCAGCCCTGGTAACAATTATGTACATGCTTTGTTCCTTTTGTCATAGACATAGGCAAAATTCACTTGGCCAACGGATCTAATAGGTCTTTTATTCAGCTCCCAGGTGAGAGCTTTCATCTTTTTTTTGCTGTACCTGTGTGCTTAGGCATGTGTGTGTGTCTGTGCCTGCAGGTGCATACACACAGATGTTCTTCTGTGCATGCAAATGCATGTGGAAGCTGTAAGTTGACATACAGTGTCTTCTTCAGTTGCTTTCCACTTTAGTTCTGAGACAGAATCCCTAATGTAACCTGAAACTCACCTCAGCAAGGCTGGCTGGACAGCCATCCCAGGGATCTTCCTGTCTCTGCCTGCCCGGCTCCACGTACCTCAGCAACTGAACCATCTTCCCAGTGTTGGTTTTAGAAAGGCAGGCCAAGTTTGACATCTGAGCCTACCTAAGCAAATCCCAGGAGTAAAAACGATGTTTGTAAAATGCTTTAAGGCAAAAAATATTTTTAGCATTCTAGTTAAACTGAGGGATATTCTCTTAAGCACTTCTTTTTATGATTGAGAGACTGTCTGATTGGGGTGCCTTTAGGATCTGCAGCCTGCTGTTTAGGTTATGTCTGTAAGTTGGAGTCAAGATTACCAAATGGACTAGAACGAAGTTGAAAAAGGAACAGAAAGACAACAGTAAATACCTTCTCTTTTCTGCATCACATGGACTTCATCCTAGAAAGATGGTAATAATTCACCTTCTCAGGTGTTGTGTGCTTAGCTGCCTAGCCTACAGTATAAAGCATAGGAGCCAGAAATGTGGCTCTTGGTAAAGAAAACTTGCTGGTTGGTGCTGGTTAGTCTTTGTCAGCTGGACACAAACTAGACTTACACGGAAAGAGGCGTCAACTGAGGAATCGCCTCCATCAGGCTGACCTGGAAACATGACTGTAGGCCATTTTTTTAAATTAATGATTGGTGTGGGTGGTGACACCCCTGGGTAGGTGGTCCTGGGTTGTATAAGAAAGTAGGGCAGAACAGCCAGTAATTAGTGCTCCTCCATCAGCTCCTGCCTCCATGGGGTGGGTGTGTGTGTGTGTGTGTGTGTGTGTGTGTGTGTGTGTGTGTGTGCGCGCGCACACACACTCTAAGATCTGCTCTAGCATACATGAATGTGTGCCTGCCTGCTCGCCTGCCTGCCTGTGTCTCTCTGTGTGCTCATATATGGTGGATATGCGTGTACTTTCATGTGGATGTCCAAGGTTGATGTCAGGAGCATTTTTCACCACTTGATTAAATCTAGTGTACTATCTTGCCTCCATGATGGACTATAAACTGAAAAGTGAAATAACCCCCCCCCCAGTTGGTTTTGGTCCCAGCAATAGAAAGAAAAGTAGGGCATTGGTCATCCCAGAGAATCTGAGGGGAGTTTTCAGCACCCATATCAGGCAGCTCACAACCACTACTGTACCATAATGCTCACAAGCAAAACACACATAAAATTGAGTTAATCAGTTGATTTTTTTTTTTTAAGAATGAAAATTATCTGATGATCCCAGCAGTATTTTCCTGAGTGAGGGAACAGAGAGAGAACATGCCAAAAGTTCTGTGTACTTACCTTGAAAGTCATTGTGTGATAAAGATTTACTTACTCACTCTCTTTTCTGTTGCTTGCTCTAGGGTAACCAGGAGCCAACAACAACTCCTGACGCAATGGTTCAGCCTTTTACTACCATCCCATTCCCACCACCTCCACAGAACGGAATTCCCACAGAATATGGAGTGCCACACACTCAGGACTATGCCGGCCAGACCAGTGAACATAACCTGACACTCTACGGGAGTACACAGCCCCATGGAGAACAGAGTAGCAATTCACCCAGCAACCAGAATGGATCTCTCACGGTATGTGAAGTTGGAGATGCAAGGTAGAAGGACAGATGAAATCCTCACCTTCTCAGGAAACAAAAAGAAAACCCTTTGCATTAGTTTAGCATTTCTATCCATTGCCCAGCATGCATGTGCTAACTGTTCTTTCCAAAGCTGCACAGTGGGGAGCTGGCACTAAACCTCACCACTGCTGCCCAGAAGCAGCCTTCCTGCATCCTCCATTGTATGAATCCTCTGCACCCAGCCTCATCTGCAGTCTCAGGCTGCCTCACACAGCCTCCTCCTCGCTCCATGGAACTCTAGGCCATTTAAATGGCTTGTACCTCCCTCCTGGTTTTCTAACTCAGCACCGGGTATTGTGATAGTTCCTTCTCTTGTTCCTGGGTGCTTTCCCTGCATACTTATACCACCAAGTCACTGTTACTTAAGCCAAAGCCAGGCATCACTGGCTCCTCACTCTTCATTTCTACCCTTAGTCATTAGTGAGTTTATCGAGCCCAGTTCCACAGGAGTGCACAGCTCAGTTCTTCTCATCTTCCCCCAGGCGGAGAGTTTAGCTCTTCTGCCAGCTGGTTGGGTTGATTCAGGTGACCAGAGATCAAATCACAGCCTGGCCTTAGAATTTTAGACACGTTAATGTTCCTATGCCTTTAAGTAGAAGAAAATAAAGGTCGTAATGCCTGCCTCAAAAGCTGTCAAGAACATTACAAGAGTTTCTGATGGGCCTGATGGCACAGGCTTTATCTTTGCAACCCAGGAGTCTGAGGCAGGTGGATTGCCATAATTTAAGGTCTACTGGAGCAACAAAGAGAGTTCAAAGCCAACCGTGATTCACAACAAGAGCCTGTTTCAAACTTGAAAGTGTGAAGGTGGTGGACTGTGGGCACCGCACTATTCCAGCTACCTCTGCCTCCTTTTCTTTTCAGGCATAATATTTTAGTGATTATTTGGGAATTTCATATAATGTTTTCTGATTGCACTCACTTCCCAGTTCTTCCAGGGCTGTACTCCTGCCAGAATCCACCAGTTTTGGAGAGCTACACTTTAGCATCCTTATCATACTTTTTAGGAATTTTTTTTAGTTTTGTTTATTTGGTTGATGTTTGTTTTTTTGCTTGTCTGTATATGTGTGTTTCTGCCAACTCTTTAATAATTTTCTAGCACAATTAGAAAAAAGTCAAAACCCTGTACTTGGTTTTCTATTCTCCAGCTTTAACTCACCTCTTTGATTTCACCCCTTACCACTTAATAAAGGAAAAGAAAGTGTCCCAAGCTAACCAGATACATAATCTCACACATAGCTACAATCAGCACATCTGTGGGGTTTGATTCTAGATGAAACTCCCTGCTTCCGTATCAAGCTGTTGCCAGTTTTAGATTCTATTTCCCCTTGGCACCAGATTAGCATGGGGCACTTTATTCAGACTTCACACGTCTGGAAAAGATTCATTTCTAGAAACTAAAAATCCTCCCTTGTATCATGGGCACAGAGCCTGCAAAGGCTTTCATTTAATTTTCAGTTAGACATCTCCATGGGAAAAACAAAAACCTTATTTCCTTGAAAACATGCCATCTTTTCTATGATGGTTACTTCTGTGTAGACACTTAATTTTACATCCATAAGTATCATGCAGTAAAGGACAGTTGGTTTGAAGAAGAGCCTGTGTCTGAGAGTTAACAAGAGGCTTCTTGAAGCATTTGTTTGAATGTGTGCTGTGCGGGCTGCTCTGTCAGCCATGTTCCATTACCTTCCAAATGATAATGAACTCACAGGCTTACCAGAACAACTGTTTCCACCAAAGGAATAGAAAGGGGAGAAATATATTTCCTAGTCTTCTTAAAATATTTTAACCTCAAACTGTTTGTAGAGTAAGTAATGGTCTTTGTAATTGCTGTTTCTTCATTTCTGTTTTTTGTTGTTTTGTTTTTTATCTTTTGGGGAAACTATTTCCTCTGAGTTGATTTTCACTAATACAAAATTACTAGTCATATAAATCAGCTTATGAAAACTTGCCTTACATACACGAAGCCATGGGTTTGATTCCTTAGAACTGCATAAAGCCAGGCATGATGGTGCATACCTATATCCCCAGCCTTCAGAAGTTTAAGGTCATTTCTGGGGGCCTAGGGAATTCCAGGCTAGCCTGGTTCATAGACATGATCTCAAAACAATTTAGTCACAACAATATATGATTCCTTTTTATTTTTCAGAATTTATAATAACACCTTATATTTTAAGACAAAGTTGTGAGATACATCCTGATGGATAAGAATAGTTGACTCTGTGTCTTCCTCCAGAGTGCTAAGATCACAGGAGTGTGCCACCATCCCCAGCTCTTTCACACACACTTACATGCACATACTCCAGAGTGCTGAAATTACAGGAGTGTGCCACCATCCCCAGCTCTTTCACACACACACTTACATGCACATACTTTTTTTGTTTCCTTTAGACAGGATTTCTCTGTGTGGCCTTAGCTTGCTTGGAACTTGCAATATAAACCAAACTAACCTCAGAACTCACAGAGATCCACCTGCCTCTGCCTCCTAAATACTGGGATTAAAGGCATGTACCATTATGCCTGGATGTAGAGGGATCTTTTGTTCAATGTTTGGAAGTTTCAACACATTAAGTCAATAAAAAGTCTTTGGCCAATAAGCTGAGGCAGAATTAGAAGGTGGGACATCTGGTAGAGAGGGATTGAATTTCTGGGATAGAAACAGGTGTGGGAAGATTTTCCCCAAACTCTGAGAAGACAGTTGTATGAAACTAAAGACCTGGTAACCAGCCTCATGGCATGACTGAGAATAGAATAGCGGGTAATTAAGTTACGAGCAATCTGGGAACAGAGCCAAGGCTGTTGGCCTATGCATTTATTCATACATAAGAAGTCCCAGACTTGTTATTTCAGGGAACTCATGTGCAGGTGAAAAAAACTCTTGTTACACCTGGCTCTCCTTAGTTTTTATAATTTATGTCTTCTCTGGTCAGTCAGTCTACAAAATAAAGCTTATATTTGTTTGTGTGTGAATATGTGGGTGTATGTTCATATAGAGGCACATATGTACCTGCATTTAGAGACCAGAAAACATCAGCAGTGGTTCCGTGGAAGCCATCTATCTTGTTTGTTCCTTGGCCTGTAGCATTGTGTAGGAAAGGCTGGCTGACCAACAAGCTTCCCCAGAGCTGGGATTACAGGCAGTTCTGGGGGTTGAATTCTGGTCCTCACACTATCGAGGGATGCATCTACCCAGTTTAGCTGTCTCCTGATCTCTAGGCTTATTGTCCCATTCTGACCTTCATGTCTTCCTCCTTCTGTTTGATATGTGACTCCTCCTCCTTTACATTTTATTTTATGTGTTGGGTGTCTGCCTGCATGTCTGTGCACCACATGTATGCCGTGCCCTCGGAGAGCAGACAGGGCATCAGACATCCTGGGACTGGCGATACAGGTGGTTGTGAGCTGCCATGTGAGTAGGAATCTAACCCAGGTCCTCTGGACGAGTAGACAGTCTCCACACTGAGCTATCTCTCCAGCCCATTTTTAGCTTGTCAAATTGGAAGCTAAAGCAGTTGATTGCTCAAGGTTTCTTCATTCTCTGTTTAAGCTGTAAGTTTCCCTGTAAAAAGTCCCTTTAAATAGAACCCAAAAAGCAGGTAGATTGTTCTATTTTTCCATTTCACGACATTCTTAAGACTTCGTTAATTTTGGGGGGATGATGGTGGTACACACCTTTAATCCCAGCACTCAAGAAGCAGAGGCCAGTTCCAGAATATCCAGGGCTACACAGAGAAACCTGTCAGGTATGTGCACACACCATGGAGGAGAAGGAAGGGACTGATGGACAATGGACTCAATCTTGTTTCTATATCTAGTGAATTTATTTATATCACTTTTTAATTCTGGAATTGCCCCTATTATATGTGTGTGTGTGTGTACTTGACATAATATTTTCCTTTAATTCCCTAGTTATATTTGTATATGCTACATTGACATCAAGCTCAATCCAGTATCTGGGCCTGGGTCCATGGGTCCATTTCTGGTTACTGCTAATGTTTTGAATCTGGGTCATACTTTGCAGTTTCCTACTTTCTGTAAGTAGTAACTCTGACAGTAGAACCACATTGCTCTCTCTCTCTCTCTCTCTCTCTCTCTCTCTCTCTCTCTCTCTCTCTCTCTCTCTCTGAGCGCGCACACACACACACACACAGACAGACACACACACATACACACACACACACACACACACCCCTCCTAGAAAGCAGATGCTGCTGAAGTATCTCCTCCTTTCTGTTGCTGCCTGGCCATTAGGAGTGCATGCAAAGTTGAGCTGGCTGACTCATTCTTCAGTCTGCCCTGGGTTTCTTCTCCACTGTTTCTATCTTCCCATCCCTTCCCCCTTCTGACCTGTGTTATTTTGTAGTCTCCCTACCTCACCCCCACCTCGATCTCCCTTTTAGCTATCTGACTGATTCATTCCTCATCCCAGTCAGACCACAACCTCAAGCTTCAACTGTGTCCTGTTGGGTTCTTACTGATTTTGTTACCCATTGCTGCCAGTGGTATGAGTTTTCTCACTCCTCCTTCCATGTTTGTAGAAGATGGGGATGCATTACTCAGAGATTAAATAGAGCAGTAAAACTTAGGTCTAACATTTATTCAACTAAACTTTTACCATCTGCTTATGTGTCTCATAAAACAGTCTAGCAGTTCATATGGCCAATTAAATCCAAGAGGTAGATAGGAAGCAAATTAATCATAACCTAAGTTTGCATTGCACCTTTCAGTTTAAAATACCTCTTCGAATTGTTTGCTTGTGGCATGTAAAACAGCCCAGGTGGGGAATTCTAGATCTATACCCCTTCACCACTCAGGCCCAGTGAAAATAGATGTATGCATATTTATTAATCTTAGCAAGTTGTGAGCATCTTTTCACTTAGCCTGTGTAGGTATCTTTATTACCAGAAAACCTTCCTGGCTTTCTGAAGTCTCCAAAGAAAAGTTTTATTGTGCTCATCTCTGCATCCCATAATATCTCACAGTGTCCAGCGCTCAATGCTTCTGGGGAAAAGATGCAACAAGATACAGATGTGCTCGGGAGGGAGAAGCTGGGCTTCCTGGTAAAGATTCTAGTTGATCCGTGCCTTGCATTTGTATCCGCAGGAGAAATACAAGCCTCAGTAGATGGTGGTATGAAGGGTTAAGAAAATCAGTTCTTGGTTCAAGGTTAGAGAAAAGAAATCAAAATGTCTAGATGGAAGCATGGATTCCCATTTGACCAAAGTTCAGGAGTTTGAAGGCCTGTAGGAGAGACTCTGAGCACAAGTTGGTAAGAGCTTTTGAGCACTTCACTGAGAATAGGGACTTGGTTGGAGGTTTTGAGGAAGGTATGGAGTGACAGTGGCCACGGCTACAGTGAGTCGTGGGTGGTTTGTACTAGGGGTCGTGATGGCTGTGTAGAGGAATGAGTTCAAGAGTCCAGAACTGGACAAGTAAAGCACGGAGGCAAGTAGCTAGCCATTTGTTGGTTGAAGAGTGTCTTGAATAAATCGCATCATCTCTGGGCTTCACTTCCTTCTCTGTGAAATGAAGCTAATGCAGTCACCTGACCTGGAGCACATTGAGCATGAGCTAGAAATGCATGAACACCTCAGGCCTTCTCACCATGGCGGTGCCTCAGATTAACCCAGAACTTTGCATATGATGGCTAGGCAAGGGCCTGCCTCTGAGTTACACCTCCAGCTCACTTGGTAGCCCAGACAGGCCTTAAACGAAAGACTCTTTTGCCTCAGCCTCCTTCATCCTGGGATTGAGGTGCCCTACTGTGCCTGGCTGGTGTGTTATGGGTACAGCTCTTGCTTGGGTTGGCTTGGATACTGCTGTCTTGTTGGGAAGAAAGGATTTCTCATTCAAAGAACTGAGCTGAGTTCCAGAGGTTTTGAATGAACTTTAGAAATTTGGTCTGCTTTTGAGATGGCAACTTGTTTTGACAGTCATCTGGTCTCTTGTTATGCACAGGCAAAAGCACTAGCAGTTAGGACCAGAGAAGACAGGAATCCAGAATCCTACATGTACTAATATTTCTATTAAAGGACAACACATTTAAATAGCTGAAGCATTTGAAGTAGTTGGGCTTTAAAACTTCAAATTTTTCTCAAAAACCTAACGCCTGCCCTTTTATAAAACAAAACAAAACACTTTTAATGAGTGAGACCTTAATGATATGATTAGCTTCTGCGACCTGCTGATAGTGAGTTTTTAGAAATACATTATTGGGGTTGGAGAGTTGGCTCCACAGCTAAGAGCATATGTTGCTCTTGCAGAGGACCCAGGCTCAAGTTCTAGTACATATTTGGTGGTTCACAACCACCCATAACTTCAGTTCCAGAGGATCCGTCTCATCTGACCTCTGTGGACATCAGACACACACAGGAGATATACACATATGCAGACAAAATAAAAATCTGAAACAAAAGAATTTAAAGTTGTTTTTAAGAGTCAGGTCCTGTATCCCCCCTATATCTGATATTTAAAAATAAACAAAAGCAAGCCTGCAGCGGGTTGGAGAATGAAGAGTGGGGCTTTTGTTTGTGGTAGTGCTTTTCCTCTGTGGCAGATCCAACACTTTCTTAAAGGGCCGCTGGGTTAAACAGCTCCCATGATTTTTAATGTAACACCTGACATTTTCACTGCATTTGTTGACTTTTGCCATCAGTCCAAAAGCAATAGTAAGTCAAACTGGCAGTGCCTCAGCAGGAATCTAAACAGTGATAGTAAACCATGCTGGTGGCAGTGGTTGTACTCTTCACGTCACAAATGCACAGAACAAAAGAAAACATAAACTCAAGAAGGTCCTCGGAGAAGCAGAGAGAGCTACTAATGCCTCAGCTCCCACCACTGAGTAACTGGTCCTTTTTATATTCCCTGTAGGAGAATGAAAGGTGTGCATACCATCCATTTTCTATTCGAAATGCTTTCCTTGCCACAGCGAGAGCATTGTGACTGAGCTGCAGGCTGCGCTCACTGCTGTCTTCCATACAAGAACCACTGGTGGGCAGACATTTTTCTGAGAATGAGTAGACTCTTCTTTTTAAGGAGGAAAGTATAGCTCCTCAGTATACTCAGAAACAGTATGGTAACATGCTAGTCAGTGACGGAGCAGATGTAGGACTATGATCCTTGAAGATCATCTCAGGGCTGGGTGTATTAGGGGCAGGCAGGTGTCTGAAGCAAGCCTGGTCTACAGAACATGGTCCGATAGTGAGACCCTATCCTTAAAAAGAAAATGATATTATAATGGAACCAGACAACTTGTATCACCCTGCGACTTAAGTGTCATTAGTCCTGCTGAAAGATAGTATGTATCTGGACTGACCTGGGTGTGAACACAACCCTCTGTGCTGTCTTCTGAAAGCACAGTGTCACACTACACAGTAGCTTCTGTAGAGAGAGAAATGTAGATAGGATGTAGCTGTATTGAAGGCTACTTAAAAACAGCCATGTGCTGGCTCTTCCGGAGGAATCTACAAGAAAACGGTATATTTAAATATACACTATCTGTATTAACTTTTGAGTTTTGTATGATTTTATACAAGCATTTTGATCATATTCAACCCTTACCCTTTCTCTAGCTTCTTCCAAGATCCATTGCTCACTCTTTACTCCGTCCCAAGTTTGTGTCTCTAATTTGTGCTGCTCATGTACTCATGAATGTAGAGACATCCATTACAGCATGGTCAGGCTTCCAAAGAAAAGCAACTCCTCCTCACCCAGGAGACAGCAACTATCAGTAGCTCCTCAGATGCAGCTCTGGGCTTTTGAGCCCCTCCCTGCTCCTTAATAGAATGTTAACTGCTCAATCTGTGTGTGTCATATGCAGGGAACCACAGAGCATCTGAGTTGATAATTGTGCCATGCCAGCCTACGCTGTAGTGTACAGAACAAACATCTAAGTAAGACTCAGCAACCTGCATAACTACCTGAAGAAGACTCTATTGTCTTAGCAGATGACATTTTCATGTGTCTTAATTGCTCCTGAAGACATTATAGTAGGGAAAGATATAGGGATATCAGTACCTGATTCTGTGTTGACCAAGCAATGATGTGTGTTGTCTGCGTCTTAGGGGATTTTTTTCATTTATTTTATTGTTTTATGTGTATAAGTGTTTGCCTGCATGTATGTTAGTGTACCACATATGTGCTTAATGTCCATGAAGGCCAGAAGAGGGTGTCAGCTCCCCTGGAACTAGAGTTGGAGACAGTTGTAAGCCACCATGCAGGTGCTGAGAATTGAACCCAGGTTCTCTGGAAAAATAGGCAGTGCTCTTACCACTAAGCCAATTCTCTAACCCTTGTGTCTTAGGTTTTAGTAAATAAGTTTGTAATGTAATAAAAAGCTAAAATTTTTAAGTATAAGTAAAACATTGGAAAAGGATTGTCTTAGGGTTTTACTGCTGTGAACAGACACTATTACCAAAGTGAGTCTTATAAAGGACAACATTTAATTGTGGCTGGTTTACAGGTTCAGAGGTTCAGTTCATTATCATCAAGGTGGGACCATGGCAGTATCCAGGCAGGCATGATGCAGGCGGAGCTGAGAGTTCTACATCTTCATCCGGAGGCTGCTAGTGAAGACTCACTTCTGGGCAGCTAGAGTGAGGGTCTTAAGCCCACACCCACAGTGACACACCTACTCTAAAAAGGCTACACCTCCAAATAGTGCCTGGGCCAAGCATATTCAAACCATTAAAGGGATATTATCTTAGTTTTTTTTCTGTGGTAAAACACCTTGACCAAAAGCAACTTAGGGAAAAGGGTATATTTCAACTTATAGTTCCAGGCTATAGTTTATCATTGTGGGGAAGCCAAAGCAGAAATTTTAAATAGCTAGCCCACATCGTCATATTCACAGTCAAGAACAGAAATGAATGCATACACGCTGCTTGCTTGTGTTCAGCTCACTTTCTTCACTCTTCCACAATTCAGGTCCCTGACAGAAAATGATGTCACCCACACCTAGCTGTCTGGGTCTTCCCATGTCAGTTAGATTAAAACAACACCCCCTTCCTGGTGACTCTGGGCTATATCAAGTTGACAATGTTTACCGTTGTAGATAAAAAGAAAATGTGTAGTATAGCTGTACGGTGTTTGTTGTTAAAGTTAAGTGTTATCACAAGAGTTTTGAAAATGCACATGGCCATGGTGACATATGTTTTTATTCCAGTTATTTGGAAATGGAGGCAACAGGGTCAGAAGCTCCCTACTGGGAGCTGTCAGATTCTCAACCTGTGGGTCACAACCCCTCCAGGGGTCCAATGACCATCCCTTTCACAAGGGTTAGCTAAGACCATCTGCATATCATATTTACATCATGATTCATAACAGTAGCAAAATTACAGTAATGAAACAGCAATTAAAATAATTGTATGGTTGGGGTCACCACAGCATGAGGAACTGTATTAAAGGGTCGCAGCTTTAGGAAGGGTGAACCACTGCTCTAAAGCCTAAGTATGCAGTGGGCTGTTGCATCCAGCTTTGATGTTTGCATAGCAATGAAATTGCCCCATACTCTCTTTGCCTGTCATTAGGGATCTCTGGCTCTACTTTGAAGAGTTTCCCAATGGGATCAGTACTGATATTAGCAAATGGGGTGATGGGAGAGATAGGTGTAATGTAGTGAAATGTCCAGCAGGGAGACCCGCACTCCAGAGGCAGGGAGGGTGGAGCTCTGTGAGTTTGAGGCCAGTTCTACAGAGCTAGTTCCAGTACAGTCAGGGTTTACACAGTCAAACCCTGTCTTGAAAATCCAAAATAAATAAATACATAAATACTGCCTAATCAGTGAACCCAACAATTTTCACCATTTACAAGTATTGAATGTTACAAAATGCATGCGTGAAAGGTGCATACAAATTACTTGGTTGTCCAGTTGACAGTAGCTTAAGAAATATTATGAGAAGTTTATTGACTTCATTTGACATTGCCATTAGCCCTCCAGAGACTGCTTCTGAGGACATGTGCTCAGTGGTCGAGTGTTTGCCTCCCTAGTGTTTGTGAGTGAGGCCCCGGAATCCATGACCAGCAAGAAACCACAGCTTGTCAACTGGGGGGGGGGGGGGGCATTATCCAAGAGGACTATTAAATACCTGTCTCCCTTTCTAAGCAGTCTATGAGTCAGAAATGTATCAAATAGAACAAATGCTTGTATCATAGAGATCACTAATACTTGCTTTAGAAAATTGTTAATTTTTCTTTAAAAATGTTACATTAACAGTAGGCTTATAAACTTGTAAATGTAAATTTCTGTTTTAAAATATTTTTTCATAATGGAAAATACTAATGGTTATAAATCCACAGGATATACTTTGTAACGTAAAGTTGAAAGGGACCAGGCTTGTGGTGCAGTCCTCGTAATCCCAGCCCTCAAGGCACAGGTCCGGGAAAATCAGGATTGAGACCAGCCTGAACTGCACAGCTAGCCCCGGTCATAGAAAGTAGAGAGTAGAAGTAAGTGTGCAGCCTTTCTCCTGATGATAAAGCTTGGTGTTCTGAGTGCAGTGTATTTGATGTGGACAAGGCTCATCTGAAACAGACGTGTCAGTGTGAGCTTGGTAGAGACGCAACTGCAGTGGGCCTGATGTAAGGTCCAGTATCACGTGTCAGTATAAATTTGGAGTTTGATTTTCGGGTGGATGAGGGTGTTGCACAGAGTTGTTGGTGAGCTAAAGGTAAAACACGGAGGAAACGGCTGCATAGCATTTCTTCATACTTGAGTCAAGTCTCCTGGGGGCAGGTCTCTGCACACCTCTGACAGGAGCCCAGACCTTTTTCTGCCCTCCTTCCTCATAGGTCCTTTGCTCTGCTGTGTACCATTTCTCTGGGGTCAAAAGCACTTTCTCAAGTTGACTTACTCACACTTGGACTTGCCTTTGTCTGATGATAACACTTGATGATGCCTTGTAGATCATTGACCTGCTCTCACACAACCAAAGTGTAGCACTTAGCAGTCGGCTGGGCTGCTTCAGTTCTCTCGTGCTTTATGTTGCTGGGTCCTCTTACCTTCAGCCTGCAGCATAGCTGTCATTAGCATGTCCCTGGTCTGTCATTAGAGGCTTTCACTTCTCAGGCACCCATGAATCTTGTCTGCCTCAAAAACTAAAAACTAGGTAGAATACATTAAGTCTACATAAGATTCCCACATTCTTTATCATTGTACTCAGAAAAAGAATGTTTTGTATCTTTCACCTTCTGATGCTTGTAAGTAGTCTGGCTATTTCAATGTGGGTAAATAGGGGAGCCATTTTCTAGTTTAAAAATCAAGAGTTGTCACAGAATGCTACAGTCAGGCAATAGGGAAAAAATGTCTTTGGACCGTGTAGGAGCCGAGATGCTATTGTGGGACATAGTTATTGGAACTGTCCCCATACCCACTGCTCTGCTTGGCACACCATCGTTGCCTCACTTGCCTGCCCTTGCCACTCGAAGAGGCCAAGCCAAAAAATTACTAGAAACAGTAACACTATGGCTTCCCAACTCATCCTTCTACATCTCACCAGAGGAGTGATAAAACTATGAATAGTTAGTGGCTTTTAAAGAGATTTATCAGAGTAGAGTTGACTGAGAAACATAACTAATGCTCACCCAACATAGCTAATGGTTCCCTCCTGAGAGGGTTTTCTGGATTCATGGAGAAGTTACTCTCACATTCTTACTGTGGTGCATGGGGCAGAACAACACTCAGTGTGTTGGCTAAAGCACTGTTTGTATATGATATTGTATATGAGTCTCTGACTGTCCTGGCTGGAGTCATCTGAGAGGAGGACTGGTGGTCCTGGGTTGTATAAGAAAGCTGGCTGGGCAAACAATGGGAGTAAGTCAGTTGACAGCACCCCTCTATGGCCTGTGCATCAGCGCCTACCTTCAAGTTCCTACCCTGCTCTTTAAATGGTGAACTGTTATGTTAAGTGTCTCTCAACCCTTTCACAGGAGTCGCCTACGACCATCTGCGTATCAGATATTTACATTACAGCTCCTAACAGTAGCAAAGTTACGGTTATGAAGTAGCAGTGACACAATGTTGTGGTTGGGGGTCACCACCACATGAGGAATTGTATTAAGGGGTCACAGCATTAGGAAGGTTAAGAACCACTGTGTTGTATGTAACTGTGAGTGAAATAAGCCCTTTGCTCTTCACATGGCTTTTGGTCATGGTGTTTCATTACAGTGATAGTGATCCTGACTAAGACACTGATTTATCAGTGCAAGTTAGTAAGCCGTTGTCATTTTGTGTCTTAAGATCCATTCTGATAAACAGGGTTTTCCAAAGTGAGTTTTAAGACAAAATGGGTACAAGATAATGCATTGCAGAAATCTCAGTGCTTCAGAGCTGGAAAGAGGAGGTTCGTGAGTTTAAGGCCAGCCTGGTCTGTAGCAAGGCCTTGTTTTGTTCCAAAAGGGGGTGGAAAGACTGAATAAACTGAATAAATGGATAATGTGTGTAAGACGTGCAAGGTTGGTAAAGTGAATTCACTTCTTAGAAAGCCTGAACCCCAGGACTGTTTTGCTTAGTGTCCCCAGATTTCCCACAGAGCACCAGCTGACGTGTGGCACCACAGACCTGTTCTTAAAGGCATGCTGCTTTGTGCTTTTCACTGTGTTCACGTGTGCACTCATAGATGCGTATAAAGTTATCACTTACCTGCATTTAAAGGCTGTGATCTTTCCAGTATGGCATCAAACTCATCACAAGGCTGAGCTGGCTGGCACTTGCTGTGTATGCCTAAGGAATCCAATCCTGGACTTGTAAACAAGGCTTCATAGCACACACTTACTGTGCGTACACATACACTCGTATACAAACACATCACATTCCTAACTCAGAATTAGATCTGAATAATATGAGCCTAATTTCAGCCAGGGTGGTAGCAACTACTTGGGAGGCTGAGGGAGGAGGACTGCATGAGCCCAGGACAAGACTAGTCTGGGGGAAACCCCTCTAAAGAACAAGCAGTTCACATGATATCTTCTGGGTACTGCCTCTCCAGCAGCTTGAAAATCCCCCTCTAGGGTCTGCACTGAATTATACACTTCCAGAACCGGTTCCTTATCATTGTGCTGCCAACTGTGGCTGTAAAAGCCTGAAGAAAGGGCTCATGGAACCTTGACCCCTCTGCCCACTGAAGATGTAGTGCAGGAACCATGTGTGCTTTTCTTCATAAAGCCATGAGATCTTCCAAGGGAATGCTACAGGGGTTGATGGCAGTGACTGAAACTTTGTAAAAGTACCTTTGACTCAACTGATGGAACTGTCATTTTGGAGGCTTCTCTGTCTGCTAACCTAGGCCTACTCCTGGAAGCTTCTAGGCTCCATACAATCATACCTAGGCCTCGAATACTTACTTTCAGCCTCTGAGACTTACTGATGAATAAGTTCATCCTTCCTAGCTCGTTCCAATCTCTGGTTGGCTGATTCAACTCTGCTATTCTGGCCCAAAAGGCCTCTCCACACTAACCGATTCTGTCTGGCTTCTCTGGGCTTCTCCCGGATTGTTCCGCTTCACCTCATACTAATTCCTCGTTCTGTAGCTAATTTTCTTAGTCTTTTGTTCCTCAGACTCCTCATCAGAAAAATGTGCTTATTAAGAAAAAAGTTACCTACTATGTAGGGTTATTGAAACTTTATGTTAAAATACTTAACTAGCATCTGACAGCTTATGTCAGGTCTAACATCCAGTATGCATTCAAGAATTAGTTACAGTTATTCTGTAGGGAATTTCTACTTTTCCATAAAATCATGTAAGGGGGGTGTCCAGGTGGTATAAGGAGAGAGGAAAGACAGTCTGAAGCCCTTCCTCAGGAGGCAGGAGCCCTTACTACCTGAAGGCCAGTGTTAGGATGACTGGTGAGATGGACAAGTGTAGCCCCACACACAGCGTGCACACACCATTCACACGGGAAGTAAAGTAATCGTCAGAGTCACTGCAACACATGTATTTATGGGCTCAGGCTCATTACTTGTTTTATAAAGAATACTTACAATCGTAAGCAAAACCCAACATTCCCAATTGAAAATAGGTAAAGGATTTGTATTTGTACGTACAGGAAATTACCTATGTCCCAAAAATGTATGAAAAGCTTCACTGTGGGGTATCATTTCCCACCAAAATAGCTCCAACAGATATGCTGCTTGGATCTACAGCACATGCCCAGCAGGGGCGAGTTCAGCATGGCAGAGCCACTTTGGACTGGGTGGTGTTACTAAGGCTGAATGCGCACGTCATTGACCTAACTGGCCCATTCCTGGGTGTGTATTCAACCAGTACCAAAAGACAGGAATAGGATGCTCACAGCAACATCACTGTTAATAGGCAGCAATTCAGATCAATTCTGTTTATTAACGCAGTGAGGTACCTTACGGAGGGGAAGGCGGGTGTGCGAATTAGCACAGTGATGACTTCAGCAAGGACTGAGGGCTGGAGTGGGCCCTGCTTCTTTTCTTACTCTTGATTTCTTAGCCTTGTGAGTATATTTTCTGATGAAAATTCATGCAGCCCTGTGCTTATGATTTCAGTGTCTCGAGTCTCCCTTCATGACTGTAAGTATACCTGTTACCTGCAGAGGCCAGTGGAGAGCATTGGAATCCCTGGAATTGTAGTTACAGAGTTTAGAGCCACCATGTGGGTGCTGAGAACCAAATTCAGATATTCTGCAAGAGCAGCAAGCCATCTCTCCAGCCCCTGATTTGTGTATTTTTACTGATGTTACATATTTGTTTATTTAGTTGGTTGCTTGCTTGCTTGGTGTTTTTTGAAACAGGGTCTCACTCTCTGTTTCCAGACTTAAAAATTCTGGAAACAGCTGTCACATTTTTCTAGAGTTAATAATAAGTGTTCGCTGCCACTGTAGCTTCTAAAGTTTAGTCTTTAAGACAGAAAAGAGCCCTCAAGAACAGAAGTTAAGAGCCTCCATCAGCAGCCTCTGAAGTAATCATTTCTCCCTGTTTCTCCTGCCAGTGTGTGTGCACCACGACAGGTTACATGGGCGGCACGTGTTTATAGCTTGTAGAACCAATCTTTTAATTTTGTGCAGCACAGCTTTCTGAAGATTAAATCTGGTGCTTTTAAGGTTTGAAGAGGTTTATATGGTCCAGCTGTGACATAGAAGAGGCAAATGGAAAGGCGCTTAAATACGGTTTTGTTACAGTTGATGCTTCTTGCTTCAACTGTGTGCTGGTACCCATGATGCTGTTTTGCCTTTGCATGGAGTTTGTTTTTAATCTGCCTTGTGCTCCCATTTGGCAGCTGAAAACCTTACACAGGTTTTGCTCTATAGACCATTCCTTTTTGCAATTTTTTTATATCATATAAGCCATTACACATTTAAAGCACCTGCAAAAGTCTATATAAAATGAAATACAAAGCTGCCATCTTTAGATTAATACTTAAAAAAGCAAATGTTCATTCTATGTTAATTCCTGATTATCCTTTATATATTAAGTCATTGACTTTATTTCAAGGTGGCTACTAACATCTGAACCCAAAGGGCACCTCTGACTCAGGGATTTCAGCCTAATCACAAGCCAAAAGCCTTCTTATATGCCCAGAAGAATCATTGAGTTCAGCCTGTCTCAAGTCAGACAACAAGAGCAGCTGCTTCAGTCCTTAAACACATGCTGTGTTAATCAACTCAAATTGTCAGGGTTAGCACGCACTGTATAGGGAATGGTAAAAATACAAGGCTAAATTACCAGATGAGGACTACAAGGAATGTGTCTATAAAATGTAAATGCCTGTCAGATAGTGTTTATCAATTTAGGAACTTAGAGAATTTTGTGTGGGAAAAATTAGATCAGATGTGTATCTGGTATGTTTCATTAAAACTGTTTACTCCCTAAGGCAGGCGAAATGGTTCATACCCAACCCTGTGCATAAGCTCAAAAAGACACAGTAAGATTTAAAAGAAAAGGATGTTGTGTTCTGTCACCATAGAAACAAACAGACCAGTGTGTTGTCTAATAGTCAGGGTCCCATAAAGCCTTAGAGTGGAAACGTGAGGGTCCCTAATAGCAGAGATGATGAAAATAAAGATGAATTCAAAACAGCCAGCCACCTCAGGTTTCAGGCAAACAGACTGTCACCGGTGTGCTTTCCTACACTCATAAGATTGGTGCAGTGCTTTTGACGGCAGCATCATAAACTCTAAAACCAATAAGAGGAATAGAATAGAATGTTATTAGTTTCCTTGAGAGTCTAAGGTGATAAAGAGGCAGTGACCTCTACAGCCAAGCACAAAGGATGCTTTGTTTTCAAAACAGAGAGGTCTCAAAATAGAAGTCTCTATTCAGAACCTGAAAAAAAGGACTATTTTTATGTCTTCACGTAGCTTCAGAAAACCATAGAGAGTTCACTGCCTGCGCCCCATTTTGCTAATGTACTAAAAATAATCAGAAGACCCAAATTTTGTTTGTAGACTAGAAGCATTTTGAGCATCAATGACACCTCGGGCCTTTTCTCCTTTAAAAGGACAGTTACCAGTGTTTGCTGCAGGTCTCCTGTTTGACAGTCACTGCAGTGGAGAAGAAATATATCCTTAGGAAATCATTGCAGGTTTTCATTGTTTCTTGTATTTACTTATTTCTTTAGCAGACAGAAGGTGGAGCACAGACAGACGGACAACCATCACAGACACAAAGTAGTGAAAATTCAGAGAGTAAATCCACGCCCAAGCGACTACATGTCTCTAATATTCCCTTCCGCTTTCGGGACCCTGACCTCCGGCAGATGTTTGGGGTAAGTCTCTGATATCTTTTTATGGATTTAATTAAAATAATTTAATCCACCAGAGGTATTATTAGTCATTAGAACATCAGGGTAAAACAGTAAGGAAGTTAAGAGAGAACCTTGAATCACTGTTGTCTGTCTGGAAACATTTCCTGGTCACCTTACCTGCACCAGACATTTTCATTTCTAGTTGTCACATAAACACACAAGCTGCATGCACCTGTTGTCTAGGACTGGGGTGGTTCTTGTAAGATGTGACATCCAGTGTCCAAACCACTTAGATGATCACCTTCCTCACACATCACCCTTCGTAAACATGTTGGTAATATACTTGGTTTCACAAGAAGACCAAATGTCCAGTCTTTAATGTGTGATTCCTAAACCTATAGGTGCATTAGAAATCCCCTGGGAAGCCTAAAGAATACTGCACAGCCCAGGTGTGATTTAGCTGGCCCAGAGTGCAGTGTGAACCTGTGCACTGTACAAGGTCCCCACGTGATTCTGTGTGGTTCTCAGTACAGTGACATGCTCCTTCTCCTGACCCAACCCGTCACCGCCTCCTGCCTCAGTGTCCTCCTTGTTTTTCTTGTTCAAGATGATTAGTGCGGGCCTCTACTTCTGTGCTGTGTCAGGACACATGCAGTTCAGATAGTTCAGGTTTGCAGGAGACTCATTTAAATGAATCAGATAGGAATAAGATTTTTAAAGAGCCCAGGATCAAATCCTAATTACTTAAGATCTTAGGAAATTCATGTAATCTTTTTTAAAACCTTGATTTGAAGCTTATACTTAAAAATGGAATTTTTATGAGATGAAATTTATATTTAAAAACCTCTAACTTGAGTGTTAGAAAATGAAGTAACACCTGTGAAAGCAGGTGATGCCCAGGGCTTTGTTTTCAGTTCCTTCCTCCCAAGGTAGTGTCAAAGCCAGCCTGTAAAATATGCCGTGGAACTCTGGCTCCCTGCCCCATGAGCTCCTTCAACTCTTTACATCCTCCCCAAACCACAGTCAGCACAAAGTCATGTTGTTGAAGGTGAATGACTGCTGACTATTCCTAAGCCTGTGTGTTGCTGTCTGTTTTATCTTGGTGGTTAACTTGACCTGGGACAGACAGACAGTAGTTCCCTAAACATCTCATGAGGACATCTGACTGGCTCTTTGTCAGAACAGATACCTGCTGTTTCATGGTGACAAGGCTCAGAGCCAGGTTCTGTCAGAGCTGAGTACCTGGATGTACTTTTGCCACTAAAAAAAGGTCAGAGTGGAGGTGTAATGACATTCTTGGAGTAGTTAATGAGCTTGACCACATCCCATGGTGATAAGTGTTTTTCTTCTTTAGAGAGAACAGTGGGAATAGAAAGGATGGCTACAGGGCTGAGGTCACGTGGGTGAAGGCACATCCTGAGAGGAGTTGCTTGCTTCTCTTCTGACCATCAGAGACAGAGACCTGGTTTTGTAGAGACATGGTCTTGAGTGTGGAGAATGGCAGGCAGGGTTTTCTCCTGAGCCAGAAGGATGATGGCCTCCCAAGAGCTGCCTCGGCCTTTCAGTGATTCCACAGATTGGCTCATACCTTTTCTTAAAGCATAAAGTAGGAATTTTCATTTCAAAAGACATGTATGTGTCTCTTTTCTTTCACGTGGTCAGTGCCCAGCCTTAAACAGTAACTCTGGGAAAGAGCAGGAATTCCGTGCTGCATTCAGTTAGCATGAACTTTCTCTACACCTACCTCAGCTCTGTTCCCCTTAAAAGGACGGCGACCCTGCTCCAAAAGGTTGTTTTGAAAGAGCTGAGGAAATGACCCAGCTGTTGGAGCACTTGCTGCTGTTGTGGAAATCCAGAGTACAATTTCTAGCATCTTGTGCTGGGTCACAACCACCCATGACTCCAGGCCCAAGAGTTCTAACACTGTCTTCTGGTCCTCAGGAGCATGCACACACATAAACACACACACAAATAACAAAACTTTTATATTAAAAAAAGGTGTTATAAGAATGCAATGAAGGTGAGGCTGTGGTGGCACATGCCTTTAATCCCAGTGCAAGAGAGGCAGGGACAGCAGATCCCTGAGTTCCAGGACAGCCAGGCCAGGACTACACAAAAACCCTGTGTTGGTGGGGAGTACAGTAGGAAAACGGTTTTAGAAATGCCGATGCTCCGTGTTAGTTTGTATAGACTAGGCACAGAACCTGAACATGCTTTGCTTCCGCTGACTGAGACACTGACCGTGTAAAATGAAATCAGCATCTCAGAGCTTCTTCTCCGACCTCTTATAATGTGGTTTGAAATTCAAATGTAACTGTTACTAGGGGACAGTCAGGTACAGTGCTGCTGCCAGGGAGATTCCCAATGCTGCTCCTCAGACTGTGAGGTTAGCAGGCTGTCCCACTAGCACCTCCTTTAGGCATAATCCCTATATAGGTGTACATGAGACTAGAGGTTTGTGGCTTTGTAACTAACGTTTAGCTCTAAGATATTTAAATAATTTTGAACAGATTGTTCAAAGAAGAAAAAAGCTGTCTCTTTCAGAAGAAAGGCTAATGTCTAGACAAAGGCTAACCTTACATTTATTTTATTTTTATTTATTTATTTATTTATTTTTGTCTCTGCAGCAGTTTGGCAAAATCCTAGATGTGGAAATAATCTTTAATGAGCGCGGTTCCAAGGTAAGCCTTGTGTCTGTACTTCATGTAGCTTGCCCTAAGATTTGTTTTATTGGAGCAGGGCGCAGACTTGGGTCCCATGATACATAAACTCTACTAAGTGTCTTCCTTGGGTTAGGTTCTCCAGAAAGAGGCTGTTCACATTGAGAGGGTGTCAGGAAGCAGGAGAGCTGGACAGGAGTGTGGCAGTTCCAAGAACAGGAGGGCAGGGTTCCTTAACCAGCCTGGGCTGCCTTAAAGAGAGAGGCACCAGAAACAAGATGGCTGGCACTGAGAACAAATCAGTGAGGGTTTTCTCTGTTAGCCACACCACTTGTTCTCTTTGGAATTGTCAAGGCTCCTCCCAGAGTATCGAGTGTTGGGTCTCCATGAGTGAGCCTCAGAGCGTGGCACTCTGGGCTCATGAGTTAGGGTTTATGTTAGGAATGAGAGTCACATCTCTGTGGCAGCTGCTGCATGTAGTCTCTGACGTGTTCTGTAAGGCTGACATTTCAGTCTCAATTGTTTTCCTTCTTGAAGAGTAAATTTAAAACTAGTTTTTATTTGGTCATATCTACTTCTTCCAAAATAGCACTTGGCCATGATTGAAGCCCTAAAAGTATAATTTAAGGAAAAGCTGAATACAGTAGATGGGTTAACATTTGCCTTTTCCAGCCGCTCCAGATTCCTGTGCTTCAGTAGTTGCTAGTCCTCACTCCCGCCCACCTGCACGGATGCGCACGCACTCTCCGAAGCCTCAGTTCTCTTGCCTCCTTTCTAGAGTATACGAGACCTGCTCTTTGTTCATTGTTAAAGAGATAATTATACTTTAAGCTTCCAGCTTTCAGTTAAAACAAACAGAAAAAAGATTAATATGTCTATTCAGATCTTCCTCCAGCTCTTAACCTGGTAAGTATCTTAAAGTAGAGTCTGTTAACCCATAAAACTTGTGATGCTTGTACTTCTGAACATTTATTCTTATTGAGCATTTATTTTTATTAAGCATTTAGCTACAAGTGGGGAATACCCATGGCCTCGAGGTTGAAGCACATGAATGAAGATGAAAGTGAAGTCACTGACTACACTAGTTATCCAAAGTAGTTAGTTAACCAAGACGTTTTTGGTTTTAAGTTGTGTGTACTTCAAATAACCTTCATTAAGTACCCCAGCCAGAGCAAGTGCCCAGGCACTAAGGAATTGCTCCTTCCAGAAAAGAGAGTGATTGAACCCTTATGAAGCAAAGGAAATGATCTTTCTAAAGGCTTTTCACTCACTGACTGCAGGATTCACCTGCTGCCAAGATTTAATCTCACCTTAACTAATTACCTCTCATGTAATTCCATTTTAAAATGATGGCACCTGCCTGCCTTTTCTCCCTCTGAGGACTCTAAAGCTGAGTGTCACCTCTGTAGCTCCGAGCAGTGTCTTCACCGCCCCTGCTGTCCTTGGCAGTGGCAATATAAACATGGCTGACTGGCAAGTGTATCCAGAGTGAATCAGAGGATACAGATCACCCTGGGCCTCCATCAAGGGCTGGGGAAACCCTGGATGGGACCTTTGCCTTCCTGACAGCTGTGAGGCCTTTCCCAAAGTAGTGCTCTTGGAGCCTCACTCCAATGCTAAGGAAATGTGATTGTGGAGTCAGACCCCTAGTGTCTCCTTTGGGATCCACCTAAAAGAAAAAATAAACTTTTCCTTTTTTCTTTTTCTATTTTGTATTTGTTTGGGTTGGGTTGGGTTTTTGTTTATTTGTTTTGTTGAGACAGGGCTTCACTATGTAGCCCTGGCTGTCCTGGAACACTCTCCATGTAGACCAGGCTAGCTTTGAACTTAACTGCCTCTGCCTCCCAGAGCACTGGGATTAAAGGCGAGCACCATAACAGATGGCTTCTAGGTTTTTTTATATATACTTGGAGTTTTTCAGAAACTAATTTCAGAAAGACTTTATTGTTGTACTGTGGTTTTAGCAATGCCCTGCCTGGCTCTTAAACAGAGTACTTTTCTATGCAGAAATTAGCTTCATTAAAATGTTTAGGTAGTAATGAAAAAAACTAGTATAAATAAGTCTGAAATAAGTGATAATGACATGTAAGTTAATGTTTAAACAAAATATCGTGGAGGGGAAAAATTACCCTCCCCTACCTATGCTGGGTCTGGAGCCCAGGACTTTATGTCTGGTAGGCAAGCACTCAGCCCGTGGGTTACGTCGCCAAGCTGCCTTCTTTAGAGTGGGTTCATTTGGAAGGGTGATGAGCAATGATCCCTGTACCCTCTGCTCAACTTCTCCAGCACTTCCTATGGAGTCTGCTGTGCTCTGCAAAGCACTGATTGCCTCATGTCTGACTGGTGCCTTTGTGTCCTTTAAATTGTGCAAAGGATAATAGGCTGTAATCACAGTATTTCTTACATTACTTTGTGTAAGTTGATTGTCCGTTTTATTCTTTTCTCTATAAAAACAGCTGTGTCTAAAAATTCTGAGTAGCTGAAACAAAGATAGTCTTTGCCTTTTAAAAATGTATAAATCATATATATGAGAATACTGCTGACCCCAAAAAAGGGCTCATTTCCCCAAAAGTGAGTGTGAGTTATACAGAGTTTTCTTGAATCTCAGATTTGACTAGTAACAGCAGACGTTAACATAATCATGAGGTAACCTAGGTAGACTTCTCATTTATTTAAAATTAGCCCAAGTTTTTCCTGTTATCTTATTGCTATTCATAATACCTGTCTTCCTTAAAAATGTCACATTTAAATAATAAACGATAGTATTACTATCCTTGTAGGCTCTTTAAAGTATCTTTTTAGAGGAAAGGCAAGGTCTTTAATTAGAAATAGAAGTCAAAAGAAAACAACAGAGTGTGTCCACCTATGAGTCTTGATTTTTATTTCTACCCTGGTGTCTCACAGACTCTTCAGCAGAACTCTGAGTGACAGCCGCCATTTAGCCCCAGGATCCTTGAGCTGGTAGTTTGTGCCAACAGGATCCCAGGCCCAAGAACTTTCTCCTGAGTCCATCCCATTGTTTCGAGTGGGACTTTCCACTCTTCCTCACTGTCGCCAGCTGCTGTGCTGGCTGCCATGTGTGTTGACTGGTCCCAGCTGTGCTGTCATCCTTCTCACAGGCTCTGGCTTCAGGGTGGACTTTTCTGTAGGCTGCAGTATGGGAAGATGCACGCGCTTTTCCTCCTCAGACACAAGAACAGTGCTCTGGTTTCCTGACCATTGTCTTGGCTTTTGATTTCACATGAAGAGAAATTATTTATTTCCAAATATTATCAAAAGATTTTCTTTGAACACTAAATGGGCCCATATGACTTTCAGTAAAATTGATAGATAATGATGGTGTTGAAATGTTTTGCACTGTACTTAAAACTGAATTAACAATGTATATGTCCAGAAGGCTTCATTTATTTTTCTTGTTACCACTTTATGATTTTTAGTTGTTTTTTTTTTTCTTTCTTCTTTTCTTTCTTTCTTTCATTTATTTTTTAATTTCTGTGTTCTGGCAATACCCAGGAGATCCATCTGCTTTTGATTTCTCCCTTTAAAGTTACATGGTAAATTTTCTTTCTCATTCTTCTGAGATGGAAAAATTCAAAAATTATATAAAATTTTTAAAAATAAAAATATTTTACACTGTTTATTCTTTTGCTTGGTACTTATTACAGCCTGAGGCCAGACCAAAAAGGTGACAGTTACTCGGCTTCTGTGTGTCATGATAAATGGTGTCAAGGCAGGTATGAACACACTATTCTTTCAGATGGAAGTTGGACCTGCACCTAACATGATGTGCCATTTCTTTTTTTTTTTTCCTTTTTTTTTTTTTTTTTTTTTTTTTTAAGATTTGTTTATTTCATGTATGTGAGTACATTGTAGCTATCTTCAGACACACCAGAAGAGGGTGTCAGATCTCATATACAGATGGTTGTGAGCCACCACGTGGTTGCTGGGAACTGAACTCAGGACCTCTGGAAGAGCAGTCAGTGCTCTTAACCCCTGAGCCATCTCTCCAGCCCGCTCCATTTCTTAAGTACAGATAAAACAATTGGGAACAGTTTCATTAACATTAGCAGGACTAAGAACCCTTAAACAAGTATGTGTGGCTCATGCTGCCCGCTGTGGCACCACGGCCTGGAAAACTGAAGGGGTGTAAGCTGAGATTTGCATTATACCAACACTTGAAGCTACAGACTTAGCATAGAGAGAACACTAGCACTTCATGCACTGGTGGGTTCTCACGGTGCTCCCATACTGAGATGGCACACTGGGCTGACTTTGTAGTTAAAATTAATCTTTCTGTAATTTTAATGTGACTATCAAGGTTTAAAATATATGTGGCACATGGTTTTGTTGGGTACTGTTAATGTACGCAAATGTGACATCTCACTGAAAAAAACAAGTTGACTTTTTGTTATCTGCTTTTATTAATGAGAGTTAAATAAAAATCATTGCCTTACACACTTGAACTAAGAATTTAATGGTAAATTGGGTGGTACCCACCTTTAATCCCAACACACTGGAAAGCAGAGGCAGACAGATCTCTAAGGCCAGCCTTGTTTACCTAGAGAGTTCTAGGACAGCAGGACTACATAGGTGGTAATCCTGTCTCCAAAAAAAAGGAAAAAAAAAAGAATCTGTGAGTATTACCCTTATTAAAAATTATATGATACATTTATTATATTAGTGACTTATGCGGGTTCAGCTTTATATTTCAGAATTAATTTATGGTCATTTTTAGCTGCTCAAGTAAAATGTGTTGAATTTAGACATGGTTTTATTTTTCCCCCCTTTTTAAAAATTTATTTATTTATTATATATAAGTATACTATAGCTGTCTTCAGACACACCAGAAGAGGTCTTCAGATCTCATTACAGATGTGAGCAACCATGTGCTTCTGGGATTTGAGCTCTCAGGGCCTTTGGAAAAGCAGTCAGTGTTCTTAACCACTGCGCCATCTCTCCAGCCCTTATTTTTTCTCCTTAAGACTAGAGATTCAAATTGAATTTACTCTTGGTTCACTTTTGGAGGATAGAGGTACATTAAAGGCTGGTTTTCTGAGCAGGTTTTTCTGTGGCCCAGAGAAGCTGTGGCTGTGATCCCTGCCTTGCCCTCTGGGCCTGGGGAGGATGCCCGAGGCTGCTGGACTCTGCAGAGCTCCCTCTGTTTCCAGAGCCATCATGAGCGGCCTGGCCTTTTTGAAGTTGCTGTTACTGGATTCTAGAGTCTGGCCTCTTGTGTTCCTTTCCTTTATAAATACTTGGGGATTACACCGATCCTGCCTGGATAGTCAGATTTATCTCCATACCTCAGTTAATCTAATCATATCACAGAATCCCTTTTGCCTTGCAAGATAACATATTCTATGGCTTCAGGGATTAAGACATGAGGAACTTGGGGATGATGAACATTACAAAGGATCTGTTTATCTTCAAAGAATGACATCTTACCTCTTTTTCCTACCAGAGAGCACCAACCATCAAGCAAGTCTTCTTTCTCCTCTCACCAGGGAAGGCTTGCTGGAAAGACTGGCTTAGTTTGATTTGATATCTGTGGTCTCTTGATTAGCATCTCACCATCTTAGAATATAAAGCACTTTAATATAGACAGTTGAAAATGCAGTTCTTCCCTCAAATAGTCATTATTGGGAAAACCTAACATAGATAATTAATGTTAAACTTCGTCATTTGCAGGTCAGGAATTGTCAGTCCTATGATACCAGGTCTGTTCTTTTGACTGTTACTATGATGCTGGTGTCTCTCTCACACATCCCAAAAGAGAAGATGTCTGACATTTCTCAGTTGGATTTGGAAAAGAAATGAGAACTCGCAGAATAATGTCACTTAATAAATAGAGTCCACACCATAGACTGGCAAAGATTGAGTTTTGATTTCCTTAGCACTCATTGAATGTCAGAAGGTATTTCCCTCTCATCCAAAATCCTCTCCTTCCCTTTGCCCTTGCTGCCCTGTTCCCCATGGCTGTACTAGGACAAGTATTTACAGTTTGTGTGCTGGTGAGCGGCTCATAGAGGCAGTCACGGTACAAAAACCAAGTGTGCATTCTCACATAAACTTTAGAGTCAGTTTATAATTCGCTAGTTTAACCAAAGACATAAGAGTTATGACTGGGAATCAGTTGGAATGTAGTTCATAATTTCTCTTGGGTTGATGTGAAAACTTGGATATAGAGCTGGAGATATGGGTTAGCAGGTTATAGGTGTGTGTGACTTTTGCACAGAGCCCTAAGTTTGGTTCCCAGAACTCAAGTCAAACAACTCATACCCTCCTGTAAGCCCAGCTCCAGGGGACCTGATGCCTCAGGCCTTCTCAGGCACCTGCACCTAATTGGCACAGAAACACAGTTAAAAGTAAAACCCTCCAAACTCACCCTCACTCTGCCTGACCTTTCTTAAAACCCACCTACCTTGCCTACCAGTTGGTAGATTCTCGAGTAAAAGAACTGGCTTCTTGTCCTCAGAGTCTGTTTCAGATAAAAGAAAGACACTGGCATCCTTCATAACCTGCCTTATCCAAGTCGCTACAACATGTTCATATTAAATTTATTTCTGTAAATACTTTGCTATTACTGTTTTCAACCAGTGTATACATTGTGTAGGAGAGTGCTAAAAACAGTTACCCTAATGCTCCACACAGTAAACATTCATTTGTCTTGTCAACACAGCATGCCCTCCTGTGGTGTTTGTAGTGGTACACAGGTGTGGGCAGAAATAATCCATTAGAATCTCTGGGACACCACCAACCCACAAGACCAGTTAGACTTTGGAGGGATCCTCACATCCTTGATTTTGTAAAAGTTTGTTTTTTGTCATTGCCGTTGTTTGTTTATTTGTTTTTGTTTGGTTGGTTTGGTTTGGATTGATTTTAGGTTGTTTGAGACAGGGTTTCTCTGTATAGTCCTGGCTCTCCTGGAACTCGCTCTGTAATCAGGCTGGCCTCAGACTCAGAGATCTGCCTGTCTCTGTCTCCCTAGAGCTGGGATTAGAGGAGTACACCACCATTTTGGCTCTGTAAAATCTGTTTAAGATGGGGTTTTATATATGGAGGCATGCCTGTGCTGTTAGCCTTCAGTGACTTCTGAGAAGCCTGAGAGGTTTCCCTTTGCAGGTATGAATGACATAGAGAAATGACATGAGGTCACAGTTGTGGGGAGTGGGCAGTGCCAGTGTGCCTGTGGTGAAGCTGGTGGGCACTTGAGGTAGTTGTGTGTCGTCATGCCGCAGTCACATGGTGAGCTGCCCCTGGCCTTGTTGTTTGTATGCTCTCTTTGTATCCGACACAGGGCACGTTATACTAATCCTGACCCACACGACAGCTGCCACGTTACCTCCACCATGGCGTCTTCCGTATCAACAGTGAACAGCCATTGTTACTAACATTCCTCACTCTGATGCCTGTTCACTGACTATTCCTGCTTTTCCTCATGGGGAAAATCACTAATTTGCCTTTAACAGCAAAGATGGACATCAGCAGATGCACCATGTAGATAGTTTTCTGAAATTCAGCCATACACACAGTTTCCAAGTGCCACTCTGATCATTTAAAGTTGTTGCTGAAGAAAAACCCTAGCTGTCCATTCCCAGTGGTAGCTATGCTTCCTTGCACAGCTGTTACCCAGAGAACTCGACCTCACTGCTGTCTTCGGTTATTCTACTCACTAAAGACACAGGTAAAGCAGGACTGAAGCCAGCAACCTTGAATGTGAGTTTTTACACAGCAGTTAGTGGACAAGTGTAGATTTCAGGGTCAGAGAGTCAGTTGAGAGAAAAACAGGATGGAGGAAGATGGCTCCATTTGTAAGGTGCTTCCCTTGCAAGCATGATGACCTGAGTTTGCTCCTCAGCACTCACGTTTTATAGAGCTGGCTCATTGGCGCAGTTGTGAAGACTGCCTGTCTCTGCCCTGCCCGCCACCTGCACCAGTGCACACGTGCACACAATTATAATAGTTTTATGGGCTGGATATGTTGTTTATGTTCACATTTTTGGTTGAATAGTTTGACCCGAGTAACTTCCTACCTTAATCTTGGTCTGGCCTCACGTACTTTATATTTTATTTTATTGTTATTGCAGTTAATTAAGTTACTGTTATTATTACAGTTCTTTATCCTTTTATTGGGTTTAAATTTCCCTTTACAAAATATGCATGGATCAAAACTGTGCCTTTGGAAGAGATTGCTGGTGTTAGTTGTGCTGACGTCACTTCATACTGTGATGTTTTCTGTTTACCAAAAGATGAGTATTTCAATATAACGATGTGCATGTTTTCCCCCTTCTCCCGCTGCATGCAGGGATTCGGGTTCGTAACTTTCGAGAATAGTGCTGATGCAGACAGGGCCAGGGAGAAATTGCACGGCACCGTGGTAGAGGGCCGTAAAATCGAGGTGCATGTCTTCAATAATTCAATTTCTCGTTTTTATTTTTCTTTCTCTTTGTGTACTGCCTCACTTCACCTTTGGACCCCTGTCCTGTTCGTGTGTGTGCTTTGTGTACACTCCTGTCTGTATGCATTCCATGTGTGCACTCCTGTCTGTGTCTGTCTTCACTTCCTTGCACTACACTATAAAAGTAACGATCTGTCAGCTTCTCCCCTGCTCTTGGTTGTCCGAGGGTTAATTTGGAGGGTGGGGACGTGTGCTTACCTGTTTTTGACTGACCTTTCTCCCTCTTCCAAAATGTTCATCCTTCTGCTCTCTTGAGTTTTTTTCCTTTGCTTCAGTTTGCAAGACTCTGAATTCCTATAATGAGGCCTAAGCAAAACTAACTTCAAAACGTCTAAAAACTATTTGCTCTAGCACTGTGTCTTGGAGGCCAGTTCCCCTCCAAGTGCATTTGATACGTGTGGATAGATGATTATAGAGGTTGGGGGTGCAGAATCTAAAATTCCGGTAGTTTTAAATTTTACTTAATACTGAGAATTTCAAGGCTTGACTCCAAAGTTGACAAATAGCAGTCTCAACAGAGGGTTCAGGGGCAGCTGGTGGCATTGATGGACAGATGTGATTGTGAAGTCAGCCCTGGGCTCACCAGCGTAGAGTGACTAACAGATTGAAGGTTAACTGGCTCCTCTCCCCTTTCCCAGTTTTTTAAAGTTTTAAATATAAAGCCACCATGTGAGTAAGATGTCTGCATATTTTGCTTTTTTCCCCTTTCCAATGGTTTAGCATTTAGGGCCCTTCACTTGCCTCACTCTTTCCATGGTAACTATACACAATGCTGGCGATGGTGCCCGTTGGCGGTAAGTGAATTGAAAGTGCTAGAGAAGAAGCTTTAAAATGTAATCACAAAACAATTATGAGAGAAAAGTCCATCTGCCATCTCACATTAACACTACCAGATGTGGTTTGACTTGCTTCTCTCCCTTCCTGCCCCTTTTATTTTCACTGCTGTGGGGTGATGTCGCCTGGACTTTGGATGTACATCCTGTCTTGTAGCAGTCTGAGCTGTTTGGTTACTGACTTCATGGTGATTTTTCCCCTTGCGCATCTTACTCAGAGTTACTGAACTCCAGTTTGGCTGGTCTTATTAGTGCACTCCGCCCCTTCCTAAGTCCCTGTGCAGCTCTTTCCTGCCAACACCCTCACGCTCTCTCCTATTCTCCCCGACCACTCTGCTCAGTTTCCCTGACTTCCCATTTCTGCCCCTTCCTTTCTTCTTCCCTGTCCCTCTCTGTCTGGAGCTGTGGGTGTCTCTTGCTGACTGGTAGTGTCTGCTTGGTTCTGGCTGGTTTTCCTTTGAATTGCTTGGTGGCTTTCTGCTCTAGCAGCTGGTTCAAGCCCTTGCTCCATTCCAACCTTGCTGCTCACTTTCCCTCTTCTTTCAGAGTTGTTTCTTTCTTTTCTTTGTGTGTGTTAACTGCATGCTCTCAACCTCATCGTTGTTGTCTCCCATTCTTTCTTTGTAACTGTGAAATGTTTACATTATCTGGTGGTCAAATGAGAGTAAATGGAGTTTCAAGCTGTCTTCATACAGAAGGGGGAGAAGGTCATAAAATATCAGACATTTTTAAATTCCACTTTTACCCAAAACTGGTCTTCTTAACATAAATGTATATTCCTAGAGGCAAAGTAAGCTGACCTTGGTGGCACAAACCTATAATCTAAGCATTCAGGAGGTAGGAGGAGCACAGATCTGAGGCCAGCCTCGCTGCATAGCAAACTTCACTTAGTCTGAGCTTCCTAATGAGACTTTGTTTTAAAATTTAAAAAAAAATTTTTTTTAAATGAGACACATTTGTATTTCATAAGCTCCAAGCTCAAGGCGAGCCGCAGTTGAGTTAGGATGGAGCTCTGAAGTTGGTCCTGAGGCCACCCAAAGCATCCTGACTTCTGCTCCTCCTCTCCCCTCCCCTTACATTGGCATGAAGAAAGCCTCATACATGCTTTTTTATGGGGTAGAGGGCCACAGGACAGGAGGCCTAAGCAATCACTTCACTACTGAGCACCGGTGCCAAAGGCCCTCAGAAACTTTACTTTAAACAAGTAGTCCACATGATCTAGAGAATTCGGGAAGGTCCTGCAGACCGCCACCCTGGGAATCTTTAGTTCCTCTATATTTACTAATCCCATCTAGTTAAAAAAAAAAAAAAAGTAGAACATCAGGACAGGATATGACATCAGCATCATGGCTCAGATGGCCAGCCTCTGTTTTATTAACAAGCTTCAAAGTTCTTTTGTAGAAATATTTGTTCCCTATTTCTTTTTTTCCAAATTGTTCTCAGTAAAGAGACATCTTAAGGCTGTCCAGAGAACTTGTAACTGCATGGTTTCTCTGCAGTGCTGAGGTAGAACAGCCACAGCTTTCTATTTGGAGACCAAGAAACTACATTTTACTCTTGTTAGCCTCATTTAATAAACACATTAAAATTCTATGAATATTTTATGATGCTATGTTAATTATCTAAATGCTATCAGAAATTTATTTTTTAAATTATGTACTGTGTTACTGGATGAGCAGTGTAATGTTCCCTAATGTGTTTCTCCCTGCCCCTCTTGTCTGCTCATTATTTTTAGGTGAATAATGCTACGGCACGGGTCATGACCAACAAGAAGATGGTCACACCATATGCAAATGGTGAGGAGTTACAAGCGGCCTTGGGGAACCTTTGTTCTTATGTAGATATATGAGATTTTCATGACTTTCTAGGACCATCAGCTCAATTCGAATTTGGCCTCTTAGAAAATGTTTTATCTTTACAGATTCAGTTCTTTTTTTTTTTTTTTTTTTCTTAGAATTAGGCTAAGCATTTAATTTACAAAGGTGTTTTGTTCTCGTTAACTTTCATCTTCTACACAGTGCATGCTTTCTGAGGAAGCTACCTGCTAGAGCAGATTAGGTAGCCCATGAGCACCCTCCTCAGTCTCTGTAGCTCCTTGTAACATAGGGATTGCTCACATAGCCCTGGAGACCCAGGTGTGTTCTCCTACTGATTCCTCTTCTTGCGAGTATAATCTGGATTAGAGGGAATGAAAAACCTGGCATCTTTCATAATTCTAGATTCCTAGATTTCCCTAAGACCTGCCAGTAATGGCCATGGGGCTTTAGGGTATAGCTTTTTATTCTGAGAGGACAAGTTATATAGTGAGGTTCATAAACATTGTAAGAATGGAATTTTCAATGATTGGCTAGAAAAAGTAGCTCCTCAGGGAAAAAACACTAACCCATGCAAGCCTAAAATCTTGAGTTAAGTAACTGGAACCTATGTGAAAAGCCATGTGTGGTGGTCCACATCTGTAATCTCCTGTCTGGTGGTCCACCTGTAATCTCCTGTCTGGTGGTCCACCTGTAATCTCCTGTCTGGTGGTCCACATCTGTAATCTCCTGTCTGGTGGTCCATATCTGTAATCTCCTGTCTGGTGGTCCACATCTGTAATCTCCTGTCTGGTGGTCCACATCTGTAATCTCCTGTCTGGTGGTCCATATCTGTAATCTCCTGTCTGGTGGTCCACATCTGTAATCCCATGTCTGGTGGTCCACATCTATAATCCAAGCACTTTAGGCAAAAGTTAGGACTAGCTATCCTGAAATATGCCATACAGTAGCAAAAACAAGGTCCTTGCTTCAGCAACAGGGAGGGAGAGGACTGACTTCAAGAAGTTGTCTTCTCATTTCCACTGCCCTCCATAGCATATCTACACCCATACTCAACACACAGAATAAGTTTAAATTGTTTTATAAAATGCAGAATTTAGTGTTGAAGTAACAACTCAGGACCCAAGATCAGTTCCCAGCACTCATGTCAGGTAGCTCTGAACTTCCTGTAACTCTAGCTCTGGGGAATGGGTGTATGCACAAGTGCACACGCGTGAGCATTTTATTCATCCTGGAAGGTGCATGTGTGTAAGTCGGAGGACACCTCAACCTGCATAAGTCTGTTCTCTCCTTTCACCTTATGGGTCCCCGGCATCAGACAACCTGGTAGTAAATGCTTTTACCCACTGGGCCATTCTGTTGGCCCTCATCAGCATTTTTATCAGAATAGGGATTGGCTTGAGAGTGAGTTATTTAAACCAGATAATGGTGGCTTACACCTGTAACCTTGGCACTAGGAAGGCTAAGACAGAAGGACAATGAGTTCCAGGGCACATAGCCTGGACCACATAGGGCCCATAAGTAATTCAGACACTTAGCTCCAAGCCTGATGACCTGAATTCTTCTCTCATACCCACATGGTGAAAGGAGAAAACCAGCTTCTGTGTATTGTCCTCACACTAATACATGTGCGCAAGCACACACACACACTTGAGGGACAGACAGCCAGACAGAGAGAATGAGAGAATGAATGTAAAAAAGGAAGGAAAGTCTGTAATTCCGGTTCCGGTTACTGAACTCAAGATTTCAGAAAGAAAAACTGGTGCTAGGGAGAGAAATCAATATTGATGAAGAGCTAGCCCCTCCAGAAAACTGAATGGCAGGGTGTGTTGCTTCTTGTATATAAAAGTCAGTAGCTACTTCTTGAAGTTCTTATGTAGAGTTCTGCTCACTACTAGAGGGGTAGCATGCATTGCTTGCTTACAAACAAAATACTTGGCATATTCCTATAAGTATATAAAGAAATAAAATGTTCAAGCTGAGCAGTGTGGTGCACACCTTTAATCGAAGTACTCAGGAGAGGAAGTAGGACACCCAGGGCTACACAGAGAAGCTGTGTCTCCAAAAAAAAAAAAAAAAAAAAAAAAAAAAACATAAAATCTTCCAACTTAGTATTTAGAAACAACATTTCTAAATCTTGAACTTAAATGTTTGACATCTAGCCTGGTATCCTTGAGTCTTGAGTAACATGTTCATTAAAATGTTAATTATAAATTGAAACCTGAAGCCATGCACCGAAGATGGGAATGGACTTCACATTTCATGACTGCCTGTCTTTTCTTCTCCACTTGGAGAACCCCATGTTTACTATGAAAAGAGATTTCCATTCACCCACAAAGCTTGTGTGATAAAACCAAATGTGCCATCAAATTTCAGGTTTGGGGTTTGGAGGTATTTTGATTTTTGTAGTCCCTCCCCACACACACACACACACACACACACACACACACACACACACACACTTGCACACTTGTTTTTGAGACAGGGTTTTTTGTGTAACAGCCCTGGCTGTCCTGGAACCACTTTGTAGACCAAATTGGCCTCAAACTCAGAGAGATCCGCCAGCTCTGCCTTCTGGGTGCTGGGATTAAAGGTGTGTGTGTGTGTGTGTGTGCCACTGCACCTAGCTCCAGGTCAGGTTTTCATTCCATCTGAGCATGCCTTAAGTGTCTAGTGTAAAGTACTGTGAAGAGAGCGTGTAAGGAAGTGTGTTACCATTTGGTACCAAATGATAGGTATTCAGATTTCTTTCCTCTTCTAAGCTTAGAACAGGGCATCTGGGTACAGTTCTGAGCACAGTCTGTCAAACTCTACACTGTATTTCTGGTTCCCCTTCTTTACACTCCCTCTCCATTTTCCTCTCTCCCTCCCTCCATCCATCCATCTTGTTTTTCTGTTCTAGTTACAGTCTGATGCTGTGACAAAATAGACAAAAAGCAACTTTGGGGTCACAGCTTTATCATTAAGGGAAGTTAGGGAAACTTTCAAGCAGAACCTGTAGAGGGTGCTGCTTAAAGATGATACCATTGTTTTTTCCTGTAAACTCTGACCAGAGGTGCTGGAAGCCATCTTGACCTGCAGAGTTCACTCCTGTCCTCTTCTGTTTCAGGCTGGAAGTTAAGCCCAGTGGTTGGAGCTGTGTATGGCCCAGAGTTATATGCAGGTATAGTGCACCGCTTCCCTGTCTGCTACTTAAAGGCGTCTGTGGTTTCTCATTTGGCTATGTCTTTGTAACTTTTTGTGGTTTTTGTTTTTTGTTTTGTTTTTAATGCACTTAGCATCCAGCTTTCAGGCTGATGTGTCCCTAGGCAATGAGGCGGCTGTGCCCTTATCAGGAAGAGGAGGTATCAACACTTACATTCCCCTAATCAGTAAGTAGCCTATACTGACCTGCCATGGGTGTTCTGACTGTTGCCGCATGTGCTAGTTTGGTCTGTTTCTGTTCTAGCATAATTCAGAACTGATAGAACAGAACCGTTCTTGAGAGAGTAGTAGGGCACAGTGCCCTGTTTTGTGTAACTCACACTAGAAGCGTCTATAAAACAGAAATCAACGGAAAGTGTACAGGTGAACATATAAATATTGTACCTGTGTGTGAGCATAAGGATCACAGGGAATGAGAAGATAAGAGCATGTCTAGCCTGCAGTACTCAAGCCTGCTCATCCCGCCCACTCTCCAGTGTCAGTGACAGCCACTTTCTCACTACCTCTAAAGTCACTTCTACCCAGGCTCATTTCCCCTGGTGAGGGTGTAACTAAACCAGATTCCAAAGAGCAGGATGTTTGTACATGGCTTCCAGAGCAAGAAGCACTTAGAGCCAGCTTCTGTCTGTCTTGCTAAAGGATGCAGGGCTACTGAGGAAGTTAAACTATTTTAGAGACATAAGCAATGGCAGTGTACACCTTTAATCCCAGCACTGAGGAGGCAGGGGCAGGAGGATCTCTGTGAGTTTAAGGCCAGCCTGGTCTACAGAACTACTTCCAGGACAGCTAGGGTTACACAGAGAAACCTTGTCTTTAAAACTCCTGTTTATCTATATTAAAGAAATTAAATTAGCAAATAAATTCTCTAAAAATTGTTGTATGCCTTGGAGGTTAGTACCATTAAAAATATAAAGACGTTTTCATTTGATGAATAATTACCACATAACAACAGAAATGAAATTAATAGTTGGCCCGTTAAAGAATTTATATTAACCTGATTTAAATCACCAAAAGAAGCTAAAACTTGTGCATCTTATTATGAAATGAGTTTCTTATCAGTTCTCATAATGACTGGAAAAACCTGGAAGAAACAGTAAACTCAAGATCTGTGATAAGCAAGGCTTAGAGTCATGGTTTGGCCATCCCGTATCTCCATTTCTTCCCCAAGGCCCCAGAGTCACTAGAGTGCTTTAATTAATTAGTGTGCTTCTTTTCAGGGAAGGGTTGGTGCCTGTCTTTCTACCACTTTCATAATTGAATCCCAGTCTAGCTTTGTACCATCCTGAATGCAAGTTGAAATTTCTGTCATATTTTGGGTCTCCCTTTAGTTCCTGGCTTCCCTTACCCAACTGCAGCCACCACAGCAGCCGCTTTCAGAGGAGCTCATCTGAGGGGCAGAGGGCGGACAGTTTATGGCGCAGTCCGAGCGGTACCTCCAACAGCCATCCCCGCCTATCCAGGGTAAGCATTAGATTCCAAAATCATCATTCTAAAATAAGCAGTTGGATACAAACAGAAGGGACAAAAGAGTGCTCTGGCCCTCCCTGATTTCTAGGATGTTGCTTGGCAGCATTTAGATGCTATGTGAATATTTGCAAATTAATGGGACTAAGGGCAAGAACCAAAATACAGAATTTTGACCAAGGATCAATTCATTATACAAACCCTCATTTTGGCCACCGTAAGCCTTCGTGGCGATGGCTTCAGACAGTGGCCAGAGCCGTCTTGTGTTTGCTAGCAGTGTGTTGGCATGGAGTTCACTCAGCAGCGCACGAGTGTGGATTAACACTACTACAGAGAACTGAGGAGGGAGCTGGAGGTCATAGTGGCAGACTGTCTGCTGTACTCACCTGTCTCACTGCCCCATGCTGGGGCCGAGGCCAGCACATGTGCCCACCCCATGGCTTCACTGCCTGGGTAGTGAGCAGCAAAGCTAGTTACCCACAATGGATTTGCTTTCTTCATAGGAAACATTAAAAGAGGTGAATTCAAAGACAAACCAAAGTCCAATTGAACTAAGGAAGAGAGGGAGAGGTAGGGATCGGCTGCAGCTGGCTTCTAAGATGGCAGCAGCTGACAAAGCTGAGCATCCCTTGCCTTCAGTTTGGAGTGGAGGGTGTCTCATGCAGTGGAAAGATTCCATAGCAACAAACAAATCCTTTGATTTTCAGTGGGGAGAAGGAGGGAAGATGGCAGATTGGCTTTTCATTGTTTACCTGTGTCAGCCTGACGTATGTTTTTATATGAAGTGAACTTCTCTAAGTCAGTAGTACCAAGAACTTTCTCAAAAGAGTTGACATTTCTCTTCATCTTTTCTCTGCCTGTGACAGGTGGTTTTTTTTGTTGTTGATTTTTGTTTTTGTTTTTCCTGTATTGTAAAGAAATATAAATAGCTACAGAAAAACCACTTAGTTGCTTTATAGTTAAAATTAACGGAAGAGAGGATGTCCCTTTCTGATAGCAAAATTGGCTTCACCAGGAGGTATACTAATTTAACATTCATTCATTCATAGACCAATGGACATACCATTAGGAGTCCTCCATGCCACAGAATTAAAGCATTTTTATTAGACAAGGCAAGTATGCATGCTGAAGTGGGCAGACTCCAAGACACTGCAAGGGAACTGCTTCAGAAAATAACTTTCATTTGCAATTTATAGATAATTAAATCCCATGCATTCCATCATCTCCATCTTCTGCCATGACTTGCTTTTAATTTTATCCTTTTTTTGTCTCAACTTGACCTTTGACCTTCAACCTCTGACATCTCTTACAAAAGTAAAGTTGCAGCTTTGTTTCATTAAATATTTAAGTGAAACATGAAAGTGACTCTTCTACAAGCTTAGCACACTAGGAAAACTGCTCATGACGTACCTCCCATTTCCACCCAAAAGCATTGATTGTCACATATGCAAGAAGAGAATGCACAGAGAGACACGCGGAGCTTCCTGTTTTGTAACTTCTGAGCTACTTCACAGCCCATTCTCTCCTATGTCAGATATATATATATATATATTTGCTTAATCGTGTCTTTTATGTCTGATCATATCAGTCCAACACGAATTTCCTGTGTATTCTTTTTTTTTTATTAACTAAACCACCTGTTTACATGGAAGATGGCAAGGATTAAGTCCAGTGTTTCCTGGGGAACGGCCTAGAATGGCTCTCAGAATTGCTTGTGGGCCTCTGTGCTCTTATGACATTGGGTACAGGGATTATCAGAATTCTTGTAAAGTCCCATGAATATTCACAATGAGTGATTTGCCTTAGGATAAAATACATCCGTGTTTATATCGAAGAAATGTGTTGTAGACATTGATGAAGATTAACTCCCCTCAGCCTCTCTGCTCCCCATTCTTCAGCCTTCTATGCAAATATTCTTCTAGGAAAATGCAGTAGAGAGGCAGATTCATCCCAGTGTCAGACGTTAAGTACATGGAGACTAGTGCAGGTAGAGCCTGCCCACAGACACCAGAAGTCCGTCTGCTTTTCCTCTTGCACAAAAACCGAGGTCTAGTGTTAGGTGCGTTGTAAGGTGTGACCTTGTAACTTTTAGGTATAAGACTTAGCAGCCCTACTTGTTAGCTCATTCATTATAGTGGAAGAAAGAAAGTATCCATTTTACTTAGCTAATAAATCAAAACAGAGTTTTAAAAATATATCAAACAGCCAAGTTTGTCCTGGCAAATGTGAAGAAAGTCTTTTCTCTCTACCACTGTTAATGTCTTTTGCTCCCAAAATAATATTTGGGGGGGGGAGAAATATATATATACACACAAGCACTTCATAAGGCTGGAGAAAAGTCTACATGTTAAAAACAATAGCATACTGCTGCTCCAGATCTTTGTTTAAAAAAACTAATAGTGCCTGCTCAGCAAAGCCCATTCCAAACAGGAGAGTGAGCCAGGCCATCAGCTTCCTCAGGTTCACCATCTAAGACAGGCCTAGTTGTGACCAGTCACCAGTTGTGTGTTTCAGAATTCTTTACATATTCTGTTAATTAGGCAAGAACCCTTAAAATCTTCCAGTTGCTCCTTCCCGCTCTGGATTATATTGTTACTATCTGGGATCCCACTGCACCTTTCAATTCTTGGACCAATCACCTTAACCTTGAGCTCATTACCTCTGCTTGTGAAAGCAATGCATTGTGGGTATTTTGGTTGTTTTGTTCTTTTGGTTTTTTTTTTAATTACATTTCTCTGTTTACTTTGGTCAGAATTGATTGACTTGTTTTTCCAAGGTGTTGCATTGGTTCTTAAAAATGCTGAATAATAATACTTTGCATGCTTGTGTGATCAGCCAAATCTTATCGCATGTCTAATGTGCAGGGTAAAAGCAGGTGATGTATGGATAACAGGAAAATCTACACTTTTAAAAACAAAACTAATACTAAACATCATTTGAAACACACTTAGCAAATAGCTTCTATCCTAATGGAATTCACCTTGTTCATTCTCTTCCAGAAGTTAAGCCCACACCATCCCTACCCTTTGTACGCTGTTAAAGAATAGCAAATGTTTAAAAGTACTCCAGATACGAAAGGCGGTCTGTGTAACCCAGCAGATCTCAGACAACTGCATGCGGCCCTGCCAGGAGCACAGCTTCTGTCACTAGTCTGTGTGATCCAGGGTCCAGGTGCTTCATCTAGTTTTACAGACCCTTGTCCCTCCTCACATGTCCTGGAGCCACGGAACACATCCATCTCTGTCACCAGCTTGCCGGGCCCGTGTCCAGGCCACATTCATACATCACCTGCCTGTGTAGCGCATGTGCATGCTGCCGTCCTCAATAACCGGAATGTGTTTCTGTTCTTTTGTTTTTTGTTTTTGTTTTTGTGTGGATTTCTGCAGTGTGGTTTACCAGGACGGATTTTACGGTGCTGACCTCTATGTAAGTACACATACTGGGGCCTTTTTGACCCCATCCCCTGACAAGCCAGCCTTTTTTTTCTGTTTCTTTAGTTTGTTTTGGTTTTTTGTTTGTTTCTTTCTTTTTTAAAAAAAAATATAATTTAATTTTTGTTTTCCTTTTTCCTTGTGGATATATATTTATATATTTATATATTTTAAGAATGCAAGCATGCTTCTCTGCCACTGCGCTTGCCCCTGGGTGCAAAAACTAAGTCTTTGGGTCTTGTGATGGTTGCTGGGGTCATTCTGCTGGACATATTCTTCCCTTCCCTGTGCCCATGGATGCTCCAAGTATCTCGTACCCTGTGAGATGATCAGCAGGTTTAAAGTCGTATTGTTGTCGTATCATCTGCATACATAAATGACAGGACTAGCTTACCTGACACAAGCTCTTTCCCCGTCTCTCTTTTCTCTCCATCCCACACTCTCCTTAAAGTGTCAGGGCTTTGTTTATGAAATGCCAGGAGTCTTTCTGAACTGTGTGCTCTCTAACTTTACGTGACTTGAAGAACATAAGCTTGTGAAAGCGACGTCAGCAATTAATATCATAGTACAGTAGGTATAGAGAGGGTCATGGCACAGTAGGTATAGAGAGGGTGTGCAGTATTTGAGGATCACAGATACTCAGTGTAAGTCTACCTGGAAGTCCACACCAGGGAAAGTGGGGAATGTAGGTAGCACCCTGGACTCTAATGTTCAGTTACCCTGAGGATTTGCCAGTTCCAGCAGGCACACTGACATTTAACCCGCCATCCTTCTAGCTTGAGATAAAGTTCCATGTTCCACTGTTTGTTGGTCACATACCTACTTCAAAGGAACTTAGCTGACATGGGGAAAGCTTTTGAGTTTTAAGGACTATCATTAAGTGCCTTCCAAATAGTCTTTTCCTGAATGCCAGCATAGCCAACTGACTGGAATCATTAAGACAGTTCCATAAAGACTTAGCGGAAGAAGCTGTTCTGAGTCAGTCAGTGTGTCCAGGAGGCACTTTCTCTTCCCTCTCCTCTCTCCCCTCTCCTCTGTCAAGAGGCTGTTGTGCCTCCTTCCTCAGCCACTCGAGACACTGGAGCTGCTTTCTCAGGCCAGCTGAGTCTTCAGAGTGTGCCTATCTTGTAAAGGAACCTTAGGTAGAAATGAGTCATGCCCCCCCCCCTCTTAGATTGTCTGCATAGCGAAGCATGAAGATCCCCTGCTCCATGTCTTTGCTTCTCTTTGTACTTTAATTAAAATCTAACTCTTGCTCAACAAATTGTAAGAAGTAACTTTTCCTCCTGTGTTCACAGTTGAGGACCAGGTAAATCTGGTTTACTGTACAGCACATGCCACATTTCTGGATATGCATATTTATATATGCTATTCTGTGTTCTCATGAAACTCACTTCCATATTTTTGTTTCTGTTCTTGTTTTTATGTAGTATCTTCCTTCCTTGATTTTTTTTTTTTTTTTTTTAAAAGCATATTCTACTTCTATTCCGGTTTTGCCTGCTTTTATCTTAAACCAATCAATAAACATTTGGCTATGGCTCTCCTTATTTTGTATTGTAATATTGTAATAGTATTTTTTTCCTATGCCCATCAAAAGGATTGTTTTATTTTATTTTGTTTTGTTTTTAAGATTTATTTTATATGAGTACATTATAGCTGTCTTCAGACACACCAGAAGAGGGCATCAGATCCCATTACAGATGGTTGTGAGCCACCATGCAGCTGCTGGAAATTGAACTCAGGACCTTTAGAAGAACAGTCAGTGCTCTTAACCACTGAGCCATCTCTCCAGCCCTGTTTTATTTTTTAATCTAAATGAATAATCTACAGAAACTTAAACAAGTAATCCAGTGGCTTAGTCATAATACCCAAAATTCTCAGTGGGCCCTGCCAGCTAGAGCCCTGATGCCTGCTTCCCACATCTCCCTCTCTCCCATCTAAAACAGAGTTGTTGGGAGGACAAAAGTTGGTCACCGGTGCTGAGGCAGTATCTGAGCCCTCAGTGAAAACCAGGACTACAGTGCCGTGTTCTAGCTGGAGCTGCTAAACCAGACGGTGCACATGAGAGGGAGCTGAGGATGTTCTCAAGCATACACAAAAAACTTGTTCTCGGAGTTTGTTCCGCTTCTCTCTGTACATCTACTGTGGCAGCTATCACTACACCTTTACAGCTAGTTTCCTCAGAAGTGCCGCTAGCATAGGGCGAATGCAGGTTAGCGTGTCAGAAACCACTCTGGCCCAGACGGAGGGTGAGTAGAAGACACTCGGAGGGGCTTCAGTGAAAGTGCTTATAGTCTTCCCTCCCTGCTCTGAGAGTGGTTCCTGGGAGCCATTAGTTTTTCCTTTCTTTCTGCTTCCTTATGGCTTACTTTTGTCTGCAAACAAAATGTCTTTAGCCATCATGTCTTCCAGGATAGGTGTGTCCACTCCTCATCCCTGCTGCCTCCCTCTTCCCATTAAAAAGGCCATAGTTTACTCTAATTTATCTTTTAAGTGGGATAACAAACTCTCCTGATTCTCACCCTGTGAAAAGCATGCTTGCATCCAAAGGAAAGAAAAGGCTGGCAGCCCATGGTGGGCTCTTTGTATGATTGTTTTCCTTCCACAGCTGTGTTTTTGAACTGCTCTTCCTGTGTTCTGTTATAGAATAGTGTTACAGGAACCAATCATTAGCGCTAAAATACCTCAGGTAGGAGTGCCAGTGTGACCTGCCAATCAATCAGATTGTGGATTGCAGTGAAAAAATTGAATTATACTAACCATTCCAGCTCCACGTTAGAGATGGGAACAGAGGCTTTTTTGGACAATCAAGACTTGTGAGCGTGTGATCTAAGCCCTGCTACCTCAGCAGTGCCCATATCACATCCACACACCATGGCACTTCCGGCCCCTCACCACACATCGGCCACAGACGACACATCACATGCATGATCCACAGTCGGACCACTGTTGCCTCTTTCAGCCTCAGACACAGTTGCCTGTGCTATTTAAACTAGTCTTTTATACTGGAGAGCTCAGCAGTGCTAACTGAGAGTGCCAACTGTGAGAGAGACAGGAGGAAGCAGGCAGAAGTCTGCCTGCGCGGGGCTTCAAGTCCTGTGTAGATCCCTAGTGAAATGAGAGTCAGAAATGGACTAAGCTGCTACAGAAGTGAGTTGTTACAGGTCTGGACGTGCCAGGACTCATGGCTCCTATGCCCTCTTTCCTGTCACCTGATAAGATCAGTAAGTGTTTGGATAATAGCATGCTTATTAGAGAGTTTTCCCAATAGCTTGATGCTCAGAGAAGAAAAATAGTTCATAATTTAATAACCCATTTACTTCATGTAACCCAGTGATATTTTAGAAATGAACTAATTTGGAGAAATGTGGAATAGCAAAGTATTTGAAAGATTTAATTTCTTTAAAGTTAATCTCTCATAAATCATATAAGTCAAAGATAGTCAAGTTGATCATAACTTTCTCTCCTTAACCCCAAATTTAAATGGTGATGAGATGGAACTTAATGACATTTTTGGAATATATAGATATGTGCATCCAGGGCAGAAGTGATACATTTTGTATTCAAGCCTAATCTGTGTCTGCATGAGAATTCCCTGTCTCCTGTGGCTGAGGCTCTCAGCTGGTGTGGGGAAAGAGGGCACTAGGATCACTCAGGGCCGAACGTAGAACAGATTCCTACTCCTCGGTGGTGATGTTGATCGTCACGCCTGCCAGCCCTCTACACACACACTTGCTCATGCACACACTTGCCTTGCTCTGTCCATCTGCACACTACATGGGATAGCAAGCTTTCATTTGTCTGCTGGTCTTGAGCTACACACTTTCCTCCTCAGTGTCACATGTCATTGTCTTTCAGGTAGAAAGAAGGTGTCTTGACATCACATGCTCACCAAAGTCCTGTTTTAATGTAAACCTAAAGCAAAAATACAATACAATTAAAGGCAAGGTTAAAATTAAGACAAGATGGAAGTCTTTAGGTATCTAGCCAAGGTTCACGTGCAGGGGAGCGATGGTTAGAACTTTGCTTTGTTTCAAACATACCTGCAGAAATGCTACAGAAGAATCCCAGGGGTACAGAGTTAATTTGATAAATCTGATTCAGGAAAGAAGAATAGAAAACCTCAAAGAGGCAGTACTGGTGTGGGAAACAGGCTTTCCTTTAACACTTTGGAAAGTCATTAGCAAAGAGGCTTAAAGTAGCAGCATTTACCTTTGAGAAGAAACTGGAAGTGGGAGCAGAAATAGGACAAATAATTGAGAAAACAAATTCTCAAATCTGGGAGAAACTTGGAAGAACACTAGATAAGAATATGTGGTTCCTTCCGGAGTGCACACCTAGGGAGCTCGGTTGTCAGCCCGGCAGGTGGGACAGTGGGCATGGGCCACCAGATGGAGAGTGCTAGGCAGTATTTAGAAAGGTTACAGAGAAAATTAACTGCTTTCTCAGGGGCATGTGTGGATTTGAACCAGGCTTAGCCGTTCCAGACTTGTGCCAGACTTAGGCAGCTCTGAGTTCCAGGAACCGTCTGTGTGTGCCCTCCTACACTCTGGTGTGCTGTGGCCATGCTAATCCCCATTTTTTGTTTTATTTCAAATCACACACAGATAGAATCTGCAAACTGCTTCAGATCCAACAGGTCTGATTGTGTGTAAATACATATGTCCTTTTAGTTTTTATTAATGGCTGCTTCAGTTTTTCATCAGTGCATGGTTAAAAGCAATACACATCAGCTATCCATGACTTCATATCTCCAAATGAATTATTTCTCCTCTTTTTTTGTTTGTTTGTTTGTGCAGTCAGCTGAAGAAATGTTAACATCTCACTGTAAATCTCTCAGTGGAGTCTCTGTTCCCTTCTCTGATATAACAGACGGGTTACTGCTTGTTATAATTATTAACATTGTGGTGTGGGCCAGGGCTTGGGTGGGCAAGATTCACTCCTCCTCGGGCTGGGGAGGGCCAGTTGTTAGGGTATGGAATGTTAACTCAAGTGGTGACTGACTGTTTCCGTAATACCAGGTCGTTGTGGCTGCACGCTCTAGTAATTGAGGCTGTGTACTTCACCGAGCTTGTGGTAGAGCCTAGGGCAAACCGCTGTCCCAAGAGAATGCTGGGATAGATAGAGTTAGCCAGTGCCAGTCTGGACGTGGTGGTTTTGCTGTTGTTTTAGCTCCGGATGTCGGCATGCTCAGTTTTAATGTGATTAATATTAATGTGGCGCCACCCCCCACCCCACCCCCACGCCTGAGCCCTCTTCTCCTTCCTCCCACCTTGTTCTTTTTGAAAATTTTAAGGAACAGTAATGAAAACCTTGGTGTTTCAAACTGCACTTTGCTCTCATGTTCTATATATAAATGCATTCAAATTTGCTGGTTAAAGTAAAATCAGGGATGGGGACATCTTAGCCCAGAATCTTTGTACACTATAAAACCTAGTATGCAGTTAAGTCAATTGTATGTTGTAGAGTTTGTCCTGAGTTTTATTAAGGTTCTGTAGAATACCCAATTTCAGCAAGAGCAGAAGGACTCTAGAGTGAGATGTAACTGAAAGGAATCATATCCTGGTGCACAGTGTACTTTGCCATAGGCATGGGTGAACTACCAGGCTGCTTTGGTGACGTGTTACCTGTCCAGCCCACATGTAACCCTCCTCCTTTACATGACTTTTTAGAAGACCTCTGCTGACCAAAAGCATTAATGTAGTTTTTCTTGTTGCCAGTATTCTCGCAAGCCCATCAGTGTCGATAAAATATTTTATCCTGTCCTGTACTTAAAGCACAGAGAACTTCATCAGTCTGACCCCAAAGTCAGAGCCTGCTTGTGAAAGGAAATTACTGCAGATGGAGAAGGTCCATTTGCTCCCAGTTAGCGGCCACAATTCGGAGCTGTGGTTGGAGACAGCATGCAGAATGTAGCCCCATGTGCTCTTCAAGCTCCCAGGGATCAATCAGTCCTGCATCTGAACCATCAGCGAGAATCTGCACCCTGCTCCAGTCTGTAAATGCTGTGCCTGATACAAGCTTTAGCTACTTTCACTATTTTAGCGTTCTAAAATTGTCAAGATTGTCTTGGTGTTGAAAAGAATGCTGAAAAGAAAGCAGATTGTACCAACGTACCTTTGTTACAAAGAAGTTTCACTCAAGATTCGGCTTTCATTCTGAAAAGTGAAACCATTTCTAAATAGAATGACCAGCTAAGCCTTCATGGTCAAAATAAGGACTGAACTATAAGGATGAGATTTGTGTCTTCAAACCAATGCCTTCATCAGCCTGTGTCCTCTCTGGAAGCTTAAGGACTAAGATAAAGAAAGACTGGAACAAGCCCTGTGAAGCCAGTTGTGAGGCACTTCGGGGTAGTCCAGCCTGCTCTTGCAGAAGATGTGGCTGAAAGTCACAGGATGCTTCCTGACATGCTTCACTCTGGCCATGTCACTGCAGGGTTGATAGTGGTGACTCATACTATCCCTTATAGGCACCTGTAGAATGACAGCAAAGGAGTGTTGCACGGCAACTGAGAGCCAGTGCACTTTAAACATAGCAGTGAAGCTGCTGACACTGACTTATAGCATAGACTGGAAGAGCCCCGCATAGTGCTACTACTTTACTAGAGAAAGCTTACAAGTTCATAAAATCATTTCCACAGTGAAAGTTATCAGAAACCAAAGAAGCCATCCAGAGCTGCTAAGGAGGTTACCAGAGAAGAATAAGGATCCCACTAAAAAATACTTCTTATATGCCCAGCAGTGGTATAACTGGGTCCTCAGGTAGTTCGATGTCCAGTTTTCTGAGGAACCAAACTGGGAAGTTAAGGGAAGGACTAAAGGAGTTTGCAATCCAATAGGAACAACAACATTATCAACCAACCAGAGTTCCGAGGGACTAAACCACCAACCAAAGGGTACAATGTAGAGGGACCCATGGTTCTAGCTGCTTATGTAGCAGAGGATGGCATCAATGGAAGGGGAGGTCCTTGGTCCTGTGGAGACTTGATGATCCAACATTAGGGGGATGCTAGGGTGGTGAGGTGGGAGTGAGAGAGTGAGTGGGGTAGGATGGGAGTGTTGGAGGGGAAATCTGGAAGGGGGATAACATTTGAAATGTAAATAAATAAAATAACCAATAAGAAAGGAAGGAAAGAAGATACTTCTTAGCCAGTTGTGGTGCTACATACCTTTAAACCCAGCACTTGGGAAGAAGAGGCAGGTGATTTTGTAAGTTCAAAGTCTGGCAAATTCCCAGACAACCTTGGATTAGCTCTCTCGGGTAGAGATATCATCTCCAAATATGTTTGTATGTACACACACACACAAACACACATACACACACACACACACACACACACATCTTCTCAACCCTAAAAAGCCACCCCCCCAAAAAAAGGAAATGTGAAATCTCTTGCAAAGTTAGCAAAATCTGAGCATTTAAAGGAAAAAAGAATGGGATACTTTAGCTGCAATGAGATGCAGGCCTTCTGTGGGAATGAACACTGTCTTATCTGTCATTCATGGCTGAACCAACTGAGCCAGTTGGACTAACTGAACACATATTTTTGACAGCAAAGGATGACAATAAAAATGTGTAACTGGCCAGGTGGTGGTGGCACATACCTTTAATCCCACCATTCAGAAGGCAGAGGCATGTGGATCTCTGAGTTTCAGGACAGCCAGGGCTACACAGAGAATTGCTGTCTCGGGTTTTTTAGAGTTTTGTGCTTGCTTGGTTGTTGGGTTTTTTTAGTATCTCTGAACTAGGTTTAGATAAAGTAAGTGGGCTATAAAAGGATACTGTAAGACCTTACTGGTATTGGCCTGTCTCACTGTCCTTGAGTCCTTCCAGGAGGAACATCTCTGTTCATATACAAATCAGGTGGAGTAGCTGGTTGTGATGGTTCTAAGTTCCTCAAGACTTCTCAAGAAGGTATATGAGTCATAGGGGGAAAAACTCCCAAAGGCTACTGTGGGAAAAGGAAGCAGCTGAGGCCTGTCAGACCTTGTCAGATCTAGTCAAATGCTTCTAAGCCACTTGCATTCTGATTTCCCCAAGTCTGGAATGTGGGCTAGAGTTGAGGTTTTCCTGAAGAGAACCAGGGTTAAGCGTTGAGCTTTTAAAGCCACAGTCTCTGTCCTGCCACTCTGACAAGCAGGTGGTAGATGTATTGATTCACAGGCAGTTCCCTGATATCTGGTCTGCTTGGGCCCTTCCTTCTCAGTGTTGCTCTTGACAGACATACTCTGCCAGATGGAGTCAAGCTCTGGGTTAGGTCTTCCTGTGACCTGCTGCATTCTCTTAGTACAAGCCAGTCCCAGTACAGAGACTATGAGATTGACACTGATGGAGGCAGTAGATTTTAATTCTCTTAACTGGTATATGCACGTTAACTCAATTCTCCTAACATTTCATGAACATTTTCCCTGTCAAGCGTTCCAAAAAGCACTGTGAAGTAAGATCCAAAATCATCTCTATTTCTTAAAAGCATTAGGTAGTACCTGTGTACTTAATTTTTCTTACTGTCACAAATTGGAAAGCAAATTCTTACATTGGCTAAAGCTTGATTTCCTACCATAGGAGGAGCATGCAAACGGGTGCAGTTTGAAACATCTCTTTCCATGTGTGTCTGTGTTTGTGTCTGTCCTTGTGTCTACACGTGTGTGTCTGTATCGGGGGGGAGGGGTGTCTGTCTTGGGGAAAGGTAGCTGTAAAGTCAGTTCTCTTCTCTCCTGTAGGGTGGATATGCAGCCTACAGATATGCACAGCCTGCTACTGCAACCGCAGCCACAGCTGCTGCAGCCGCTGCAGCCGCTTACAGCGACGGGTATGTACAGTGCCAGAGCAAGCAGGCCCTGAGCCCCATGCTCTCTGCTCTCCCCCTTCACCATTTCCAGAATTGCCCTGAGTCCTTGGGCTCCTGCCAGCCTGGCTCTTTCTGGAGCCTGTTCTTTACGGCCTCTGACACATAGCACCCAGGCCATACTCTTCCCATACTTGTTCTCTTGTTCTGTCTCTTCTTTGGCTGTGATTACAGTTGGTATTTCCCATCGAACCCCATTCTTTGCCGTTTGATAGTAATCAGGATTCCTCAGTTACTGCACTCAGGAGCAGAGATAGGAAGGCTTCTTCCATCTGCCATTTTCCTACTAATAGTCCAGGTCTGCAGCACAGGGCCTCAGTCTCTGTCTCACCTGCTTCCATCTGACCATGCTTCTCCTTTCCAGTTACGGCAGGGTGTACACAGCTGACCCCTACCATGCCCTCGCCCCTGCCGCCAGCTATGGAGTTGGCGCTGTGGTAAGTTTATATACCTTTTTTCTTTTGCTATGTTCCTCCTCTACATCCAAATTTTGAAAGATCTGAGGAAGTGATGCTTTGTCATTTCATCCATTGCCAAAATATGGAAGCCAAATGAGACCCTGGGAACTTATTATGTCACTTGCTTTACCTGTATATCTGGAAAGGCAGTAGGAAGGAGGGGTTGATGGGGACAGTCTTCCCAATTAATGACATTATTTAGGAGAGGATAGAGAGAATAGGTTCCTTTACCAGTGCATATTAGTAGCAAAAGCAGGAATGTCAAAGTGTCCAGTTCTCACAGCGAGCTCTCAGCATACTCAATCTTTGATTGCTGGTGCCTAACAATGTGCCTGCTGCCCTTCTGCTTTGTGTTGTGTGGCATTGAGACTCAGTGCTGTGAGCACTGCAGAGGCCAGTTCTAGTAGCCGTTGTAGGGAAGTATGCAAGAAGCATATTGAACGAGAGATGCCTTTGTTGCTGATTGGTATTCATAGTTAAAAAGGCAGGCCACTCCATAGTGATGCCAAGCGAAACTCCCATGCCCTGAAAGACCAACCCAGGGGAAGACTCCTGGGAAGGTTTCTGTACAAAGAAATAAGGCACCAGAGAAAGTCAGTTGATCCAAGTAAGGTAGCAAGCAGAGTATCGAGCACACGCATACCTCAGATTCAGCCACAGTGTCAGAAATTATCTTCACTGAACACATGGGGGCCTGTTCCCCATGTTAGCCTCCAACAGTACAGTGTAACAGCCATCTACAGAGCACCGACGAACCGTTTGTAAGTCTGTCCTGGTGCTATACAGATGAGACCTGTCTAGTTGTATGCAAACACTAAACCTTTCTAACAAGAGAGTAGAATTGTTGCAGTTTGGGCATCCATGGGCATTTCTTGAATCAGTACCCATGGGTACAGAGGTTCACGTATTTTATAGATTACAGAGGAGACCTGTTACACTGATTGAAAATGTGGCATTAGTCTAAACATAGGACATGACCACCTCTGCCAAGATGTAGTCAGTCAGAGGCAGCACACACTGACAGGTCCTGTGTTTGAAGGGAGCTCAGTAATCCAGTTTCAGCCAGAACTGTAGCAGCATTACAAAGACAGATACATAGAAACCATATCAAGTCCACCTTCTGTGCCTAGTCATGTCAGCCATTATGATGTCTCCACTGCCTCATGGCAGGAAAGAGGTGCTCCCTTGGGACATGTTGCCTCATCTCCAATGCTCTTCTCATCCTTTCAATATTCTTATGTCTCTGTTTATTGCAGGCGAGTCTGTACCGAGGTGGCTACAGCCGATTTGCCCCCTACTGAAGTGACGTGAGAGCCCTGCAAATGGGACAGCCCCCAGTTCATGAGGCCTGGCTATTGCAATATTTACTAGTAGAGGACTCTATAGCAAGATGAAGAGGAAAACAAACAAAAAGAGAGAATACTTTTTATACCTCACTATGTTCTTTGAATATGTATTTTCCCTTTAAATTTCTGCCTTTAATTCTTTTGTTCCAAAGATTGTGCTTTTTGTTTTTTTGTTTTTGTTTTTGAATTTTTGTTTGGAGGGGAGTTTTTTGTTTGGTTTTGTTTTTTGTTTGGGGATTTTTGTTTTTATTTTTGCTTTTTTTTAACTGTGGTTTAAAAAAAAAAAAAAAAAGATAGTACATTTCCACGTCTGTATGTCCACGCTTAGCGTACTCTGTCGGTCACAGAAGAGGCAGTCGAGGAGGAAGGAGCTGATACATGCATTTGATCAGAAGCCAGCAGACAGAATTACCAAAGTGGATCTGGTGCTGATTGCTGGGGGACAAGCAGAGTGGGAGCCAGCTCTGCAGCAGTGTCCCTTCTGGCCTGGCTATGGCTGGAGGCTCTGACTGGCTGTGGCTGGAATCCACATGCCTTTAGGTAGGAGTTTGTGCAAAGCAGGAGAATTTAAAAGATCCTTTTCTCTCCTAACCTCCTGCCTTTGTATTCGTTTTTTACAATCACTGACAGGCACAGCCTGGGAGTGTCGGCATGGCTTTTGGAATTTCAGTGCTGGTATTCCCAAGCATGCTCTCAGACTGTGGATGAGAAACACCTCAGTACAAGAATAATCTTGGAGTGAGCTCCAGCATAGGAAAACACTTGTTTCTTTTCTTTCCAGAAATCTCAGCATTCCTGCTGGGCTGCTGCCCCTTTAATTGAGCCACTGTGCAACTCCTCTGTTCTTTATTAACATGCTACTCCCATGTCCTCAAGATTCAGGAATTTGGGATCCGGGGATGGAAGAACGAATAGTCAGTGGCCAGATTTCTCCCCAGGTATCTGGGCACAATATGAGGATTAAAAGTACAAATTGTTCAGAGCCATTAAAGAGTGTGTCAGTACAGAATAAGAAAGACATCAAAAAGCCTCTGCTGGGGCAGGATAAGGAACCAAGCCCCTAGGCTGGCTGTCCCTACAAGTGTGCTGATGAGGGCCAGTAAGGGCAGGCAGAGGCAGTTTGTCCTCACTCCAAAGCCATAGGAATTTCCATCTTCCAGAGCCTCTGTGGGTCTCCAGCCCTTGTGGCCACTGCATCCAGCTTCACAGTGTCCTCCAGAGTCACAGCCAAGCACCTGGACCCCTTGGGGCACATTAAGAAGGCAGGCCGTGGACTTTAAGCCTGCCTTGGAAGGAGGATGTAACATGGCAAGGGTCCTCCTGCAGAGGCCATGGCAGTGAAACCTGGTTTCAGTTTTGTTTCCAAAGGACTCCTTTCTCCCCCAGATCTGAGATGTATTTGAAAGGCAAGGGTCCCACAGAGGCCCCCAAATGAAGGCATTAGGAAACAGGAGTGTCAGCTGGCTTCCTGGTCAGTTCACCTGAGAGGTCGCTGCTAAAGGGAGTAGTAGTTCAGAGACATGAGCTTGGGTGTTGTTAAGGTCTGTTTTAGAGTTGTTTTATTGGGGTGTGGTTCTTTTGTTGTTGTTGTTGTTGTTGTTGTTGCCTCTGCCTCTACACAGTTTTGACTGATAAATGATTCATGTCCCTGAATTAAAGTGGCTGACATTTGATGGCATCAAGCATCCTTTTGTAAGCAGGGAGGGCTTTGGCCCGCAGTTGACACACACCATCTTGCTCTCAGATACTGTCTCCTAGGATATCTGTCTCCCAGGGAGACAGCATGGGAGCCAGAGAGCCCGGTGTAGTCACTGATTCTGGAGCAGTGTGTGGAATAGGAAACAAGACTGCCTGCCACTGACCACTTCTGGAGTCCCTTCCCCCAAGCCAAAGTTTGGTTTATTGTTGCTGTTATGACAGTTTTCATTGTATGTGCATGAATATTTTAGTTAGGGAAGGGATGGGCGGGGCCTCTTGGGGTTCTAGAGAATGGGGGCAGAGGGACTTTTTTTTCTTTTGTCTCTTCTTGAGAAAATTTTACTGGCTTGAGGAACACACATTTTGGGTCTTTGTTTAATAAGGGCCATTCTCACAAAAAGGCAAGCCCCTTCACCTGGTGGAGACTAGGCCAGCCCCTCAACAGTTGTATCCACAGAGGGTAGAAAGGGAGGAAGAATTGAAGACTTCTTTTTTTCCTAGACAAGAATAAGGGTGACCATGGCAGGGCAAAGAGGACAGTCCCCATGGCCCATGCTGCAGGGACCTGAGGGGCCTTCATGCACTTCATTGCAGCTGGTTCTGTGGAGGCCTCCAAGGCCAGTTGGTTTGCCAGCATGTCTCTGCTGCATTGTACAAGGACATCTCTGGTGCCACTTCCTCAAGCTACTTTCCAAGGAAGCCAAATGGAGTTTGCTTTTTATGCAAGGGTCTTTGGATTTCAGGGTGAGCGCTGAGAGTTGGCTCCCCTAAGTGTCTGGATTTCATTGTCTTGGCCTCATGGTTGGTCCTCAGGACCACTGTGCTGGAGTGTTGGACTGGTTTAGGAAGCAGGCTAGAGGAGACAGGCACTTTGTGACTCTGTTTGAGGATTCTAGGTGATGATTTCAAAAAGATGGCTGATGCTGAATCGCAGTGTAAGAAGGGCGTTTTCAGTTTCCCAGGCTTCTGCAGCCTGGGCTCTCTATGCTGCGAATCTTACTAGAAGCTGGGCTCTTTTAAGGAGACTTGTAATGAAAATGTTTGGCTGTTCCTCTTTCAGCCCGGAGAGCTGCCTTAGGTCTTTTCTAGAATCTCTGTGTTACTTAGTTCAACCTCAGCCCAGAAGCACCATGCTACTACTTGTCATTTTAAGGCTCTCAGGTTTCCAGGAACCTCTGCCACCGTCACCCTGCAGCAGCCGCTGTCTGAACTGAGCCAGCGTGTTTCCTTCCCTTGGAAACCACCTGGCACTCGGCTCTTAGTTTAAGGAGAGCTCATGGCTTTTCCTCAAACGTGGACTCCTCAGGGGCTGAAATGTTTAATTTAGGCTGTATTTTCTTAGAGGCGCAGCCGGCAGGTCCATGGCCACCTCCATCCTGTATCTACCTAGTCATATAGTTTCCAGACGAAAGGGACTGTGAGGGATATGAGGCTATGCAAGAGCTGCATAGTGTGGCCCTCCCTGTGCCAGGCCATTGAGGCCAACCAAGGGCGGTCTGCACACAGGTGTGTCAGGAAGGGTGGGAAGCTGCCTGGTGAACCTTCCCCTTTGGTCCAGCTAGTTCTCCACTACTCAAAACTCTAGCATGGTAACGTTTGCAAAATTGCAGACTATTCCCCAGGATATTAGGAGGAAAGGGACTTTGGGGGGGGGGGTGGGGAAGGGGTCGTGGTGTTTTAAAACATAAGTTACCTGTTTGCACTGTTTTCAGATAGGAAACAATAGTGGGCACGGTGAACATCTAATGTAAACGTGTGTTTTATTTTGTCATGCTCTTGAGAATGTCTGATCATTTGTAGTATACACCAGTGACACTTGATTCTCTGTTGCATAAAACACTATATTTTTGGAAGTGTTGCTGTCCCACCTCCCTCTCCTGTGTACCTCCTTTATCCTTGCTTCCTCATCAGCCAGGCAGTTGCCATCCCTGGGCTAGAGCGGGAAACAGGGCCCCATCCCAAGCAGGCTCTGGGTGCCCTACGCCAGCATGTGCCCTCTAAGCTACTGAGTGCAGGACAGTCCCTTGGCAACTTTCCTTTTGAAAGGCTCACCAACTACCACAGGTTGCCAAACTCTTCAGCGAGGCACTAGAAGTGAGCCAGGGGGCACGGGTCCCTGAAGTATTGTGATTGGCTGTGGAAGCCATGTTCTTATGCAAGTTACCGAAACTGTAGCCAGTTACAGTGTACTCAGGAAAAAACAGTAGATGAGTTCAGCCATGGTGGTGCTGGCTGGCAGGGATTGGTAACTGAGAACTGCCCATCGGCCAAAACTCAACCTTGCCTTGACAGAGACCTCCCACCTAGGGGGCAGCCCTCTGTACATGCCAGCGCTGGGGGGAGGGGGCTTCATTCACTCTGGTAGGCAAAAAGGGAACAGCGATGCTCTTTCCTTCCCTCCCTCTTCCGGTTACCAATGCCAGATTCCCAGGGGCACGCGAGTTTTTGAGTTTTTCAGAAAATGCTTTTGGTTTGGTTTTTCCAGGGACTGATGTGCTTTAATCGCTGTCTGTCCCCATCAGGACTCCTAGCTTAGCTGTTTTCTTGTATTTTCTGTTCACAGTATTTTTTGTGTGCGTGCTTGTTGGGCAGCTCATTTTGGCTGCATTATATATTGAGTGATGAACTGATCCTTTTTTTTTCCCCCTAAGAGACATGACTTTTCCCCATGTCAGCATTCAGCGTGTGAATAGCTAGAGCCACCCTGGGGCTGACACGTTTAAGTTAGAGCTGCAGAGCGAACTGAGGCGCTCAGTTTTTGAGTCTCTATCTTTTCAGGCTCAAAGTACCACAGAACCTCGCTCTTCTCCACACCCCTGTGGCAGGGAGTAGCCTGCCTAGTACGTGTGGTTTCCCTGTGGCAGGACAGGTACCACTGGGACATGGGGGCATACTCGGATGCTTGTCCAATTGACCACCCAGCTGTGTCTCCTTCCTTACCATCCTCTCCCAAAGTCACCTCCTAGGGCACCCGAGCTGCTTGCCCAGGGTCCTGTTTCCCTGCTAACTCCAGAGAAGCACCCAGGGCTTTGTGACAGTCTCTAACTCCCTTTCTCCCTCTCTTCCTCCCTTAAGAATCATAATTGTATAGTAGCTTTCAAACCATACAGTATTCATTGGGTTACTCCTATTATTATCAAGTAGCTGGGATTGTGAAGGTTGGAGTAGTTAGATCTTTAGCTTTTATTCATTATTTTTTGTATTACTCTCCATGTGTATAAATTATTGATCATGTTGCTGGCTTTTATAAACTCTTAGCAAAGGAGGGGCCCTGCCTCAGCCTTTGCAAATGGTAATGAAGCACTGTTTTTAAATAAAAGAGAGAAACACCACCTCTGGCAGCTTTTGGCTCCTTCTTTCTTGCCTGAACTCCAGGCTCTAACATGGAAAGAGGAAGAGAAACCACAGCACTTTTTCCTGAAAGGCAGCAGACTCCATCTGTCTGTCCCCTTCATCCTCCCACTGCCCACTTGCAGGGCCTCAGACACCACGCCACCTGCTGAACACTCCCAAGGTAAGTGCCAGCTTCCCTGGCTTTTGCTGCCCGTCTCATGTTCATTGTCACTGTGGGGAATGTCTCTGCTGTTAGACCGGCCTTCAACCACCCCTCTCTAGTGGTTTCTGTGCCAGTATCCCAGATACCTAAAGTTTCCCCAGTCGCTGCCTTCCCGAGTCATGGGGAGTGTGGAGATGCTCCCTGATGTATAAACCTTGGCTTCTTCCTTCTCTGAGCTGCCTGCTCTCAGGTGAGTCCCCCTCCCCCACCCCGTGCTCTGCACCTTCTCCTTCCACTTTATCAGCTAAGGGCCGTGTCTCCTCCCTTACCTTTTCCTGACTAAGGTCTTTAATCTTAAATAGTTACTTACATTTTTTTCCCCACAAAAATCCCAAGCTCTCTTCTCCATGGCAACCTGGATTAAGTTGCAACCCACCGCCTCTGCTTGCCCTTCACTCTCCAGAAGCAGCCCCTTCAGGTGAGAACAGCAGGTTCAGTCCCAGGTGGTGTGTCCGCACAGTGACCTCTGACCTCTCAGCTGCCTCTGAGGGTCCTGGAACCGGCAGATTCCTCAAACACACGGGATCAACACATGCCTGGAGAGCTTGGGGCTCACTGGACTGTGGCCTGTGCTGATGACGCTCTTGCCATCCACACTGTCACTGTCACTAAAGGCCTCTGACTCTCACCAGGCTGTTGTTCATCTGTGACAGGGTAGTGTGTTCACTTCACTGAGCCTGGCCATGTCTTCTCACTAAACACTGAAGCTAAGGATCTTGTCCAAGGCCACATGGGAAGTGGCAGAGCAGGGCCAGGCCTGGGCAACCCAGCTCCTATCTGCCTGGTATATTTCTGGCCTTACATATGCCTCAAAACGTCACTAAATCCAACAGCCGTCTCTACCCATCAACTGGGTAGGTTACATGGAAGCTTGTTCCTCACCATTAGGAGCACGTCAAGTCGCCAGGAGGTCTGTGGTAAGAAGGTGATAGGTGGCTCTCTGGGGCTTGATAAGGATTTCATCATCAAAAATGGGGGCCATTCCTGCCATAGCAGTTCCCGGGCCGTGAGCGCTCACTGGTGACTCAAACCTTTTGGAGAAGAAGGCTAATGGTGAGATGGAGGCCAAAGGGGACGGCTGACCAAAGCACGTGGCACACCAGGAAGTGGCATAACCCTGTACTCTGGCCAGGAGTGATGGTGAGCGCCACCAATCACAGCTGTCAGGACGCAGAGGCAAGTGGGTTCAAGGCCAGCCTGGTCTACAGAGTGAGACTGTCACAGAAAACATATTTTGCTCAGTCCACCCATACCTTTGTCTTCCTGATCAGCCTACACTGAGCCTAGCTAACGGCACAGCTCATAAACCCTTCATCCTCATCTCTCTGGGCGCTGGCTCCTTCTGCTCAGCCAGCTCATTCCTATCACAGGTTCTTAACCAAGTTCTGCTCCAGCTCTCTTTAGTCATGATCTAAACATCCTTCTGGGAAGACCTCACCACCCATCTGCACAGTTTCTTTCCAGCACTGCCCTCTGACCCTGATTCACTTTCATGGTGCCCATCACTCTGAAGGTACATGACATCTGTCTGTCTCAGTGGTGAGAAAAGGGCATCCACAGGCTTCTGCTGGCTTTCCTGGTTTCCTGAGCCATTTTCCAGTCTACCGTCTAAACTAGCACAATTCTCCAGCCCCTTCCCCTGCATTCCTCAGAGCTTACGCTCAGTGCTAATTATGGTATGCAAGTGACTCGGCAGCAACAAGTGAGCTATGCTCATCGGTGAGGAAGTCAAAAGGCACGTGGACGCACCCCCACTGGAGACCTGGCCCAGTGGCTAAGAGTACTAGCTGTTCTTCCAGATGACCCTGATTTGGTTTCTAGCACCCACATGGGGCTTCTCATAACTACTTTGAACTCCAGGGGACCTGACACCCTCTTCTGGCTTCCTGCATGTACACCCCCATAAATCAAAAGTCCTTAAAGTGTATCACTGTGTGTGCCCAACTTTCAAACTGGTTATCCAAAGTATTCCAAGTCCTCAGGGAGAAGGCTCCAATGCCACTGGTCACCATTCCTGTAGTCACCCGGAGGCCTAAGATCTGGAAAAAGTTTACCTTTCATACATGAAGGCATACAAAAGCCTTTTTTATTTTTATTTTTTTTTTAATAAGAATGGGGTCTCACGATGTAGGCCTGGCTGGCCTAGAGTTCACTGCATTAAATAGGTGGGCCTTGAACTCGGTCACCTGACAGAAAGCAATTTTCTACCAACTCGTATTACCAAGTCTGTATCAATGTACTCTCAGAACCAAATTTGCAAAGCTACACATGACTAATTAGAAGTCTAATATATATCCAGTGTTAGAGATTGCTAAAAAAAAAAAAATTAAATTTTCAACTCAACATGAAACATTACATCACAGGGCTATATCATGACAATTATACCCATGTTCATGAGAGCTAGCTGGCTTCTTGCACACTTTAACTGTATTTTTGAAATTTTGACTCAGTGAATGTTTCTCCCTAATAAGTCATGGCTGTCTTTAGAGCAAGCATTGACATCCATTGCCTTCAAGGCTCTGATGATCCAGTGTTCATTCATACACAGTGGCAGTCTTGCACACTCACTGATACAGACCAGACAGTGCAGCTGAGCCCACAGCATCCCCATTCTCAGTTGTCTTCTACACTCCCTCTTCCACCTGCCAAGCATGATGTGTACTCGGTTACTCTAAAATAAGCTGGTCATTTCCTCCAAGCTGGAGGAAAGCCAGGCAGGTAAGTGTGAGTGTTTGGTTTGGGGGGACAGAGTCTCTCTACAGACCCAAGCTGGCTTCGAACTCAGAGATCTGCCTGCCTCTGCCTCTGCTGCTGGGATACTGGGACAGTGAGGAGTCTTTAAACTGAAGTGACACCCTTGCTACATCAGGCCATTTTTCCATTCATCCAAAGGTTTCACCAAAAATAGAAAAGCAATTGTCATCCCCTTGAAATTCCCTCTTAGCACCCTTCGCCTTACCCATCCCAAATTCCACATTATGGTTTGGGAATCAAAATCTATAATTCTCCATAGTCCAAGTCTAAGCAGAAAAGTGCTGAGGGGTGTGTCATTTCATTTCACAGTACATGAGTGCATGAGAAAGCTCCCTAGGGTTGGAATCTCTTAGGGATAGAAAATCTACTTGATTTAAAAAAATAAATAGCAGGGTATGTCTTAGTTTTTTATTGCCATGACCAAAGCAAGGCAACTTTTTTTTAAGTTTAATTTGGGAGTCAGAGTCCATGAGCATGGTTGCAGGTTGGTAGGCACAGCAATGGACAGCAATGTAACACTAGCTGAGAGTTTATATCTGATCCCCGGACATGAGGCAGAGAGACACCAGGAATGATATAGGCTTTTAAAGGCTTAAAGCCCACCAGCAGTGACATGCCTTTCTACACACCTCCTACTCTTTCCCAGTTTCAGCTATTCTAACAAAGTTTCTAAACAGGAGCCTAAGGAGGTCATTCTTATTCCAATTACCCACCACCTCCATCTGTTTAGATATCCTAACCATTACAGAACAAAGCCAGTGTTCTGTTACACTGAGTTGTAAATAGAACATGTTCAACAAGGGTCGTTTCCATCTAGTAAAATGTTCTGTCCCGATTTGCACTCACACACACCAATTTCACCTCTTCTTGTTTTAATAACCCACTGAGTCCAGTTAGTGTGCATGTGAATGTGAGACCAACAATGGTGGAGTAAGTGGAACCATTTCACATTCCCAGTGAATATAGACTCGATCTCAGCTTGGCCAACATGCAACAGGACTTTCTTAGACCCAACAGCAATATAAATAATTACTAACATTTTAAAGCTTAGGCCTTAGCCGGGCAGTCTTCCCAAGTACTGTATCCTGACTAATCCTGACCATGTTAGCTCCACCTCTCTGCTCTTCACCAGTCTCACTCTCCTGCTTGTCTGCTGACGAATCTTCCCTCTCTCTGCCCTGAAGTCTGCCTTCCACTTCCTGTGCAGCTATTGGCTGACAGCTCTTTATTAAAGCCAATCAGATAGAATTCTAGATTGCCTTAAACAGGTGGGGAAGGAACACATTATTTACAAAACACAAGAATAGTGATGGGCCATAGAAATAACAGTACCAAGATATGGCTACTCTTTAGCTCTCACTGGTGCAGCTTCATGCAGTGCACCCCGACACAACAGGATCTTTGATGAAAGATACAGGGACAGAGAGATGACAGGGTGGGTCAAGGAGTGGCAGGGGGTGGCCTTTGATTTTGTTGTTGGTGTTGTAACTATAAATGTACTGTGGGGTCGTGTGCAACTTGAGAAACAGACCTCATATTTTCCCAACAAAAGTTTGTTTGGTTTTTTTGTTTGTTTTAACTTGGTTTTCTGTGACAGGATCTCACTGGCCTCAAACTCATGGTAATCCTCCTGCCTCAGGCTACCAAGTGCTGAGATGACAGGTGACTCACCTGTCAGCTTTAGTGACCACAAGTGCATTAATTTTTGCTGAGACAGAATATCTGATAGGGACAGTTTAAGGAACAAGATGATGATTTTCGCTTGTACTTCAGCAGCAGTCAGTCTATTGCTGCAGGAAGACACAAATAGTGTGGTTTCTGTGACAGTGGAGGCTTGGGACAGCCACATTGCAGCAGCAGATAAGAAGTAGGAACAAGGGCTGGAGAGATGGCTCAGTGGTTAAAAGCATACTGACTGCTCTTCCAGAGGTCCTGAGTTCAATTCCCAGCAACCACATGGTGGCTCACAGCCATCTATAATGGGATCTGATCCCTCTTCTGGTGAGTCTGAAGACAGTGACAGTGTACTTATATATAACAAATTAATAAATAGGTACAAGCTAGGCCCACAACTTTAATCTCAACACTCAGGAACCCAAGTTTGAGGCCATCCTGGTCTACAGATTGAATTCTAAGACAGCCAGGGCTACACAGAGACCCCTGGTTCCAGAGGAAATGGAATATATGTTCAAGAGGTCTGTCTCGGAGCTGTGGAGAAAAGAGCACATCTCCTACCTTTCTAAAGCACTGGGCCCTAAACTCAGTTTCACGACAGAATCATCCAGAAATTACCCAGACACTCCCCAGACCAATTTAACCACGGTACCAGGAGATGACTCAAGCCTCAGCATTTCTTGATGCTGCCCAGGTAAAGAAGTTTCCAGTCACTTCTTTCCTAGTGTTCTGCTAAAACCTGAACATTCAAGCTGCATGCCTTTGGCAAAAGCTAACTTCCTCTTCCTCATCTTCAACTGTGACCTGGGCTTCTGGTCACGTTCTTATTGCCTTAAAAAGTCAGGTGGATCCTGGAAATTCTCTTATTCTCTTGTAGCAGTTTCTTCAGCATTTCCACATAGATAATAAGTTGCTCTAAGAAGGAAAGTCTAGAAATAAAAGCATCAGGCATATAGGGACAGCTTAGCTCTTGCTCAGGTCCTTAAGGGTTCTCAGCCTTTGGCTGTCTCCTCTTGCCCCTCCTCCCCAGACTCTCAGTCACACAGGAGACTGTGTATACCTGGCCAAGCAAAGGTTAACCCTTGCAGGTACTGTACCTCGCCATCCTTCCAGAAAGGGTCCATGACCATGAAGCCAGAACTGGTTCTGAGTCTCTGGGTGCCCTTTGCATGCTTAGCCTCACACACTCCAGTGCCCCACCCCCACCCTGAAGCCTCATCTCCTCGGCTCCATCTACTGCCATCCTTTGACAACAGTCTCTGCTTTGATTCTTCCCGCTAAGTTCTGTTTCCTAAGACATTTATCAAAATGTTGATGGCAGCAGCTGCTGAGAACACAGATGCCCCACTGTGGCAGGTGCTAGGGCCTTCGGTGTGCACGTGACTCCAGAAGCTAGCTAGGGACAGAACTATGCTGCCGCCTGATACATCAGTGGGAGAGGGCCATTTAGTCTGCCGTCGGCAAGCACAGAAGATCCCAAGGCTAGCTTCAGGGCAGACTCAAGACCAGCCAAGAGATGTAGCCAGAGCTTCAGCATGGTGTCCATATGTACAAGCCCCTTTAAGAGAAGTAAAGTCCCTACCTGGCAGGACTTTTCCTATCACACCCCAGACAGTGGTAGAATTCAGGTAAGAGCCCAGGACTCCCAATTCCTAGAGCCTGTCAGCTGCCCCAGCCTGGGCAAGGAGAAAGGAAAATCTATCTCTTCCCTCTTCAAGGACCACAAAGTGCACAGTTTGAAAGTCACCCACTGACTCCAGTTCAAGTAGGGTTCAGCATCCCCCAGCACTATGGGTTTAGTGGAGCAGGAGAGAGGAACCAGCCAGAAGTCAAGGGCAGGTAGGCTATCAGGTTGGCAGGTGGATGGCGTGACAGTGGGTTCTGCCTATTTAACAACTGTAGCCTTGTTTCCCACAGGTCAAGGGTGAGCTCCGGGCTCTGGATCATAGGGTGAGATCTCTCTCCTGGGTTGGGAAAGGGCAGAGAAAGACCAGGAGGTGGAACTGGACCGTCAGAGAAGAGAAGGGCTCCATCAATCATGGGCCAGGACCTGAGCCCTGATTATGGTGCCGGCCCCCATCAGTTTCCTACAGAGGTTCTCACAAGAGTGAAACTTTTTTCTCTCCATTTTTCTCAGATCTGGTGACAAACAGAAGTCTAAGAGTGTGCTACAAAGTTACTTTTCTTGTTCGGACAAAACACTTGACATGAGCAACTTCCATATGTCTCAGGCATTTGAATACTTGGTACCCTGCTGGTGATTTGGGTAAGAGGATTAGGAGATGTAACCTTGCTGGAAGAAGTATATCCCTGGAGATGGGCTTAGGTTTTAAAACACTCACTCCATTTTGAATTGGTTCTTGCTCTGCTTCCTGCTTGTGGGTGATGTGAGCTGGCCTAGCATCATATGCTTCCCATCACCGTCCCCACCAGGATGATGATGGACTCTTCTCCCTCCGCAACCATAAGCCCCAAATAAACTCTTCCTTCTAGAGGGTGCCTTGGTCATGGTGCTTTATCACAGCAACAGAAAAAGATCTCTCTCTCTCTCTCTCTCTCTCTCTCTCTCTCTCTCTGTGTGTGTGTGTGTGTGTGTGTGTGTGTGTGTGTGTGTGTGTGTGTGTGCTTTGTATGAGTGTGTATACATGTGAGTGTGCTAGTTCATGTGTGTACATGTGGAGGTCAGAGGTTAGTTTTCAGTTACTTTCCACCTTATTTTTTATTTTTTTCAATGTAGTATTTTTCTTGATTATTTGGGGATTTGACATCATACACTCTTTTCCAGTCCTTCCATGTCTGTCCCCCAAACCCCTGTGACCTCCCCCACAATTGTTTTTGAAGAAAAAAAGAAAGAAACAAAAAATGTCTTGTCTTTACATTCTCTAGACCACGGTTAAACTCTTAGTAGCCTGCCCCTTAAAACAACTGAGATGTTCTCCTCACGAATTCCCATCAATCATGGAGCGCTAACTTCGGCAGACACCACACTTTTAAAGAGCTCTCTTCAATGGCTTCTTGTTTAGTGACTTCATTATAGTGGTGCTCACAGGCAGAGCCAAACAGCGGGGTGACCTGTTCCACCTTATTTTTTTGAGACAGAGTCTTTCATGGAACCTGCATCTGGCTTTGGGGGGGGTAGGGGGGAGGCTAGACTGATTGGCACGTCTCCACCCCCGTACCCCCACAGGTCTGTTACCATACCCAGCTTTTCACATGGGTGTTGGGGTCTGAGCCATGACTGGTCCTTGTGCCTGGACAGCAAGCGCTTTGCCAACAGGGCCAGCTCCCCAGCTTCTGATTTTTGCTTTGTTTTTAGACAGGACCTCTTGTAGGCTAGTTGAAAACGCACTATGCAATTGAGGACACCTTTGAATAACTGATCATCCTGTGTCTACCTCTCCAGTGCTAGAAGTTTGGGCACATGCCATCACACCCAGCTTACTGTTATTATTAGTGACTCCACTGCTCTCCTCCGTATCTGAAGACTTTGTGAGAAAGGTTCAAAAGCCAGGACAAAGCCCTCGTCTTCCAATTGCACTTGCTTCCTGTTTGCTGCATGTATGGTTCAGAAGGCCAAAAATTAGTTGAATGTGGTGTGTCTTAAGGAGGATGCAGCTGAGTTCAAATCCAGCCTGTGCTACAGAGCAAAACCTTGCCTCAAGAAAGCAAACAAAGAAACAATATCATAGGACCAATTAGGGCAGAGATGGCTCAGTGGGTAAAAGTGCTCTTGCACAAGCCTGAGGCCTGAGTTCAATCCCCAGGTCTCATAGAAAAAGCTGGATGTGGTGATCTACAGCTATAATTCCAGACTCCTCTGGTAAAATGGGAGGCAGAGATAGAATCTGCTAAAAGCTCAAATGTGTGCATAACATAGAGACAGAAATAACAAGAGAGATGCTACTTGTGGAAGTTTGAATGAGAATGGACTCCATAGGCCCCTGTCCAAGACCAGCTCGGGCAAACAACATGGGTCCCCCAGGGCTGGAGCGAGGATTGAAAGAAGACAAGTTGGTTAAAACTGCAGCATGACTTCCACCCGACTTGAGGCCTAAGCCTTGTGGCTGAAGCAAAACTTGGTTTAATTTGTCCTCTTTTTAAATCATTTTAATTGCATGCGAAAAGGTAACATCAGTTCTGAGACAGGGATCAAGCGATATAACAACCAAAGACCCTGTAAACATCTTACTGGAGGTCAGGTGAATAAGGTCAGAGACAGAAATGGATACTGCTGTGCCTACATTCTGAAATCCACCCTGCTCTGAGCTGCATTCTTAAGGATACTGCCTGCAGCTTCGAATACGAATGTCCACATGTTTTAAAGCCCTGCCCTGAATTTCAGATGTGGATGTAGTTCCTTTTAGCCTCATGCTTGAGAGCTCTGCCTAGAGCTACAGATGCCAATGTGCTTGATACCAGCCCTTACAAGGTTTTAGCACAGAAGCCAGATTCCTGCCTATGGTCAGCTTCAGTGTCCTGGTAAAATTAATATTAATATTATTGCCCCGCCACCAACTGTCCGGAGGTGCCAAAAATGCTCTTCACAGGCCCCAATGTTTGAATGCTTGGACCACAGTAAGTGGAACTGTTTAATAAGGATTGGGAGGTGTGGCCTTGTTGAAGTAGGTGTATCAGTGGGGATGGGCTTTGGAGTTTCAAAAGTGTACACCAGGCCCAGTCTTTCTCCCTGCCTTCTGCCTGCAGACTAGGATGTAAGGTCTCAGCTACTGTTCCAACACCATGCCTGTCCACCTGCCACCATTCGTTCTGCCATGGACTCACCCTAGCAAACAATATGCAAGCCCCGAGTTACAGCTTCCTTTTGTAAGTTGTCTTGGTCATGGTGTCTCTTCACAGCAGTAGAACAATAACCAAGAAAAAAACTTTTTTAAATAATGAAAAGAGAATAAATTCCTGAAAAGTTGTCCTCTGACCCTGACATGTGTACATGCACACACATATACATACATACACATGCATATACATGCACACACATACACATGCATACATATGTATTTATTTTCCTCTGTGCTGGTACTCAGTCAAGAGCCTCACATCATCAAATTTCTTAATCCTTCATGCATGCATATACATACCAATTAATTAATTAAAATAAGATGCCAATAAATGTGAAATGAGATGCCTAATAGCATTGATAGTCCTAGTGTAAATTTTGGGCATGGCTAGGTATCATCTTATTGAACAGTTTGGTAAAGAGTAATAAAGGCAACTTATAAAAGAAAGCATTTGGGCTGGAGAGATGGCACTAACTGCTCTTTCAAAGGTCTGAGTTCAATTTCCAGCAACCACATGGTGCCTCACAACCATCTGTAATGAGATCTGATGCCCACTTCTGATGTGTCTGAAGACAGCCACAGTGTGCTTTTATAGAATGAATGAATGAATAAATATTTTTTAAAAACTAAAATAAAGCATTTGCCGGGTGTTGGTGGTGCACGCCTTTAATCTCAGCACTGGTCCTTGATGGTTGGGTGAAGGCATGACTGCGGGAACACCTGGGGTCTGACATTTCCCCAGGTGCCATCAGCATTCTGGGACATATGATGACTCACTGTTGGAGGTGACACAGAGAGGTTGTGCCCTTGCATCATCTCCATGACTCATTGTTGTTTACTTTCCTCTGTCCTGGTACCCAGCCAAGAGCCTCACATCACCAGATTCCTTAATCCTTCACATTCCTCCTCCTCCTCCTTTTCTTCTTCCTTATGTTCATCTACAGGAAATGCTTAGAACACTGCCCGGTCTGGAGAGAAGTGAGCTCCACCCCTCACACTGCTTAGCTTTGTCTCTCAAAGCCAGTACACTGCTCCTCCCAGACACCTACAGGGTGATCTGTAGTGACCAGTCTCTGGGTCCAGGATGACACATACTTGGCACACTCCCCTCTTCTTTGTTTTTTCATGAGGAAGCAGAAAAAACGCAGCTCAACCCCTTTCTAGTCCACCTTCAGGCCACCAACCAGAGGGCAGCACCGTCCTGGGGTTAGAGGATGGGAGGGGCTGTGGAACCTCAGCAAAGCAACCAAATCCATGATGCCTGTGAGTTCTGCCTATGGCAGAAGACAAACCAGGCTGTTTCTATGCAGCTGTCCCGGTTTTGCTCCCCTGCCCATCCCCTCTCTACCTCACCCCCCACATCCCCATCTCCTGGGCTAGTGTCTCTTGCAGGGGCCATGGTAAGGAAGAGTCAAAGGACCAGCGAACAATGCAGGAACTTCTGGGTTCCTGACCACATCACCAATGATAACCAGCCTTATAGAGCCTGGCTCCATTTAGAAAAATCCTAGCTTGCTTAACACACAGCAGCCCAAGCTGCAAGGAGAATGACAGGAAGCCATTAGAAACAATGTATGGAAGGCAGGGCTGTCTGCCGGGCCACAATCACTATTAGAAACAATGTATGGAAGGCAGGGCTGTCTGCCCGGCCACAGTCATCATTAGAAACAATGTATGGAAGGCAGGGCTGTCTGTGGGACCACAATCACTATTAGAAACAATGTATGGAAGGCAGGGCTGTCTGCCAGGTAGAAACAATATATAAAAAGCAGGGTTTTCTGCCCGGACAAAATCACCATTAGAAACAGTGTACAGAAGACAAAGCTGTCTGCTGCTGAGCCTTGGGGAAGCCGGGAGGAGATGTAGGTACCTTCAGATTTCAAGAGGAGTGACTCTCTCTCTAAGGTGAAGTGTGTCTCAAGATTGCAAGTGAGGGACTAGGAGTCAGACTGGTCCCTGGTAGACAGACAGGGAAACAAGGTCTTGATAGATGCGTGCTGTTTCCACTTCAACACTTAAAGATGGCCTACTTCCTGCTTCTCTCCCTTCCTCTCTCCCCCTCCCTCCCTCTCCCTCTCTCCTTCCCCTCCCCTCTCTTTCTCCCCCTCCTCCCCCTCCCTCTCTCCCCCTCTCTTCCTCTCCCTCTCCCTCCCCAACCTTCCCTCTCCCTCTCTTCCTCCCTCTCTCTCCTTCTCTTTTCTGCTGCTCCTTTTCTAAGACAAAGATTTGGTTGTCTCCTGGAAACCCCAGGGACCTACTCAGATGTTTTCCCCAACCCCAGGGAACTAATCTCAGAGACCCCACTGTTGTGCCAGGAAGGATTTGTGAACTCCAAAAAGCCACCCAGGAGCCATTTCCAATGTAATCTTTGGAAATTATTAAATTTTATTACAAACTCAGGTTTGGGCTTATTCACTGCTGACTCACAGGGTGTTTGGTGATGCAGCCTCGAACTCTAGACAAGGTCTTATAGGAAATGGGAGCAAACGAGGGGTATCTGTCTTGGCAAGCATCTGACTGACTATTGTAAGGCAGGTGGGTGCTCTGAACAAGACTGTATTAATCACAAATGGTCTGAAGTATATCTGAAACCGATTAATCTTTGATCACCTGTTGCTAGGGAGTAACTCTGGGTGTTGGCCAAAGGGCAAGCCACAGGGTTCTTCCTGGCACTTGGGTATAGCTTGGGTTCAGCTGCAAAATTAAGTTCTCAGGTGTTTTTTGTTTTGTTTTTCTTTTTCTTTTAAGATGGAGGCCAGTCCCAAAATGGAGTAGATTGGCCTCACACTCAGTAGGGAAAGTCTCCTCTTAATCCCTGGAAATGGTTCAGAAGAACTTTTAAGTATCTGGAGGAGTCAGTCAATGTCCCTGCCCTCGTCTGGGTTATTCAGTCCATGGCAATGCCCCAAAAGCATCCATTTCTAACCTCTGGAGAATTGAGGTGCATCTCATCCCCAAGTATAGACAAAACCCCAGCCCTCCCTAGAAAACTTAGATGCCATCTCTAAGTTCCCTCCTCACCATGGGGAATCTGTCTCTTCATGTGCTTGGCTGTGCACACACACACACACACACACACACACACACACACACGTGCACAAGTGTGTACGCACTCTGCGAATGCTTCACTTTCACTAATATCTGCCTGAGTGCTAAGACCAGACTTTTCCTGCCTTTTTTAGTCTTTAACTTTCCGGGGGGGGGGGGGGGAATCAATTCCTATAACCCTAGAGCATCAGAAGATAAAGAGGTTGGTAGAGACTCTGGACTGTTCCCAAGAAGCAATATGAAACTCACTGAGAACTAGAGGACCAGCCATGTTTCTAGGGAGCAGCTTGCCTTCGAGGTGCAGGTGTGCCATGAACACTCTGAAAAGTGCCTGGGGGGAAATTGAGCAAAAATTGGGCCTAGGTGCAAGGAAGCATTCTGTTCCCGAAACAACAGGCCTGGCTTTTCCTATCTAATTCCTGCTTTAACGCCACAAGCTTATGCTTATCAGAAATGTCAAATCCCGCCAACACTGTGGTGAAGGAGTGTCCAGCCTGGGTGCACAGCAGCCTGCTTGGAATTACATCTGTGACCTCAGGAGAGGAGAGTCATCCGGGTGGACCCTTTCTGTGCCTCAGGGTAGAAGAGATGGGGCGATCGCAGAAGGTTCGAGAAAGAACCAGTGAACAGGCCTGTTCCAGAAGGCCTGGAAGGGATTTAACTCTTCCGACAATTGTGAAATGGAAGTGCCTTCTTCCCCACAGAAATGAGACAAGAACTAGGCCAGCTGACACCCTGACTCTGGCCTTGTCCAAAGCCAAGGCGAGCTTGCCAGCTAGCTGGGTGCTGGGACTTTTCACACAGAACAGAGGGACATAAGCGATGGGTGTTGTTGTTTTCAGTAGCTAAGTTCACACTTGTTTATTACAACCATACAAAACAAATACAGGGACTGCTGACTGCAGACAAGACCAAGAGATGCAGCAAAAGCTAGCATCCCTTGATCATACATGTATGTATGTATATATGTATGTAAGTATGTAAAAATTAAACTGTGCACTCCATTCTGTAGCTGTGACTTTTCTTTTGCTATGGTAAAATACCAGCTGGTGGTGGCGCACACCTTTAATCCCAGCACTCGGGAGGCAGAGGCAGGTGGATCTCTTGAGTTTGAGGCCAGCCTGGTCTACAGAGTAAGTTCTGGGACAACCAGGCTACATGGAAAAATCCTGTTTTAAAAAATTAACCAAGCAACCAAACAAACAAACAAAATGTCCCACCATGACCAAGACAAGTTATAGAAAAGTTTATTTTGGCTCTGGGCTCCATAGGGTTAAGAATCTCATCATGGTGGGAGACATAGAGGCAGGAACAGGAAGCTGGGAGCTCACATCTTAAACTAAAAGCATAATGCAGGAGAGCAAACTGAAAATAGGTGGGAGTTTTTTACATTTCAAAGCTCACCCCAATGACTTCTTCCGCAAACAGCACTATCTACTAGGAACCAAGTGTCCAGATGCCCAGGACTGTGGAGGACACTTCTTATTCAAACCATCACATATTCTGAAACTCAAGAAAAGGGCTACAAAAGACAGCTGCTCAGAGGATTTGCTGCTCGTGGTGGTTTGACATCTTCTTGAGCATTTGAACACTCCTTCCCCAGTTGGTGGCAGTGTTTGGCAGTGTTGTCTTGCTGGAGGAACTATGTCATTGGTAGTGGGCTTTGAGGTTTCCCACCTTCAGTTCAAGACATGAGCTCTTATGTCCTGGTGCCACAGCATCACTCCGCCATCTTGGACACCAACTCTCTGGAACCATCAGCCTAAATGCACTCATCTCTGTGGAAGTCTCCTTGGTCATGGTTCTTCATCACAGCAGTAAAAACCTAACTAGTTCTCTGTCCTTCCAGAGGAACGGTCGGTTCCCAGCCTCTGTGTCCCTTCAAGGCACATGATGCCTTCCTCTGGCCTCTGCTGATGCCACCATGCACATAAACACACACATACGGGGAAAAAAATCTTTATAAAAGTCAAACTCAATACAAGTAGTTAACAGGGAGATAGTTCGGTGTCTAAAAGTACCTGCCACACAAATGGGGGGACCTGAGTTCAAATCCCAACAAGGGTGGGCACAGAGCTAGAGCACCTGTAATGCCAGCACTCTAACCAGGAAACGGTAGATGGAGACAGGAGAATCCCCAAGGACTAGAAGGCCAGTTAGTCTGTCATGTGTAGAAGCAAACAGGAGACCCTGTCTCAAGGTGAGAGGCAAATGTCTACATCCAAAATCGTCCTCTGACATCCACACTCACACCAGGGCATGCGCATGACTACACGCTCATGTATGTTGCAGTAAATATTAAAAAATGTGAAAATGGGTCTCACTCCTCAGGCCTGACCCCGATATGGAGCCAAAAGCACCTCTGACACCAGGTCCGAGCCACCACAGCCCAACTTGTCCACGCAATTCCCTTCCCTGGAGGTTTTCTGCCACCTGTTCTCTGCCTTTGTCCCGGGGTGTTTCTGTGCCCCCAAATCCCACAAACACAACTCTACAGTCTGGTAGCTTTTCATACAGGTCTATATATTCAACTCTCAATCCACAGACCCTCTACACAACAGGACTGCATCAAATAGACAAAGATACAGACTGCCCTTCTATATGAGATACTAGACTTGTAAAATCCTTAATGTTCATAGCTACTTAACACCAATATCACCTGAGTCTAGCTGATCCTTGGGAACCATCTTGCCACGACCTCTCCTGGTCCTCTGACCTTTTGTCCTCTCTCAGACCTCCCTTCTCTCCACCTCCCTCACCCCGCCCAGCCACTGGCTTTCCTTTATTTTACTAATTAAAATGGGAAGATTCAGATAGTTACCTCTTGAGTAGGTAACTGGGCAGCCCTTCTTAGGGAAGTGGAATTAACATTAAAATACAAACAGCTTCAGGACAATCTACGCGTGTACACAGTGTGTGCAAGGTAGATAGATAGACAGACAGATAGAAGCTAGTTAGAAGATATATAGATAGATGGTAGATATTTAAAAACATTTGAGTGGAGACGTGGGTAAAGTGCCTACCACAGCAGTGTGAGGACCTGAGTCCAGACCCCCAGCACTCAATAAAAAGCCAAGTGTGGTGAAGAACCTGGAGAATCCCCAAGGCCTAGTCTACTGCAGTGAATGAGTTGCAGATTCAATGAGAGACTCTGTCCTGCCCAACCCACTATGCACTCTCTCCAAAAATCAAAGGAAATGAAAAAGATATTCAGTGTTGACAGATTCTAAAGGCATACCACACACACACACACACACACACACACATTCGTGTATGCACACATATATACAGGTGCAAAAATGTATGCACACATGTGCATGCACGCACATACACATGTGTATTTTTGCTCATGTATATGCACACAAATGTACATGCATGCACAATATGGATGTGCACGCATGTACATGAACACACAAATTGTCTAAGGTGATCTTTAGCTTGTATGTTGCCTATGACAGGTCTTTCTTTCCTGTGTCCCTATGAAGAAAATTATGACAACCACCACCCAGCCATTCCTCTAGATCCTCAGGCAAGGGTTCATCCATTAATTTTTTTAGGCTGGGGCCCCAGCTACCAGCAGCTTCTTCCCATGTCCCAAGTCCTGCCTGCTTGCAGAACTCTCGGCCTTTTGTTCCTGCCATCTGAGAAGGTGACTCCAGGGGAAGCCCACACCTGAGAGGGGACACAGTTCAGCTAGGGCCAAATGTGTTCATGACTCAGGTAAGAACCTCATTCTCCAAGACAGCTCAGCCAGCAAGTGAGATCCACTTTGACCTCCCTCTGCTTCTTTGTTTTGTTTATCTGTTTTGTGTATGGGGACGACAGATGCCACTCTATCCCTGTGAAAACCAGAGGACAACTGACAGGAGTTTGTCCTCCCCTTCTGCCATGTTCAATCTTAGGGACCAGACTCAGACCTTTTCCTGCTGAGCCATCTTCCCAACCCCCATCTGAATTCTTATGTCTTTTTTTGGGCTGATGACCCTCCAGCAGCAAAATGATACTCAGAAACTATTGCTTAGGATGTCGGGTCTGGGTTACTTAAGTCTCTATGGAGGTCCGTGCTTGGTGCTCACAGCACTGTGTGGAGTCAGCATCTCAGTTTACAAGGGCTAGATCTAAAAGAAAACGGCCCTCATCAGCTCATAGGGAGTGGTTCACTGGGAGGTGTGATCTCGTGGGAGCAGACTTGGCCTTGCTGGAGGAAGTGTGGTCTTGTCACTTCCTGCTGCCCTCGGATTTAGATGTAGAACTCTCAGCTCCTCAAGCACCAAGTCTGTCTGCACACTGCCATGCTTCCTACCATGACAATGAACTAAACCTCTGAAACTGTAAGCCAGCCCCAATGAAAGTTTTCTTAAGAGCTGCTGTGGTCATGGTGTCTCTTCACAGCAATGAAACCCAAACTAAGACAGTCTTAGTTCAAACCATTCCCTGTCAGCCTTGGAAATCATTCCTGGAGGTTCTGCAGTTACATAGAGTGGTTTGACCTGATGCTGCTTGTATTTTAATGCTAACACTGCTCCTAAAGACCTGGTTGCCCTAGAAATGAAAGAATCCACAAGTAGTGGTGCTAATGTGTCCTTGCCTCAAGGTCATTTCTGATGGTGACAGCCAATAGCTGGGCTGAAGAGACATGGGGGGGGGGGGGAGTTAGGGTTTTCAGGCTGGAGGGTCAGAGGAGGACCACAGGGGGAGAAGGTGGATGGAAGAGAAGGAAGCATGGGCTAGGAGTCAAGAAAACATGGTCCTGAGGGCTGGCCAATTGGAGGTAAGACCAGCCCAGATGAAACATAGTAAGTAATAACTCCAGAATTATCAATAAGCAATAGATTTTAATAGTATAGAAGATAGATATTTGCTCAGCTCTAGTACCGATTAAGGCTTATTGTAAATGTAAAAGTTGTGTGTGTCTTTTATCTGGGAACGAAATGGTCAAAGGCAGGGTAGAAACCCTGGGTTGGGATTACAAGTTTTTACAAAACACTAATATCCAACATAGGATAAAAACTTACTTTTAAAAAATTAATTTTAGATTCCCAAATAAAAAACACATGCTGTCCCTTTAAGAGTAAAGGCCTTTTTTTTTTTTTTTTTTTTTTTTGGTTTCTTAGCTGCACAGTTTTTCCCCACACCACTCAGGGTTTGGGAATAGGGTAAAAATATGTGCTAATTTGGCACACATATTTATTTCTGGGGTTCATAGTGTAAGCTAAGACACAGCTGTGCCCCACAAACCAAACCAAATAACACACCAAACAACAGGCTCAAACTTCAGACTGGGGTCTTCCCAAATGCTACTCTATGCTGCCTTAAAGAGTACAGGAAGATTGGAGTCGGGGGAACAATGTTTCTCTCCTCAGAGTTTCTGGGGCTTCTCCCAGCTCTAGACCACAGCGTTAGTCACAGCCTGCACTGCGGATAAATGTTTAGATCTGAGATGCTCTCCGCAGGCTCGTGATTAGAATGTCTGGTCCCCAGCTGGTGACCATAGGGGAAAGTTTGGATCCTAATTAGCCAAAGTGCGGCTCAGTAGGGTTGTGCTTTTGAAAGTTATGGCCAGGCCCCTGTGATGCCAGGGACCCCTTTCTCACACTCCTGCTGTTGAGAACACAGTCACACTGCCCACTGCCCCGTGGACTGAGACCCTCTGAAACCATGAACGCAAACGGAACTTTTCTCACTCTCATGGTTTTTATTTTCAGTTGTCACACAGCTGTGAAAAGCAACTGACACAGACTTAGTGCATGCAGAAGTCATCTTTAAATTGTTGGTGCCCAAGAAAGTGAAGAAGTTACACAGTAAAACCGTAAACACCCTGAAAGAGCCGAGAACAGACATTTATAGAAGAAAAAAATGCCCTGTGCTCTCCGGTTGGAAGCTTCAACAGTGTTTAGATCAGGGGTCCTCAGCCTGTGGCTCACAACTCCCTGGGTTTCATATCAGATATCCTGGACATCAGGCATTTACATTATGAATCATGAACAGTAGCAAAATTATAGTTAGGGTCCACTATTATGGGGAGACACAGAAACAGCAGGAAGCTGCAAGCTCACCTCTCCAAATGCGAGCACAGAGCGAGAGGGAACCGGATCCGAACCATGAAGGCAGAGTTAACTTGCCCAGTGCAGGACTTCTCTATGCTTGCATTTTGAAAGGACTGAGCTGGGCTGACTCCATGACAGGCTTCAAACTGGCGGTTCAGGAGAGTAGGCCTCAGTTTGTTTTCCAGAATCGGGCAAGTCTCAGCAAGTAGATTAGTGGAAAAACCACAGTCCATGGGCAGCCAATCAGAAGCTGCCCAGCTGCTTGGCCTGAGGCAAGAGCAGTGAGTCAGCAACAGTTTCCAGGCTTCCCCAGCAACAGTTTCCAGGCTTCCCCAGCAACTGTTCTGGAATCTCCCCAGAGACCTAGCCAGTGCAAAAACACCCATCCCCCTAGTGGCCAAACCAACCAATCAAGACAAAGGTTACCCACCCCTTCCCTGCAATCCCCTGATTTGCTTTAAATTGAGCCTGTGAGCTCATCTGAGCATCTCCATCTGAGTGACTGGTAGACCCCTGAGTACTGTTTGTGTCTGGTATACCATTCCTTACGATTTGTTAGTTTGTTGCTTTTTTTTTTTTTTTTTTTAGGCAGGGTCTCTCTGTGTTAGAACTCACTATACTGGAACTCACTCTGTAGATCAGGCTGGCCTTGAACTTAGGAGATCTGCCTGCCTCTGCCTCCCGAGTGCTGGGGTTGAAGACATTCAAACACTGCCTGGTTTCCCTAGTTTATTTCTTATTCAATTGTTTGATTCTATGTGGGTGTTCCAAGTTACTCCAGAATGTAATCAGCTCTGGGGCCGCAGGGAGGAACAGTCTCAATGAACAGAACCTTGAACAGCCGCACAGGAGAATATTTATTGATTGTTACACAGAAGCTGGGTTTTTGGGGGGAGGCAAGAGAGGGTAAAACCTTATACCAAAGCCCCTCATCTGATCTATTCTGTTTGTGTAGGAAACACCACACCCCTGCAAGTTCAGTCCTTTCTGTGCACTGCTTGCAGTACCCAATAGTGCAAGACGTCATCTTGTGACCAAAGTCACACATGGGTTGTCAAGCTCCTTCAGGAAAACAACTCTAGATAACGGAAAACAGTCAGTCTTTATGATTCCTTAGAGGTCAAAGTACTTCTAAAAATAACTCTTCATTCTGATTCCCACCCTAGATACATTCTAATGTTTGCCCTAGAACAAAGATTCTACTAGAATTCCATCCCAGGATCTATTGTTTCTTAAAGATTTATTTATTTATTACATACAATGTACACTGTAGTTCTCTTCAGACACACCAGAAGAGGGCATCAGATCTCATTGCAAATAGTTGTGAGCCACCATGTGGTGCTGGAAATTGAACTCAGGACCTCTGAAAGAGCAGTCAGTGATCTTAACCACTGAGCCATCTCTCCAGCCCAGTCTCAGGATTTATAAACAAAGCCTGACTCCATTGTGCTGTAGGGTTGGTGTAGCTCCCAGGGCTGTGGCACAGCTGTATGGTACAGCACTGCTGTGGTATCCACGAGGCCCTGCTTCCACCCTAAGTACCAAGCACGTGTGTGTTTGTGTGTGTGTGTGTGTGTGTGTGTGTGTGTGTTTGCGTGTTTGCGCGCGCACGCGCTCGCGAGTGCTCGAGCAAGCATGCCTGAGCGTTCGTGAGCATGCGCACATGCACACTCACACACAAACCTCACATTTTTTCTCCTGTGTTAGTCTCCCTACGGATTCCTCTCCTCTCCCTTTTGAGGAGTCTTTATATTATAAGGTGCCCCAGTTGGGAGGACTGTAGTCAGGAAGCAAGCTTCTGCCAGTGTTTGTTTCATGACAGCGAGGGACCCCAATGCTCTGGAAAGGGACGTGCAAACAGAGCCCCGTTTCTTCTTACCCAGCCCCCTCCCACACTACAGAGCCCACAGGGCCTGTGGTACTGCCTACCCACCCCTGAGGTGGAGACACTTATGACCTAGGTGAGCTCACGAAGCCCTAAGCCCCAAGGCTCTTGTGTGCTAACATTCCGAGGGTGGGCAGCTCTGGAAACTACAGATAGTAGGGCAGGAGGTTCAGATCTGCAAGCAAAGGAGGGATCACCAGAGACTAGAGATAAGGGGATCAGTTCCACAGTGTGCTAGGAGGGAGGGTCTGGGGGTGTCATGACAGCAGTGACCAGCAGCACCTGGACAACCCCAGAAGAAACACAGGAAGTCTGTGTGGGTGAGCCACAGTCCCAAACCTGTGAGAGTTCTTCCTAACCTTTCCTTTCCCGTCTGTGTGGGGTATTGTTTTGTTGTCTTTTAAGTGCCTTAGCATCCGTAGGTGACTTTCAAGCCAGCAGTGAAGGTACACAGAAGAAAGGGGTTTTTAAGACAGGAGACTGGGTAGTCAGTCAGCTCAAGACTTAGGGCAGGAGAGGTAAGCACAGACTCTCTCCTTCCCCAGGAATCTTGTCAAGCAGGTTCCAGTGACAACCTTTGTGAGCAAGCCTGGCTTTGAGCCAAGACTTCCCACTGGGCTGGGAGACATGGAGCCCAAAGAGGTGGGGGAGGGACCCTCACAGCTTATCCTTGCCAATTACTGTGGAAGCTGACAGGAAGTGTGCCTGTCTAAAGCCTAGCAGGTGCTGCAGGAGAGAGTGATCGGGGATCCCAGGGGGGTGGCTGAGTCAGAGTGAAGAAGGGAGCCTCAAAAGTGGGGCTACCAGGGCTCTCCCTTCTGAGACCCTAGGGACCTCCCTGTGTGTGAGCTCCAGGCATCACCCTGGCCAGCCTTCTACCCCCCAGGTCCTCCTTCACAAGGTCTCAGCTCCTCTTGGCCAGTCACTGTCCCAGTCTTGCTTTCTTCGTTGACAATTGTCACCTTGTCATCTTTAAAAGAAGACCCCACTGGCCTCTTTTCTGAGTCTCTGAGGGAAGAAACAAAACCAAAAGTGAGCGTGATGTAATTATGATGTCTAAGTCTTGCTTTTAGAAAAAAAAAAAGAGTCAGGCCAGTTTTGGCATCATGAGGCAGCTACTTCCCAGCCAGCCAGAGTTGAGGGGCAGCATTTGCCGTCCTGTGTCTACCACTACTTAGTATTTCCTTTGAGAAAGGGTCTACAATATAGCACTAACTTAGAATCCAATAACATAGCCCAGGCTGGCCTCAAACTCACGGAGATCCACTTGCCTTTGTCTCTCAAGTGCTGGGATTAAAGGTGTGTGCCACCGAACCCAGCTTACCACTACCTAGCTTTTAGTAACCGAACCCCGAGTGTGACAGAACTCGGAAGTGGGGCCTCCTGAGACCCCCTTAAGTTAGATAGAGAGCTGCCCTAGGAAAGGGGCCACCGTGAGCTTGTTTGCCCCTTCCTCCCATGAGGACATAGCAGGTATCTCCTAGGGAGCTAAGAGGGAGCTTTGCAGACCAGCGGCTGCCGGTGCCCTGCCTGTGGGCCTGACTATCTCAAGCCCAGTGATGAGTAATTATTCTTAACAAATGACCCAGCCAACAGTGCCTTGTCGCAGCAGCCCAGACAGACTGAGGCACTTGGCAAGCCACATAAGCTCCCTTGGTCATGGTGAGCTGCTCTGATACCACAGTCAGGGTAGCTCACACGACAGGTCTTTTCTCACAGGCCCAGGTCCAGGCTGTCAACAGCCAATTCCCTGAAGTCCTTTTGTTCTGCCAGATCAGGACTTGTGAGGAGGGGAAAAGTCTTCCAATCTCAGCACCGGGAAGCTTTTATAATCCATGGGCTCTGAGCACAGAGCATTGGCTGCCTTTGGCTGAATGCAGCAGCAGCCGGTACCCCTCCTGTCTTGGCTTTGTGCATGTCTGGTGCCTGGTCCCTCAGTCCTACAGTGGTGAATGTCTAGATCCAGGATGTTGGAGATTTCCCATCAATACTTCTCTGGAATTGTCTCAGTGACCAGACCTGTCGCTCATTACAGGCTCAGCTCTACCTTCCTCTTCCATCCCCCCTCCCCTCCTCCCCTCCCCTCTCTGCCTTCTCTTCCCTTCCCTTGCTCAAATGGTTCTATTGCAGCTGCTTAGGGGGCCATTCTTCCCCAGCTGCTCTCTGGCGCCCCTCAGCTCCTCCACTGCCTTTCTGTGGTCTCTGTAATCACTGCCATCCCCGAGACAGTCACCTTTGTCACCATTGCTGTCCTTCCTGTTGCGTAATCGCTGCTACTGTGACCTTAGCGTCTGCCATTATCATCACCGTGGCTCCGTCCTCTGCCTCTCAGGCACTGCTTCCTTCTCTCATGTGTCCCCAGCTCAGCCTGTGTCACAAGTGATCAAATAATGGCCACTTGGGGCTGCAGAGATGGCTCAGTGGTTAAGAAGCACTGACTGCTCTTCCAAACATCCTGAGTTCAATTCCCAGCAACCACATGGTGCCTCACAACCAACCGTAATGGGATCTGATCCCTCTTCTGATGTGTCTGAAGAGAATGACAGTGTACTCACTTGCATAAAGTAAATAAATCTTTTTTAAAAAAAAGAATAATGGCCACCGAAAAGAAGCCTTTTAGTGGGTCTAATGTGACACAGGAAGTAGGCAGCACAGGAAGTGACCAAACTGCTCCTGTAACCCCCAACCAGGGTGTTTTGGGTGTTTAACCCAAACCAGAGCACATCCTCAGAACAATTAAGGTCTGTGCTAACACCAGTCAAGACACATCACCTTTGCCTTCCGCTCGGGGCCACCAGGAAGTTCCTTGGCGGACATGGTGGCAGGGTCGTTTACATGAAGGGTTATGGAGGCCAGCATTGGAGCTACAATGGTCAGGACTGAGCCCAGGAGCTGCAGTTACGCTGTGGCTGTGAGCAGCTGTCAGTGCTGTGTAGCTTCCCCAAGGTATCCACGGAGCCTTCCCTGTGCCGGGGAGAGTCCACCTGGCTCCTATATGAGAACCAGGGAGCCATAGAGGAGTTTAATCATGATCAACCAGGGAGTCAAAGCACCCTATTCCTCAATATCTTAGTTTGTTTGCCAATAAAATGAATATTGTCAAGTGTTCTTATAGTAAGGCCTTCTCATGAATATTGGTGGTAGGTTAACAGTGGTTAACAATACTTATACCAGGGATAGTAGCACAAACCCATAATTTCACCGCCTAGGAGCCTGAGACAGAAGATCACATTTGAGGTCAGCCTGGACCATAATACAGAGTCAGACTCTGTCTCAGATTAAAAAAAAAAAAAACCAAACTTACTTCTACCACACCCACCCACCACACCCATTACCACCACACCACACCATACCCATTACCACCACCACCACCACTCCACACCCATTACCACCACCATCACCACTCCACACCCATTACCACCACCATCACCACTCCACACCCATTACCACCACCATCACCACTCCACACCCATTACCACCACCATCACCACTCCACACCCATTACCACCACCATCACCACTCCACACCCATTACCACCACCATCACCACTCCACACCCATTACCACCACCACCACCACTCCACACCCATTACCACCACCACACAACACCCATTACCACCACCACTACACCACATCCATTACCACCACCACACCCATTACCACTACCACTACACCACACCCATTACCACCAGCACCACCACCACACCCATTACCACCACCACCACACAACACCCATTACCACCACCACCACCACCACCACACCCATTACCACCACCACTACACCACACCCATTACCACTACCACCACCACTCCACACCCATTACCACCACCACTACACCACACCCATTACCACTACCACCACCACTCCACACCCATTACCACCACCACTCCATACCCATTACCACCACCACTTTATCAATTCTTTATCAATTCTTACCACTTGCCCAGCACCCTAGGGAGAGGTGGACTGTTTACTCTTTCTCAAAGGTGCTGGCCCATTCAGCTCCTGGTGAGGGCTGACTTCTCAGCTTGTGGGTGTCTGATTACCCTAGACAGCCTTTGCATGGCTTTCCTCCGTGTGGTTTTGTGGGGCGGTCTCTCCAGTGTCTTCTCTTCTGTGAACCTCAGGCCTGGAAGGCTCTGTGCTCCTACAGCCTTTTTCAACCCAACTATTCCCCCCAAAGGCTCTACCCCAAATATCAAAGGCTTAAAGCTTCCATATAGGGCTTGAGAGGGTGGGTAGTCCAAAGACTCCCTGAAACGCAGAGACACGTTCTGTCCAGTCAGGAAGCTCTGGTCCCAAACATACAAGCCATACAAAGAGAAGCCCTTCTCCAAGCACTGGATACTATTTGGCCTTTGTCCTGATTAGTTTTGTTTGTTTGGTCAATTTGACTCAAGCTGGAATCATCTGGGAAGGAGGGGAACCTCAACTGAAAAACATACCCCATCAGATCACCCATAGGCAAGTCTCTAGGACATTTTCTTGGCTAGTGGTTGATGGGGAAGGGTGGGTTTACTGTGGGTGGGGCCAACCCTGGGAGCTGGTCCTGGATAGCATAAGAAAGCAAGGGAGACAGCCATGGAGTGGGAGCAAGCCAGGAAGCAGCATTCCTCCATAGTTTCTGCTTGAGTTCCTGCACGCAGGTTCCTGCCATGAACTCCTGGTGCTGTGCCACAAAGGGTTCATGAACCCAAAAGGCCACCAAGTTATAATAGCACTAGGGTCTCTTTATTATGAGCTCGGGCTTGGACTCTCCTCCATCCCAACCCTGACACAGCGGCATGGGAAGGGAAGGTGGCACAGCCTCGAACCCTCAGCAGGACAAGTCCTTATAGGAAAATAGGAGCCAGTGAAGGAGTGAGGGAGGGGGTGCCCAGTCTAGCAAGCATCTGATAGAACAACTATAAGCCAATAGGTGGGTGCTCTGAAGCAAGACCATATACACTCACAAACAGTCTGAAACTACATCTGACACCGTCAGACTAATCTTTGATTGACTGTTGTTAGGAAGTAGCTAGGGAGTAACTTGGCCAAGGACAAGCCGTGGGGTCTTTCCTTGAACATGGCTGCAGCTTGGGTTCAGCTGCAGATAAAGTTCTCAGTCTTTTCATTTATTTATTTATTTTCCTTTAAGATAGAGGCCAGTTCCAAGATAGAGTAGGTTTGGCCTCTCATTGCCTTGGCTTCCCTCAATAGATTGTGACTCAGATGTGCACACCAGATAAGACCTTTCGATCGTGGTCTTTATTACAGCTATGGAAACGTGAGAGACATCACCACAGACTTCACAACCCAAGATCTACATGGCCCAACAGATCCCAGTTTCTGCCTCCAGGCCTCTTTTAAAACCCAGCCCTAACCTTCAGCTTTTTGTAGCGACGGGTGTGTTCTGATAACACCCGCTCCAGTTCCCCAGCCCGTGCTCTTAACTCTTCTGCGAGCTCTGTTGGGGCTGCATCCTTCAGATCCTTCCACTCCTCCCAGAGAGAATATAAGTCCTGGCCGAGGGATAAGGCGGCACCCGCACTTCCCATCATCAGGCCTTTTTTGGTCATTGCCAGGGCTGTACCCCCAAAGGCCTTTTGCACCTGCCTGCTGCTTTGAGTTGTTACATGGCCAGCAGTCATGACCTTCTTGGCAGCTGAGGTGACATGGGGTTGTGTTCTGGTTAGCCTCAGGGCCCTGAGGTGCTTTCTGATGCTATCCCAGGCGCTCCCACATTTGTAGACGATCTCACTGGTGGCTGTGACATAAGCTGTCTTCTTTCCCTTGACGTCCTCAAGCTCCTGGTCACTACTAGGTACGATGCTGTTGGCCTGAGCTAGGGCCTTTTTATTTCGAGAGCCCTCCCTCACATTGGTCACGATGTCAGTGACCCCAGCGGCTGCCCCTAAACCATTCCCAACAGCAGTGAGTAGCAGGCTTCCCCCTGCAGTTGTTGGAGCCAGGACCAAACCCAGGAGACTCATGACTCCAGAGATGACTGCCACAGAGGCAGTCACCACTTTGGTCTTGGTGGCTTTTTGGTGGCTTTTGTCAATGTGGTCTGCGATGGCATAGAGTGCTCTAATGCGTTTCTTCTCGTGCTTTTTCCAGCTCTGGAACTGTTGTAGAAACCTACGTTCTTCATCTGTCAGAGCATCATCTTCCACTTCTTCCTCATCAGTGACATCCCCAACCACACTGCCATTCTTGTCCCTGGGGGTGAGTGAAACAGATACTTGGCTTCAGTGTCCCAGGGGAAAGACCCAACTGCTCATCCAGCCCATCTGACCTCCAGGGGGGCTTCCCTCCTAACTCTGAGCCCTTTCCACATCTCCCTAACAAGCCCCGAGCTCAACCTTTGCAGGAAGCAACTGGTGTAATGAGGAGAGAAGTCAGAGAAGAGGAACCGGGCAGAACATCATGTGACCTCGGCCTTCCTCAGAGACATGAAGCAGGCACCATGTCCTGAGGGACATTTCCAGCCCTGGTGAGAGGAACTAGAGCACTGTTCCTGAAGAGGGTCAGGAGGGAATGCCACTGTTCTGACCAAGAAAAGGGGGACAGGGAGGGAGGGAAAGGGCCTGGGGAAAGGAGAAGAATGAGGTGAGGAGCCAGGTATTAAGCACAGGATGGGGGTGAGAAGGGAGAAGAGGAGGAGAAAGAGGGGGAGGAAAAGGAAAATGAGGAAGAGGAGGAGGAGCTAAAAGAGGAAGAGAAGGAAAAGGAGGAAAAAGAAGAAGGGGAGGAGGAGGCCAGAGTGTAATCATCTTGATTTTGGCTACAGTGGCTGAGCCTTCAGATCTCCTTCAACCCACACTTCGAGAGGGTTGCAATAACAGTAACTAGTTCCTGCACATCCTCCTGGGCCACCTTCATTCAATCCCTCAGCCAGGGGATGGGCCCTTCAAGGACGTCCTTTCTTCCCTTAGCTAACATGTTACAGGATACAGAGTAAGGGGTATTTGCTAGCAGTGGAGTTTGGTTTCCACAGAGAGTCAAATTGGGAAGGGCAAATCTGACTCCTCCAAGGCCCTTTCCAAGCCAAGTGTCACTTATGGGACTAGGGGTCTGCCATTCACTGCTGGGATGCAGGAAGTCCACTTGGGGAAATGAAACACAGAAGAGACTGCTCCTTCCTACCCTCAACCCCCTTCCATAGTCTGTGCCCCATTTTTCCTAGTCCTTGGAGCCCAACACTGTACATTTGACTAAATGTTTACTTAACTCTCCAAAATAGTCAGCCTCATGGAGTATTTTCTCCTCAAGGAAAAAAAATATATCCTCAGTATAATGGAGACTTTTGAGATCAGTCCCCCTTACCACACAGTATCTTGGAGTGGTGTGGTAGTTTGAATGGATAGGCTCATATATTAGAATACTTAACCACTATGAAGTGGAACTGTTTGAAAGGATCAGAAGGCTTAGGGGGTGTGGCCTTGTTGAAGTGGGTGTGGCCTTGCTGGAGTGGGTGTGGCCTTGTTAGAGGAAGTGTGTCACTGGGGGTGGGCTTTCTAGGCCTCTTCCTCTCTGCCTGCTTATGGATCAGGATGTAAAGCTCTCAGCTACTGTTCCAGTGCCATGGAGGCTGCCATGCTTCCCACCATGATGATAATGGACTGACCTCTAAAACTGTAAGCCAGCCCCAAGTAAATGCTTTCCTTTTGAAGAGTTGCCTTGGTCATAGTGTCTCTTCACAGCAATAGAACAGTGACCAGGACAAGTGGTTATTCCTATTTGAGAGAACACACGCTGCCTTCCCAAGAAGCCCACCCCTGGGTTACCTTTGCAACTCAACATCAGCCTCATACTCCTCCCCTGTCTGACGGCTCCGCGTTCGCGTTAGCACCAAAGCCATGTCCTTATGAGTCAGGTTGTCTTCTAACTAGAATATAGAAAGCAAATTTGCTGCCAATATCATAAAGCATTATAAAATTCAAGTATGGAAGGATTTTAGATTATGCAGAATTGAAATCATACTAAGCCATGGTTTATGCTAGCCATAATATCTGCAAATTATTGGTTTTTAATTGATGTATAGCCTATGTGCAGCAAGCACACCCGAGCAAGCACTCAGCATAATGTAGGTACTGGTTCTCCCCTTCTACTGTGTGTGTACTAGGGATCAAAGGCAGATCCTTAAGCTTGGTAGCAGACAGATCTTAGCAGCTGCAGCATCTTTCCCTTCTGTGTCAACTGCATCGGTGACCTCCCTGTTCTCAGTATAGCTAACTAGGACCCTTGGCGTTTCCCATGTAACAGGGCCTCAGACATGAAGTGGTGCTCATGGGCGCTCATGGGAAAGTCCTTTCAACCATGAAGCTTTGTAATGAGGTGACTGTGGCAAAGTCCCTAGGGTTCGTGGGGGGGGGGGTGCCAGAACAAGCGACTATGATTAGGTTTCCAAGAGGGAAGAGGGCTGGGGATTGGCTCAGCCAACGGTTTTGTTGCTCACATGCAAAGGACCCTCAGGAGAGCCCAGGAAATCCCAGGAGCACAGGAGCTCTGTCAGCCACCTTTACCACTGTCAGAGACATATATCAGATCTGAGGTCTCCAGAGCCCCTGTTTACAAGGGTATTAGAAACACGATGGCCAGGGGTGTGCGGGTCAGTGTGCGGGTGATGACTTTTGTGTTGTAAAGAGGAAGCAGAAGGATTTCCAGGGAGGATGGCATTGCTCTCCTAGGAGTGAATAAGTGACACTTGGACCAGGTTCTCGGAACCTGTACACAGGGTATAAGAGCCTGGGGTGTGAACGGCTGTTCTGCTGACCCCTGCACTGTTGCAAAGGCTGCTGGGTGCTCATATGTTGTGGGGCTTCATGGAGACTTGGCTGCTGTTTGAGCTCAAGGAACCATTAGCCATTCCACTGACGGGTTGTAGGCAAGGGGTGAGTGAGTGTCCTGCCGGAGACTAGAGGGAGCAGCTAAAACTGCAAACCAGGTGAGAAAGGCAGGGGACAAGTAGAATCAGAGCCACCCAGGGTCACAGCTCAGGAGAAGAAAGCAGAGATGAGAAGTGTGACTGCAGAGAATATTCGAGAATGCTTGACAGGCCTTTGTGCCCCACTGCACACACCCCAACACCAGTGTCATCCCATCCCTACCCCCACTCTCACCCCCACCACACACATGCTGTTGGGAGTGACAAAGGCCACTCAGATTCTAGCAAGCACTCTGCCTCAGAGGCCACCCCACCCCAGCCTTCTGGGTATTTTTCAGTGCCCAGCCTGATCAGTCCACCTTTGACCCATAATGGCCGTCCTCTGCCAAGACCCAGCTGTCAGACCAAGACGCGCCTTGGCGGATTTTGCCGTGAGAGGATTACCCTGCTCTCCTCCAAGGTCCAAGTGGGTAGGGTGGGCATCAGGGAAGAAGCTCTGTCTGTCCCCTCTACAGAAGACAATCAGGGACAGTCCAGAGAGGAAGACCCGGGGGCCTTTTAATTCCACAGAATCTAGCCGGCAATTGGAAGTGTCTCTGTCTGGCGGACAGCTAGCGAGTGAATTCCTTGCGAAGAACCCCTTATCTCTGGACTTTTCATAATTACACCCAGAATACAAAAACAAACCAAAGTCTACTCAAAGAAGAGAGCTTGAGTAGATAAGAAGGTATCTGAACCAGCGAGGTTCCCAGTGGATTGCTGTATATAAGGAGCTGAACCCGAGACCCTACCCGACTGACTAGTTCCCAGCTGCCTGAGCTTCGAGCCCTGCTAGCCCCCGTCAGCTCTTTATCCCCAGGCAGTGACTGGCTTGTTGTTTCCCCGTCTCCTTGTTCATTAGGGTCCCAGAAGCAGCTCTCCCCTCCCCTGCCCACGGTCCCTCAAAGACAGGATGACCCCAGGCTCAGACCTCACCTCTCCAGGAGTCTCCAATTAGTCCAGCGGGTGCTGTCACCAGTATCTGGACAGAACAGGAACAGAAGCAGGGGCAGATTTTATCCACCGACTGGGCCAATGGTTGGAGCACAGTGGCTCTTGGAGGAGGAACTGAGATTGTGAAACTGGTTTATCTTAGCCTCAAAGCTGAGAAGCTGCAGCCCAGCTTCTAAGTCAATTTCCCGGAAAACAGGGCCTTGCTAAGAAATATCCTGTTCTCGTATTTTCCTTTCCTATCTTCGTCTCTACACACGGTGAGGTGAATGGACAGAGGACTGGCCTGGGTGTGGCTCAGAGTAAAAGTGCTTCCGTGTGCCAGACCCTGAACTTCATCCCCAGCCCTGCCAAAGAACCTCTCCCCGTGTGCCGGGCTCCACACTAAGCAGCCACTCCTGAGCCAGGACCTGGAAGGTCACAGGCATCTCTTCCTGCAGCACTGTGAAACCGAATAGCCTGCCCTTGGCCCGATTCTCCATGTGTAAGGTGCACACACACCATACTAGTGTTCATAACTTTAAGCCATTGTGAGGAGCCCCTAGCAGACATCCCAAATGTTCCACACAACTTGTTAGCCAGTGCTGGTTCAAATTTCGGGAGTCCCAACCTGAGCAGTTTATTTTTTGACAGCGTTAAACATAGCACAACCTTGGAAAAGTTTCCTCCTGACAATTACCATAATAAAGCTTAAGGCGTGGTCATATCCAAATTCCTCCACAACGAACTGGACTTTTGCCAAGTACTTCCCATTCCACAAGAACCGGTTCTAATTGACTGGGGACGTGATGCTCTGGGGTCTGGGAAGAGGCTAGGGATTTGGGTCTATAGACTGCAAAGGTCTGTCTCAGACTGTCAAACACATCCAATTCAAAGCAGAAATAGGTATAACTCTTTCTGTTGTGAAAAGCTTGCATGTGTGAGATTCCTGGTTTCTCTAGCACAAACTTCTCCGTTCTTCTCTGTGAGCACTAAGGGCCTGATGCAGATGTGTGACCCTTTCCAAACACCACAAGGAGGACAGCATTAGAACCAATAACTCACACCTGAAATCCTTCAAAGCAAACTGCTTTAAAGATGAAAACCTGGTAGAAGGCGCAGGTTGGTAAAGTGTTTGCCACGCAGGTGTGACACCTCAGCTTGATTCTCAGCACCCATGTAAAAAGCCACCGAGCCTAGAAACCGAGCTGGGGGTGGGGGCAGGAGGACCCTGAGACTTGCAAGCCAGCCAGGTTCTGTAGGAGACACCGTCTAAAAAATAAAGTGGAAGGTGACTGATGTACTATCGTGCAAGCACACTCGCATGTGCACAAAGCTGTACATACATATATGAATACTTACACACAATTAGCCCATGCACTTGGGAAAACATGGCCTGAAACCCCGGGGAGGAGGCATGCTATAGATGTACCATTTGGAATTGAACATTCTACACCCACCCACTGGTGCCTTGGCTAGTTGTGAGTTGTGGGTCACCCACCATCCACTGCACAGAGAAACTTCTCTGAGACATTCGGAAGTTAATATCCTTATCTTTATCAGTTTATGCTACAGAGCCTTATACAGACATGAAACCGTCAGCCCACCAAATCTACGACTCCCACAGCTGTGGAGTCAACCAACCACAAACAACATTGGATTGGCTGAGAGATACCGTCCCATAAATCCCAGTGCTCAGGAGGCTGAGACCAGAGGATGAGGTAACTAAGGATAGCCAGGTCCCATAACACCACACTGGCTCAAACCATTCTCTTTTCCTTTGGGAGAGCACCACACTAGTTCTGAACCGGTACAGATGTCTTCTGTTACCATCAGTTACTACCTATTTGCATATCATTAATATTGTAGTAAGTGTTGTAAGCCACAGGGGACAGGATCAGAGACGAGCAGGCGCAGGGCCTCTCTGCAAATACCATGCCACCGAATCCAAGAGAACTGAGCATCCCCAGGGTCTGATGTCTGGAAGGAACCATGAGTATCGTAATTTCAAGATGTACCCGAATGCACGCTCGGCTGTCAACACATCCGCCCTGGGGGATGGGCCCAGGGAGCATTCTGCCCTTGCCATTCTCAGACTCCAGGAAACAAAGATCTTTTCCTAGACCCAGATTCTAAGAACTTTGGGGCTAATGATGCCCGGGGTTGCTCCTTGCCAAGAGTAGCCAAGTTTCCATCTCTGCCTCCCAGGCTCTGCCTAGAAGGAGCTTTAGAATCCCTGGGACTCTCGGGGCAGTTTCTACTCCGAGGAGCAGTAGTTATAAATAGAAACAGGTACACAAAATTGACCCTAAGAACATGACATTTCAGGTCTAATAGTTTCTCCAGCCACCCCCTGACTTTAACCTCCCTTCCTGGGTTCCTGCTGACATCAGATTGTCTTGACTACAGCAGAGGCTGACACACAGTAGGTCCCCTGTGAGTATGCTTACAGATAGGCATTTATGTGCATGTGTGTGAATCACTGGTGTCTACACAAATGCTTTGTACTTGACCCTCTTGGGAGATGTGAAATGTTCTTTTTTAAAACATCTACTTATTTTACTTGTCTATGCACGTGGCATCTGCACTCAAATGCAAGTCAAAGGTCCGCTTCCAGGGGCTGGTTCTTATGTTTCCCCGGGTGGGTCCCAGGGATTGAACTCACAGACTTAGCATCTGAGGCATCTGTCTGGCCAGTGAGAGGCCCTGGGGAGGCTATCCCTCCACTCCCTCCACTTCATCCCACCGCACATTAGAAAATGATGTCATCCTGAATCCTTTCCTCTCTGCCATCAGTCCCCAGTTGGGTGAGAGGGACTGAAGCTGGACCAGCTGCCCTCTGTGCATCAAGCAGGTAGGACAGGGTGTTAGACAATAGAATTCAGAGAGGGGGTACCTTTGGAGGGCCCGTGCCAAGGTGCACCCTTAAGAAATCAGGCCATGCAACAGATCTGGTGTGAAAGAGGTTTATTGGGGGAGGGGAGAGGAGCTGGGGAAGGGGTAGGGGCAGACAAGTGGGCATGTAGACAGGCGGACAGCCGGGGAGCAGAGCCATGAGGGCGGAGAGGGAAAGGGGAGGCACAGGAGAAAGGGAGAGGGAATGCTGAGAGCAGAGAGTGCTCCGTGGGCTTGGGAGTCCGCCAGTGGAATTGCCTATAGGCTAACACGGGGTGCTCTGGGGGAGCTGGGAGGGGCAGTCACGGGAACGGAATGCTGGGGAAGGGGGCTCTTCTTATAGAACAGAAAGACTTGTTTTGGCTCACAGTTTCAGGGTTTTCTGTTATTGTTCAGTCGGCCCCGTGGGTCTGTGGTGAGGCACGCTAAGCAATGGTGGAGGGCAGTGCTCACATCAGGACAGCCAGAGAGGAGGAATGAAACTACGGTAAGAGGGGAGGAGGGAGAAGGGAAGAGGAGAGAGAGAAGGAAGGTGAGGGGGAGGAGGACAGGGCAACAAAGGAATAGAGGGGAAGGAACTAAGCTCTAATCCCTTTGTGGATTTAATGTTCTTACTTCCTGGCACTAGGTTTGTCCTCTTTTTTTTTTTTTTCTTTCTTCTTTCCAGATAGCATTTTTCTGTGTATCCCTGGCTGTCCTGGAACTCAATCCATAGACTAGTCTAGTCTCAAACTCACAGAGATATGTCTGCCTCTGCCTCCTGAGTGCTGGGATTAAAGGCGTGCACCACCACACGCGGCTTTTTAGGTCTTTCCTCTTAAAGGGCCCATCACCTTTTAGGCTGGGAATATGGTTCACATGTTAAGAGCATATACTGGTCTCCCAAAGGCCTTAGTTTAATTCCCAGCAACCGGGTCAGGTGGCACACAACTGCCGGTTCTATGGGAGCCAACTCTGTTGTCTCTTGGGGCACCTGCAGTGGCCTGGGGGTGGGGGATATTTCAGGGCTAAACCATGACAGGGAGGTTGGGGAACATGATGGTGGAGCAGGTGTGGCCTGGAGAGCCTCCAAATGGACCAGAAGGAAAGGCGGGGCTAAGACAGGACCACCAGGAAACAGACTCAGGGAGTGGGTTTACTTGGCCGTGTCTGGGATGGAGTTAGCCTGACCCCTCTGTGGTCATCCTGTTGGTAAGACTGAGCAGTCAGTTCTTCCTGACTCACACAATCCAAGCTGAATGGGCTGGCAGCTGGGCTCCCAGGCTGAATCAGATTCCCTCTGAAAGCCTCTGAAAACTGAGGATGCTTGGAACTGTGGGCTTCTAGCCTGTGTTGTGCTCCTGGCGCTCCTGGCTTCTCACCAGACAGCAGGAACCCTGTCCAGGGAGTCAATGACTCAGAGGTTAGGGAAGACGGGGCCAGGAGTCCCGTGGTCGTGATGGTCTCAGTGAGTGGAGGCAGGGACGTGAAGTGGTCTGTTCCTGAGAAGTGGGGGAAGCTGCACCCCTCCCCCTCAACCACCAGACAGGGAAACCTGCCAGGGACTGTGGGAGGGGACTCCTCTGTGCAGCCAGAGCGCCAGATGTTTTTTCCATGAATGCTTTTGCAGAGTAGAGAACCGGAACCACAGGAACCCAGAGACTGGCCTAGCCTCCCTCCCCAGGGCAGGGCTTCCCTAGGCTGCCCCGATAGACTATGAGGTCTGTAATAAACTTCTTCTCCTCCAAGCCTGCATTTTCCCTTCTACAGTTGAACAATGATCATCTCCACCCCATCCCCCACTCCCCACTCCCACAAAGCTGAGCCTAAGACCATGTGACTTGTGATGGGACCATATTTGGAAACATTTTCTAAGGATTTAAAAAAAAAAAAAAGAACTAAAATTTGGAGATGAGGTCATCTTGGCGCTTGTACGAGCCAGGAGACCAACAGTAGTGTCCTTGAAAGAGACAGAAGATGGGGCTATTAACAAGTAGGGTTGGAGGGAGAAAAGGCAGAAGTGTTTCCAGCCCAGATGCTGCCTCTTACGGCCTACCCCCCTGCAAGCAGACCTGCCCTCTGTTCTAAGGCATGTGTAATATCAAGGAGTATCAAGGCCTATCTATAGCCACATGAACCTGAATGCTCCTGAGGAAGGAGGGAGGGGAGGAGAGGAAGGAAGAGTGGGGAAAGGAGAGGACCTGTGTTAGTGTGACCTGGCCCTCTTGAGAGGGAGGGATGGCAAAGAAAAGGGGGACCTCTCCAGGCTAACTGGGAAGCTGGCCACCAACACATTACACTGCCAAAGAGGTCCCAGGGTGCTACCCACAGCCATAGCTGAGTTCTTAGGAGGACACAGCCGGGCTCCCACACAGTACTCCGTGTCCAAGATTCCCCTGAGGCTGTAGCTGGCTGCCACACAGCTCACACACTGTGCCCTTTGGCTTCTGAGCCTCGGGGAATAATCTTAACTGGCCCTCTGCTTTGTGCCAGAGCCCTGGGACCGCTCCTGACTCACCTAAAATGCTCCAAGTTTAAAACCACCCTCAGTGAGCTCCCAGACCTCCCTTAAAACCTCATCCTTGACCAACTCACTTCACACACTTTCCCGCCCAGCCTTGTCATCTTGGGGTTTTCAGATCACGCTGCACTGTTTCTGCTTCCCTAAGCTTTTTCTCACCCTCAGCCCTCCTACGTGACCAGGGCACTCACCCCTCCACCTGCCCCCTGACCATCTCCCAACGTTTGCCAAACACAGTCACTTGTTGACACAGATGTTTTCTGGTCTCAGGCAATGACTGTGTGCCCACGGGGTCCTGGCCAGAGGCCTGTCTTTGTCATCCCTGAAAGTGTTCAGAGTTGGCTCGTTAGAGTGAGTACTGGCCCTCTCAGGGGCATCTCTAAACCTCTCTCTTGGTCCTGAGCACTTCTCCTTCCATTTTTTGGCTTTATCCAGGAGACCAAGGGTGTTGGGTGGCCCTGAAGAAAGACCCCGAGAGACATGGAGCAGAGCTTCAACACTCGAACTGAATGGTAATGTAAGGGAGGCCTGGACCACTCAGGCCAACGATACCTGGGGGAGGGGTTGCTCTCACAAAGCCTAAAGCCCGAGAAGCAGGTCTCCTCCACCAGGCTCTCTCTTTTGTCCTCACAGTGCAGATCACCCTGTCATTGTCACTGTCACTGTCCTCCCCAAAAAGTTGCCCAGCCTCCCTGATCCTTGAAAATCTCCATTTTCCCCATTTTCTTCCACATCAGCATCCTCAGGGTGTCCTGGGTAGCTTTGTTTTGTCAAACTTGGCATAAGCTAGAGTCATTCAAGATGAGGGGACCTCGACTGAGAGAATACCTCAGTCAGATAGACTGGCTTGCCTGCAAGCCTGTGATGGGTTGTAGATGCTCAGCCAAGGGAGTGGCACTATTAGGATGTGTGACCTTGTTGGAGTGGTTGTGTCACTGTGGGTGTGGGCTTTAAGACCCTTGGGCTTTAAGATACTTGACACCTGGGTGTCAGTATCTGCTAGCAGCCTTCAGATGAAGATGTAGAACTCTCAGGTCCTGTTGCACCATGACTGCCTGGACACTGCCATGCTCCCACCATGAAGATGATGGACTGAACCTCTGAACCTGCAAGCTAGTCCCAATCAAATGTTGTCCTTTATAAGACTTGCCTTGGTCATGGTGCCTGTTCACAGCAGCAAAACCCTAAGACAGAGGTTGGTACCAAGGACTGGGGTATTGGTGTGATAAGCCAGGGATTGGGTTGTAGGGGGGTGGGAAGGAAAGGGGAGCTCCAGCTTGTACCGTGGGGATGATTGTCCTTAGCTTGGTGGATGCAGGCTTGGTTGCAGTTGTTTCTGGGAGTACAGAGAGGCCATCTATGGGGAGATTAGGCTGTGGCCCTATAAGCAAAGGCCTTCTTCATGGTTCCCCATAGGGGATCTTGATGCTAAGAGACAGTCCATTGTTCTAAACAGTTTATTGTCATGGCAGAAAATGGATGTATAAAACCATATTTACTTCTCAGGGTGGGCCTGAGATTAAATACCTTTTGCAGGGAAGAAGGTCTAGAAAGGGAAGCTAATTGGCTAAGCCATCTGAACCTCTAGGTACCTCATCCGCATGGAGAACTCTGTTTTGAGCCTATGTGACCATAAGACACATTTCTTTTGTGTGACAAACATGGTACATGTTCCAAGTCAGGATTCTGGCAGGGAGCTGGGAGTCGCCTAAGCCTCAGGTGTGTGCCCACTGAATAAATCTCCAGGTCTCAACCTGTTCTACCTTACTAAATTTCCTGGCATGGATTTACGTCCCACAGTTTCTCATGATGGTGGACTTTAACTTTGAGGTCAACTCTACCCTTTCCGGATATATATATATATATATATTTCCTGTGTGTTTATTACAGGAAGAGAAAGAAAACTCAGACATGGCCTTCCTTTTTGCCCTGGCATCCTCTCTACACTGATAAACCAGACCACACAGCTTCAATCCAAAACTGTGCTCCACAGGACAAACCGAAGCGTCTCCAAATTGCTGGGAAATGCCCTGACTGTTTAGGGGATACAACTAGAGTAAGGAGAAGAACAAATCCCACCCTCATCCCGTGAGAGAAAAGGCGGGGCCTAAGTTCAGAGAAGCCCCAGCTGTGCGGATGGGAGGCTGTGTCTCTCCCAGGACCCTGCACGACAGAGTGGGTTTGATTTTGGAGACGAAAATCAGGGTGGCCCATGAATGCCCTGTCCCTTTCCTTCCAAGTTCCCATGAGGGAGCTTTGGGAACAGGCTCTAGGTTTTCTAGAGGACGGAGGAACACCTGGGCAGATAGACTACCATTGCAAACAAAGATGTGTGAATAGTCCATGCCCTGGAAAGGCTGGCCTCCTCCCAGGCTGCCCTGGGCCTGTGGGACTCCTAGTCAAACACGTGGTTGTTTTCTGCATTCAAACCACCACCACCCTGTCCATATCCCTTCCACAGGCACCTAAATGTCTTTCTTGCCCACATCCACCCATGGTTTTAAAGTACTAATGGGCCCTGGATGTAATTCAGTGGCTGAGAGCACGCGTCTGCCCCTGTCACCAATCAAGAGAATAAATAACAGGTGGGTGAGGCTGAGACAGATGTAAGGGAATTTTTGGGGTGGTGACAGTGTTCTGTGTCTTGATAGTTTGGGCTGACCAAGTGTGTGTTGTGATAAAAATGAAAAATGACACCAACCAGTTCCGTGCATACAGCGGGCGGTTGCTCCCATGATACTTCCAGCACCAAAGGGCCATATGGAACTTGCACTAATTTATCTCAGCGGCTTCACGCTGTCCCCTAGGGCATTCTTGTCACCAAGCTGTCCCAGCCTGGCACCTTGCCACACAGCTTCCACTCACAATTCCCTTGGCGGGTTGTTACCACGCCAGCTCCGCACACCCCGGTTCCGTGGCAGGCCTGGCGCATCCCATCCTGCCACTGCACCTTCTCTTGAACTCAATTAAGTTGCCACATGAAGGAAAACACCACACAATAACCTCTGATCCAATCGATATAATTATCCCATCTAGACAGCACAAAATCCTGTGCACACCCATCCCTTATGAAATATTCATAACAACCTGTATGTGTGCGCAGAGAAGACTGTTAACATCTGCCCCCGTGTTGCTCCCAGCTCTTCTTCCTCGCTCTGGCTCCTCTCTCCCTTTCTAAAACTTGGTTCCTGCCCATCCTTCCTTCTCGTCCTATGACAGGCCTCATTTATCTAGTACCTGCCTTCCTGCATAAGACATATCTCACAAGTGAGTGCTTCAACAAAACCCAGCACAGCCTCGGGTGGGTGAGTTGCTTTGGATGTGAGACTCTCGGGGGAGAAAAATGCAGATCTTGCTTCTCATTCACATGAGAGAGTTTTGCACTACTTGCCTTTGGGACCTGGGTTACCTCACTCAGTGCAGGAGTGAGTCAGATAGATACCTGCACTTCACAATTATGCATCACTTGGGGACCAGGTGTCTTCTAAAACTGGCTGCTGGTCCTCGTGTGAGCATCACATAGATGGAGTAGCATACTGCAGACCTTGAATTTGGGACCCCTTTTCACCTAAGGCAGTGTTCTGCAATCCTAACTGTATAGGTATATAATGTGTATATATACATATATATTAGGTGAATATAGAATAATTTGATTCCACGAGGCTTTATCAGACAACCTTGATGTTATCTGTCCCTCCTCCTCCTGTGGGACCTCCCTTCCTCGTCCCCAGTCAGATCCCCCCCACACACACACCTATGCTCCCTTTACACTTCCCTGCCTCCTGGGGTTTCTCCATGTTGTGCTCTCACATCTGAGGACTCAGAGCTAGGAACCTCAGGGGCGAGAGGAGCAGTGTGATCTTTCCTAGTCCCCTCTATTTGCCTGAAAGTGTCACGATTTCATCTTTCCTTACAGCTGACCACTGTTCCACTGTTTATGTGCCACATTTTGTTATCTGCTTATGTGCTGAAGGACATTTAGGTTGGGTCTCCCCATCCCCCCTTTCCTGGCTGTTGTGAACAGGGAGGGAATAACCATGGCTGAGCAAGTATCTCTAGAGTAAGATGTCCTCCTTTGTGTATATGCCAAGGAAGGCCATAGCGGGGTCCCATGGTAGACTTGGTTTTGCTTTTTGAGGCTTCTCCACACTGATTTCCAGAGTATGCGGTCCCCCAACACTGAACAAGTTTCCCCTCTCTCCACAACCTCACAGCCGTGTGCTGTCAGTCACTGGTTGGTCTCGGCCATTCTGAGTGGGGTGAGATAAAATTTCAGCTGGTTTGCATTTCTCTAAGTGCTAAGGATGGTGGGCACACTTTTGAGGCATTTCTTAGCCATTGCCATTTCTTCTATTGAGAACCCTCTGATTAGACCCCTATCCCCAATTTAAATTTTCATTTGTTTCTTTGGTGCTCTGTTTCGTTTCTTCTTTGTATATCCTGGATCCTAATCCCCTGTTTAGATTTAAGGCTCACTCATGGGGTGGAAATCATCACAGCTTTCCAGGAGCTGCTGAGGCTAAGGACTTTAGGAGACAATCTGTTACCATCAATTCCCTAGGCCAACACAATTCCTCTCTCTCTCTCTCTCTCTCTCTCTCTGTGTGTGTGTGTGTGTGTGTGTGTGTGTTGTTTTTGCTTTTTTTTTTTTTTTTTTTGATTCAGGGTTTCTCTGTGCAGCCCTGGCTGTTCTTGAAACTCTCTTTCTGTAAACAAGGCTGGCCTCAAACTCAGAGACTCCTGCCTCTGCCTCCCGAGTGTTGGGATTAAAGGTGTGCACCACCACTGCCTGGCTCTACATTCTAAATCTTATCCTCACATCCATAGAGATGGTTTGCATATGCTTGTCCCAGAGAGTGGCACTATTAGAAGGTGTGACTCTGTTGGAATAGGTGTGGCCTTGTTGGAAGAGGTGTGTTGTGGGCTTAAATACGCTCAACCTAGATGCCTGGAAAACAGTATTCTGCTAGCAGCCTTCAGATGAAATATAGAACCCTCAGCTCCTCCTGTACCATACCTGCCTGGATGCTGCCATGTTCCCACCGTGATGATGATGGACTGAATCTCTGAACCTGCAAGCCAGCCCCAATTAAATGTTGTCCTTATAAGACTTGCCTTGGTCATGGTGTCTGTTCACAGCAGTAAAACCCTAACTAAGATACACACCATCTCTCATCAAAGAAGCTTCTCTTACAGCAAGTAAAAACCATCACAGAAAACCCACAGTTGGTCACATCGCAGAGATCGGCAGATGGCGCGAAGCCCGTCCCAGAAGCTACATCTACATCTATGGCTCAGGGACCATGGAAGAGGGAGCAGAAAGAGGGCACGAAAGAGCAAGAATACCAGAAGTCTGCTGTACAACAGCGCCTCCTAGAAGTGTTTTCATAAACAGGATCAAGACAATGGTCATATTAATGGAAACGTTCACATGAAAGGGGGAATGTCGGCAGAGACCACCTCTAAAAAAGAACTACAGGCAAATAATGACTGGCGGGAGATGGAGAATGGTTAGCCTCTCACAAGAGTGAGCCATCTTATTGGTTGCCAGCTTTGAAACTATATACACACCACCAACACAAACAGACTCACCTTCAATCCCAGCATTGTGGAGGTGGAGGCAGGAGGTTCACTGTGTTCAGTGAGAGACTCAGCTGCTGAGAAACAGGTGGGGAGTGATAGCTTGTGTTCAGGCACACAGATGAACACACATGCACACACCAATACACATAAACCACACGTACACACAAGCACATACACACAACATACACTTAAACAACACGCATACACACAGAAGCACCCTACACACACACACAGTCATACACAATAAAACACATACAGCAAATTCACATTCCACACACATATTCAACACACATACACCCAGAAGCACAAACTCATGCACACAAGCATACACACACAAGTACCTCTACACACATGCACACAAGCACACACAATCACAACACACACACACAGAATCTAGTAGATCTCGTTCCTAGTGCACTTCTAAATGAAAGAGAAATTAATAGAAATTAATGCCATCTTCTGGGACTCGATTATTTGAAGTTTGGTGTCACCTGCAACCAAGACCAGTCCCCACCCCCACAGCCTGGGTGCTTTAATCTTGTGCTGTGGATAGTGGGTGAGCCAAACTTTTCAAAAAGATATCTGAAGTAACAGGGCTTATTGGGACATTTTAGATGTTATCCAGAAAAATAACCTAACCCTGGGACAGGACTTTACAGTTCACAGCGGCGGAGGGCAAGGTGCCTGCTGAGCCCAGGGCTGAGTATTTTCATAGGGGAATTGGGGGCAGGGGCTGTGTTGGTGACAATGAGTCTGTGGTGCCTATAGGTAGACAAAACAAACGGGAGGATTTGGGGTGAGTGATCCATGAGGAGTGATGCTTGCTTCTGATCTGCCTAGAAACTGTCTGGAAAGCTCAGACATAAAGCAGCTCTGGCGGTCAGCTGTCAGGATCTAAGGCAGGGTCCCGGCGCCCACTCAGTGCCCATGCAGGCTTGTGAGACGATGCATTTTGGTTTGGTCTGATTAATTCTCTCGCTCTTATCCCTTGTACCCACAAAGCCCACATAACTAAATGTAGCACATTCTGGATTTTTCTTTCTAACACACCCTTTCCTCATTCTGCTCATAAAAACCTCCTACTGGGTCAGCAAAATGGCTCAGTGGGTAAAGACATTTTCCACACAAGCCTGACGACTGGAGTTCCATTCCTGGGACCCTCACAACGGTACAAGGAGAGAACTAACTTCACCAAGTTTTCCTGTGTGGAGGTCAGGACATACATGACCCCCTATAGGATACACATACCACATGCACACATACACACTATATATATGCACACACACAATGCACATGTATGTATGTGTTGATGGAACAGATGAGTCTCTCATAACTTCTCAGAATACACACTACATATATGCACACACACAATGCACATGTATGTATGCGTTGATGGAACAGATGAGTCTCTCAGTACCTTATATCACACTGTGCAATTACAGAGCACCTACTACATCCCGGGCCTTGCCTGTTTACGTCTACTCTCTGATTTAACACTCGTGGTGAGGTGCTGGAGAGACGGTACTGCGGATAAGAGCGGCTGCTGCACACACGAGGCCGTGAGGTCCAGACCCCAGCACTCGGGTAAAACGTTAGGCGTGGCCATGTGTGCTTCTGACCTCAGTGCGGGGCCTGGGAGGTGAGGTGTAGAGACAGCCTGACTGTGGGCGCTGCCCGGCCCAACTGGAAAGCAACAGGCTCAGTGAAAGAGCTCATCTGATAGGATAAAGTGGAGAATGATAAAGCAGGACACTTTCCGTGTGTCCTCTCTGGGTGCCACATGCACGCTTGCAGACAGGCACACGCAGATATCTACACAGGTACACACATATGTACACACACAGACACACAGATACATACACACACACAGAGATACACATAAAGACACATAAACACACTCATGAATACCCACAGACATGCACACATAGACAAACACATAAACATACACTCATACATACACACATAAGCACAGACATGCACATACAGACAAGCACACACAAACATATACACATAGACACATGCATAAACAGAGACATGCACACACACAAGCACACACACATAGACATACACACATAAGCCACACAAACAGATATACACAAAAATACACATAACATACAAATACATACAGACATACACACAGAGAGACACACACACAGACACATATGTACACATATATAAGTACATGCATATACAAGACATGCACACACAGGTACACACATATACAGACACATACAGAGACAGACATACACAGATACACACACACGCAAGAACATACATATAGACATACATACACAGATACACACACACGCAAGAACATACATATAGACATACATACACATGCATACTCATGCAGACATGCACACAGAGAGAAACACACAAACACATACATACACACATAAACACACATGCACATAGATACATACATACACAAGACACACACTACACATAGACATACACAACCATGCATACACACAGTACACATAGACACATACATTCACGTGCATACACACACATAGACACACAGAGCCATACACATAGACACACACACACACAAGAGCATACACACACATACACACACACTATTCTGGACGGCACTTGAGAAAGAATGCTTTTTAATGTCCTCAATCTACAAATGGAAAAGTTTTCGTTTACAAATGGAAGACACAAGACAATCGCTCTTTCTCTGAGTGACAGAAATAATTTAGGATGGCACCAACGGCAGCCATGTGGCTCCCCAGCCTCACGCCCCAGCCGAACAGCCATTCACACACCCACTAAAGTGACCTTCCCTCCACCACATCAGAAAACCCAGCGGCCACATGTCTCTCCTCAGTCACCAGAGGCCGATCCAACCAGAGAGTCTCAATTCTGCACCCTCAGGTCCTCCCACACAGGGCTCGCCCTCCTCAGGGCCCGTGCACCGTGCTCCCTCTCACTCTCACTCATCCCAGTCCGCTGCCCGGAGGCCACTCCACAAGCCAGATATGGCCCAAATGTCTGCCTCGCAAGAATGGCTTCGAGACCCTAGGAGCTGAAGTGTGGGCGACTCATCTTTAGCAACGTGAAAAGCATCACCTGTCTTCCAGGCACAGACACACACACACTCACACACACACATACACACATACACACAGACACACACACACATACACACACATACACACAGACACACACACACATACACACACATACACACAGACACACACACACACACACTCTCACACACACATACACACATACACACAGACACACACACTCACACACACACATACACACATACACACAGACACACACACACTCACACATACACATACACACAGACACACACACTCACACACACACACACACTCTCACACACACATACACATACACACAGACACACACACTCACACACACACATACACACATACACACAGACACACACACACTCACACATACACATACACACAGACACACACACTCACACACACATATACACAGACACACACACACTCACACAAACACACACACACAGACACACACACACACTCACATACACACAGACACACACTCACACACACACACTCACACACACTCACACACACACACACACTCACACACACAGACACACACACACTTTTGAGAGTGCTGGAAGGTATGCCACAGGTAGAAGCATTTCTTCCAGATGCCACTAGATGGCAGCAGGTCCCCCAATTGACAGTCTGGGAAAGCAACCATTTCATTCTGGACCCTGGGGACTCTGGAAGGAATCCATACCCCAAAATAAGCTTTAAGAACGCCCAGGTCTGGTACTTATTTATGCTGTCAGGAAGACGAGCAGCTAAAATCAGACATCTCAGAGCACAGACGTGGACACAGACTCTGTGGGCTCTGATCGGGGCTTGCTGGCTGACGTTGAGCAAAGTTCCTAACCTTTCTGTGCCTGTTTCTTCATGTGTAAAAGCATTATATAAAAATGCTTACCTCGGAGGAAGGGTTCTGGGAGGAGGGAGAGGGTACACCCTGGTGTTTGTGGAATCTGTGAACAAAAATTCCCTGTGTAAGAAATGAGAAAGATTCTACAGACACACTGGCTGGTTAGAGCCTTGTGGTTATGGAGAGTTGGAATGTTGCCGATCCAAAGCCAGCATTGTCTTGGGCTATCTTCCATGGTTTTACTTACCTATTTATTGCCATTTATCATTAACTTTCTACTACCATGTGAAACCATTCACTCCCAACAGCCCCAAATCTAAGAATGTTTTTAGCTCGCACTTGAAATCTAGGGTTCCCCCCATAACATGCCTTGCCTGCTGTCTTCACCACTGTATTTGGTAGGTGTCTTATTACTTTATTTAGTTGCCTGACTATTAAAAGTTCATAGAGGACATGTGTAGTGGTGAATGTGTGTGATCTCAAAATTTAGAAATTAGAGGCAGGAGAATGAGGAGTTCAGAGCTAGCCTGGGCTACATGAGACCCTGTCTTCAAAACAAACAAAACAAAACAACAAGGAAACAGACTAATAGTTTACAAAATCATTCCACAGGAAATGGTGTCATACATACATGTGTGTATGTAGAGTAGTTCAGAGCTAGCCTGGGCTACGTGAGACCCTGACTTCAAGACAAAACAAACAAACAAGGAAACAGACTAACGGGTCTCATAAGCATCCCACGGGGACTAGTGTTGTACATACGTGTACACTATACGCATGTATGCACAACATGGGGCCCTGCTTCCAGCACTGCTCCGTCATGCTTGACTCAGAGTAAACGGTCTCTTGCTTCAGGAGCAAGACCTGTGCTTTACACCCACGAGTCTCTAATCTTGGCTGTAGGGCACTCACAGAGTGAAAAATGGGGTTCTGCTGGTGTAGACTGGCTACACCCCAAAACAGAGAGGTAGGAGGGCTGGGCCTCTATTGGAGCCGGGAAGGTGGAGGGGATATACCCTCAGGGAAGCAGAGGAACAGGAAAGCCCTGGGGTGGGGGACTGGCTCATCCAGTGACATGTGGAGGGGGCCGTAGAAGGAGAGGGAAGGCAGCCAGTACCCTGGGCTGCACCTGTCGGCTGGGACAAGCAGATCCTGTGTGTCTGCCAATCTTTCCAACAAGCCCCTGAGGGCCTTTGGGGAAGGAGAAGCCTGCGTGTAAGCCCGTAAGCCGTATTTTTAGCTCCCCGTGCATCTCCTGGCGTCTGTGAGGCACCTCCCTTATCCTCAGCCGTGGTCACTGACTCAGGCTCCTGGGGGTATCTGGGGGAAAGGTTGGCTGGCTTAGTGTGACAATGGCTGGGAAGCGTGGCCCCAGTCATGGGTGGTGGTTTGTGAGAGATCCGAGGAAAGCCTGGGGGTCCCCACCCCATCAGGGCTTCTCAGGTTCTGCCAATGTCAGGTTGGCTGTGCATGTGTCCTGGCCCGTGACAGCCAGAGGTGGGACTTAGCCAGGGATGCGTCTGGGCTGGAGGTGGGAGAAACCAGGCGGAGGCCATGTTCAGATCAAGGAGGAAAGAAGGAGGGGACCCGGGCTTTAGGAGCCAAGTGCTCCTTCCCACCACTGTGTCCTAAGTTCCAGAGAGTCTGAAGCAGTCATCTCCTGACCTTGTGAGAGAGATTTGTTGGCTGACAAAGGGCTGTCGAGTTCCCAGGTCACTAGATAAGGCTGGGGCCTTGAGTGAGGTAAGATGCAGAGCTGCCTGGGTACATAGCTGCCCAGGCCACTGGCAGACTGAGCGCCTGGCTTCCCTTGTCCACAAGGGTGTTCAGAATCCTCAGAAGGTGTAGTCTAGACAGGAAAAAGCAGATGAGCTTTTAGCTGCTCCCCACCCACCCACCCACCCACCCCACACCCCACTTGTGTGAGACCCAACCTCTGTTCCCCTGCAACAAGCAGAGTCCTAGCAAAGAGGGAGTGGTGTGCAGGTGACATTTGGGTCAATGTAAAGAATTTGTACAGCTCTCGGTAGGGGTCACTGACCCTAGAAGTGTTCAAGAAGATATCAGGTGGTGGTCTGTCAGACGACGTTTAGTGGGAAATTGAAAGTCCTCTTTAGCATCTAGACAACATGTCTCTGTTGTTCTAGAAGTCTCCATCCCTAGATGTCTACAACCCTGGAATCTAGAAACCAGGGTTTTAAAGACACAAACACAGAAGGATTTGGTACATAAGAGCTCTTATCCAAGGACCTTGAGACTCTTGAAGTAGGGTTTACAAGTCTCACATTGGGGGATGCAAAGCACTCTGGGATAGGTGGAGAGTCGAGCCGCCTGGGGAATTTATCCTGTCGCACGGGTGTCTAGCAAACTCATGTGTACATGCGTGACAAGAGCGTGGGAATCAGGCTGTGGGGAGTTTTGCACACCAGGCTTCCTCGTGATGGATCTGCAGCCTCCTAGCCTGGCCAGGAGGCAGTTGTCCAGGGAGTCTAACAGGCACCAAACAGAGGGGCTAGCTGCAGGTGTCCATAGCAACTAACTGGCTTTGTTGTGGCAATGTGGTAAGTACACACGTTAAGCCTCCCCGAGAGTGTACAGTAAAGCTTTGAAAAAGTCCACCTCATGGGGCCCCTGCCAAACCCACGAGAGCTCCTACTTAAACTCCTCACACCACTGGGGGATTGATAAAGGCTCAATTGCCTTGGGTTCTACTGGACGACTCTGAGAAAACGGAAGTCAGAACAGAGCTGGGTGGTACTGTCAATGGACAGGCAATAAGGCGGGACTTCTGCACAGAGTCCTGCTGATATAAGGTAGGTCCTAGAGCCACTGGTCTGACAGCCTTGTCAAGGCGTGAGCCAGTGCACTCCCCGGCATGTGGTCTGGCCATCCTGGGACAGTTGTCCTCTTTCCTTCTGTCTTGCTGTCCTGTACCCAGAACTCATATCAAAGACCAGAGATGTGTGCGTCAGGGGAGGAGTGGAAACTGCAGAGTTCCTGTAAAACCAGCACTGAGCAGGCCCTTAGCCCCTGGCTGTAGAATGAGTCTCTGAACAAAGGGGCCGACCAATGATACATGAACATCCCTCTGGTTTTCTGCTTTCTTGGCCCCTGGTTCCCAGCAGCCTAGGCATGAACAGGAATGATTCTTGCCTTTCACTCACCCACAACTGGCTGATGTTCCAGAAGAAGACAGAGTCATGCTAGAAGCGAGGGCTCATGAGACCTGACCTCCCTCCAGATCCCCGAGGGAGAATGTAGGATCCGGGCCCAAGAACAGCCTCTGTTCTGTCCCAGGGCTGGGCATGAATCTCACACTCCTTCCTGCTGTGGCTCCCCAATACCTGTCTGACTCTAGCCACAGCCCTGCTCACAGTTTAAAGAGAGATCTGACTGGCAGTGCCAGCTGTTCTGCGAGTCCTGCCATTGGCTGCCCTGAGTCAGGTATCTGCCCCCTGGTTGGTGACTGATTTGGAAGAGATCAGTTAGGTGCTTTCACCATGTGGCTCCCCACCTTCTCTTCAGTGAGTGTCACTAGAGCAGTTTCACTAGAGCAATGGGTCTCAGTCTTCCTAATGCTACAACCTTTCCATACAGTTCCTCATTATTGTTTCGTTGCTGCTTCATAACTGTGATTTTGCTACTGTTATGAATCACAATGTAAACTTCTGATACTCGACCCCTGGGAAAGGGTTGTTCAACCTCCAAAGGGGTTGTGACCCACAGGCTAAGAACCACTGCTCTAAAGAGTCATGAAGGACGGCCAGTCTCTGCCGACACACCCAGAGTAGGCCCAACATAGTCAGACATATGTGACCTGTTCTTTCGGAGCTAGACTATAAGTGGAACGGTGCCCTCTTCCTCACTTAGTAGTTGGATGGGTCAGGGGGACATTTTAAAACCCGACAAGCAAATGGGTGTGGACTCACATGCCTATAGCCCAAGCATTCAGGAGACAAATTCGGGCAAGTTGCTGCGCTTGAGGCCAGCCTGGGCTATACAGCATCCCAAGCCAGTCAGGGGTGCATGGTGAGAAGGCTGTCTCAAACCGGACTGTCCTGAACAAACAGGAAGTACCCGTGCGACCTCCATCCCAGCCTGAGCACCCTCTATGGGCATACTGTGAGATCCTTGGGCACGGGATGTCCTTAATTTGTTGTTTCAGCGTGTGACAGAGTGGCTGTTGGCTCGATGGTAGGTAAGGGATGGATGGGTAGATGGAGAGACAGGGCACATGAAGGGAAGAGTGACGGTGGATAGATGGATGAAGGATGGACAGTGGATGGATGGATGGTTAATGGATAAGTTACAGGTGGCTGGATAGGTGATGATGAAGGACGGATAGATGGATGATGAATGGATTGATTGATAAGTAATTATTGGTGGGTGGGAATAAATGCACAGATAGATTGACAACAGCTGTCAGCTGGCTGGCTAATGAACAGGTGACAGATGGGTAGATTGGACAGACAGATGGAAACTCGGTCCACTCTCTGTCTTTCTTACAAAGTCACCTATCTTTTATTCGACAATATTTCTTAATTAGGTACAGAGCCCTGTGTGGGGCTCAGAGATATACTGATGAATAAAGTAGATCCTCTGACCCCTCACAAGATACAAAATAATATTTTAAAAATTATTTTTATATGCATACACACACACTCACACACACTAATATACACTCACACATATACATACACTCACACACACAAACACACACACACCTACTCAAACTGACACACACACAAACTCACGCACTCACACACACTCACATATACAAACTCACACACACACAAACTCACACATACACACACACTCACACACACTCACACATACTCACACACACTCACACAAGTACTCACACTGACACACATACAAACTCACACACTCACACACACACACAAACTCACACACACTCACACATACACACACACTCACAGAATTCACAGGACAACTTTCAGGAGTCAGCTTGCTTCTCCCACCATGTGGGTCCTGAGGATGGAATTCGGGTCTTCAGACTTGGAGGCCGGTGCCTTTACCCTCTGAACCATCTCTGTAGCCCCCAACCAAGGTTTTCAAGAGCATGAACTGTGGGTCCAGACTCACTAGGCTCAAGTTCCAGCTGTGTCATTAATCCTGGGGACCTTGTCAGTGTTTACCCTAAGGGCTCCTTAGGGGATTGCAAGAACTAGGCAAAGAGAAGAGGGTCTGTGCCTGGCAGAGTCTGAGCGTGTTGGCAGCTACCACCCTGCTGGAAGTGTCAGTGCAGCAAGGGCAGTGGTGGGGCAGGAGATCATAAGGAAGGGGAGGAGCTGAGGATTTCACCAAGCACAACCTTGCAGAGCTGGGAGCAGAGCACAGAGCTCGGCATTCTTCAAGTCAGAGCCTTGTGTAGGTTGGTCCAACCACAAGCACAGACCCACTGTGGCCCATTTGTGCCACTTTCAGCTCGGCTTGGAGCATCAGGAAAGTAAGAAGAGGGCCAGCAAGATGGCTCAGTGGGTATAAAGACTTGCCACCAAGGCTGAGGAACTGAGTAAGATCCCTGGCTCTTTCTGAAAGGAAAGAATCAACTCCTGAAAGTTGTCTTCTGACCTCTACAAACATGCTATAGCATACACATGTAATTAAAAACAACAACAACAACAACAAAATCTGTCAGAAAGTGAGAGAAGGAGATTTCTGGGGGCTAGCAAGATGCCTGTGCCCAAGCTTAGAAACATGACAAGTCCCCTTGGGGCAGCAGACAGGGGGAGAATTGGGTTTCAGCTGCTGGCAGTGACTTCGGTGCCCTTTCTGTGGGCTTGTGCAAGTCCAGACAGTGGCCTGGCTACTTCCCACTCCCCACCCCCTACTGCCCCAAGCTGTCCTAGCTCCCCACAATGGCACTTGCCCCAAAATAGCTGCCCATGTGAGGATGTGAGGGCCAGAGAAAGGCAGAGATTAGACCCCTGGGGGGGGTGAGGACGGTGGCAGGAGGGACATGTGGCACCCAGTGATCCTGGCCAGACTAGCATCCAGGAAGGTATAAAAGCCCTTCAGGACCAGGTGGCCTCAAACCACAGCTGACAGCCGGTCCACACTTTCTCCTTTTTGTCCTCTTTAGAAACCACTATGGGGCTCAGTGATGCTGAGTGGCAGCTGGTGCTGAATGTCTGGGGAAAAGTGGAGGGTGACCTTGCTGGCCATGGACAGGAAGTCCTCGTCAGGTAAGAAGAAGAGACCCTTATCCCAATACCTGTTCTCTGAGGATCACTATATGCCTACCAGGTGGAAGTTGGCAGGGTAGACCAGTTGGCTGCAATGATGAGGTCAGATTTCACTTGCTTCTAAGTGCTGGAGACTGGAGTGGGGAAAAGAAAAGGGGATCCATCTATCTCAGCTGATGTCAGCAACCAAAGCAAGCTTGAGTGTCAAACAGCCCACCAGATGAATCTTATCATGGCAGAGTCAGAATGGTGAGGGCAGTGATAGATCATGTCTACTAGTGTGCACTGAAAACTTGGATAATGTCTGCAAAGAATTTCTAGACATGCCAGAAAAATTGCAGATTCTGAGCCTGGGCAAAGGGAGGGGGCTGAGGCTCACACACAGGGACTCAGTGATCACCCAGAGGCTGTGGCTCTTCCCTGGGTCCTGGGCTCGGCTGCCTCAGAAGCCTGATAGGATATGCATGAGTGGTAATTTTTGGCTCTGGGGAGAGGTTGCCCTGCTGCTAGCAGACCCTGCCATGTCTGTGAAGCTGTAGTTTGAAAATAAATTCCCTGCTATTTATGATCTAGGGTGAGTGCCCCTCCTGATCTCAGTGTTCTTCCCTTTGTCTGTTACTAAACCCTCTGCTTGGGAGCAAGGTCGTCTGAGGTCAGAGCCCTTTAGGTGGCCATGCTGGAAGGCGGCTCACTGGCTGCTGGAACACCTGGGTATCTCAGCTTCTTCCTGCCTGTCTTTCTCCCCCAATCCCTCTTAAATGCTGGGCCTGCAAGCCTATCTAACTGGACTAACCCCCATCCCAAATTGGCATCAATACCTGGGCTACAGATTTCTTATGTGACCTTGGACAAGTTGTTCCTCCTTTCTAGGCTCTATTTCTGCCTTGGACTGTCACTGTCTCTGAGACCCCTGCCCACTCTCATGCCCTGGGATTCAGAGTCTACCCTGTGTTTCTGTGGAGAACAGATTATTGAGGGCAGAATTTGGTAGGACAGAGTCTTGAAAGACTCCAAGGCTGCCAGGGCCTGGACAGAGACTTGGGGCTTGAAGGCGATTCAGGGGACTCTCCTTCCTTCCCAGGGGAGTAATTGAGGCCTGCCAGGACCCAGGGCCAGGTGGGGTACAATGCCAAGACTGCTGACCCTGGTAGGCCCCAAGAGCCTAACACTCCATCATATTTCATGCTTGGGTCATGGGGCCACACCAACTGCCCCTGCACTCTCCTGTTGGGGGCACAGGGAAGTGGCCTACTCTCAGGGTAGCAAGTGTCCCGTGGCACTGGGCTCCTGGACTGTCTCAGACACCAACCCCAGCCTGTCTGGTGACTTCAGCAAGGTCATTTCTGCAAGTACCTTAGCAGAACTCTGAGGTCTGGGCTGGTAAGCACAGAGTTCTAGAACAAGGAACAAGCAGCAGAGCTGTGGGTACCAGGTGGGAGGGGCTGTTCCCTCCGAGCCCTACCCTACCTCTTCATGACCCGAATACACAATACCCAGGAGGCCAGAGGAGGGCGTTGGATCCCCTGGAACTGAGTTACAGATGATTGTGAGCTGTTGCGAGGTTGCTGGGAATTGAACTTACGTCCTCTGGGAGAGCAGCAGATGGTCTTACTGAGCCATCTCCCCAACCCCTGTGATGACATCTTTGTTGGAGAAAGGATTTTGGAGCCAAGAAGGTTTGGAAATGACTGGCAGTGACAGCAACCTTTCACATAATGAGAGAACTGTCCCACAGAGTCACAAACAGCCTGTGCCAGTGACGGGCCACCCCTGAAAAAGTCTCCTGGTGGTGATAATGGCGGTGACGGTGGAGAGGAAGGGAAGGGAGTCTCATAAAGTGAGCCCTGTGTCGGATCACCTTTATAAAAGCATTAACTCATGTATCACAGCTAACAGAGAGGTTTAGCAACTTGCCCAAAATCACATAGCTAGTAAGACTGTGGGTAGAATTCAAACTCAGGCCACCTGGATGTGGCCCATGCTCTTGGTGACCCTTCTATCCACCACCCCACATTTTCTAAGATGGGGTCTGATTGGGCAACTGTTTGGAAGGCAGGCAGAGAGGCAGCTTCCTTCCCTGACCAGCCAGACTGCCTGTATGCTGAGCCTAGCCTCCTGGCAACAGGATGAAGAAAAGGACTCTAAGAAACCATCCTTGGTCTCTTCAGCAGGGACTGAATCAGGTATGCTCAGGAGAATCCAAGAGTATGGGCTCTGGACCTCTTCCAGGGCTCCATCTGTGGGACTCGGGGTCTGGGAACAAGTGGCTGTGTGGGCCTGTAGGCCTGTTCCTCTCATCCTGTAATGTGAGCAAGCCGAATCCTTTTCTGCCTAGTGCTGGACAAAGGTGAGGCTGGGGTAGGCCTTCTAGAAGCTAAGAGGTCAGTTTGGCTTACTCTCAGTAAGTTAAGAAGACCCAGAAAGGCTGAGTGCCTGTTTCAGCATCCCACAGTACACTAGAGCCAGAACCAGAATGTAAGCATCTCTAAAGCCTACACCCCAGAGTCCCTGTTCTTGCCCTCTTCTGGCCCCATCCAGCCTGGTGGTGACCTTGGGCTCACCTGTGAGTGTCAGGCCTCCCATCTGTCAGCAGGAACTCTAGGGTCATTGTCGCTAGATAATAATAGTCAGGAGCACAGGGACCCTGGACAAGGTGCCAGAGACGAGCTGTCAGTGACGCACACAGCTCTGGATGGGCTCCTAGGGTGATGCTGTAATACAACCAGGACTGGGGGCAGGCCCCACCAACCCTCACGGCACCAGCTTGTGTGCATGGCTCTTCACCCATGTGCATGCTTGCATGTGTATGTGTGTGTATGTGAGTGCGTGCGTGTGTGTGTGTGTGTGTGTGTGTGTGTATGCTTCTGAGAACACACACGCTTCTGAGAATATGTGTATGGGGGTGGATGGCTTGCACACTATCATTTACAATGGATGCCATTGTGTGAGAGTCACAGGGCCCAAGTGGTCACTCAGAGGGTGAAGGGTAAGCCATAGTTAGACCCCTGTGGGACACTCAGGCTTCCCAGGCCTCAGTTTCCATAGCTATCATGTGGAGTCGGCTGCATGAGGTTCTTTCAGCGGGGCTCTGAACAGTGACGGTTGCCTTGGAGTAGCTTGGAATCCCAGAGCAAGACATAATTCATGCATGTTCCTGAGTTTGTGTAGTTGGGATGGGCACACGGTGGGGGTTCTCGGGGGGGGGGGGCTGTAGTCAACAGAAGCGGTGACTGACACTAGGTGAAGTGCTTTCGAGGTCTGAGAGCCTGTCTATGATGAGGGACCAGGGACGTGGAAGAGGGGCATAGATCAGCTGACCCAAGAGGCTATATGAAGCACTGGCGAGGGGGGATCATGCCCGCTGTGGAGCGCTGTAGCCTTCGATTCCAGTCATGCACCGGGAGGCAGGGCTCCACACTCCCTCTGCTGGATGCACGCTAGACCTCGTAGTTCCTCCTTTGTGACATGATGCAACCACAGAACTTGCTTCAGGTGTCCTGTGGGGATTCAGTAAATTACCCTGCAAAGTGCTTTAAAGGACACGTCAGTCCTTTGTGAATACTCTGTAGGTGGCGGTTTGTACTCTCTCATGAACAACTAACTCACTGTACACCCTAACCAGGCTGGTCTTGGAGTGGGATGGAACAGGGAAGGAACACCAGGCTCCCACACGAACACAGACTCCATTGGCCCCTTGAGGGGGTGGAACAGCTCAAGAGAAGAGTTGGGAGCATCAGCAGATCACAAATTTAAGGGATCACAAAAGAAGGTGACTCTTCAGCAGGCAGAATTAGCTCTTGGGTTGGATGAAGCAGCTTTAGTTCTGGTCACAGGAGGTCCTCCCCATGGACGGTGGGGCAGAGGCTAAGGGGACTAGGTGCTTCCCAGACAGCTTGGTACACAAAGACAAACATATGTGCTCACAGTGGTGCGTGTGTTATAAGGATAACATAGAGTCTGGGTAGCTGTGGTCACCCTGATAAACATGTCAGAGTAGGGCCCTTACGGGCATCATATATGAAGTCTACTGCTGTCCAGGATCCAGATCTGAGCTCTGACATCACCTTCTGTGACCCAGGGCAGGCAACTGCCTTTGACAGTGTTTTATTTGCCCACAAGTGGATCAGGGACTGGCCTCATCTGGAGAGGTTGGTGGCTCTTGTAGCCCTCAATGTCTTCCCAGAGCAGGACTTGGGTCCCTGGCTGGGTAAGACCAGAGCTCATGAGGTGTGAGGCGGGAGCAGCTGTGGCCTTTGGTGGCCCCCTTGCCATCACCAGTGGAAAACGGATGAGGTCGGGTCTGAAGTTTCTGCCAGCGTAGAGAGGTGTCATCGGCAGCCACAGATAGTCAGAAGGCCTAGAACTTTGGGTTTCAGCATCTTCAGGCAGAAAGCAATAAAGGCATCGCTGACACAGAAGAGGGGGGACTTCTGGGTCATACAGATCCAGTGGCTACCTGCCATCTCTGCACACTAGCCCTGGGACCCTCCTGGGGACATGTCCTGAGTCCTGTCTATGAAATGGGAAGGGTGTGGATGACACTGTAGGTAGGTGTAAGCCCAGCACAGAACTGGACACACAGGTGCTCCACCCCAGGACACCTCACTGTCTGCTCTCCAGAGATCAGGGCGAATGGGGTGACGATGGAGAGATATCACTTGCCTTTGGCCTTCTCTGTCACCAAGAGAAGAGGGTGACGGTATTGATTGTTCTGGAAGAACAGCAGCTGTTTGTCCTGCACATGCTGTGCCAGACACCTGATGGGTTCCCTCATTTGACCCATTAGATAAGGTCATGTCACCCCATTCGTTGGAGACCCTGAAGATAGAGAGAGGTGTGGTGAGTTGGCCCAGGCAGCACTGCAAGAAAGAGACACAACAGGGGTCCAGCGGCCTCCACGCATCTCACTCTATCCCTTCTGGTCCCATAGGCTGTTTAAGGAGCACCCTGAGACCCTGGATAAGTTTGACAAGTTCAAGAACCTGAAGTCCGAGGAAGAGATGAAGGGCTCAGAGGACCTGAAGAAGCACGGTTGCACCGTGCTCACAGCCCTGGGTACCATCCTGAAGAAGAAGGGACAACACGCTGCCGAGATCCAGCCTCTGGCCCAGTCACATGCCACCAAGCACAAGATCCCAGTCCAGTACCTGGAGGTAGGGGGCCATAGCAGGAGGGCAAGTCTCCCAGGGCAGAGATTTAAATCCCAGCTTAGCCACTCAGTGTGAGCAGCCTGCCATCTCCCCACTAAGCCCCAGTTCTCTACAACCAGCCCCAGCCCTGTTCCCCTTGAGAGTGCTGGGGCTTCACACAGCATTCTATGTGGTGTTTTGCTCTAAATGCTGGGCCAGCACCTTAGTGTAAAATGTGACTGCTATACCCCTTGCCTTCTCCTCATAAGCAGTTGTACCCACAGGACAGATGAGGAAACCGAGGCACAGACAGCTTGGGCAAGTCACCGAGGCAGCATTCCCACTCAGGGTTCTGTCAGGGAGTGGTGGCAGCTGGGGGTACCCTTTGTTTCTCTAATGCTCAGCTGCCCCTCTCCATGATGGCTCAGATACCAGCTCAACAGTGGCCCGAAGAGAGGCCAGCAGCCTTCAGGGGTCCTGATTCTGCAACTGGAGTCACAGGGCAGCGCCAGACACATAACTCCCCCCACTCCCTGAAGCTCTGCAGACCCAGGCTCCACAGACTTTGCTGTATCCGTAGACTGAGACAGATTTCCCAGAGGTGTGTTTGTGAAGATGTCCTGTGCCTCTGGATGCACCTGTGTCCCTCAGTGTCCCCATCCTCTGTGTCCCACTGTCAACTCTGCTGTGTCATTTGCACACAAGGACTCTGTTGCAGTAAATATTAAAAATATAAATAATCTTGTCGCTTTAGCGGCCCTGAGGTCTCACTCCTCAGGCCGGGTTTTAGTTCGTAGCCTTGAGAACCTCTGGTGCCGGGTCTGAGCTGCCCTCACAGCCCAACCCTCTCTGTACAATTCCCTTCCCTGGCAGTTTTCTACCTGTTCTCAGCCTCTGTCCCAGGGTGTTTCTCTACCCCCAAATCCCACATAAATACAACTGTACAGCCCGATAGCTTTTCATACAGGTTTATATATTCAATTCTCAATCCACAACAACAAGATTACATCAAATAGACAAAGATACAAACTGCCCTTTTATATGAGATACTAGACTTATAAAATTCTTAATGTTCATAGCTATTTAATGCCAATTAATATCACCTGGGTCTAGCTGGTCCTTGGGAACCTCCATCTAGCCACGACCTTCACCCTCTGTCCTCTGACCTCCTCAGACCTCTCTGCCCTCTCCACCTCCCTCGCCCCGCCCAGTCACTGGCTTTCCTTTATTTTACTAATTAAAATGGGAAGGTTCAATTAGAGTCATGTGACTAGGCAGCCCTTCTTGGGGAAGTGGAATTAACATTAAAATACAAACAGCTTCAGGACAATCTACAGGACTCCAGTAAAAGAGGCCAAAATAGCAGCTGCACCCCTACTCCTGAGCTAGCAGGGGTGTGTCCACAGTCCCTGCGTCTAACCTCAGCTTATTATCTACCTGCTACATGACCTCAACCTGGTCACTTGGTAGTCTCTTCAGTAAGATGCCACCCCTTGGTACAGCAGCCAAAATGGTATGGGACCAAAGTCTAAGTCAACGATGGTAAATATTCACTCTGCAAGTTTCATCGATAGCTTTGGGATTCTGGGTGGCCCCAGTCTCCATCTGGTCAATACAGGTACCTGATCTCACCTGGTACCTCTTCCTCGGTCCCAGGTCCAGGAATAAAATCACATGATGGGAAAAGCCTCTTCCCAGGTGTCCTGATTGACAGTCCTGGTGGGCCAGCAGATGCTGAGCAAGGTCTCTTGTCTGCTATGTGCAAACTTTCATGGGCTGGCTGCTGGGCCTGCATCCTGCAGTAGTGAGGGCACAGGAGAAGTGAAAAAGGGGCTCCAGAGAGGCCAACTGGGTTCAAGTGACTTCGGCACACAGCTATACCCGTTCCTGCCTCAGTTTCCCCATTTACAAAGCAGGGATGGTGGTGGTGCCTGCCTCAGTGAGTACACAGAATGGCACCGGGGACATCGAAAGTACGCAGGAAACGGTCCTGTAACAAAGAGAGGGGCCGTGGGTACACATCCTCAGCTCGCGGCTTGCTCAGTCACATGACCTACAACCTCTTGTTTCCTTCTTGCAGTTTATCTCAGAAGTCATCATCCAAGTCCTGAAGAGCAGACATTCCGGGGACTTTGGAGCAGACGCTCAGGGCGCCATGAGCAAGGCCCTGGAGCTGTTCCGGAATGACATTGCCGCCAAGTACAAGGAGCTGGGCTTCCAGGGCTGAGCCGCCGCGGGCTCCCGCTGTCCAGCCCACCAAGCTGGGACCCAGTGTTGTATAGCAAATAGTGTGTGAAGTGCTCTAGGTTAGCAGAGAACAGGAGAGGGGAGCGTAGTGTGGCATCCACCCACACCCCTGGGGACAGAGCTCTGGGCAGCATTGTCCTGGAACCCAGAGGGACAAAGTAGCCTCTGCTTCCATGGCTCTGCTGGGTCATGCTCAGATCTCCTGTCACCTAAGTCCCAACCCACTTTCTCCTGGTTTGGGGGGAAAAATCCCATTTCCACTGTCATATTTGACCCCAAACCCAAGCCACTGAGTAGCAGACCCTGAGCTTTGGATGAGATGGAGGATTGCTTAGAGGAAGTGGAGGGTGGAAAGGGGCCCGTGAGCATCATAGTCTCCTGCGCCTCAGCGTCTCACCGACCCACCTTGTTTCAATAAAATATCCTGCAACTCTATCTCTTGTCTCTGCCTGGTATATTTTATCCGTTCCAGCAAGGGAAACACCCACAAGTATCCCTGGAAGAAATGGGAAGGTATGTTCCGGCTTGCAGGCAGACAAGAGATGTGAGACAGGCCCCTTTCTGCAGTCACCTCTCAGTGGCAGGCACACACTGGGCTAGGTTCAGGGACAGGGAGATGTCACTGTGGATCCAACAGCTGAGGTAATATGAGAAGGTGACCCAGCCAGACGTAGCAGAGCTGAGAGCCAAACAGTGGCCTAGAAGACAACAGGGACTCTGACCCCAGGGCTGAGCCCGTGGCCAACGGTAGCAGCTGCTGACCTTCCGGCTATCGAGAGGACAGACAACAGGGAGATACTATCCAAACCCAGGATGGGAGAAGAAACCCACATGTCCAAGGGCAGACTGCAGACAGTGTGGGAGCCTCACCGAGGACCCGGCGCAGGTCTGTTACTGAGGCTAACACAGTCAGAGCCAAGGTCAGCCACCTGTCCTCAAAGGCCAATTGGGTCAGGTAAACAAAACCAAAAAGCAGAGCAATTCTTTTCTAAAATTTTTATTTATTTAATGTATGTGAGTACACTGTGGCTGTCTTCAGACACACCAGGAGAGGGCATCAGATCCCATTACAGATGTTTGTGACCCACCGTGTGCTTGCTGGGATTTGAACTCAGCACCTCTAGGAAGAGCAGTCAGTGGCCTTAACCACTGAGCCATCTCTCCAGCCCACGCAGAGCAATCCTTGTGCTCACACCCAGAAGAGGAACAGAGAGGGCCAGAGTCCCACACCACCAACCCATCTTCAGGGTCCTAACGTGAGGTGAAGTTAGAATTCGGGGCCAGCCAGAGGTACTGGAGGCTGAGCAGACTGGTTGAGCTGTAGTCTGGTAGAGCATCCATTTTCTCCTCTTCTCTGTTCCGTGTGGAGCCTGACAGGTGTCCAAACTTAGGTGCAATCTCTTCCTGGCTGATAAGTGGCTGGACCAGACTTCAACTCTTTCTTTCCTGACATGAGATCACAGTCTGGAGTTTATTGTCTCAATAATCTTATAGCCAAAGGGAAGGACTTTCTTTCTTTCTTTCTTTTTTCTTTTTTTTTTAAGCATGGTGACCAGAGTTTGACCCACAGGAAGACAGAGGAAGACATCTGACTTCATGAAGTTGTCCTCTGACTTCCACAGTGGATGTACGCACGGGTGTCTGTGTGTCCACATATAAAAATCACATCATACATGCTCACACAGTACGAATGATGATTGATGAGGAGGAGGAGAGGAAGATGATGAAGATGATGATGATGGTGGTGACGATGTCTGCATTCCTAGGTGGGGTTCTGCCCTTACCTTATAGAAGTTTCATTGTCTGTCAGACAATGGGCTCCTCCTGACCTGTGATCTTCCTAGGGGCTGTCAGCGCTGGCTCTTCCCCAGCTATCAGACATCCGTCAACGTTACTGTCAGGGACATTCCTGGCTCCGGATCATTAAGTCAGCAGGAAGAAAAGCCGGCTGCCGAGGAATGCTAGGCATTTGTCATTTACCCTGCATTCATCCAGCAAATCGAGACAAACCTTGGAGGTAAAAATAGAACCGAGCTTAGAGCTCCGAGGTGCACACGCGGGCCAGCTGCCTCTTTTGTCACGGCTGAGCGGCTGCGCCGAGTCCACGAGTCAGGGGCAGGCGGATACTTTAGTTCGGTTTATTTAAGGCTTCTCTTCAGCCCCAGGCGAGCTTTGGCAAATTCCACACTCAGAGTCTTGTCTTGGTGTGGGGGTGTGGAAGTGGCAGATTGATTGCAACCATCTGCTCCTGGTGCTGTCCTCGGACCACTGGACCTTTAGCTGCTCTCGAAGGCCCTCCAGGGGCCCCTCCTGAGGTGGAAGCACAGACTCCCTTCACATTCAGACCCCAACCCCGCCCCCCTCCGAGCCTCGCTGTCTCCAGGAACCAGCCAGGCTGATGTCTCCTCCGGAACTGGCTTGGTAGGGAATGCACGCTGTGCTGTGCGCTCCTCACGGTGCCTGATCAAGGCAGCTTCTAAGGTTTGGGTCTCTGTTCCACGAACCCAGCTGTGGGGCAGAGAGAGTGCTCCCCTAGTCCACATGGGGTGCTCCGTGGTCTGGAGGTGATCTTGACTAGAAGCCTATTCTCTGAGACCAAGTGCCATCTGCCATCTTCGATCTCCGTCCTGCCCCACTCACAGAGGGGTTTCCCAATCCGAGTGGCAGGGGGGCCCTGTGAGCTATTCCAGCCTTTGTCCTGCCTGCAGTCTTCCGGGCTCAAATGGGACCTAAGCGTCCTATCTGCACACTCGGTCAAAGACGTGGGTTATTTCTTGTTTTTAGCAACCCTTCCCTGAGGCTTGGGCATAGAAATCTTCTAGTCTGTAAAGGTGTGGGGCCAAAGAAAGGAAGGCAGTTCCCGAGGGAAACACACCATCCCGCAGGGGCAAGTTAGACCTGTTTCAGCATCCTGAGTACTGGGATTATATGTCTGCCACATCTAGCTGTGTATTATTTTAAATCCAGAGTTATTACAGCAAAGTAGGATGAACGTGTGACACAAAGGCCACCACAAACAGTTGTGCCTGTTGGTGACCCCTGTGGGGCAGTGTGTTTTCATTCTGCACATCCCCCTGATGTGAGCAAAACTTGTCAACTGTGGGCATTTAAACAATCGAGTGCGGGCCAGACATGGTGACACGTGCTTTTAATCCCAGCACTTGGGAGGAAAAGGCAGGTGTGGATCTCTAGAGGCCTGGTCTACAAAGCAAGTTTCAGGACAGCCAGGGCTACACAGAGAGATTTCATCTCAAGAATAGAAATTAAAATTTTTTTTAAAAATCATGTTTCAGGAGGTTCCAGAGAGACCTTGGAAGCTTGGATTCTGAGCTGTGTGTCTCTGTGTGTACGTCTGTCCGTGCATGCCCTTGTACATGCTCAAGCATCCTCATATGAGATGAGTTCCCAGATGTATGCACATCTGTCCAGTTCTACCCTGCTCCTCGAGTCTCTCCTGTGACCTCAGTTTCCTGACCAAGCTGCTTGTCACCCTGTAGCTCCCATGAGCCCACAGCACAGTGACATCCTTGGGGACTATTAATTCCCAGCTGCCACCATCCAGCCCGGACTATGACAGGCGTCCAAGGGGACAGGAGCATCATCAGGTGAGCAGAAGCTGCTGGCAGGGGCAGCGAGGGACACAATGTATAGACTCAGACTAGGTTCACGCCATGAGAAATGATACAGAAACATCTCACCGACTGCTCTCAGCAGCCCCACGTCAGGGAGCTGTGGCCCCAGAGTCTGCACAGCAGACAGAGTTCAAGATGGCTTTAGGAGTTGCCTAGCTCTAATTGTATGGTTTAGGATACAGAGGTTTTCAGGTTCTGTCCCTGGCTTCCTGTCTCTTTCTCTGTCTGTCTTTCTGAATGCCCCACCTCCACGAGCAGGTCTACTGACCTCTGAACTCTCTGTCTTGGTTTCTAGCGTCTCTCCTCCAGACCCATAAATCTCCTGAGACCCCATAATAGTTGAAAATGAAAAGAGAGAGGTTCACAAGCATAAAAAACCGTCTGGGGGGCTATGGGACTGTGGCCGTTATATAGTGGAGTCTGGCTCTTTGGGAGTGCCCAGTGGTTCGAGGTCAGATGCATGGCTGGAGAGCTCAGCCTGGCCAGATAACAACCCAGAGGAACTAGCCAGTGCCAGGGTAGGACTGCCCCAGTGAGAACACAGAGCTGGCTGAGGCCATAGGAGACGTGCAAGGGTGCACTGTCCTGGGTGCTGGCCAGGCTCACCCTGGCACTGACTCCTGGTGTTGGCAGTCATGGCATCTTGAGAGGCAGCTTTACCAGAATAACAGGTGGGGGGCAGAGGGGACTATGATCCCATGGCCAAGCTGAGTCATTCCTCATAGCCAGGAGCTGGAAGGGGCTCACCTAAGTGACATAGGACTGGGTTGAGCTCCCCACTTATACAATGTAGTCACAAGGCCTCTCTACCCACAGCTCCACATGGAACGACTGCCCTCTAGGCCCTCTGCCCCTGCAACTCAGGAGAATGCCCCAATCCTCATCCTCAGCTCCCTTTGTACCACTACCCCACTCCCCAGGTACCAAGGCTGCTCAGAAACCCTGGGCTCCAGGCTTAAGAAGGGTGACCAGGGTCCTCAGAAGTCTCACCATCTTCCACACACCATTTTCAGTTGCTGAGCTGTGTGGGCTCAATCCAGTACTCGGTCGATCTGAGCCTCAGACCTCTCTCCTCAGCAGAAATAAGATCTCAAACAGCTTATTCTGTTTTTGAAAAATAGGACCCAAGGGTCAACGTATCAGGGCCAAATGCAGGTCAGGGTGTGTGGGTACAAAGCAGAGGGAATACAGTAACTTCCACCTGGATCTCCAGACCAAGTCCTATGGGGCCTGGCTCCACTCAGACCCTATCCACTCACAGAGCCTCCGCAGCCTTCCAGCTCAGACTCGGGGCAAGCCTCGCCTCTTTGAAGGACCCTCAGTCACTCAGGGTTACCTTTGACCAGGCAGGGTGTGCTCCAACAAGACCTTAGTTTCCACCACTGAAAAACTGAGGCATTTTAGCTCAGGTTGTCTCCCTTCTGTTAGCTCTGTGGTTCTGAGGTTGAAAAAGGGTGGCATGTCTCATCATTGCCACTAGATGGCACCCGGGGGCCACCCATCTCCCTGAAGATGGACATGGACATTCCAACCTGAATCTTGAGCCCTGCCTTGCCAAGGTCATGAAGGCAAGGGGCCAGTTTAGGAGGCCAGGAGACATGAACTTGGAGGTTCCCAGCCACGGCCTCCTCTTAGTGAGTCCTTGGCAGTAAACTTCCTGGGTCCCTGAGACCTCAGGTTCACCTCCCAGGGAAAATACTGGCATCTTAGCATAAACAATGTCCTGGCTGCCTCCTGACACAGCACAGGCTTCCAGACACACCGGAGTGTTACTTTGGGTTTTAGGGTCTCAGGGTCTCTTCTGGGGAGAGGTCTGGGCATGGTGCCTAGAAATCTGGATCTGCAATTGGCTGTCCTCTTGCTGTGTGACCTTTGGCAAGTCACTTCCCATTTCTGGTCTTCTGGTTGGCTATAACTAGTTGCAAAAAACCTGGAGTGCCGTGGAAGAATCAGGATTTGGGAATCAGGCAGATTTGGAGTGAATACTGCCCATACTGTGACAGTATTCCAGCTGTGTGACCTTGGGCCTCTTTGAGCTTCTCTGGAGCTCCCTGGGTGTCTCTACCAATTTTGATTATCTCTTCTGTCTTCTTGGTTTCACTGAAAGTTCCAGAGGGCCTGGTCACGTCTGTGTGGTTGAGCAGCTAAAAGTGCTTGTAGAGCTTTTGTTTTTGTTTCTTACTAAGACAAGGTCTCACTGTGTAGCTCTGGATGTTGTGGGACTCAGTAGACCAGGCTGGCCTCGAATTCACAGAGATCCTCCTGCCGATGCCTCCTGTGTGCTGGGACGGAAGTGGTACCCCGCTACTCCTGGCCCCTGCAGTTCATCTACATAAACTGGATTCTCAGCTTGGAGTCCAGATAAGTCCTCAGTCTTTGAGGTCTGGTGTGACTATTTTCATTATTGAAATAATGGAAACATTCCCGTGCACTCAGCAGACATTGCTTAGATCAGTGGCTGCACTGTTTCTAATCACCGTGGGTCCTCACAGCTCATGTGCTGACAGGGAATTGAGGGCTGAAGAAGGTCACGCAGAGGTGGCAGAGGCTGGCTAAAGCCTAGCTCAAGAAACAGGAGTGTCAACAGCTGTAGCTACTAAACAGTCTCCAGAGACAGCCACATCCCATAGCCAGATATTTGACCACACTATGAATGCTGAGATTGTGTTACTTACTGGAAATAGTCTGTTTCTAGGGTGGTGTGGCTCAGCCTTAGCACACAGCTTTAATCCCTGTGGCTGGAATGTAGACACACCCTTAGTACACAATTTTAATCCCAAACAATGAAGGTAACGTTACTTTGTAGAAGGAAGCACCCACCTTTGTAAGTGATGTCTAACTGAGTGGCAGACAAAGTGACGAACAAGAGAAAGATTTGACAGAACAGGATATGCTGAACTCTCGGAAGAAGAAAGAGGAAAGAAGGTTACTTCAGGGGGAGCAGTGCAGAAAAGAAGAGGCAGTTTTACTGGGACAGCTGTACAGAGAGAAGTTGGAGAGAACAAGCTAGACACAGGTAAAGAAAGAATGAGTCAGAGAATAAGAAGGAGCCAGAAGATTGGAACAGATTGACAGAGATAGTCTGAGGTCAAGCTGAACAATTCAGGAGCAGCCAGATTGAATCAATCAGCATGGAGAGGAGTTCAAGGCAGAGCAGCTGAGTTGACCAGCCAGCCAAAGATCAGAAAGAACTGGGAAGGGTAAGTTTATTCAGCACCAAGTCTCAGAGACTGAAAACATTCTAGGCCTAGATAAGATTGTACAAAGGCAGGGCTGGAGAAATGGCTTGGTGGTTAAGAGCACTGACTGCTCTTCCAAAGGTTCTGAGTTCAATTCCCAGCAACCACATGGTGTCTCATTTGTAATGGGATTGTAATGGGATCTGATGCCCTCTTCTGGTGTGTCTGAAGACAGCAAGAGTACAGTGTACTACATAAAATAAGTAAGATTTTAAAAAAAGATTGTATGGAGGCTTCTTTATTCCAGGGCCCATGACACCTCCAGACACCCAGCATGCCTGAGTCCTGAGATGCACTTTTCTCTTTCTGAATATAAACCACGACTCTTTTAAAATTTTGCCTTCATCGGGCAAAAATAAATTTAGTTTGTGAGATTTAGTCCCCAGGACAGCTGCAAAAGATGAGGCGGCTGTTTTGAGCATCCTGTAAGCCTGGGGAAAGGCTCCGTTGTGGCAGATACTCTGCTTCTAGACACTGGAAACAGCTGTCAAGTTCAGAAATTATGCAGCCTCATGAGGGAGGAATGAGAGAGGTTCTGCCTGCGATGGGAAAGGGTTCCTGTGTGGTCCAGCTTAATCACGCTGGACTCTTTCTATCCTAAATGTAAGCGTATCTAAAGTTTCCAGAAGATGAGAGTCTACTTTTCAGGCAGCTCCAGGCAGCTCCATGGTAGGAAGGCTGTTAGCCTTTACTGCAGAGGGTCTTTCAGGGCTGAGAAACAGAAACCTCAAATCATCTGATGCTGTGAATTCTACGCGGTGTGTTTAGGAAGTCAGGGAGTGGATTAGGCCAAAGAAAAAAGTTTTCTGTTTGTTTCAATATGACACAATATCTCATATTGCCCAGGCTAGCCTTGAACTCATTATGTTTCTGAAGCTGGCCTTGGATTCCTACAGATTGAGTTCTGTGATGTACATGCCTCTCCCATGCCCTGAGACAGGGTTTTTCTGTGTAACAGCACTGGCTGTCCTGGAACTTGCTTTGTAGACCAGGCTGGCCTTGAATACAGAGATGTGCCTGCCTCTGCCTCCTCAGTGCTGGGATTAAAGGCTTGTGCCATCACCACCTGGCTTGTGAACAGGCCTATTCTACTGATCTTGGTGGCACATCTTGAAGCTATGCTGTGCAGCTGTTTCCTCTGAATTGCAACACACTCCTGGGTGGGGGGAAGAGACTCGGGAGATTTAGCAACCCCAGGAAACTTAAAGGCCTTTGGAAGATTGATAGATTCATAAGGCTACCTGTCAATCCCAAAGATGGGAGGAGAAAGACACCACCAACCCAAATCATCGTGGCCAAATTAATTAAAGCATGCAATTAATTAAAGCAAGTTTTTTAAATTCATGTACATGGGCTGCCTCCCTCTAAGGCAAGTTTGAGAGGCCAGAAATGGATGTGAGGAAGACAAGACTTTTATAGCTCAGGGGTAGGGGGCTTCCAAATGGAAGATTTGGTGGACAAAATGGGCATGGGGTTATAGAACCAGGACATACCATAGCAAGTTAGTCCTGCATGGGCTCCTGAAACAAAGATATGGTTGCAAGGTAGTCATAGCAACAGGTAGTCATAGCAACAGGTAGCCATAACAACAGGTAGCCATAACAACAGGTAGCCATAACAAGGTAATCATGGGTGATTATGTAACCTTTTGAAACAAAGGTAGGGTTGTAAGATAGGAAATAACTTTTTGAAGCAAAAGCATGGTTTACGCTCCTGGAAAGGCCATACAGGACAGTAGGGAACCATTTGCAGTTACAGGTGCAGCATCGCCCGATCCTTGAGAAACAGATTTAATCATAAATAGGAAGGAGCCTGTAAGACGGCTTATAAGCCTAAAATGGAGAGAGGCTGTTTCTTCACATCCCCAAGGTTATGAAAACAGCAACCGTTGCTGGAACTCTGTGGCCACTCCTTTTCTTACAACCTCCATGAGGATTCAGGACTCAGGCCAAGCAAGGGTTGCAGGCAAACGCAGAAGCTCACTGCTGTCTGGATTCGGGAGTTACCTGGAGATTTTTCTAAGCATCGGATGTCCAGGTCTCTAACAATGAATTTTAATACATATATGTAGTAAGTTAATACTGTGGCTATTTTTCTTATTCCTAGCTAGTTTCCCAATAACAACCCAGGAAGACCAAGATTTATTTGCAACTTAAAAGCACAACTGGGCGTTATAATTCTAATCTGGCTACCTCTCAGACAAAATACCCAATACACTTACATTTTTGTATTTGTCTCTGGGCTTCAGGTATGTTTGCCCATGGTGCCTCTCAGGACCCCCTTCCATATGGTGAATTCCCTCTTCCTCTCTATCTCCCGCCTCCCCTGCCTGGTGGAAGTCCCACCCTATTCTCTCTATTGCCTACTTATTGGCTTTTCCAGCTTTTATTGATAAGACAGAGAATAAATGGTGAGCATTATTCACTCAAACTTGAGACAAGAGATTCTTAACATAGCCCTTAGAATGCTGTGCCTGGATTGAAACCACACAGTGGGATAGAGAAATCAGCATTTGAACAATACAAGGGTAAACTTTTAACATTACACCTATAAAAGTCCTCATGAAAGAGACCCTGGTATAAATTAGGGGTGCACAGGACAATACAGTAACCACAGCTTCCTCAGGCCAAGCCTCAGAACCAGTGCTTTGGCCGGGATGTAGACTAAACCATCTCGTTACTGAGAAGTAACGCACTGGAGAGGCACCTTCAACAACACACATGACCTTCAGAAAAGTCCTAGAGGCCACTAATGTCATCGAAATTTCACAGATCGGGAGAATGAGAGGTGGATCGTGGGGGCCCTTGCACAGTCACCTAGCCGCAAGGTAGCAAGCAGCACCAGGATTTGAGCCCTGGGTGGTCCAACTAACTCCAGCATGGAGATGCTTAACCATCAGCCTACAGTGTCAGAAAGAGGGGCCCGATGACTTTCCATACCCTCACTGCCGCTTTCCTGTTCTTGAGGAGATGAGGGAGGGCCTTGTACTGGTGCTTGGTCCCTCTCTAAAAGACTGTCCCCACACCACCGGCTGGCACCATGGGGTTGGGATTAGACAGACTCAGCTTGCCTCCTTCCTGGCCAGAGAGGCTTCTCAGATGCTGAAAGCCTTTGTGTACAGGGCAAACCCTGTACACAAAGGGTGGTTGACACAGGGTGGTTGCTCACCTTCGGAAGACATCAGTCACTGGAGAAACCCGGGACTCTCCAGAATCACAATGGGTTGGCCTTTCACGTGTTTCACCTGGGACTCTGCTACAAAGTGGGAGGGAGGGTGGTATCCCACAGGGCCCAGATTTGGCCATCACGCTAGGTTAACTCCAAGCTTTTAGCAGCAGCTTCGCACCTCCCACACACATTTGTGGAGCCGACTCTTCCGAGGCCCTTGTGCATCATCAGCAGACGGGGCCTGCTAAGGATAGCTGGGGGTGGGGTTTGGGGAGTGTGTGTGTGTGTGTGTGTGTGTGTGTGTGTGTCTGTCTGTCTAATTACAAGGTGCATCATGTGCCATTCAGAATAAAAGATCATCCCTGAGCTAGGATCTGTACTCCCAAACCTTACCATGTCCCTCCCTCTCTTCTCCGCAGGCGCCATGGCAGGCACCTAGTCTAACAGCAGCATTGGGACCTCTGCAGTTTTCACTGTCTCCAAGCCCTGGCACCTGACTGGGACACCCCAGACACTGGGGGTCACCTGGCCTGTCTAGTTCAATCAAAGTTCTTCCGTGGCTCACAAACTAGATGTTTGGTGCAGCTGCAGTGCTAATGAGCCCCCAGGGAGAGGGCACACCCTGCCTCATCTTTGTACATACAGGGAAATGGAGGTTCTAAGAGATGAGGAGTGGGTCCCGTGACCCCCCACCCCCGACCCAGTAGTAAACAGCTTTCCAAATCGCAACTTTTCTGTCCTATGGGCATGCCTAGAGGCTGAGAGGAAGGAGGCCAGTTGGAAGACACACCTTCTCGTCCCAGCCAGGGGATAGGGGCTGTTAAGGAAAGCCAGGACACAGACGTACCCTGCCTTGTGGAAACCAAGGAACGTGCCATGCCTTTCTAGTGAAGGGAGGCACTGCAAGCTAACCCCAAGTGGTTCCTACGGGTTCAAGTTTAGGACTCCCAAAAAGGGACCTGGGGCAAGATAGAAACTTTTCGCCCTAGGGGAGAGCTCTCAGACTCGTTCCAGTTTCTCCGGCTGGGGTATGGGATAAAAAACTAAACCTTAAAACATAAAAGCTGAGGTCGGGCAGTGGTGGCTCATGCCTTGAAGGCCAGCACTAGGGAGGCAGAGGCAGGTGGATCTCTGAGTTTAAGGCTAGCCTGGTCTACAGAGTGAGTTCCAGGATGGCCAGAGATAATATAATGGGACCCTGGCAAGGGGTACAGAGAGGGACATGGCAATAGTAAGAGCTAGAAGGACCAGAGATGGGATCAAGGGTCAAAGGAGCCTACGGCTTGCAGCCAGTAGATTTCTGTGGAGGCTGCTCCTGGGGCTGGAGTGGGGGAGGAAGGACTGTCAATCAATGAGCCTTCAAGAGGCCTCCAAGTTCTCTGACGTGCTGTCTTGTTCCAGTAGACTGATAGAAAAGAAATCTGATCTCCCACCAATAAAACCCAGGGATTTGGTTCCAGGCCCGTGTCTTTAAAAACAACAAAAAGATAACGAAAACAAAACTGTGTACCAAGAGAAAGAAGCCAAATGGGAGTGAGAAGAGAACTATGTCCACCCCTTCCCCACTCCTTCTATTCTTTCCCCTCCTCATTTGTTCTTGGCCAAGTGCGTGTGTGCATGCCTGTGTGTGTGTGTGTGTCTGTGTTGCTGCTCTGTGTATAGTATGATGCTAGCTTGATGTGTGCCAGTAGATGTGCATGAAAGATTTGTATACAGAGGTGTACATAGGGTGTGGAATGCTAGTATGTGTGCACACAGATACCTGTGGCCCTATGAGCCTGCTCCCAGAGCCTTTGTGTTTGTGGTGCTTATGAATATGGTGACCTGAGGTGTGTGTGGACCATAAGAGGCTGCCTTTGAGAGGCAGCTTGGAAAGTCTGCAAAAGCCTGGACGGGCATTGGAGGATTTACTGTGTCGTGCTGACTCATTTCAAGTGCACTACAGGTTCACCGTTGTGATCATTTCTGATTTTGCCTGACTAAAAACGTCAGGGTGGGCCTATGCAGGTGGGTGGGCTAACCAACCTTAGGGAGAAACAGCCCCTTCTCAGAAATGACCTCAGAGAAGCACAACCTGGCCTAATAATGGAATTGTGAGAACATCCAAGCAATTGCTGCGTTTGCTGCTTCTGGTGAGCTGAAGAATCAGGAGGGGCCAGGAAAGCAGCAACGTAGCTAAAGTGCTGAAGGACCTACCTGAGTTTGGATTCTCGGCACCCATTAAAGCCAAGTTCAGCATCACTGCCAGGAAATCTAGCTCTCAAAAGAAAGGCAGAGGTGGGAGGGTCCCTGGCCAACCGCCTTCAGTGAGAGGCCCTGTCTCCCCAAAAATAAACTGGGACTGGAGACATGGCACAGCAGTTAGGAACACATACTGTGTTTACACAGGACCTGAGTTTGGTTTCAAGCATGCACGGCAGGTGGCTCACAACAGCCTCTAACTCCAGCTTCAAGGGATATAGTGCCCTCTTCTGGCCTCTGAAGGCACTGCACACATCTGCACAGGAACACTGGCAAATCAATAATACATACATAATAAAATAATAGATGTGGTGCACACCTTTAATCCCAGCACTTGGGAGGCAGAGGCAGGTGACCTCTAAATTTAAGGCCATCCTGATCTACACAGTGAGTTCTAGGATAGCCAGGGCTACACAGAGAAACCCTGAGCCATCTCTCCAGCCCACTGTAGGGGCTTTTAAGGGCAAAAACCATACTGCCACCATATTTTCTCAAGTGGCTTTCTTTTATTTCCCAAGAACAACAACTTTTTGAGCATTTCAGAAAGTTGCCTGGTCCTTGGGAAGGTGGGTTTTACAGGTTAACTCTGGGTCTTACATTCACCCCTTGAGTTGTATCCTTGGTTAAGTCCTTGGCTCTATGATGAGCACTTGTTTATACTGGGATCTGGTACCCAGACAGGAATTATCATCTCTCTGAGGAATCGCCAATAGAATTAGCAGAAGCAGAAGGGCCAAAAGCCCTGTGATGGCTGACATCAGAGTTACTGTCTAGGAGGAACCTGGAGGGGGATGGGCCACCAGTTATTTCCTCTCAGGTCCCCTTTTTGTAACATTTCGAGTATACCAGATTAGAACCCCATATGATTTGTATAGAAATGACAATTTTCTCTGAAAGGCTTATAATACCTCTTTGTTCTGTATAAACCAGGCCAGCTGCCCTGTCATATTGGAGAACTATAGTTGATGAATCGTCCTGTCTTCATTTGGGTTTCTATTGCTCTGAAGAGACACCTTGACCAAGAAAACTCTTATAAGGACATCATTTAATTGGGGCTGGCTTACAGTTTCAGAGGTATTTCTCCATTGGTAAAATGAGCCAGTTCAAGCCAGATTAGAGTATATAAAGTCAGACTTATTGGGAAGCTGCTCTTGGGTGAGTTCACTGATTCCAGGGTAAACACCAGTTGTAGAAAGACATAGGGGGCAGGGGGAAGGGAAAGAGAGAAAGAATGTGTACACAAGCAGAAAGGGGTGGGAGGGGAGACAAAATGTCTGGATGGTACAGGAAGAGCCTCTGGGGGAAGGGCAACTTAGCCCCTGGCCTGGAATGTTCAGGGGTGAGGGCAGGGTATGCTATTTAAGGATTGAGGGATGCTGGGAGAACCTGGAGGCCAGGTCTGCTTTGGTATATAAAAATATATACCTCAGCCCCTTGTCCCAGGTCTGAAACCCAACAGTGGCCATTTTTGTCTCCTATTCCTTGGACTTAGCATTTCAGCCTGGAGCAGAGGTAAGGGTAGGGTGACATCATACTCCACTCTGTAAGTACTTCCTGAAACCAAGGCATCATTCTCAGGGCCCAGGAAGGCCGAAAGGCTCGCCAAAGGCTCAGCAGTCCATCTGGGCATCCGTCAGCAGCATCTGGTTAGCTGACCCAGCTGGATTGACAGGGACCAATCGAATCGGCCAGTTCACAGAGGCTTTCAGCCAAGTCCAGAGTCCGCAGTCTGCAGTCCGCAGGTGATGCCTGAATCGCGTCTGCCAAGTGAAAATCTGCCAAGACAGATATAGACTAGACACGGAAGTTAAAATTTAGGAACTTAGAGGAAAACCTCACATTTGGAACTTTCAGGCCCACAGTCCTAGTAATTGGGAAGAGGAGAGAGCTCCCCCCACCCCAACCCGTCCAGTTTAGACAGGTGGGACACAGGCTGTGCTTAACTGGAGTCCATCCAACCTGTGGATCCAACTCTTGGGACTTCTTTGACTCCCTGAAGCTTACATGAATTTTTAGTTTACAAAAAGAGATGAAAGTTTTAGAGAGATTAGCATTAACCTGCACTGCCACATAGCTGGAGCAGACTCATGCCTTTGAGTCCTAGCAAACAAACAAACAACACAAAAACTATAGCTTTTAGGTAAAAAGCATGCACAGAACATTTTTTTCTCTCTGCTCCGAGAGCCAAATACATGCTTTTAGCTAAATGAGAACCCCCCTGTAAGTGTATATTTAGGAGACAACCAAAGGAAATTTCAATTCTGAGCTTGTCGGTGAAAGGTAAGTCTCCAGTGTTCTACGGCGCTATCGGGAACTAACCAGTGTTAAAACTCTGAACCTTTGAAATCTTAGAATCCCAATGGCATAGAAGGGGAGAAAGAAATCTAAAACATTTCCCATTCTTCATATATCTTAAATTATTTTTATACCTGGCTGGAGAGATGGCTCAGAGGTTAAGAGCACTGACTGCTCTTCCAGAGGTCCTGAGTTGAAATCCCAGCAACCACGTGGTGGCTCACAGCCATCTATAAAGAGGTATGGCACCCTCTTCTGGCGAGCAGACATATACTCAAGCAGAACACCATGTACATAATAAATCTTTTTAAAAGGTATTTTTATACCTTTATAACTTGTGTAGATATTAACATTCTTCCCACTTCATCATTTATCAGAGATGAAACATGTTATCAAGGTGAACTTGTTTGCTTTTTCTTTTTGTATTTTAAGATATGTGTGTGTGTGTGTGTGTGTGTGTGTGTGTGTGTGCGTGTGTGTGTATGTATGTGTATATATGTGAATACACTGCAGCTGTCTTCAGACACAACAGAAGAGAACATTGGATCTCATTACAGGTGGTTGTGAGCCACCCTGTGGTTGCTGGGATATGAACTCAGGACCTCTGGAAGAGCAGTCAGTGCCTTAACCACTGAACCATCCCTCCAGCTCCCTTGTCTGCCTTTTCCTTACAAGAGACCCAGTAGCTCTAGATGAACTAACAAGGTGGCTGCAGTCTTGGGGCGAGGAGCCAGTTCAGTTGCCTTCTGCAGCCAAGCTGACAAAGCTACAGTTAAGCCTAGCCATCAACGCCATCAGAGATCCGAGAAGGATAACTTACAGCAGGAATCATAGTCCAAATGGCCTACAGATGAACAAAATGGCAGAGACATTCTCCATCACTTAAACACCCGTCCCAGGCTCCCGTGTTCTCCATGGGAACAGAGATACCAGGACAGCATCGTCTACACCAGGATTAGAAGAGGAGAGGCTTTTCTGTGGAGGAGAAACATGGGGAAATGACCTTCTTCTTCATCTAGGCAAAGTGGAACAACCAGCTGCCCAGTGTTCTGCTTGGCCACAGTTTGGGCTGGGCTCTGAAGGCGGGCAAGACATTGGGGGAGTCTTGCTAAGTATACCACAACCCAGGTGGGGTCATTGTTATATCCCATTATCATCTTGGAGACTTTGGGGGTCATCTCTAGGATCTGGGTTATCTCCATCTGTCATAGTAAGTATAAACATCTTAAATGCTATATTGGGGACCATTGTCTATTAAGTGTATCAGAGCTAACTCTTGTTGTTGTTTTTTTTTTAAGTTTCTTGCTTTAGGCTATACCCTGAAAACATATATATACACACACAGGGGACTAAATAAAGGGTTTGTTTTCCTTCTCAATGGGAGAACTCAGCATGACTCCAATTAGAGTTCTGATATCAAAGCGTGATCATCTCTCACAGTTTATTATGAAAATAATTTCTGACTGAAGCTCTTCTCATGAATCCAGTCCGTAGAAAAACTGGCAACGTTTTTTCCCTTGATCTTATATGGTGTGCCATTCTAGAAGATAACAATTTTTGTTGAGGTCCCAGACAGCAGGAAGAAGTCTAAAGAGCATGGTATCCCCCCCCCCACCCCTGCCTCACCAGTCACACAGAAATATTTCCTCATCTTTTATAATAAACAAGGAGAAATGGTGGAAAACCCCACCCCATAAGCCTGCTTTCAGTAACCTAGCAACAGCAGGCCATACCGTCATCAGCGACACTTTTTACTGCCACCCGGAGTTGCGCACTGTAGTCTCCCTATGCGCATGCGCTATACCCTCTCCCACGAGATCGTTTGCATGGTGTGACTTTGTGGGAATCCTTGGCTCTAATTCTGCCTCTCAAATCGTAATAGCAGAACACAGGAAGAGTTAGATGGAGAAGGAAAAGGTAGAAATGCTATAATACAGAACTCACGTCTTAGGAACCTCCGCTGTGGTAACTCCCACAGCATCTCTGTATCGGCCCTTGTGTCTCTGATTACTGTTTCCAATGGCCAAGCTGTTGTCTCTCAGCCTAGAGAGATTCTAGTGCTCTCTCTCCTTTAGGGAAGTCTCCATTATCTGCAGCGTCAGTTAGATCTCTGACAAAATTATCATTTGTCCCAGGACCAGCACAGTCCCCAGAAGAACATCACAGCAGACTGAAATGATCCATGAAAGATATATTTACTGACAGTCATATTGATTAAGTCAATGAAAAGTTCTGGGTCCTTTATTGATACCCAGACCCGAAGCGGGCTTGTGCCTCTGGAAGTCTTGGTGTGCAGGCTCAGAGGTACAGTGTTTTTAAAGTTTACATCAGTTCCAGTGGTGGGGTGTGTGTATGAGGGTTACATTCGCCAGGATTTGGAGTGGCCTAACATCTGCTTTCTTTGTAAGGCTCTGCAGCATCTTCCAGACGCTACATGATATTTTTGGACCATGATGAAAACCATGGACAGTCCCAGAAGCCTGGCCAAGGTGAATGTGACCTTGACAGTCACAGAACAGCTGAGAGTGACCAGTGACAATAACACTGGGACCCGGTGGCTTCCCTTAGACATTCCAATTCCTGTATCTTTAGTTTTAAATAGTCGATCTTGGTGGAGGGGTAATTACTGGATCCTGAGGCTCATTAGCTTAACCCAGGTAATTCTTTGTCTGATGAACTTTAAGAGGCAGTTTACTATACAAGATGCCACATCCAGTTGTATTAAGAAAAGGAGTAAGAAACCACCCTGGCGGGGGCAGGGGGTGTGAGCCACGGGTTCCAATCAAACATTTTGTGGTACCAGGAACCATTTGACTTGCACTCCTGTTACCCGTTGTCTAAATTACTCTTGACCTTTTGTAAAGTCTCCTTGAAAACTGTGGTTTGGTAACATAAAGAAGCAAGCCAGGAGCTGGAGAGATGGTTCAGTGGTTAAGAGCACTGACTGCTCTTCCAGAGGTCCTGAGTTCAATTCCCAGCAACCACATGGTGGCTCACAACCATCTGTAAGGGGATCCGGCACCTTCTTCTAGTGTGCATACTTACATACATAAAATAAATAAATCTTAAAATTAAAAAAAAAGAAGCAAGCCTAACCCAGTATCACATAAAGTGCCCTCTGGGACATGAAAACCAAGTCCTAGCCTTGCAGGTTTTGGAAGACTGTGCCTACCAGAAACTCTACATGGGGATGGAGGACAACTGAAGGTATCTAATGTCTGCATCTGTCTGATGACTTATCTGTTGTAGGCCCCCTATTTTTCTTTGAGTAGTTCTGTAGCACTAAAGGAAGTGGTCCCTGCTACCTACTTCCTACCATCATTGGAACAAGGAGAGAGGTAGTCCTCCTGTATCACCTGTGGGGCAGCCCAAAGGGTAATGAGAGGTGCCCCCACCCCCGGTCCTAAATGAGCATCTATTTGGGGAAGTACATGTACAATCAATCATACATAAAACAGGGTTGTAACACAGATAGATGTTCTGAGGCAGACCGCGGGTGAGGCCAGTGATGAAGGCAGACCAAGTTCCCATGAGAGAGAAGTAAGCTTCTGCGTTAAGGGTAACCATGAGACTGGTGTTCCCAGAGGCAGGAAGGGAGGCGGGCATAACCAAGCAGGAGTCCTAAGTGAGTGGCTGGGGTGGAACTGGCTCAGGTGAGATGCTCTGTTTCTGCCTCTGTTCTGAAACAGACTGGGCATGAGAGGGATGAGTCCATGTGGGGTCAGCCTTGGCTGCAGTTGGCTCTGTCAGGACCACAGTATGAGTTCCTCTCGGGGCCGATGTCCTTCTTTCTGAAACTTCTTGCTGTACACTCGTCCCCTGGTTAGAATGAGTAACGAGGCGTCAAAGAGGGAACTGGATGGGCCCCTCAAACCCTAGAGTGGACATCAGTCTGGACCTGGAGAGACTGGAGAGACATTAATAGAGACTAACGAGTGATCTCCTTGATGATACAGTCTCTTAAATGGGCCAACAGTGTGTGTGTGTGTGTGTGTGTGTGTGTGTGTGTGTGTGTTGGAGGTAGCCTTCCAAATATAATCTTATGGGAGGGGGGTGTAAATCCTGCCTTGCAAGGTTAAATCTTAGGCCAAGATATAAGGGCCAGGGGTAAAAGGCTGGGTAAGTTTTTGCTGGTTTCCAAAATTAGAGAGAGTGGACTTAATAGTGTTTATGTGTTCAGCCAGAGCTCTGAGGTCAGTAGGCACAGTGGAGCCTCTAGGTTCCATTTCAAGTAAGGTAAATGGTCTCATTGACCATTGGGATTATAGATGACATAAAGACAGGTCCATTCTCTGATTCAATTGACAGCCAGAACCTAGGAATAACTTCATTTAAAGAATCTTGGTCAATGTCAGAGCAGCCTCTCTCCAAGTAGCAAAGGCTTTTATTCATTCTGAGATGTCCACAAACATTAACAGACACTTCTATACCCACTGTGAAGAGACCTTCTCTCTATGAAGTTGAATTCCCATTTTTCACCAGGGCTAGCCCCTCAGACAATGGCAGGGACACATTTTGCCCCTTGTCGTGATTGACCTGTGTGCAGGAAAGACATTGAGAGGCAGCTTGGGTGGCCGTGTCTTGGGAGATGCAGTTTGGTACCTGGAAGATAATAACTCAGTCAGTCTGGTGGGATTTGGATGGGTAGTCTGGTGTAGTTGACACACCAAAAGATGTCCGTGGGCAACAGGGGTGTTATGGGGATGGGGGGATAATTTTTGAGTCTTGCAAGATCCACCATCCAGTTGGATCCTGTTTTGTATCCTGGGAGCAGGCATTGCCCTCTTCTTTCTAGGAGTAGGTGGGATGGGGCAGGGGGTGAGGGGAGTGCAGAGCTGTGGATCAAATAACCAAGACAGAAAGGGGTTCCCCAGATACCCCCCTCTGCTGCTTATCAGGCTGCTCGGTCTGCCTTCTGATTTCCTTGGGCTTCAGGTGTGTTGGCTGTTGCACTAGGTAGCAGCCGCCTCCTTGGGGAGCCAGACTTCAAGGAAAGAAGGCTTTTTCTCTCTAATTTTTTCAGCCAATAGGCCTCTCTCCCTATAACTCATAGCATGAACACTGACAGCAATCAGCTCTGCTTCCGGGCCAATGTGCTCTGTGGCAAGGTTTGTGCCTGTATGGTGGCCCATTGAGTAAACTGATGCTCAGGCTGTCCTGAGTCCACTGATGAATGCCTCCATCCATAAAGAGATCGGCTTCCGTCCCAGGCCCAGAAATGTTCTTGTGATCTGCGCAGCTGCCCTGAGAAACGTCCAGTACATCCTCACAGTCATGGAAGGGGACCTCAGGGTTGTCATCAGGCATCAGTGTTACAGGGTGCGATTCTGTACCGCAGCAAAAGTGACACAGAGCTGATCAAGTGACAGACTATGGTGTTGAGTGGCATTTGACATCCACTGGCCATGTGCCTCTCTTAAGAGGGTTTTGACAGCATGGGGAACTGTTAAAGTCGGGTCCTGGCCCACAGTGAGCTTTTCAGCTTCTCTAACTAATGTAGCAGACTTTGGCACATGCAGACAGGATGGCCAAACAAAGAACACTGGGCCCCAACGTTTGGATAGATATGAAACAGACCTCTGCCACAGTCCCAGAGTCTGAGTCAAATCCCCTTTGAAATGGTCGAGTCTTGTGGATGAAGAGGTAGAATGGTGTAATAATATCTGGATCAAGGTGGGGCTTGGGTCAGGGCTCGATTTACTTTCCCAAAAGGCTTTTTTCTCTGTTTCAGTCCACTTAAAAGGCTGGTGTCCCGCAATGCCTGAATAAAGGGGCTGGGCTATTTTAGGAAACCTAGAAAACCAGAGCCTTCAATATCCCACCCCACCTACCAGGAATTCTCCTACTTGCTTTTGGGGAGCCATCTGTAGGATGGCTTCCTTTCCCATGGAGCTCAGAGGCTTTATTTATTTATTTATTTATTTATTTATTTATTCCCTTGAGCAAGTTTGTATCCCAGACAGGAGACTTCCATCTGGCAGATATGAGCCCCACCCCCTTCCCCCTGTCTCCACAGCTCAATGTCTGGAGCAGCTGAAGCAAATCTTTTGTATCTTTCGAACAGATGGCAGTGGCAGCTGCAGCCAATAGATCATCTACGTGCTGGAGTAGATTTGGATTAGGGCCTGACATCTTGAATCTTGTTACTTCTTTTGTAATGCCTCCCCAAAGAGTATAGAGGAATTTTTGTGCCCTTGGGGGTAGTCATGTCCAGATTAGCTGGCTGGTCTCTTTGGACTTTGGATCAGTCTATTGAAAGGTGAATATGGCTGGCACACCATGGGATGGAGAAAAGATCCTTAAGGTCCAAGACTGTATAGACTGATGGTCTGGTGAGAAGAGGCTGAGCAAAGTATATAGACCCGGAACAATAGGATAAATGGTTCAAGTCTATTTATTTACCTCCCAGAGATCCTGGACTGGCTGATAATCTGAGGATTTATGGATATCCAAGATGACTGGTACAGGGTGAGACTGTTAGCTTCCAACAGTCTCTTAAGGAGCAACTTCCAGCCTTTTGGTTGATGAGATATTGTCAGATCCTTATAGGAGTAGCTGTAGCCAAGAGACTTACAACTGGTGGGTGGTGTGCTGTCGAGCCTGGAGAACCTGCCTTAGGACACTGTTGCTGCAAGTCCTGGAGCAGGGTCCCTGAGTCTGGGTTTGTTTCTGTGGTAGAGTCTGGAGGAGCTAGAAGACGATCTTCAGACAGAGAGAGGGGCAGTTGAGCTGAGTTAGCAGCAGGTGCAAAGGAAAGTTCGGTTTCTTGAGGCATGAAGATGATGTGGTGTTAGGAACAAAAACCCAAAACAGCCCAAGAAGTCACAAGAGTCCAGCAAAGCAAGTTCTTTATTTGAATTAGACAGTCAAAACTGACCAGTCAGGGACAACAGCACAGACTGGGTTGCTGACTACATCTAACACCATTAACCTTAGTATTTAATTGGATCACAAAAATGTATTGTACTCCAGCTGCTTCTGATTGATTAGGGCTGAAGAACAGACTCAGAAGCTGAACTGTGACCCCAAGCCAGAATGTTACAGACTTAAGTTTCCAAACCACAAACATCTGTGCCAAGTTATCCCACCAATCAGGATTTAGGGGTGGGGACTTCCTTCAGAGCATGTCTTTGTAGTACACTTATCCTGTTCCCATTGATTGGATTTAGGGTGATTTGCTTAACATTCAAGACTTAACTTGCCAACCAGGATGTTAGTTTCCAATGTACATGCCTCTCTCTGCCAAGCAGGTAACCCAGGGAGGTCTTGGGAACTTAAATTTTATTTAATCCCTATTCAAAATGGTCTCTGTTTGGTTCCTGATTTTCAAAGATCTCTGCCCACAGCAGAGAAGGGCAGTCCAGGGCTACTGCAAAAGACCTGTTTGTGACCCAGGCTGACTGAGGTGATTGTCCTTAATGGTGTCCATGGCTCCCCAGACTGGCATCTTTTTATTGGTAACCAGAGTTTTTTTGTTTTTGAGGCTTTCTCCATTGGCCATGAGCAGTATGGCCCATGGTGCGCACAGTGAGTTGACCAGAAAACAGCCAGCATAGCCTATAACCTGTGCCTGTCTGTCTGTGGCTCACCAGTCACCACGACAGCTTCACCTCTGCCTTTCAGTGGTGGGTTATTGCACTCTTTGGGGGCCACCTTGATAAACTGACAGGTATTCAACCCTGCAAAGCCCTTTCGCTGTTGGAGATTTTGAGGATGTCTGGATCTGATAGGAGACAAAAGCCAAATTTAACAGCCTACCATTTTGGTTTTTTTTTTTCCCAGAGGTTGAAGGGGACATAAATTCTGAAATCTTCTTTTAATCATGTGAAATATCCCAGGAGATTCTTCTGGACCCTGAAGAACCCTGGTAGTCTTAAACAGATTCGCAGGGTTTTTTTTTTTTTTTGAGCTGCACCTGAATTCTAGTCATTAGGTACCGGTGGAAAGTGTCCAGGGCCAGGGCACTTGTGTATGTCCTGGGTCCGGATCACGACGCTTGGATGAGAAAGCTACTTCTAAAGCATTCAGACCAGTGACTGGGGCGGAAAAGCTTTTCTTGCCTCTGCTCCAAATGTTCCCAACAGCCAGGAAGCAGTCCTGCCAGGTCGGATGATGGGCGTGGACAATAGATTGCTGGAGCGAGTTAGGGCTCGGGATTTAGTTAAAATGGGGTATTCGGGTCTGGGTCTTCTAGTTATACGGGTCTGAAGCAGATCAGGAAAGGGCCATGCCTTTCCTCTAAGTCGTTGCCCTCTATCCCATGATGGGCTCAGTGCCTCCTGTGACAAAAACAGAGGGTGGGATCTGAGACCAGGGCAGGGCAGGCCCTCAAGAGGGGAGCTAAAGGTGGAGAAGGAAATGCAAGAAGTTGGGAAAACCCGAATACAGCCACTAGGCATAATAATTGCGGGGGGGGGGGGGGCACGGGACAAAGAGTGTAGAAGAAGTGAAGAAGTGATAGGGTGCGGAGGTGGAAAGGGTATGGTGAAACTGGATGAAGGAATCTGAGGTTGAGGGGGAGGAGGAACAATCTGGAAAAGGTGGGGGAGATAGGTTGTACACAAAGGGAAGCGAGACCAAATAGAGTCCTTGGACTCTGAAGGCGGCAGGAGGCGGGTGACAGGGAGCCTACCCGCCAGCATCAGAGCAGCGCGGCATGTGCCCCTCCCCCTCCAGCCCTTCTGCAGATCCTGCAGGAGCACCAGGGATGGGACTGAGCCGGGGACCCATGCGAGCTCAGTTTGCTCAAGTACCCGGGACCTTGCCAAGTGAAACAGGTCCGGGCTCGGGGCCGCGACCACGGCCTCAGAACCACCCTCCATTGTCCATCCCCGGTCCCGAGAGGCGCCGGGGAAACTGGGAGGGGGGGAGGGGTCGGGGTTGTGGCTCCAGACCTAGAAATTTCCGGTCCAAGGGAGAAAAGGAGACATTTCGCTGGAGGTGGGGGTGGGGGTGGGGAGGGGTAGACTGGTAACAACAGCATAGAGAGAGCGCCGCCTACTGGCAGAATTCTGAAAAAACTAGCAGAATTTCAGTCAGTCAATGACCATAAGCAACAGAAATCAAGAAAAAAACTAACTCCCTAGGTCAAACTTGCTTCTCACGCATTTAATCATTCACACAGCTGGCCATCCATTATTTCAAACAAAATAGAAACTGTATCTCTCTTCAGAGGCAGAATCAGAATACATGCTCTCCACTATTGGAGTCCCAACTTCATGGGAAGGACTGGGGAAGAAATTGGTCAGAAATTTTCTTCCCAAGGTACATTTTCTTAGCTTATTATTATATTAACCATGGTCAATGTTATGGACCATCCAAGAAGCCTCGACAAGGTGAGTGTGACTATTGGGGGTGGGCAGCTGAGAGTGACCGGACAGGCACACATAATGCTAGGACAGGGAGGGTCCTTAGTCATTTTACAGACTGCCCATCCCTATGCGTTCGTCAGTGTTGATGGGGATCTCTATCTGATTCTGGGCTGGGTCTGGGGTAGAATTCATCCTCAGATTGCAGGCCTGGTGCTTAAGGATGTTTGCCTTTATCACTGTCCTCATAGCCTGAAGAGCTGTCCTTCGATGGCTAAGTGAGTCCTCCGACAATAAAGGCAAGGCCACAACACAAGTTGTTTTGCTTTCCCTGGATTCAGAGATCCCCTAAAAGAAACGATTGAGAACGGAAAAGACTTTTAATACATGAGCAAGTAGACCAAAACATAGGAAAGAAGGAAAGACCATGTACACACACACAAATAGACATATGTACACACGCAAACATGGGGCTGGAGAGATGGCCCAGTGGTTAAGAGCACTGAGTGCCCTTCCAGAGGTCCTGAGTTCAAATCCCAGCAACCACATGGTGGCTCACAACCATCTATATGGGATTTGATCCCTTCTTCCGTTGTGTCTAAAGACAGCAACAGTGTTCCCATATAAATAAAATAAATTTTTAACAAAAAGAGATTCACATGTATACACATAAGCATACACATGAACACACATAACTATACACAGGCACACATAAGCCTAAATATACACATGTACACACATAAACATCCATATATATACACACATAAATATACACATGCACACAAATATAAAGGTACACATATACACACTTAACAAATACACAGAATAAGCATATATGTGTATATGTGTTCGCATTTGTAGATCTATGTGTATATATGTGAATATTTTGTGTGCATATATGTATATCTGTGTGCATATTTCTTACACATGTATATGTATGTGTATGCCTATGTGTGAGTATACACACATATATATTCACGTATATGTACATGTGTATGTGGAATATTTATAATGTGCACATGCATACACATATGTATCTTTCTATATACACCTGTATATTTACTTATAAACATCTGCTTATGTGTGTGCACATGTGTTGTATGTTTATGTGTGTGTGGTGATTTAAATAAGAATGGACCCAGAGGTTCATATATTTCAATGTTTTGTTACCAGGAGGTAGAACTTTTGAAAGGATTGGAAGGATTGGGAAGCGTGGCCTTGTGGAAGGAAGTGTGTCACTAGAGGTGGGCTTTGAAGTTTCAAAAGCCCATGCCAAGCCCCTGCTCGCTCTTCTCTGTCTGTCTGTCTGTCTGTCTCTCCCTCCCTCCCTCCCTCCCTCCTCCTCTCAGCCTGTGGATCAGGATGTGGCTTTCAGCTACTGCAGTGTCACCACACCTCTGCTTCAGTGCCACCATAGTCCCGCTATGGCGGTAATGGATTAAGCCTCTGAAACTGTAAACAATTCCCAACTAACTGCTTTTGTGCTATAAGACTTGCCTTGATTGTGGTGTCTCTTCACAGCAACAAAGCCGTATCTAAGACAGTGTACATTTATACGCTACTTACATGTTTACATGAATATATTTATTATGTACATGTGCATATTTAAGGTGTGTACACATGTGTGCATTTGTGTGTTCATGTGTACATGTATGTGTGCATATGTGTATATTTATATGCATATGTATATTTACAGGTTTATGTATTTAAAATTTTACCAGTGTGTACATGCATACATTTATTAATGTGTATGTGTGTACTTATGTTGTGAATATGCATCAAAATGTGTATATTTATGTGTATGCATGCATCTTTATATGTGTACATATATAAACTTATGTGTACATATGTATATTCACTTTATGTGCTTGTATATATTTATTTGTGTGAACATGCATATATTTATGTATATACATGTGTATATATTTTTGTACAAGTATATTTCTTAAAGTCTTATTTATTTACTATATCTAAGTACACTGTAGCTGTCTTCAGAAGCAGCAGAAGAGCAATCGGATCCCATTACAGATGGCTGTGAGCCACCGTGTGGTTGCTGGGATTTGAACTCGGAACCTCTGGAAGAACAGTCAGTGCTCTTAACCACTGAGCCATCTCTCCAGCCCACAACTATATATTTATGTGTGTGTATATTGCATATTTCTATGTAATTATGTGTTTATGTCTGTTTACTTACATGTACATTTGTATGTTCATATCTGTGTACATGTGTATTCATATACATCATGTGTATATTCATGTGTGTCATGTGTATTTTATGTGTATATATATATTCATGTTTGTACACATTTTTTGTGTATACATGTGGATAATTATGCATGTACATGTGTATATTTTGTGTATAATACTTATATATTGTTATGTGTATATACATGTTTGTGTTTGTAAAATTTATGTGTGCATATATATGTGTGTGTATACATTTGTATGCTTATGTGTATATACATATGTATGCAAACATGTTTATTTTTATTCATGTTAGTTGTGTATTTTTGCATGTGCATATGTAATTTTGTGTGTATATGTGTATATTTCTGTGTATGTACATGTGTGTAGATTATTATATTTTTGTGTGTGCATGTATATGCTTACTTCTTTGTTTATGTGTATGTTTATGTTTGTAATGATGTGTATATTGCGTGTGTACATATTTATATGTATACATATGTGTACATATATATGTTTTTGTGTTATAATCATTACTATATTTTCTGGAGATAAAAAGAATATTTTGTAATGTAAAGTTTCAATATAAACAGGGTATTTTACTTTATAAATTTTCTCTTTTTATATTTTCCTCTTGAAGCCAGAGATGTTTAACCTGCTGGTTGTCCACCCCGCTAAGCGTATTATAAATATGTGGTTTAGTGAGTTTCCTGACTCAGATCTCCTGTGAACTGACAGCTGCATCTATGTCACGCTCAGCTTTGCTCGGGAGACGGGGAAAGAAGACCACGTCCGTCACAGGCGTCCTCCGTTCTGCCCGGCTGTAAGTTGTTATTAACTAGTAATGAGAGTTGCTGAGCTCCATGAACTCATTAGGGTTACACAACTGTGATGGTTTTCTTTCTAGGCCAGGATATTTATGAAGAGCATTCCCACAGTAGCTGTCATTCACTCATTCCCACAGTAGCTGTCATTCATTTATCCCACAGTAGCTGTCATTCATTCATCCCACAGTAGCTGTCATTCATTCATCCCACAGTAGCTGTCATTCATTCATCCCACAGTAGCTGTCATTCATTCATTCCCACAGTAGCTGTCATTCACTCATTCCCACAGTAGCTATCATTCACTCATTCCCACAGTAGCTGTCATTCATTCATCCCACAGTAGCTGTCATTCACTCATTCCCACAGTAGCTGTCATTCACTCATTCCCACAGTAGCTGTCATTCATTCATCCCACAGTAGCTGTCATTCACTCATTCCCACAGTAGCTGTCATTCACTCATTCCCACAGTAGCTGTCATTCATGAATCAGGGCTTTGTCAATATCCTGTCAATAACTCCTTGGCTAGTACAGGTCCCTCAGGAAAGGTCTACACAGCTTAGGTTCCTGAGTCTTTGTATGCTCACCAGGGCTTTGAACAGCCTCTGAAAAATACCTTAAAGATAGTTTTAACAAATGCCATACTGGCACTTTTCCGCCTTTGGGTGTTTTAAATGTACTCAAATGTCTTCTCAAAAAAGGGAGTTATTATAATAGTCTAATGATAATCTGGATTCTTAGGATTCAAGGACCCAGGCAGAACGAACTCCCACAAGCAGTCACCTGAACTCCATGTGCATGCTGTGGCACATGCACACACATGTATGCTGTGGCAATGTACACACATGTGTGCTGTGGCACATGCACACACATGTATGCTGTGGCAATGTACACACATGTGTGCTGTGGCACATGCACACACATGTATGCTGTGGCAATGTACACACATGTATGTTGTGGCACATGAACACACATGTATGCTGTGGCACACACATATGTGTGTGTTGTGGTACATGCACATACATGTATGCTGTGGCACATGTACCCATGTACACCATGCTCAAAAACTTACAATTTATTGTAATAAATGTTAAGCTTACCTCTAATCGTTTTCCTGGGGCTTATAGTCAGCATCTTAGTGCTACCTATAGAGGAATGCAGGGCACTCTGGGAGATTGTGCAAAACCTTTCTGATTTGTTATCCGCCTCTTCCATGGTGCTTTTATGGTCATACAAACCATATGTTTCATATCATATGTACATATCAACACAAACACATAATTGTTACCTTATAAATCTGTGTTTCAAACAAGATAGTTACAAATGAGACACAGCATGACTTTCTTTTTAAGATCCCCGTTATTTGTGAGACTAACATGTTGCACACTCTGCAGAGGAGGCAAAAGGCTAATTCTGTTGATAATTCTGCACATGCGTGTAAATGCCTGTGAGTGCATGTGCCCACAGAGGCCAGAAGCATCAGATCCCTCTGGAGCTCGACCTACAGGCAGTTGTGAGCATTCTGATATGTGTGCTGGGATTCGAACTCAGGACTTCAATTTAAAAAACAGTACATATAACTGCTGATAAGCCCCCTATTTATACTTTCATATTTACCTACAGTTTATATTTATAGGCTTACATTTCTTCTCAACCCTACTTTTTTTAAAAATGTATTTATTTATTATATACACTGTAGCTATCTTCAGACACACCAGAAGAAGGCATCAGATCTCATTACAGGTGGTTGTGAGCCACCATGTAGTTGATGGGACTTGAACTCAGGACCTCTGGAAGAGCAGCCAGTGCTCTTAACCGCTGAGCCATCTCTCCAGCCCTCAACCGTACTTTCAATAAAGGTTCTTTAAATGCTTCTAGCCCACCGCCCACCAGAGGTAGTGGAAAAGAAAAGTTATTAGGATACGGGGGAAGTGAACCTGTTTAGAAATTGTTCTTTGGGGCAAATCCCATCTGCATTGTCAGGAAAACAGCAGTTCAGTTCACAGGAATCATCGCCGGTGGCTCAATCCACCCGAAAACACTTCACAAGTATGCCAGCAGTCCAGTTCGGTAATGTTGGGATAGCAAACATGAATCGGCAGCGGTGGCATGACTCAGCGGAGACAGCTAGACTTCTGCTGTATCGGCATAAACCAGGACCACCAGGGATGCCAGAAGTCCTTGGCCTTGCTTCGCTCCACAAAGAGAAGATCAGTGAAGATGCATTGCAAGGCTATTTATATCCCTCCAAACATCACATGTCCTCCGCGGGTTGCCTCAGCACGGAAGCCTGTCTTAGCAAATCTCCTTGTGAGTCTGTATCAGCTGACATCTCTCTGCCGATTGGCCTGAGTCCACAGAAGCAGCAAGAAGCCACAGGAACCTCTCGAAAGGCTTTTGGTGTGTTTCTGTCTGTGGAGTCAGGACACGTGGAGCTCAACGACACATGTAAGGTGAACTGATTCATGTGTGTCATTAGCGTCCTTTGCCACACACCTTTTCACTTGAGCACTTTAGCAAAGCATCCTTTCCCCCCCCGAGTCTTCAGGAAAACGCTCCTTCACACGTTTGGCCCCAGCAAAACACCATCTGACACAACTGACTTTCCAAAGAAACCAGAAGTTTCCATTTCAGGTAATGGTAAAAATAACAGATTGTCCCTTCATCTGGGTCCAAGTTACTGTATACCAGCCTTTCATTTTGTGGAGAGAGTTCTTTTAGTGTTGTTTGTGGGACAGCCCACTGCCAGTGAACCATTTCATATTTTATCCATCAAAATATGTCTTGGTTTCTTCCTTGCCTGAAAGGATGGTTTTGCTGGACATAGATTTCTTACTCGGTGGTCTTCTTTTTTCTTATTTCAGCATTTTTTCCTTTAAACATCACAGCCCACTGCATTCCCTCACATGGATTCAGATGGGACACCAGCCGAGGAGCTTTAAACATGAATCTTTTGAGCCTCCAAGTTCCTCTTGATTTTTTATAGTTAGATGATGATGCATCCAAGCATAAATCTCTGAGATTGTTTCCCTATTTCCTGTGTTGAGCTTGTTGGATTCACAACTAATGGTTTCATAAAATTTAGAAAGTTCCTGGGAGTGGTGCACACCTTCTAATCCTAGTGCTCTGGAGGCAGAAGCAGGTGGATCTCTGTTAGCTCAAGGCCAGCCTGGTCTACAGTGTGAGTTCCAGGACTACACAGAGAAACCCTGTCTCAGAAAAAAAGAAAAAAAAAAAAAAAAAAAAAAACAAGGAGGAGGAGGAGATGTAGAAGGAGAAAAGGAGAATGAGAAGAATTAGAAGAATAAGAAGAAGGAGAAGGAGGAGAAGGAGGAGAAGGAGGAGGAGGAGGAGGAGGAGGAGGAGGAGGAAGAGAAGAAGAAGAAGAAGAAGAAGAAGAAGAAGAAGAAGAAGAAGAAGAAGAAGAAGAAGAAGAAGAAGAAGAAGAAGAAGAATAAGAATTAGTTTTAGTTCTCACTCCCTGCTTTCATGAAGCCATTACATTAGTAAAAGTCAAAGCTTTAGGTCCTTCCTGAGCACTCACAAATGGTGGGCATGCTAACATTTCTACACATGTGTGTGGCCTCATGTACTTCAGTAATATGTCAGTAATATGTCTGCGCTTTTCAAATCCCCCTTTGGAAACCTTTCTTACCTTTTCCTTTAACTTTCAAGATAAGAGGCCAAACCTGCTTCATTTGAGACCAGCCTCCCTTTCTCTTGAAAGAAAAAAAAAAAAAGTCTAAGAACTTGATCTACAGCTGAACCCAAGCTGCACCCAAGTACCAGAAGAACGCCATGCCCTGTCCTTGGCCCATACCCCAGAGTTACTCCCTAACTACTTCCTGACAACAGTCAATCAAAGCTTAGTCTGATTGTTTCAGATGCACTTTCAGACCATTTGTGATTATTTACAGTCTTGCTTCAGAGCACCCACCTGTTGGCTTACAACAGTCATTCTGTTAGATGCTTACCAGGCTAGACACTTCCTCACTTGCTCCCATTTTCCTATTAAAACCCTGTCCCAAAGAGGGTTTAGGGCTGCTTCACCAAACCATCCTTGCTTGGCCATGAGTAGGTCCAAACTCAAGTTTATAGTTGAGATCCTAATGTGATTACATCAGACTTGGCTCCTTGGTAGTCTTTTGGCTTCCAAGCACAACAAAGAACTCCCAGTGTGCCTCTGCCTCCCCCCAAGTAGCTGAGTCCTTTTTACAAATGTTTGAACCATTTCCACCGGGGAACATTTAGACTGGGTGAGTTCTGAATCAAGTCACACACAGACAGTGCTGTGTGCATGGTGTGATCTCAGAGAGCCATCATGAGAGTCAGGGTCAGGTCAACTCTATGGAAGTAGGTTCTAGAAGGAGCTCTCACTCTGTTCTGATTTCCTGTAGGTGTTGAACTGCTGTGGTTGCAGGATGGTAGTCCTAAGATTAATGTCTTAGCTAGGGTTTCCATTGCTGTGATAAGATACCATGACCAAGGCAACTCTTAAAAGGAACAAAAAAAAAAAAAAAAAAAAAAAAAATTGACTCAGAGAAGAGCCATGCTGATCACACCCTGTTATGTTCTGAGGTTTGTTTGTGCTCTTTCTTATTTTTTATTGGATATATTTTATTTACATTTTAAATGTTATCCCTTTCTCAGTTTCCCCTCCATAAACCCCCTATCCCATCCCCATCCTCCCTCCCCACTTCTATGAGGGTGCCCTGACATTCCCCTACACGGGGGCATAGAGCCTTGGCAGGACCAAGGGCTTCTCTTCCCATTGATGCCCAACAAGGCCATCCTCTGCTACATGTGCAGCTTGAGCCATAGGTTCATCCATGCGTACTCTTTAGATAGTGGCTTAATCCCTGGGAGCTCTGGTTGGTTGGTATTGTTGTTCTTTTGAGATTGCAAACAACTTCAACTCCTTCAGTCCTTTCTCTAACTCCTCCATTGGGGACCCCATTCTCAGTCCAATGGTTGGTTGTGAGCATCTGCCTCTGTATTTGTCTAGCTCTGGCAGAGCCTCTCAGGAGACATCCATATCAGGCTCCTGTCAGCAAGCACTTCTTGCCATCAGCAATACTGTCTGAGTTTGGTGACTGTATATGGCCTGGATCCCCAGACGGGGCAGTCTTTGGATGGCCTTTCGTTCAGTCTCTACTCCAAACTTTGTATCCATATTTCCTCCTGTGAATATTTTTGTCCCCCCTTCTAAGAAGGACTGAAGCATCTGCATTTTGGTCTTCCTTCTTCTTGTGCTTCATGTGGTCTGTGAATTGTATCTTGAGTTTGGGGGCTAATATTCACTTATCAGTGAGTGCATACGATGTGTATGGGGGGGGGTTGTTGTTGTTGTTGTTGTTTTGTTTTGTTTGTTTTTGGAGGGTTGGGTTACCTCACTCAGGATATTTTCTAGTTCTATCTATTTGCCTAATTCCATCTATTTGCCTGAGAATTTCATGAAGTCATTGTTTTTAATAGCTGAGTAGTACTCCATTGTGTAAATGTACCACATTTTCTGTATCCATTCCTCTGCTGAAGGACATCTGGGTTCTTTCCAGCTTCTGGTTATTAGAAATAAGGCTGCTATAAAACATAGTAGAGCATATGCCTTTGTTTTATTTTGGAGCATCTTTTGGGTATATGCCCAGGAGTGGTATAACTTGGTCCTCAGGTAGTACTATGTCCAATTTTCTGAGGAACCTCCAGACTGATTTCCAGAGTGGTTGTACCAGCTTGCAATCCCACCAACAATGGAGAAGTGTTTCTCTTTCTCCACATCCTCGCCAGCATCTGCTGTGACCTGAGTTTTTGATATTAGCAATTCTGACTGGTGTGAGGTGGAATCTCAGGGTTGTTTTGATTTATATTTCCCTGATGACAAATGATGATAATCGTTTCTTTAGGTGCTTCTCATCCATTCAGTATTCCTCAGTTGAGAATTCTTTGTTTAGCTCTGTACCCCATTTTTAATAGGGTTATTTGATTCTCTGGATTCTAACTTTTGAGTTCTTTGTATATATTGGATATTAGACCTCTGTCAGATGTAGAATTGGCAAAGATCTTTTCCCAATCTGCTGGTTGCCATTTTGTCCTAATGACAGTGTCCTTTTCCTTATAAAAACTTTACAATTTTATGAGGTCCCATTTGTCAATTCTGGATCTTAAAGCATAAGCTATTAGTGTTCTGTTCAGGAAAATTTCCCCAGTGCCCAGGTGTTCTAGTCTCTTCCCTACTTTCTTTCCTATTAGTTTGAGTGTATCTGGTTTTATGTGGAGGTCCTTGATCCACTTGGACCTGAGCTTTGTACAGGGTAATAAGAATGGATCAATTTGCATTGTTCTACATGCTGACAGCCAGTTAAAGCAGCACCATTTGTTCCACCGGGTGGTTTTAGCTCCTTTGTCAAAAATCAAGTGACCATAGGTGTGTGGGTTCATTTCTGGCTCTTTATTTCTATTCCATTGATCTACCTGCCTGTCTCTGTACCAATACCATGCAATTTTTTTTTTATCACTATTGCTTTGTAATACAACTTGAAGTCAGGGGTGGTGGTTCCCCCAGAAGTTCTTTCATTGTTGAGAATAGTTTTTGCTATACTGGGTTTTTTGTTATTCCAAATGAATTTGCAAATTGCTTCTTCTAACTCTATGAAGAACTGAGTGGAATTTTGATGGAGATTGCATTGAATCTGTAGATTGCTTTTGGCAAGATGGCCATTTTTACTATATTAATCCTACCAATCCATGAACATAGGAGATCTTTCCATCTTCTGAGATCTTCTTCAATTTCTTTCTTCAGAGACTTGAAGTTCTTGTCATACAGTTGTTTCACTTGCTTGGTTAGAGTCACACCCAGGTATTTTATATTATCTGTGACTATTATGAAAGGTGTCATTTTCCTTATTTCTTTCTCAGCCTGTTTATCCTTTGAGTAGAGGAAGGCTACTGATTTGTTTGAGTTAATTTTATATCCAGCCAACTTTGCTGAAGTTCTTTATCAGGTTTAAGGAGTTCTCTAGTGGAATTTGTGGGGCCACTTAAATATACTATTATATCATCTGCAGAAAGTGAGATTTTGACTTCTTCCTTTCCAATTTGTATCCCTTTGACTTCTTTTTGTTGTCCAATTGCTGTGGCTAGTACTTTCAGTATTATATTGAATAGGTAGGGAGAGAGTGGGCAGCCTTGTCTTGTCCTTGATTTTAGTGGGATTGCTTCAAATTTCTCTTCATTTAGTGCATTCAGATGAACAAATGTGGAAAGTGATCTACTCAGAAAAACATTGTTTCATGTTTGACAGATGGCTCAGCAGTTAAGAGCACTGAGTGCTCTTCCAGAGGTCCTGAGTTCAACTCCCTGAAATCACACGGTGCCACACTATAATGAGATCTGGCGCCCTCTTCTGGAGTGTAGGCGCACATGCAGGGAGAAAGCTGCTGAGCACAATGCTGACATCTTTCTGAACTTGGCTGACCCAATATTCTGCTTTCTTAGCAGGATCCTTTTGGTGTTTGGGTCAGATTGCCTCAAAAAGGCCTCACTTTATCTCCATACGGAAATAATGGTGCTCTACAAAAAAACGCTGGAGTCACGAGCTGGTATTAAAAGCCATTTTGACAGACAAATCATGATTTTATGGTCTCTAATGATGGATATATGACAAAGGTCCTAGCAAATGGATCTGGACTTAGTAACCGTCACCAAGTTCTGCTCCTCAGTTCCAATCATGGCTGTTGAAGCTACCGCTGTGTGTCTTGCAACCACTGTCACCTTTATCTGACCTCTTAGATATATATGACCTTGTTGGTCAACACTGCAAGGGAATAAAAACTCTATGACTCCTGTATTCATTCTAATGACTCTCGAAGCACAGTTCTTCCTCAGCAGCACCTGCTACTATAAATACATCACGCTTACAAGCAGTTTTTCTGAGGCAGGTATGTCTTACAGTCCACTAACAGCAAGAACAACCTGCCTGGTATATCATTTAGATTAAATCTATATCATTTATAATAAAGTTGATCCTTTCATATATCAATCACAGCCATGCATTCTTTCTAGATAAAATAAATGGAAGGGGAAGAGAGGGAGAAAGGAAACCCTTTTTTATTCCACCAGGGGGCACCATGACAATTTTCATTTTCAAAAGAAACAGTAATGGGCCAGCTAAACAATTTCCAAAATTGGAATATTGAGATAAGTGGACAAAATTACAGCATACGTTGTTATCTTCCCTCAAGTCTCAATCTAAACAGGATTTTCCTTTCTTTTTCAGAAATCATTTTAGGAATTCTACAGTTCTTCCTAAAGGACGACAGTTTATTAGAGATCACAACTTCCAGGAGAATAACGTGCTAACAGGATGTCCTATGGGAGCCCTGTTCATGGGTACTGTGCCACAGGCAACATAGCACACAGGGACTTCTAGACCTCTGGCATTCATTCATTCATTCATTCACTCACTCATTCATTCATTAAGGACCACACACTAGTTTCCCAAGATCTAGGGTTATGGAGGAATGAGAAATACCGGGGCTTGCCTTAATGGAACTTAGCATGTAAAAGATAACCCAAAGCAGGCAAATAAAACCATACACATTGCTCCCGTTGAGAAATCAGCAGGAAGCCAATAAAACGGTATTATCAATGAAAGTGACTGGGGGCTTACTGATCGACTTGTAAGAAAAGCCCTGTGTGGGTGACATGAGACCGGAAGAGCCTGCAGTTCATGAAGACAAGAAGACCCGCGATGGAGACGTTTGAGGCGGAGAGAGAGGCTCTGTCCCAGGGACACAAGGAGACCTCTGTGCGCGGAGGGGACAGTGTGCCCGGGGCAGCGACACTCAAAGTGAACCCAGGTAGGTTGTGCTAAAAACTTCAAATTTCACTCTTAGTGGAATTTTAAGCAGATGACATGGCCCAAAGAATTGATTTGACGGGGAAAATACAAAGATAGGAAAGAGAGGTAGAAACTGGAGAAATGAACTAAAACACCGTCACGGCGGCTAAGTGTATTGCGTAAGCAATCTGGACGACATGTTTGTTCTAGAACTGGCACCTGCGGGCCTTACTGAGTTGTGTGGGGAGAATTAAGAATAAAACGCCTTGCCGGTTTTTAGCTGGAAAACCCGGTAAGTGGCTGCACTGTTGACAAGCCTGAGAAAGGGGTGGTTACATTTTACACTATCAGGGTTCTGTGAGCCATTCCAGGTAAACCAGGTCGCTCTGAACACTAAAGACACATTAGCTTCCTTTATACCAATATCGTCCCTTTTACTAATGTGCAAAGAGATGTTCCCTGGGCTACGCTTTCAAGGTCTTTGTAATGAAGGACAGGAAGCCCTTCACTCTTCGGCACCTCCCGCTAAACCGTAGCTGATATGGCTGCCGGTGTGGTCGTTCTGCAATCAGAGTATTAGCTCGCTGTTTCCCAAAATAACTCCAATTGTTATTTCCAGAGAATGTCTAGGGCCAAGGACCCTGTGTTTGAGCTTAGCAACCTCAGCTGGGCTGGTTTTTACTTAGTATCTGTGTAACCTGGGGATATTATTTAACTTCCGGATGTCCTGGAGGTCTTTGTTACGATGGTGTATTAGTGAACATAAGTAGGTGTCTGTCTCCATTCCTCTCACCTTACAAATAACCTGCCGTTCCTTTGTCCAGATCTCTTTCCTTTTCTTCTTGCCGGCTTCTCCTACCTCCTGTCCTTTCTGCCTGATAAATTTACTTCCCTGCAAAAGGCTGACTAGTTGGAGACATCATCACCAGCCAATCAGAGCTCAGCATTCCTGGCTGGTAAGCCAATCAGATGTAAGCTCCGAGTCTCCTTTCATTGTTACTAGGGCTTCTGCTCTACTTCTAAAAGCTGGCTGGCTCGCTGTTGGACCAACTTGTCCCTCTCTCCTTTCTACTTCGCACCTCCTGTCACCTTCCCACTCTCTCTAGCTCTTTACCCTTTCCTTCCTCTCCTCCCCCTTTTTGGGTTTGGAGCAAGTCCACATTGTTTAAACCTTCGGGAACTTAGGGGTGTTATGAATAAGTAAGATCTAAGAGTGCAATTTTCCCCCTTGAGAAACAAAGGACAGCTATTCCATATTCAATGTTTAAAGCATGTGTTTTAGCAACTTAATGCCTCTTGGCTCCATAAAACAGAGTTTAGCTGTGTTTAAGGGAACTGGGGGGGGGGGGAGTACAGATTGACTTTTATTCAGACACTAGAACATAAATGGGCGTTAAATTTGGCAGTAAAATGTCCTATCACTTGAAACTCATTGGGCTAACACAATGAATTCTAAGTATGTCAAAGCTCTTTCTGTCTTAACCAGTGATTAATGAGAACAGGAGAACAGGACTGCTCAACAGTGATTCGACTCTTACCTCACTGCTAAGTGGGACCCCTAAATCCTCTTCAGATGCTCCCTGGCTGGCCATGTGAAAATACCTTAAATCTAAGAGCAATGGCAAATTGGTTAGGAAAAATAACAATACAAGGTGTGTCTTTCTCTTAACCTTTGCTACATCTCAAGAACTGTACAGCTTCGAGGGTTTATGAAGTGGAAGTTTCTGGTTGTGTCATGTGATACAGACTCATGTGGTGTCTTGCTGAGGGAGGCATGGGAGAACATGTAATGTTTGGAGAAAATATAAATAGGACTTGACAAACAGTGACAGGGCGCTTGTACAGCTTTGCAGTGCTTCAATGGTCTGGAGTCCAACTTCTCCTGGCTGGTTGCAGTCGCTTCGGCTGACTCTTGACTGTTTGGTAGGGGCCTGGTGGTTTCTGCTGGATTGCACCATGGCTGCTGATTCATGTTTGGTGTCCTGCCACAATTGAACTGGACTGCTGGTATCCTGACAAACGGAGATGAGAATCACCCCCAAAGACCCACTTCTAAACAGGCCCACATCCTGTTTAGCATCTTTTCTCCCCTACCTTCGGACGGTGGGCTAGAAGACAGGTGGAAGTGTTTGAGAACCCTTATGAAAAGTAGATTTTGAAAAATCTAAGCCTACATAGTTGCAGTGTGAAATGACCAAAGACAAGTGTCAGAAAAGTTTAATGATTGACCTTTAGCCCCAACCAAATCTTACCTTTCAGTTCTGTTCCTTCAAGTCACTTTTATCAAGGAACAAGGTATTCCCTAGAGCAGTGATTCTCAGCTGCGACCAGTTCCCCATGGCTTCACCTCCCATCCAGAAAGAAAGGAAGGAAGGAAGAAAGAGAGAAATCCAAGTACAAGAGAGCGTGTTCTCTGCTGACATTGGCTTAGTTCTAACGTCAGTCTTATAGTTTTGGTTATTTAGAGATGGCCTGGGTATTACTGCACATCCTGCAGGTGAAATGTATGAGATGTGGTTAGCCTCGGCTACAGTAAAAGAAGTACAGCCATGGAAAGTAGGTAAGTTCCACAAGAGCCATCTCACTGACTTGATGCAAGCAGCCTGTGGAGAGATGGAAAACCTGCCCCCATCTCTGCACATCGAATCCTGCATCCTGTGCGGAGCCAGAGCAGTTTGTGCTCTGTTCCCCTCTTTTTCCCCTTTATCCATCATATTCAACTGTAAATAGTTGCTGTAAGGTTTCAATTCTTTCCCTCATCTGAACTTTCTATCACTACAAATGCTCAATGCCAACCATAGTGTTAACTGCACCTGCGTCTCTAGGTCCAAGCAAAGCACTGTGTCTGAGTGTAGCTAAGGTCGCTTTAGGGACTTTTCACCTGGAGCCAGTCTTGTGGATTAGAAGAAAAATTAACGATAAAACTGAGCTGTTGTCAGAATCCTTTCTGTCATACCTTTTCCACCTTCAGTCTGGTAGATCCCTACTGTTGCCCCGCCCCCAACTCCTGGTACAAACACTCTTAGCCAGCAAACAGGTTGTTCTGGACGGTTGTCACCTGACTGGACACTCTTGTTCCTCCTTTTGTAGACTGTAAATCGAAGTCACCCCATCCTCAAGGTTTTCTCAGTAAACAGTTCCCCTCAAATTTCCTCCACAAAGTGCCTAGAACTTAGGGGGGAAAAATCTTAATATGTAGCTGAATAGAGGTGGCGAACGCCTTTGATTCCAGCCTTCAGGAGGCAGAGGCAGGTGGATCTCTGTGAGTTCAAGGCCAGCCTGGTCAATCCAGTGTAAGAACAACATAAACCCCTGAAATTAGGCCATAAGTCACCAGCTCAGGAAAGACCATAAATTCTAGGAACAAGGTCATAGAACTTCCCTCCCAAAGAACAGCCTGGAGATAACCACAAGAATGGGAAAATATTTTATCTCAACGTGGGCCATCTGTTCTGGGAAGCCTTATAGGTTTGGGTGTCTCATTCTGTGGGTAAATGATCAAGACACAGGAATGCAATTTGCTGACCACCTGGGCACAAGATGGTCAGAAACCAACCGATGTAACTTTCCTTGCACCCACTGATGAAGCTTTAGATTGCCTAACTGTTTTGTTTTGTTTTGTTTTTTAATCCCCTAGACCTATATAAAGGGCCCTGTGTGCAAACTCCTTTCCTGGTCACTATTTTGATGAATTGTAGACCCCTGTAAAATGGGTTTCTGCATAAACACTCTTTGCTTTTGCATACTATTTGAGTCTGGGGTGTCATTCTTTGGCAATTCTTGGATCCTTACAACAGCAAGTTCCAGGACAACCAGGGATACACAGAGAAACCCTGTCCTGAAAAACAAAAGCAAAACAAGAATGTCAATATGTTCTCTCTTTTCCATGCCATTTCTTTTCCCATGGTCACAGGAAGATCTTTGCTTTGTGGGTTTTTCCGGATAGGGTTTCTCTGTATAACTCCACCAGCCCTGGAACCCACTCTGTAGACCAGGCTAGCCTCAGACTCACAGAGATCCACCTGCCTCTGCCTCCTGAGTGTTGGGATCAAAAGCGTGCACTGCCATACCTGGCTCTTTGCTTGCTTCTTCCTTTGTTTCTTTTTTTCTTTCTTTCTCTTTCTTTCTTTCTTTCTTTCTTTCTTTCTTTCCTTCCTTCTTTCTTTCTTTCTTTCTTTCCTGAGATTCCTTAATGATTTATTTATGCCTATATTATTTATCACATTTTTACTACACTGGTAAGAAATAGTCCCAAAATTTAAGAAAAGACATCCAACCTATTTTTTTTGGGGGGTGTGTGGATTTTTTTCCACACAGAAGAGGGAAAATAAGTCTGTGTCTAAAACAATTTTCTGAATAGCTCATTTCGTCAAAAATAAAAACTGTATACTATATACACTATATGCGCTATATATGTATACAATATAGTGAATAAATTTATAGCTGCTGAAGAAATTATACAGAGGAAACAAAAGTATTTAATACTCTTGGATTTTGCTAAAATAGTTGCTGGAAAACCTGAGAATACTTGGAACAGCATCAGACAAGTGGTTTCCTTGCTTCTGGATGAGTTGAGAGACAGAGCTGATGAAATAGTTATTATTTAGTTGATGAATGAATCTTGCATTTGAAATGACTTAAGTATCATCCTCTTTGAATGGGTATATTTTGCAACTTAAGGCAGTAATATTAAGAAAATCTAAGAGAACACTAATTTAGAATAAACCTAAGGGAGAATTGTCAATAAATAGTTGCAAAAGCACTTGTCTTAAGTAGAGAACAAGGATTAGCTGTAAAATTTTATATAGCTGGTGAAAATGTACAGCTCTCTAAAATATTTGGATTGTCCATATGTACTGAAAGTGTTGTCAACGGTAAGGTTCTTTCACCGTTAGATCCATGATAACTCATTTTCAGAACAGTTACCCAAGTGGCAGCTCACAGCTGTCTAAAACTCCAGTTCCAGGGGATCCAACAGACAAACATGCAGGCAAACCCTGATGTACAATAGATAGATAGATAGATAGATAGATAGATAGATAGATAGATAGATAGATAGGTAGGTAGGTAGGTAGGTAGGTAGGTAGGTAGGTAGGTAGGTAGATAGATAGGTAGATAAACTTTTTTTTAAAAAGGCAGCACTGGAGTTGAGTTGTGCCCACCCTAATCCAGACTCAAGCATGACTGTTTCAAAGTTTCCTCCAAGCTGGGGGCGGTGGTGGTACATATCTTTAATCCCAGTACTCAGGAGACAGAGGCAGATGACCTCTGAATTTGAGGGCAGCCTGGTTCACAGAGCAAGTTCCATGATAGCCAAGGCTACATAAACTGTCTCAAACAAACAAACACAGGTGACAAAACCTTTCTTGGCTCAGACCTCCCACCTGATTTTGAGACAGGCAGAGAGAATGAGCAAAACAAAGCAGCCCAGGAAAAGACACTACGTGTTTGTTTTAAATTTTTTATGAATACACTGTAGCTATCTTCAGACACTCTAGTAGGGGGCATCAGATCTAATTACAAATAGTTGTGAGCCACCATGTGGTTGCTGGAAATTAAACTCAGGAACTCTGGAAAAGCAGTCAGTGCTCTTAACCTCTGAGCCATCTCCCCAGCCCCCATTTTATGTTTTTAAAACAGCTAAAGAGTATTCCAATAGGAATAGCTGTTCCTTTCCTTGGTTTTAATTAGTGCTCTAAAACTTTTGCTAAAATATGTCAAGATTTGTCAAATTATTGTGTAAGCTTTCTATTTCTTAAGATTGACAAGTCTAGTTGGAGGGTGGTGGTGCTTGTCTTTGGCCCCCTCACTCAGGAGACAGGAGCAGAGGTAAGCACATCGATACAGAGCACGTTCTAGGACAGCCAGGGCTACACACTCCCCAGAAATTGAAGATATTTTGGGACACCCTGTAGTCCCCTGGGATCTGAGTGATCTAGCTGAAGGGAACATGTCAAACTGTCCTTTTCTTCAGTCTCTCTGACCGCATTGGTATAGGCTTCAAAGTACGGAACACCCATTTCAGTCACAGAGGTACTAAAATTTAGTTATTGTAGAAACTGCAGAGATGGCTCAGCTGCTTTTATACAAGACCAGATTCAGTTCCCAGCACCCATATGGCAGCTCACAACCATCTGTAAAACTCCAGTTCCAGGGGGAATCCAACACTCTCCTGGCCTCTACAAACCCAGGCAACACATGGCAGACATATAAACCAGTAGGCAAAATACTTACACAAGCAAAATAAAAATAGTTTTAACTATCACACAATATTATTTTAACAGGGAGTTTTAAAAATAAATGCTAACAATAAACATAACCCCAACCCTAGCCTCAGAATCAGGCCAGAACCCCTAACCCTTAGCTAACCTTAACATCCTAACCTATATAGGCCTACAACCATAACCCGAACTCTAAACCCCAACCCTCACCTAACCTCAACATACCCCCTAAGTACAGAATAGCATTGAAAAAGCAGCAATAAACCATGACATAGGTTTCTGGCCTAAGCAACTAGGCAAGGCAGTAAATACAACTAACTCAAAAGCAAAGAGAGACCCTGGGCCTCATTAGGTAACAATGCTGAGTTTGAACAGGGGAGATGGGAGAGGCAGTTTTAACAGAGACAGGCAGCAGAAAGAGAACAAGCTAGACACAGGTGAAGACAGGCTGAGCCAGAGAATGGAAGGAGCCATAGGATTAGAACGGATTGCCAGAATCAGTTTGAAGCCAAGCAGAGCATAAGGAGGCTCAGAGAGAGAAGCCGGGTTGAATCAGTCAGCTAGGAGAAGAGTTTGAGCCAGAGCGGCTGAGTTTACAGACAGCTAAGAGTTCAGAAAGAGCTCCTATTCAGCAGTAAGTCTCAGAAACTGAAGATATTCTAGACCTAGGTAAGAATTACCAAGATTAGAAGCTTCCAGGACTAGGCCTATGTTAGCAGATGAAGGCAGTGAGCCTCTGGAGACAATTGCATCAGGCAAATAAAAGATACTTTTATACTCATGCACCTAGTATGCTCATGCCCACCCACATACACACCACTCACACACACACACACACACACACACACACACACACACACACACACAGGGTTTGTTTTGTTTAAATGCAGTCTGCTAAGACTCAGTTCAGGTTAAAACAAGTAGCTCCTTGGCTTCTAAAAACAAAAGGTGTCTTGACAGAGGCCACACTGGCTCCCTGAAGATGACCTGCTCAGAAAAACAGCAACAGCCACAAAGAATGAAGCTGGAACCAAAGCTGGACCGAGCACCCCAGGCCTGCCTCACCTTGCTTCCTCTAACAGACAGCACACCCATATTACTTCTTTAAAAAAGATTTATTAAGGCAATAGAACAATATATAAAGCACTAAAAAACTGGCCAGGGCACCCTTTCAAAAGTGAGCCCAGTGTGTCCACAGCTTATCAGCAGCAGCTACTCCGCATCTCTTTCTTTTGACAGGAAGAACATTTCCTTCACACGTTTCCACATAGCAGCTTCACACCGGCCAGCCACTTCATGTCATGAAGGGCAAACCAATCCCACTTCTGCTGAGAGAATTCCTGGAAAGGCCCTGCACTCAAGACAAGTCCCCCACATCGCCCTGGAGGAGGAGGATGACTGGTCCAGAATGTAGGAACTCTAAAAGAAATTGAACCGAAACTCTTCGTTGGTCAGGTCCGGAGTGGTTCTGGCTCTTCCTACAGGACGAGGCCTGCAGACCCTTCCGCTCTTCTTTCTGGTGGCCTCACCAACAAGCTGTACCTGGGCCGAATGGGTGGCTGCGGGAAGGGGGAGGGGAGAGTCAGAACTGAGTAACAGCTAACATTACCCATGCGCTTACAATTATCCGCACAACTATCCTACCTAATTTCTTAGTACCAAAAAGATAATGTCGTTTTCTGATAAGACTCACAGAGATGCTGTAACTTACCAAAAATGTTACAACCTAAATAACAGATCCAGGATTTATGCCCAAGATACTGACTGTTTAGTTCCAGGAACTAAAGTTCAACTGGTACCTGGTTTTATGGCCAGTGAAGTGTGCCCAGGCCAAGACAGATGAGTGGTTTCTCCGATCCCCAAAACAGAACAAGGTGAGGACCTCAGCCCTCCTCCTTCCAGGACCTCTGTCCCCTAAGAGATATATATTTCCTCCCTGCTTACAGTTTTTCCCCTGAACCCATCTCTTCCCACACCAACCCTGCTGAGCCGAGCTTCTCCCTTGAAGTTAATGTACTGAACCAATCACTCTAGTTCCTCACCAGCTTTTAGGGCCTGTAGGGCTTGCCGCCACTCCGCATCCATCTGAGCCCTGTAGTCCCCAAACAAGGAGCGCATCAGCTGTCTCTTTCGGGGCAAGGGGGTTTTTTCACTGCGCAACGTTCGGATTGCCCCAACAGCCTGCTCTTCTGCAGATAAAAACATAAAAGAGCTAGTGACTTACAATACTCCGTGTCATCCTACTAGAAAAGCAACTACTCCCATCCAGCTAGGGTGGTGCACTCCTTTAATCCCAGCATTCAGGAGGCAGAGGCAGACAGGTCTCTGAATTCCAGGCCAGCCTTGTCAGAGCTTAATTTCACTACAGCTAGGGCTGTTCGGTGAAACTCTGTCTCGGAAAAACAACCAAAACAAAGCAAACAAACAAAAGCAACAAACAATCCCACCCCTTGGCAACACCACCAGGCCACAGCACTGTCACTGTTTACATTTCCCCCGAACTGTAAAGGAGGGTCCCTCACTCTGCTTCGGGGTGGGTCTCTGCGTCTTGAGACCCAGCTCCAGCTGTTCCACACACCAGGCCAGCTCCCGCGCCAGCTGCTCTGCCTGTGGTAGAAAGGACACGGCTGTGATAGGCAACAGGATCCCGCAGACCCCACTCCCATACCTTCAGCGCCTTAATTCCGCACACCTAGCCCACACAGGCAGGTGGTCTAGCACCAAGAAAGCTCACAGGGAGTCCCATCCTTGCCTGGGCCTCAGCACTAGGGGGAGCTTCATCTGGGACAGGTTTCTCGGAGGGCTTTTCGTTTCCTTTTGTCCCAGAGACCCTGTTCGGGGTTTTCTTCTTCTTTTGCTTCATCGACACTGTGTTGCCTACGGGATGTGTTCTGGCGGCGGAGTCACAAGCAGGTGGCACTGTACTACGAAGGGGAGGATCCGAGGCACCGGAAGTTGGGCAAGAAGGCCGAGGTCTGCGCGGAGCGCGATGACTTCTCCGACTTGAGGCTGCTGGTGCCTCCCGAGGATGCCCTGGCTCCTGAAAAATGTGGGACAGGACGAAATTCACAGGGTCTCCCCACCTAGGGCCTCGCCACAAACACGCCTTCTCCCACAGCTCACCGCCATTAGCCGGAGAGGTCACCGGAAGCTAGTAAATCCTTAATATTACAGCGAACTCGCTCCTCTGGAAACACGTCTACGATACAAGGTTCCGCAGAAAGTGCATCGGACAGGAGCAAGCGCTCACCACCGGAGGGAGCGCTCTACGCTGTGCTTGTCATTTTGGGAGACAGCAGGCACAGGAAGGAGCTTAAAGGTCTCGGAAAACTCCGCAGAGCGAGCCACCAAGAACACAAGATGTTTGATCCCTGGGAAGAATGAAACCCGCGTGGTGGGGTCGGGGAGACGCCCAGAGGTGGGGCAAGGTAGACGCACTGGGCGAGGCGGGGCGGGGTGGGGCGGGGTGACCTCGAAGCCCTATGGCTCAGCTGGTCTCCAGTGTACATCAGAATCCTGAAGAACTAGGCTCTAATGGCAATGAAGGAGCGAACTTTCCAGCGAGAGTGGGAGCAAGCATGCAAAGAACAAGAACTTCCTTCTTCCATGACCTTTACATAAGGCTGCCACCCGAAAACGTGTATCTTCCCACCTCGAATGAAAAATCCTTCACAGGTGTACCCATCCCCTTGAGTTTTAGGACAATTCTAGATGTTTGTTGTTAATAAACAATAGCTATCATAGCGGTCTAGCCCTGGGACTACAGATACCAGACGTGGATTTGCCATTTTTCCTACAGGCAAAGCGATCTTTCAGAAGACCCTGCTTTGTTTCAGTATTTCTTAGCTATGCCTCTATTCCATACTCTTGAAATGGCGACGTATGTACTGTGCCCTCATATGTTGGAAGTACATAATTTTATTTTTGACTTTACTGGGGTCTAAGTTAAGAGATTACCTTGAAGCTCAAAAAAGACTTTGGATTTTGGATTTTTAATATATTGTTGACACGGGAAAAGACTATGGGGACTTTTACAGTTAGATTAAATGCATTTTAACTTATGATATGGCTGTAAGCCTATGGGGGCTGTATTGGTTACTCTTCTATTACTGTGACAAAACTGACCAAGGCAACTTAGAAAATAGTTTGATTGGGCTTACAGTTCCAGAGGGACAAAATTTCTGATGATGGAGGGAAAGCATGGTAGAAAAGAGCAGGAACAGCAGCTGAGAGCTCACATCTTGACCCAGAAGCAAAAGGAAAAGAACATCGTGGGCATGGTATGAGGCTTTGAAACCCTGAAGCTCAGCCCTCAGCAACACACCTCCTCCAACAGGAACACACCTCCTAATCTTTCCCAAACAGCCACAACTGGGAACCAAGGATTCAAACTCTAGAGATTTATGGAGGACATCTCATTTAAACCACTACAGGAGCCAGGAAGTGGAATGTGGGTGTTTGAGAATGTCCCCCAAAAGCTCGAACATAGGAATATTCGGTTCCTAATGGTGGTACTATCTGAGAAGATTATGGGGTCGCACAGTCTCACTAGTGAAAGCACGATCCTGGAGGTGGACTGAAGAATTCAAGGTGGTCTCTGTGAGTCGGAGGTCAGCCAGGTCTATAGAGTGAGTTCTAGGACACCTCACTTCAGGTTTGGTTTCTGCTTGCATTTGTGGGTGAAGATGTGATCCTTCAGCCTCCCACTCTTGCTGCCATCCCTGGCACTTGCTGCCTCACCTCCACACCTCATGGTAAAAAAAAAAAAAAAAAAAAAAAAAAAAAAAAAAAAAAAGTCTCATGTCTTGTTTAAACTTCAAGCAAGTCCTTGAAAGCCCCACAACAGACCCCAATAAAGCTGTTTCTCCGATACAAGGTGTAACTATCACCCAACCTGGCCTCAAACTTGCCATCCTGCCTCGGCCCCTCTTTGCTTGGATTATAGTCATTCATCACTGTGCCCAGGAATGAAGCTGTCTCTTTAAAGAAAAGGAACAAATTACAGGGACTGGAGAGATGGCTCAGTGGTTAAGAGCACTGACTGCTCTTCCAGAGGTCCTGAGTTTAAATTCTGTCAACCACATGGTGGCTCACAACCATCTATAATGGGATCTGATGCCCTCTTCTGGTGTGTCTGAAGACAGCTACAGTGTACTCACATAAAATAAATAAATACATCTTTAAGAAAACAAACAAAAAAAAAAAAAAAAACAAATTACAGAATGGGGTCTGGGACTGTTCTGTCAAAGCTTTCAGCTCTCCCCCTGCCTGGTCTGGTTTATGATCTCAAAATATGAAAACCGATGTATCCCTTAGCTTCCAGAACACTGACCCTACAGGGCTGTTGCCACAGCACTTAGTTCATTGTCTGCTGAGTTAGGCCTGCACCGCACACTGAGACTCTTGTCTCTGTACACAAGCACAGACCTCTTCCTGCACAGATGGTAAATCCTACAACTCCTGCTTTTCTGGGGCCCAGAAGCAGCCTGGTATGCCTAAGTAACAGCAATAAATTTGGCCAGAAGGCATCTGTCTTGGTTAGGGTTTCTATTGTGTGATAAAATACCATAACAAGAGGCATCCTGGGGGAGGGTTTTCTTTTAAAAAAAAAAAGTTACAATTTTCAGGTCATACTCTATCACGGAGAGCAGGAGCAGAGGCCGAAGCCCTGGAGGGATGATGCTTAGTGACTTGCTCTGTCTGCAGGGGATGGAGGCCTAGCTTGTGAAGTTTCCGAGGGGATCAAGGCTTGAGATCTTGATTTAAGAATCTGATTCTGGTCATCTAGAGCTGAAGAATTGGAAAGGAAGACCAGAACCACTAAAACGAAACCTTTGCTTTCCTAGGTCAATCGAAATCTCCTGGAAAGTGTTTGCTTGGCGTCAGCACCGAGAAATCACGGTCCTGAGAAATCGCGGTCCAGAGGCGAACAAAACTGCATCTAATGCTGACTGCAAGAGTCTCCCAGGCGGTACTGGCTTTGAATGCATGAAGGGGTCATGGAGAGCAGCTGAGGCTTGGCACTGTGTGGCGGGGCTTGAGTGCTTGAAGAACACTGGAGGGAGGAGGGGGTTGGGGAAAGTACAGCCCAGGTGCAGCAGGAGACCCCAGCATTTTGAGATGCTAGTACCAAGGGATGACTGCTAAGGACTGAGTCCGCTTGAATGTAAGAGATGAGCTGCAGTCACCAGCCTGAGTTCCTTGACGCAGCAGGCCTAGCGAAGTCAACATGCCGCAGGTCGCCAGAAGCTGGGTTTGTCTCAAAGCCTTTGAGACCCATGGAGACCCTTCAAGAAATCGTGTCTCGACCAGGAGCTGAAGTTGATTGGAGAGTACTCCGGAACAAATGTAAGGTGTGGAGGGTCAATTTTACACTGGCAAAGAGTCGTAAGGCTGCCCAGGAGCTGTTGACACTGGACGAGAAGGATCCTCGGTGTCTGTTTGAAGGCAACGCTCTACAGGGGTGACTTGTTCGCGTTGGGGTGCTGGATGAGGACAAGATGAAGCTTGACTACATCCTGGGCCTGAAAATTGAGGATTTCTTGGAGAGATGGTCACCATGCCCATGTGCTCACCCGACACGTCACATCCGGTCCGCAAGCCGGTGGTGAACAGCCCATCCTTCGTTGTTCGTCTGGGCTCCCAGAAGCGCATTGAGTTCTCCCTCGGTTCTCCTTATGGTGGTGGCCGTCCAGACAGAGTGAAGAGGAAGAACGCCAAGAAAGGCCAGGGTGGTGCTGGAGCTGGTGATAATAAAGAAGAGGTTAATTAATACCTTGCTGCACTGGAGGACTGTCCAGTTTTCCAGTTGACAAATAAAACAGAATTGATACTTTAAATTTAAGAGAGGGACGGGGAGAGGGAGGAAAGGGGGAGAGAGAGAGAAGGAGAGATGAGTTGCGGCTGTCAGAACCAGGAGAATGGAATTGTTTCAAGGCCTCTTGGAGCCCAGAGGATAAAGAGTAGATAGCACCATTAAGCTCCAGATTTTTGTACTTTTAAATTCTGGTTTTACTTTGATTTGATTATAACTGCCCTGGTTACTTTCTCTTGAAATAAGAAAGTACTTAACTTGTGTTTTGATTATATATAAACCCATGGTGATGACACCCTGGAATTTGAAGAAACTTTGGAATTTTAGAGAGACTTTATATATTTTAGAGGCTCTGGATTTATGTCAACTAGAGTCATTTGAGGAAGAGGAAACCTCAACTGGGAAAATTTCTTCATAAGAGTTGCCTGTAGGCAAGCCTGAGGTACACTTTCTTGGTTGAAAATTGGTGTGGGAGGGTTCCACCCACTGTGCCAGCCTTAGGTGCTGTGAGGAAACAGGCTGAGTGAGCCATGAGGAGAAAGCCAATTAGAAACATCCTCCCTCACCCCGCCCTATGGCTTCCGCTTTAGTTCCTGCCTCCAGGTTCCTGCCCTCCTTGTGTTCCTGTCCTGACTTGTCCTGACTTTTCCTCAGTGATAAGGTCTTAAAGCCCACTCCCACAGTGACACAGCCACTCCAACAAGGCCACACCTACTCCAACAAGGCTCTACCTCCAAATAGTACCACTCCCTGGGCCAACCACATTTAAACCACTGAAGTCCTTTATCACAGCAATAGGAACTCTAACTAAGGCATATCGTTGTATAAAACATTTCAACTTTTTAAAATCTCGGTCTTTAAAAATTCAAACTCCTGTTGGACAGTAGTAAGACACATCTTTAATCACAGCACTCAGGAGGCATTCTGGGAAATAGTGCAACAATAAAAGGAAATGACAAGAGAAAAGAGAGTTGGACTGAAGAGATGGATGTGAACCAGCAGGTAAATAAACTCAGGAAGACACTGAAAGAGACACAGAGGAGACAGGAAGGTAGAAGCAGGCCAGGACTGCAGTGAGGTATCTAAGTGATAAACAAAAATAGTTTAAATGGTGAAATAAGAGCTAGTCATGGAATGAGACAAAACTTATGGCCTAGGCATTTAATAATAAATAATTGGTTTCAGAGTCATCATTCCAGGAACTGGGAAAAGAAAAATGGTTAAATATTGTTTTGTTTTGTTTTTTTTTTTAACACATCTTCCAATAGTGTCACTTCCTGTGGGCCAAGCATTCAGACACAGGAGTCTGTGAGGGTCAAACCTATTCAAACCACCACAGATGCTTCAAGATACAGCTGTGGTCTGCAGCCAGGCTTGTGGACAATGAGGCCTGAGAAGATGGCGGGCGCTGAGATCTTCACGTTTTGCTCGATGGAAATAGCTGAGGCAGAGCCTGGGCATCTTTCACAAAGTCTCACACGTCCCAGACCCTGCAGGCTGCAACAACTACTGAAAAGAACACTGTCTGCTGGGCTGAAGATGGGCTCAGCTGTTAGGAGCCTGTTCTTTCAGAGGAACTGGGTTTGATTCCCAGCATGGTAAAACAATAGTTCCAGTTTCAGGGGATCCAAGGCTCACACGTGCATGTAGGGAAAACATATATACTAAAAAATGACATTAAAGTGGGGAAGGAGCTGGAGAGTTGTTGGCTCTGTGCTTAAGAGCACTTGTTATGTAGGACCTGGGTTTGATGCCCACCACCACATGGAGGCTCATCTGGTTGTGAGTAATAGACTTTATAAAAAGAAAAGAAAAAAGGCCTTAGGATTAACTAACAGGCCACTAACTTCCAGCAACGAGCTCCGATACATTATCTCATTGTAACCACCTCTGCTCTGCCCACCAATATATTTTAAACTTGCCTTGATTTTATAACTTTCTTTGTTCTGTAAAGCTGTAAGACTTCATGAAACTGCTTCCACATTGGGACATGGAATTTAGGATAAGCTGAGTCTGTGCTCCTAGGCTATGATCACTCAGAATGGCTCCAGAATAAACCATGCCTTGTTCCCTTCTAGTGCTGAGATTTTTGCTTCTATGGGGCATGCGGTTGTTGATACTTTTGTTTCCAGATTTTGTGAAACAGGTTGTGAAATGGGAATTTCTGGTTTCACTGGAGATTCGGTTGTTGTGTCTTGATGTTCTTCTGGAAGCTGTTTTATAAAGGGTGGTTTGCTGAAACAGACACATGAGAAGATGTTTTGTTGAGAACAGATATGTGATTCTGTCTAGTGGAAAGGCATGGGATGCTTTTCTGGAACAGATGCTTGAGAGGGCATATGATGTTGGGAAGGAGTTTAAGTGTGGCAGACAGTGGAGTCTCGGTTCACCTCGCTGGTCTTCACTGACGATGCTACTGTGTGCATTAACCTTGCTTTCTTCCATGATCTTCACTTGTGACTTGGGAGAGAGGAGCACACCAAAGAACTTCTGGTGGTGTTCTGGCTGTTTCTTGCCACTCCACCTGACTCATGCTGATCATGGAGTCTGATGGTTTCTTCTGGATAGAGCTGCGGCTGATTCATGTTTGGTATTTCACTAGTGGACTAGACTGTAGACAAGAAAGGTTGGAATGGCCCCAAGAACTACTTTTTAAAAAAGAAGGAGAAGGAGGAGGATGGGGAGGAGGAGGAGGAGGAGGATGGGGAGGAGAAGAAGAAGAAGAAGAAGAAGAAGAAGAAGAAGAAGAAGAAGAAGAGGAGGAGGAGGAGGAGGAGGAGGAGGAGGAGGAGGAGGAGGAGGAGGAGGAGGAGGAGGAGGAAGAAAAAGAAGAGGAAGAGGAGGAGGAGGAGGAGGAGGAAGAAAAAGAAGAGGAAGAGGAGGAAGAGGAGGAAGAAGAAGAAGAAGAAGAAGAACAAGAACAAGAACAAGAACAAGAACAAGAAGAACAAGAAGAAGAACAAGAAGAACAAGAAGAAGAAGAAGAAGAACAAGAAGAACAAGAAGAAGAAGAAGAAGAAGAAGAAGAAGAAGAAGAAGAAGAAGAAGAAGAAGAAGAAGAAGAAGAAGTACTTCTAAACAGGTCCACATCCCCTATGTCCTATTCACCATCTTCCTCCCCTACCTTTGGTCGGTAGGCTATAAGGGATGTTGAAGCATTTAAGAACCTTTCTCAAAGTAGGTTTTGGGAAAAGAAAATAGAAGTCTCCAAGCTTGTGGCTACTGTTGTGTGGCATTTTTCTCAGAATTCCTGAAACACACGAGGAGGAGTCCCCTGAGGTTCTAGAAGTAAACAAAAGGTCTGGGAAGGTTTTTGACATCTGTATAAAAAAGAAAAAGAGTAATCAACTGCCGGGGGTGGGCGAGTCAGACATCTGTGCTGCGGAGAAGGTTCTCAGACTATGCAGACTATGCAGACAGCTGCAGGGCTATGCTAGGCGTGTGGTGGTCTGAGATGCAGTGGTTTTGAGTCATCCCTGCTGCCTGTTAGTAACCATTCATCATACTCCTGTTAGAAACCCCAATAAAAACTCATCGATCACTACTTTGATCTACTCTCTCTCTCTCTCTCTCTCTTTCTCTCTCTCTCTCTCTCTCTCTCTCTCTGTGTGTGTGTGTGTGTGTGTGTGTGTGTGTGTGTGTGTGTGATGACATCTTAGGAAAGATGTCATGCAGAAACTACCCAGGAAACTATCCAGGGGAGGAACTTGAAATACTTGAATGTTGTCTTCATTTGTTCTTCATATTGTCACATCTGTAACTTCCTCATGCTGAATATCTATGCCCTTGGAGGACCAACCCACAAGCACCCAGCAGCCACTATCCTACTCTGATTCTGAGTTTGACTTTTTAAGACTATACATGTGGGGCTGGAGGGATGGCTCAGTGGTTAAGAGCACTGATTACTCTTCCCGAGGTCCTGAGTTCAATTCCCAGTAGGAACATGGTGGCTCATAGCCATTTATAGTGTGATCTGGTGCCCTCTTCTGGCTTGCAAGCATATAAATAAATCTTTCTTAAAAGGATTCTATATGTAATGATGTGTGTGTGTGTGTGTGTGTGTGTGTGTGTGTGTGTGTGTGTAGACCAGAGGCCATTCTCAGGTATCATTCCTTAGAAGAGATCCACTTTGTTTTAATATATAATTATAGTTTTTAAATTTTTATTTATTTATTATAAGTACACTGTAGCTGTCTTCAACACATCAGAAGAGGGCATCAGATCTCATTACAGATGGTTGTGAGCCACCATGTGGTTGCTGGGATCTGAACTCCAGCCCATATGATTACATTTTTACTCTTCTTTAGAATTCTCATTACATTAATTATTTAATTCGTAAGTGTATGTATTAGTGCATTATTAGTTGTGCGTATGTATATACACTGTACAAACCATGGCACACGGATAGATGGAAGGTCAGAGGAAAATTTTACAGACTTCTCTCCACCATATGGATCTCAAGCTGGAACCTGAGTCCCTGACATACGCACAAGCATGTACACTTGACTATGTATTTGTCCGTTGATGCTAGGAAAAAAAAATACTAGCTTAGGATAAACACATTTGTCTTCATTAACAAAAATAGTTTTCTCTTGAGTACACATGTGGGAATAAAGTGTTTACTTTTTGAACTTTGATTTTTTAAAATTTTTATGTGCATGGGTGTTTTTGTATGTCTGTGCAGGACTTGTGTGCCTGGTGCCCATGGAGGTCAGAGGGCTTCAGGTCTGCCACGACTGGATTTACACATAGTTGTGAGCTACATGGATACCAGCGTCTTTAACTGCTGAGCCATCTCTCCAGCCCCCTTCTTAACTTTTTTTTTTTTTTTTTGCCTTATAGTCTACAAATTTTCAGGTAATTTTAATAAGGCTATCTAGTCAGTGTTTCTGAAATTCCAATAAGGCTTGTTGTGAGAGCATTTTATATAATAACGTTTTTTGTTTAGTATGCCTATAAATCAAGCATTAAGTTTTGCAGATGTTCTATGATTACTCATACAAAAATAAATAAATAAACAAACTACCTGCTAAAGGAATTTGGGCTTTTCACTGGCCTGTCAAATCGTTGATCCGTTCTTAAGTGTTGGCTTTTCATTTTTTCCAGTGCTAGACATTGAAGCTATGGCCCGGCACACACGCAGGATCTCTGCCGCTGAGCTACCCACCAACGATGTTACCTTTTTAAGCGATCTGTTTTAACCTGTGGGACCTTTGAATAAAAATGTCCCATTACCCCGAGATGTTTAGTTCTTACTATGCTTCTGATAGCATCCTCTTTCTAAGTTGAAACTTCCTCGTGCGCTCGGGTCCATTGTGACCCCTTATCAGTAAGGGGATGGCGGCGTTCACAGGGTACAGCTGTGAACCATCGAGTAGCCTCAGTCCCCACACTTGCTTGGGTATAGAGCGGCCATGCGGAGGGGCACGGGGCGGGGCTGCGGGCCGGAAGTCGAGCGGGACCAGGGTCGGTTGCGGTTGATTTGGGCAGTAGACTGTGGTAGCGGTCTCTCCTCTAAGCACCGTACCCAGTACGACTCCCCATGGTGAGTTCACAAGACGAAGCCTCCGCCTGGGAACCGTCATCTGGTGTCCCCAGTGCAGCGTGGAGGCGGCGGGATGCGGATTCGGCCGCACAGCGCGGGGCTGGTTCGAACTAGGGCCGAATTCAAACCTCTGGAGGGTTTGTGAGAAGGTGTGTGAGGGTTTATGCTGGAGATGGGAACTTGACAGGTATGCGACGAAGGAGCTCTGGATGTGGGAACTTAAAGGTGATGTTAGAGATGAACACAGCCTGGAGGTTCACTGGTTTAGCTTCACGTCTGGTGTTCGATCCTTGATGCCCGACGGTGATGGATCAGTGGAGCCAGTTCCAAGAAGGGAGAATTTTGTACCTGTTATGGGGATCGGCGTGGTGGTGGTGGAAGTCCTGATGAGGTAGTGTGATATTGGGTCTTTTCGGTTAGTTCAGCCTTTAGCCAAGAAAAAAAAAAAATTGCTTCTCAGTTTATTCAGGTCATTGGCAAGATTGGTTACCTTGCGGTTGCTTCACAGAGATTTATATTTCTCTTCATTCTGGCCAGAGCAGCCTGAAATTCCTGGAGGTTCCTAAGTGGGGACTAGCATTGGCTTATGAGGGCGTTTACAGGTTGGTGTTAATAGATTGGACTCACAAGGGTCCAATTACTTCTGCACAGTCTCCCATGCCCTGTGGTGTAGTGTATCCACAGGTTCTGGGGATTAAGACAGTCTACTACAGATTGAGTATATGACCTCGGGATGAGATGGTTGGACAAGAGCATGGGTACGCTTGATAACAAAAAGGACCAAAAGATGTGTATATGCTGGAGTAAGACTAGAGTGGTCTGGATGGATATGCTAGAAACCTGGAAAGGGAACTGTATTCATTACTTTTCTGTTGCTGCGATAAAAATACCATGCCCAAAGCAACTTCTATAAGAAGAGATGTATCCTGTCTTCTGTTCCAGAGAAATAAAAGAGTGTGTCACAGCAGGGAGACGTAGCAGTAAGGGACAGACATGGTAACTGAGAACCCACATCTTCAGATGCAAACACATAGCAATGGGAGAACCCAACATAGAGTGAGGGTTTGATCTCACAACCCGCCCCAGTGACGGACCCTCCAGCAAGGCTGCACCACCCAAACCTCCCCAAACAGTCCCACCAAAACCCAAACCTACAGGGGAACATTTCTCATTCAAACCATCACAAGAGGGGTTGTTTTGATTCTTCTGGGAAAAGTACAGAAGTGTGAACTATGTAAACTATGCCTTATTTCATCAGGCATCAAGGCTTTTAGATTCTGTCCTCAAAGGTTATCCCTCTCAGCCCTGTCCTTAAGCTTGCCCTCTGACCTCTGACCTCTTGCTGTCTGACTTCACTCTGATGACTAGCTGTGGGCTCCTCCGATCTCTGTCCAGTGCTCCCTAGCCCTTCTTCTCAGAGCATCTCAGCGTTACAGCATCCTCCTGACACCCTTCCAAGAAGCCATTGCTCAGCCTCTTCCTAGAGCCTCTTCACCAAACTCCACAGCTTTACCTCATCCTGAAGCAGAGTAGCACATCCTTCCAGGGGAAACAGAAGAGCCCATTGACTGCATTTGGACAGCTTGTTGTTCTACACAGGGTGGGTGCAGGGTAGGGGTGTCTATGTTGCCCTGTGAGCCCCTTCTGGCCTCACAGACCTAAGCTGCAGAGTCAGCATTTCAAAGCAGGCCTGTGGGACCTCTGGGGTGTGCTCTGCTTCCTGGTTTTCCTGCCCGTCCTGGCCATTGCTCCTAAAACCTGTCCTGCATGCCTCTACCCTTCCCATTTCCTTCACTTCTGCCATGTTCCTGCCTTCTTCTGGTCATCTATTCAGTGAGACCTTCTAGTCCTCTCTGCTGCCCTGTCTGTGGAACTGATGCGTTCACTAGAATCCTTTGTCCCTGTTATCACCTCAAGGAACAAACAATATAGTTGGTATTCAGGAAACATGCGTTGGTTTGTTTGTTTTTAAGACAGGATTTCTCTGTGTAGCCCTGGCTCTCCTGAAACTTGCTCCATAGATCAGACTGACTTTGAACTCAAGGATCCACCTGCTTTTACTTCCTAAATGCTGAGATTAAAGGCATGTTCCACTACAGCCAGGAATAGAAGGGCCCACCTCCGAGAAGGCTTTGTTAGGGTCGTTTCCTCTGTATGTTAGTCTGAGCCTTTCATTGAGACACTTACCATGCACCAGGGCTCACTTTGCCTTGGGGCTCAACATACCTATCCTTCATATCTATACTCAATGGTAGAGGAAGAGCCTTTTATCTTGTAGGATAGCAGCTCCACAGTAATAGCTTCTGTGTATACTTACTGTGTCCTCTCTGGTCCTCAGGTGTCACCTGCGCCCAGCCTCAGAGTGCATTCCAGCCAGGCAGAGCAGTGAAGCCCCTCAGTTCCTGGACCATCTCCTAGGACATGTGGCACAGGCCTGTCTGAGTGACAGCTGTGGCCCACTCTGGGTCTTCAGTCTATGAGCCCCTCTGCTAGCACACTGTTAAACTGGAAGCTGTCCACCCTTAGCAGCAGCAGCAGCAGCCAGATTCTGGGAACTGGTTCCCCACTGGTATCTATTCTGGAATGATGGAGGCCACATCACTGAAGCTTGCCTTTAAGTTGTCTGTGCTATGCTGGATGCCAGGGAGCTGACTTCTCTTAGCCCCTTGTACCGTAAGTAGAACCTTCATCTTCCTTCAACAGCAGAGTGTGCTGTAATGGCTGCCCGAATCCTTTGCCCTTTAGGCCCGACCCCATAACTAGGCTGGCAACAGCTCTTTGCCTCATGCTGTCTTGGCTTCTCCTGGCTACATTCACACTGCTCTGTTGTTCCTGTCCCACTCAGAGCCTTTCAGAGATCTCTCCTTACCAGCTCACCTGTGCAGAAAGGGATGGCTAGGCTAAGGGTGGGAATCGGGAAGACCATGTAGAGATGCAGCATAGGCTAAACAGAGTATGTTGTAAATGGGAGGGGGTGGGGAGATGAGAGGTGTGATCGGTCCCACAGTGGCCTGAGAATAGTCCTACTGACCAGACTGAGCAGATGCAAGATATTAAGTATCTTGCCAAGAAGACCTTCTTGGGGACGTTGAGCAGAAGATAGGAAGTGGAGAGTGCTCATAGGGACTCATTTTCTGTTTTGGTTTTGACGCGTATCTAAAAGCCACTGTTGGGGACTGGAGAGATGGCTCAGCACTTAAGAACACTTGTCCTTGCAGAGGACGGGGCATCAGTTCCAACAGCACACGGGTGGCTCACAACCACCTAGACTTCCGTGCCAGGGCATCCAAAGCCCTCTTCTGACTTCTGGCTTCTTCGGGCAACTACTGTGCATGGTGTACATGCATTTGTGCAGGCAAAACACCCATAAAGATAATCTCATAAAACAACTTCCAGCCGCTGTGGAACAAATGGGCAAGGTGGGCATCTCCAAGGACCTGTGTTCCACCATGAATGTTTCAATAAACTAGAAACCGTCAGCTTTGTCAGAAATCTAGAAAAATGTCACAGGTGTGCCACAATGGTTGAAAGAGTCCAGGGAGGAGGTAGCCGAGGAGTGGAAGGGACACGTCATTGTGCTCTTGCTGCCTGGGCCCCGACCCCTTCTTGTTGTTCTGCACAGCCAGTGTAAGACCTGGATCAGTTCTGCAGGGAACTGCAGGTCTTGCTCAGAACTTTCTGGCCCTAACACATCTGGGCTTCATTAAAGGACTAGTACCAGCCACTTATCTCTTCTGCCTAAGTCAACATAGGCCATGCAGTCAGTTCAGAAACATGTATATCCTAAAGGAAACCGCCTGGTTTATTGTCCATTGCGAATGTATAGTCAACTGCTGACAACCTAGGAGGAAGAGCTGGAAAGACAGTTTCTTGGGAGAAGTGAAAGAATTCAGAAGCAGAATTGGAGGCTTTAGAAAGCCACATACGTGTCCAGCATAGGGTAGGAGCCCAGAAAAGAGTTATGAAGGCTGTATATGCTCGACTCCAGCAGATCTCCAGTTTACACGGGAACTAGACATTGTTGTTAATAATGCCAATGGAGTGCCCTAGGCAGAGGCAGTTTACAGACCAGGGAAGTTTTGTGTTACTTTGGCTCATGATATTTAAGGAAATCTCAGCTGAAACACTAGGTGGAGTTCAGTGGTAGTATTTGCTTAGTATATGGACGGTACTAGGTTAGATTCCTAGCAAATGCAAAAGAAAAAAAAATCTGCTCACAATGTCTCAGGATGTTATTTCTGATCACAGCAATACATCCCATCAGGAATAGCCCTTGTAATAATATCGAGTCTCCAAAAAGCAAAACAAAAACAAAAACAAAAAAAACAGCAAACTTTAAAAGTGGAGACTTAAGAGCAAAATTATATCATACTTTATAAAATCTAGCTTTTAGCAATTCAAAAGCCAAAAAAAAAAAAAAAAAAAGTACAAAATATCTTTGAGAAAAGCCGGAAATTGGGCTTAGTTGATAAAGACTGCAGATTGGCCCTGCAGTGATAATGGTGCAGCCTTTAGTCCCAGCATTCGGGAGGCGGTGGTTCTCTGTGAGTTCGAGGCCAGTCTGGTCTACACAAAGAAAACCTGCCTTAAAAACCTAAAGAAAAAAAAAAAAAAAGACTTTCAGTCTACTGCCTTAATGCACTCAAAGAGCGAGATGAAACCATAGCTGAGATGAAGGAAACCAAGGGAGACACGAAGCGCTGGTGAGAGGAGACTTCCAATAGAGAGGAACATGTTTGACAGTGAACCCAGGGTAACATCTAATACCAAAAGGGCCACTAAAATGACAGGTCCCTAGAGCATTTCAGTGGCAGGTTTGAACTCAAGTTCGGATCCCTAAAACCCATCAAAACAAGGCAAATGTGTCTCCATCAGTAATCCCAGACTAGGGAGGCAGAGCGGAGAGCCCCAGAGCAAGTTGGCTAGCTAGACTAATTGGCTAACTTGGGGTTCAGCAAAAGACCCTACCTCAATATTATATTATATTATATTATATAAGCAGTTGCCTAGTGAAAAAAAAAAAAAAACTTCTGGTCAAAATGCCTATATTAACATAGTGGATAAGAAAGCATGGTCCAAGTATAAGCTGTCTAAGAGATTTACTTTAGACTCAAAGACATGGTTTAGAGTGGAAATGGGGAAAATATTCCATGCGAATACTAACCCAAAGAGACCTGGCATGACTATAAAACTCTCAGATACATGAATCCAATCACAGGAGATTTGAAGGGATCAATAGTTTTACAGTAATAATTTGCCCAGCTATGATGGTGCACGCCTTTATTCCCAGCACTCAGGAGGCAGAGGCTGGTGGGTCTCTGAATTTGAGGCCAGCCTGGTCTACGGAGTGAGTTGTAGGACAACCAGGGCAACACAAAAAAGCCCTATCTTGAAAAAACAAAATAAAGAAATAAATAATAATCATCATCAGATTTATTATTATTATTATTATCATCATTATCATTGAAGACTTTGGTATACTGGTTATAAAAGCAACATACAGTATATACTAACCATGTCCAACCTTCATCCTATAGCCTGTATACATCCCAAAATAGTTATTAATGTAACCCAACACATTTGTAGATAATGACATCATGTCAAAGTTGAACACCCATGATGGAAGATCATTAGAGTTACCTAGGGAGAGACAAGACTTGGACAACAATCTAAACCAACTCTACACATTGCTCTTTAAAAATATCTGCTCATTTGAAAATCATCCAAAATTAATCCCCAATATACTGGTATTAACAAGTGGGGCCTTCAGAAAATGGGTGACCAAGGCAGAGCCTTTGTAAATGAGGTTGTTGTCCTTATACAAATGGCCCAAGTAAGCCTGGTTACCCCTGTCCTTTTGCTACATAAGAACACCATAGGGCTGGAGAGATGGCTCAGCGGTAAGAGCACTGACTGCTCTTGCAGAGGTCTTGAGTTCAATTCCCAGCACTCACCAGGTAGCTCACAGCCGTCTGTAACTGCAACCCCAGTGGATCTGACACTTCCTTTGGCATCTATAGACATTGCACAAACACTGTGCAGATGTACAAGAAGGCAAAATACCCATACACATAAAAAACATCTTTAGATAAATAAATCTTTGAAGGAAAAAAAGACACCATAAAAGAGACCATCCTCAGATAAAAGAGACCATTGTCAGATAAAAGAGACTGTCATCAGATAAAAGAGACCCTCATCAGATGGAATCTACGGGCGATTTCATCAGCCTCCAGAAATGTGAAAGATAAATTTATATCCTTTATAAATTATCCTTCTAAGGGTTTGATGTGGGTTTGGGTTCTTTTGTTTCTGGGAGGTGCCAGGAACTGAGTCTCAAAACCATACAAAACAGGTCCTCTTACTACTGAGACCAGCTTTTAGCCCCACATTACTCTACAATAGGGAAGGAACTTTCTAGCTTAATAAGTCTTTTATTGGGAAACAACAGTGACCCTACACAGGGTGGAGTGCGCACGCCTTTAATACCAGCTCTGGGAGGCAGAGACAAGTGACTGTCTGTGGGCAAGGCCATTCTGGTTTTCATAGAGAGTTCCAGGACAGCCAATGGTTACATAGTGAGACTGTCTCACAACAACAACAAAAGAGTGAATGCGCTGTTCTGGAGTCACAGACAGCCAAAGATAGGACACATGGTAAATTTTGTAAAGCTTTGTGTACCTGTGGCACTTCCTTTTACATGGGGGAAAGGTAAGGAGTACCTGGGTTTGGGTGCTTTTATTTTATATTTTATATATTTATACTAATAATAGATTAATTTTTATAAAATAAATTAATAAAAAAGAAAGAAAATAATAGATTAATTTATATTAAATATATAATATATGATGGTATATCTTATTTAACATATACATTTATGTTTATATATTTAATAATATTAAATGTTATTTATTTTATATTGTATTCTATTTTTAGGTAGAGCCAATAGAATTTGCTAAGTGTGATCTGCATGGGTAGATGAAGGATTCTCAGGATCTTATCCTGAGCCAGTGGGCAAACTGGAGGTGCATTCTTGATGTGTGGAGTCTTAGAAAGGGTGGGTGGTTCTTGTGCCTATGCAGTCTCATCAGCTAGGGGCTCCCCTGTCCTTCCTTAAGATCTGGGGTTCCCTGCTCCCATATCCTCCTTCATAGGGGTGAGGCCAACGGTTCTGTAGGTCTGTCTGTTTCCCTGCTCCAGTTACAGTTGTTCTTCCTTTGACTTCGCGTTTGTTGTTTCAGATTACAGAGCTGGGAAGTTCTATCCCAGGGCTGGAGAGATGGCTCAGCGGTTATGAGCACTGACTGCTCTTCCAAAGGTCCTGAGTTCAATTCCCAGCAACCACATGGTGACTCACAACCATCTGTAATGGGATCAGAACCCTCTACTGGTGTTTTTGAAAACAGCTACAGTGTACTCATATAAATAAAATAAATAAATCTTTAAAAAAGAAGGAAGAGGAGAAGGAGGAGCACATTTCTGAAGTGACCAGAATGTCTCTGAAGCTGAGGGCCTGCTCTAGCCCCTCTACTGGTAGGGAGACCTCACAGCGGTGACCATGTTCCCGAAGAGTTCCTTAGAGGAGAAAGGTCTGATTTGTAATGGTTTTGACAAAAACGTCTACTTGAGCCCAAGTCCATTAGTGAGTCTGGAAATCTGGTCAGAGGAGAACCACGTCCACACTCCACTTCAGAGAACTTTCAGTTCAGTAGGGACCTAACTGTCCAGGAGGGCCTTCCTACAACTGACAGCCCATCATATGTACTGAGTGTGGGAAAGCATCAGAGAGCCAACTTTGAAGAGAAGTCATTAACGTGTTCTCAATGTGGAAAGTCCTTTAGCCGAACTCTGTTCTTAAAAAACCCCCTGGCAACCTTACCTCCCTGTGAAAGCCTAACCAGTGTGACAAGTTTCTGGGTCACACTTTGATAGGCATCAGGCTCACCACCACAATGAGTATTATGTGTGCAACGAATGTGGAAAAGCTGTCAGCCAGAACGCAAGCCTTAAAAAACACCAAAAGTCTCACATGATGGAGAAGCCTTTCGAGTGCAGAGAGTGTGGTAAGGCCTTTAGTCAGAGTGCACACCTCAGGAAGCATCAGAGGGTTCACGCTGGAGAGAAACCTTACGAGTGTAAAGATTGTGGCAAGTCCTTCAGCCGCATCTCCAACCTCATTAAGCATCACAGGGTTCACACCGGGGAGAAACCTTACCCCTGCAGCGACTGTGGGAAGGCATTTAGCCAGAGTTCTAGCCTTATTCAGCATCGGAGAATTCACACTGGTGAGAAGCCTCATGTGTGCGATGTGTGTGGGAAAGCCTTTAGTTACAGCTCCGTGCTCAGGAAGCACCAAATCATCCACACAGGAGAGAAGCCGTACAAGTGCAGTGTCTGTGGGAAAGCCTTCAGTCACAGCTCAGCCGTCATCCAGCATCAGGGTGTGCACACTGGAGACAAGCCCTATAAGTGCCACGACTGTGGGAAGACCTTCAGTCGAAGCTCCAACCTCATCCTTCACCACCGAGTCCACACTGGGGAAAAACCTTACGAATGTACCGAATGCGGAAAGACCTTCAGCCAGAGCTCAACCCTCCTTCAGCACCAGAGGATTCATATTGGGCTAAAACCTCATGAATGTAACCAGTGCGGCAAAGCCTTCAACCGAAGTTCGAATCTCATTCACCACCAGAAAGTGCACACTGGGGAGAGGCCCTACACGTGTGTTGAATGTGGCAAGGGCTTCAGCCAGAGCTCACATCTCATTCAACACCAGCTAACCCACACTGGAGATAGGCCCTATCAGTGTAGCGAGTGTGGCAGAGCCTTCAGTCAGCGCTCCGTCCTGATCCAGCACCTAAGGATTCACACTGGAGTGAAGCCCTTCACCTGCTCTGCTTGTGGGAAGGCTTTCAGCCAGAGCTCCAAGTTGGCTAAACACCAGTTGGTTCATAAAGAGCAGGAAGGACACTAGGAGGAAAGAAGCTGATTCGTGGTCCCTCTGGGTCTTCTAACCCTTGTTTCAGCCGTGCACCCCCAGACGGGTGGCCAGATCACTGATTCCTGGGTCCGGCTTCCACAGCACCTGGGGTCTCCTTTGGAAACACCCTTCAAGGCTCTCCTGCTGTTACTGCCACCCACCTCTTGTGGCCTCTCATCTGCATGTTGTTCTTATGGTTTGAAAACAAGTTGGTTAGAAGGAAAAGATGACAAAGGCTTTGTGTTTAGAATTTATTATCGTAATCAAAGGGTGTGAAAATAGGTAATGGGACCTTTTGGACTGGAAAGAACCTGAGACATTTTGTTGTTTAGGAATGAGTTCTGGTTCGGTGTCTGTTATTGGTAGTTTGTTTATGTGAGAACTAGGTGAGGAGTTGGATCCATTTGCCATCTTCCCTGGGGCAATACAACAGTTGCCTTTCAGTCCCACCCAACATCTTACACCAGAGCTTCCTCTAGTCCTGTGTTCAGTCATCTTGCGTCAGGTTAGCATCCTCCTCACCGTTCTGCTGAGCCTCAAGCCCAGTCCTCCAGCTGCTGTGTTTGGGAGCAGGACCCCAAAAGTGCTTTCTGCCTAGCTTGTTTCTCTCACTGCAGGCTCCAGGCTAGCTTTTCACACAGGTACCGCCAGTTTAGGAATGTGCCCTGTTCCATCTCAGGCAGCCCAAATGCCCAGACATGAGCTCACACTGGTCTATGGAGGACTTCTGGCACTTAGATGAAAGCCTGCGTTCTTCAGGAACTTGTGGAGCTGTTTCCCACCTGCCAAAAGGAGTTATTCCCCTTACCTCTGGCAGCAGGGACATGTGGTGCAGGAGAGACCACTCCACCCTCCAGGCCCCCTCAGTCCCTTCTACACTTGTTATACACAGCAGGGCTTCCAAGCTCGCTCCTGGCCCTTCTCACCTCAGACCCCAGGTCTCTCATACCCCCCCCCCCCGCAACTCCTGTTGGTCTCTCCCTCCCTGTGTTCTGATCTCTCTCTGCTGTCCCCATCTTCCCTGTCTCTCCCACTCTCACTTCCCTGGCCCTGGCCATGTCCAGGATGCTTCCTTGTTCTCTCAGCTCTGGACTCCTCCAGATGCCTCTCGATGGTTTCCCTTTCTTATGCACAATAAAATCCTATCCCTCATAATGGATCTGTCATGTTGGCAGTTTCTTTACTGTGCCCTTTCATTTACATCTGATGCCAAAACCCTGCTCAAACTGTACTATAGGAAGATTTTTGGATATTCACGGTACCAGCTCACTAACCTCTTCATTCTCCCAGAGCTGTGCTCTGAACAGGGAGGAAGCTCAGGTACAACCTATCTGTTCCCAGAAAGGTCCCTAGACACCAGCTACTAGGTAGACATAAAAGTGTCACGTGACACACACCAGCTAGACCAAACTCAGCCTCTTTCAGTAAATAACCCTTGCAGAACACACCCTTGCCCATTTGCTTTCAAATATCTAGCAGCTTTTGCATGTCATAATTAAGTTATTGAAGATAACCATATGCTCCACAAGGCTAGAGTATTAACTTCCTGGCCCTTTTCAGGAACTGTCCTAGCGTTGCCATAGGATGCTGCCCTTTAACATAACTACCTGTTAGCATAGCAGGCTCTTGGGGTCAACTTTTGAAGAGTGGCTGGAAGTTCTTGCAGGAATTGAACTATTCCATGACTAGACACCTCATCAATGTGTGGTGTGCTTGCCTGAGAACAATGGATGATTCCTGAGCCATGCTACTGCCACACGGTATTCCTCTTTCTACCCCTCCTCAGCACAACGCATTGGAGAAGTGAGGCCTTAGATGTACGTGAGCTCTCCACGCAGTAAAACTTCTACGAAGACAGAGCAGACCTGCTATGTGCATAGAAGCCCAGCTTAGGCATTTTCATTTACAGACTATATAGAGTCTCAGAATCACAAGGAGAGTCACACATCAAGGAAAGACTCCAGAGCAGCTCATGGAGCTGTCATATGGTTGGGAATCCCACCATCAGGCCAGAGGGCAGTCGGCTCCTCCGTTTAACCTCGCTTTGACGTCCAGTACAGCTTCGGTCACTGATATCAGTGGCTGCTGTCCACTGACAGGAATGTGTGAGACATGGGCCCTAGAATGGAAGGCAGCAGAGAGAGAACTCCGGGTTTTCCATGAAGTTTGGAGTAATTAAAGGTGTCCACCATGGCTGTCAAGATTGTATTGTAACTTTTTGTTATTTTTAAAAAATTTTATTTATTCATTATATATTAAGTACACTGTAGCTGTCTTCAGAAGACAGATTCCATTACAGTTGATTGTAAGCCACCATGTGGTTGCTGGGATTTGAACTCAGGACCTCTGGAAGAGCAGTCGATGCTCTTAATTACTGAGCCATCTCTCCAACCCGATTTTTGTTATTTTACACAGAGAAATGTATATACAAACACATTCAGAGCTCCCATTTAAGGTTTTTTTTTTTTTTTTCACTCTAAAAGTAGATATAGTTTTATTTATTTTTTATTTTTTTTAACAACTTTATTTTACAAAACAAAGATAAGTGTACAGATTTTAAGCATTCTTGCATAAAATTATACAATACATTTTTTAAGTACTAAAAAAAAGATTTATTTATTATATACAAGTCCACTACAGCTGTCTTCAGATCTCATTACAGATGGTTGTGAGCCACCATGTGGTTGCTGGGATTTGAACTCAGGACCTCTGGAAGAGCAGTCAGTGCTCTTAACCACTGAGCCATCTCTCCAGCCCTACAATACATTTTTGTCAGTACTTTTTTTTTTAAAAAGGTTTGATAGTGTGATAAAGATCCCATCAGTAACAATGAGCATAAAGTACATGTAAAACAAGATGCAACCTGGAAACAGTCAAAGTTTTCTTGGTGTGTAAAGATTTTTTTTTTTTTTTTAACAATGAGCAGACAGTACATGTAATGCAGGGTACAACCCGGAATTTGTCAATGTGTTCTTGGTGGGTGAGGATTGAGCATGACTATTTTTTTTTTGTTTTGTTTTCTTTATTTCTTGAACTTCATACAGTCTGTGAGTTGTTTCTGGGGCAGTGCGAGCCTCTGGGGTTAGCATCCCACTATCAGTGACTGCATATTATGTCTGTTCTTTTGTGACTGGGTTATCTCACTCAGGATGATATTCTCTAGATGCAGCTATTTTCTTAAGAATTTGGTTAAGTCATTGTTTCTGGTGGCTGAGTAGTATTCCATTGTGTAAATGTACCACAATTTTTGTATCCATTCATCTTCTGAAGGACATCTGGGTTCTTTCCAGCTTCTGGCTATTATAAATAGAGCCGCTATGAACATTGTGGTGCATATATATTTGTTGTGTATTAAAGTGTCTCTGGGGTATATGCCCAGAAGTGGAATAGCTGGGTCTTCAGGTAGTACTATATCCAATTTTCTGAGGTATCGCCAGACAGATTTCCAGAGTGGTTGTATTAGCTTGCAACCCCACCAACAGTGGAGAAGTGTTCCTCTTTCTCCGCAGCCTCGCCAGCATCTGCTGTCATCTGAGTTTTGGATCTTGGCCAATCTGAATGGTGTGAGGTGGAATCTCAGGGTTGTTTTGATTTGCATTTCCCTGATGGCTAAGGATGTCGAGCACTTCCTCAGATGTTTCTCAGCCATTCGATGTTCCTCAACTGAGAACATTTTGTTTAGCTCTGTACCCCATTTTTTAATAGGGTTATTTGATTCTCTGGTGTCTAGCTTTTTGAGTTCTTTGTATACCTTGGATATTAGGCCTCTATCTGATGTGGAGTTGGTAAAGATCTTTTCCCATTCTGTTGGTTGCCGTTTTGTTTTCTTGACAATGTCCTTAGCCTTACAGAAACTTTGCAATCTCATTAAGTCCCATTTGTTAATCTTTGACCTTAGAGCTCGAGCCATTGGTGTTTTGTTCAGGAAATTTTCTCCTGTGCCCATGTGTTCTAAGGTTTTCCCTACTTTCTCATCTAATAGTTTCAGTGTATCTGGTTTAATGTGGAGATCTTTGATCCACTTACACTTGAGCTTTGTACAAGGAGATAAGAAAGGGTCTATTTTCATTCTACTGCATGCTGAGTGCCAGTTGGACCAGCACCATTTGTTGAATAGGCTGTCCTTTTTCCATTGAATGTTTACGGCTCCTTTGTCAAAAATCAGGTGACCATATACATGAGGGCTCATTTCTGGATCTTCTATTCTATTCCATTGATCCACGTGCCTATTTCTGTACCAGTACCAGGCAGTTTTCAGCACAATTGCCTTGTAATATAGCTTGAGGTCAGGGATAATGATTCCCGCAGATGTTTTCTTGTTGTTGAGGATGGAGTTTGCTATTCTAGGTCTTTTGTTATTCCATACAAAATTGCACATTGATCTTTCCAATTCCATGAAGAACTGGGTTGGAATTTTGATGGGGATTGCATTGAATCTGTAAGGTTTGTTTTTTTAAATCATGTTCTATAGACAGTTTTGGGGGGTTTTTTGGGGGGTTTTTTGTTTTGTTTTTGTTTTTTTGTTTTTGTTTTTTTTGGTTTTTTTTTGTTTTTTTTTTGTTAGTCAGCAAGTGACTATTCATGACATAATTTAAGCTTTATTAATATTTGGACAGTTTTTTTCAGTGTTTTTCTATGTACAAAATAGAAATGTTTGGTCTGGTTGCAGCACAGTCTTCTGTCATACATACATGGCTCTTTTGTCCTCCCCTCGGCATCAACCTAGGTTTCCTTTCCAATACTGGCATGTTTGGAGCACACCTTCAGATACTGCAGAATGTCCCTCACCTTGGGTTTGTTGTTTCCTGAGAACTTCGGTAGGAACCCCCCAAAGAGAAGTGTCTTCACTGAGAAACAGGAAACATTTTTCCTTTCTGGTGTTGTTACTCTCACTACAGTTTACCTGTTTGGGGGTGGGAGGCACACATGTACCACAGCACACGTGTGGGGGTCGGTTCTCTTCTACCATGAGTTCTGGGGGTCAACTCTCGTTTGTCACACTTTTGGAAAGCACCTTCACTTACTGAGCCACCTCTAACCTCAGTGAGCCTCAGTCTTAGAATCAGCCGTGCTGGTGGTGGTTTTAGTTAGCTGGCATTGCTTTGACAAGCACACACCAAAGGAAACTTAAGGGTTCCCTGTGGTTCAGAGGTCGGCTACAGTTCGTGATGGTGGGATGATGTGTGCTTCGTTTGAGGCAGTTGGTCACATTGCAACTGTGGCAACGGAGAGGAGAGTGAATCATGCTCACACTTGGTTCAGTCCTTCTCGTTCAGTCAAGAACTCTTAACTCATGAAACTCTGCTGCCCATAATTAGGTGGGTCAGCCCACCTTAACCTAAGCTAGGCAATCCCTTACAGACATGCCCAGAGATTTGTTTCCCTTGAAGCGGAGATTAGTCATCAGATTACCTTAGCCACGTTCTCTTTGTTCTTTCAAACAATTTTGGACCCATTAATAATGTATCAATAATGTGTTCATACCCTTCAAAATATCTCTAGGGTCCCCATCCCTTCCCTTCTGCTTCATGCCCCGTGGACATCAATGGCCTCTCTATATTGTGACTTCTCTGAGTGTTCCCTTCAATTTATTGTTAGCTTGCTTTTTAAAACTGGCTGCCTCTGGGTCACACACACTTTAAAAATTCAAAAACAAAAACCTGGCTGCACCATCCTGGATCCCACCGTGATCCACAAGATCTGGAGACGAGGGAAGCCGTTCTTGCTCCCTGTCTCCATTTCCAGACATTTCCTCCTTTGGGCCAAAACCATGATTCTTGTGCTGCCCCGGCTGTCCTGGAATTCTCTCTAGAGACCAGGCTGGTCCCAAACTCAGAGATCGACCTGCCTCTGCCTCTGCAGGTATTTTGTAACAGAAGACAAGTAACCAATACAATTAGAGAAATGAAAATTAAAGCCATAATGGAAGGGTAGGATCCAGTGCAATTAAATGCTTAACATACAAAAGTCCCTGACTTTGTTTTCCAGCGGAGAATGTGGGGGCGGGGGGAGGCTAAGGGTCAGTGTGAGGAGCCATCCACCGTGGTATTTTGTTGTTTTGTTTTTTGAAAAAGCTCACCAGAACCTGAAGCTTGCCGATGACTCTAGACTGGCTGGCCAGTGAGCCCTGCATAGATCTGCCCTGTTCTGCCTCCCCTGTGCGGGCTTATGCAGCAAACACCTAGACTGTTGTATCCCTCTAGCCTTGGAATAACTCATTTTTAAAAGATTGCTTAGACCAAACGTGGGCAAATACAAGCAGCAATGAGAATAGTCATACACTAGTCTAGGGGATGTGTTGATGAAGAAACAAGACAGAGTGGCAGGCAGTTCCTTAAGAAGTTAGACGCACTGGAGAGATGGTTCAGCGGTTAAGAGCACTGACTGCTCTTCCAGAGGTCCTGAGTTCAATTCCTTACAACCACATGGTGGCTCACAACCATCTGCAATGGGATTTAACGCCCTCTTCTGGTGTGTCTGAAAACAGCTACAGTGTACTCAAATATTAAAAAAAAAAAAAAAAATCTTTTTTTTTTTTAAGAAGTTAAACTAAACCCAAGCAGCACCAGTGAGTATAATGGGTTCCGGGACCAGTGGTCCAGGCTGCCGGACCACTAGAGGGCAAGCACAGATCTTGGCGGAAGTGACCGAAGGCCTTCAGGATAAGAGGATCCGCAGGAGTGGGGGGACGAGACAGGGAGACGCTCGGATTTGTAGGGACTGAGGGCGCCGGCTTCCGCTACTGCCTCAAAGAGCAGGCGCGGTCGGGTCAGAACGCGGTCTCTCTAGGCACAGCGGAGGCCTGGGATCTCGGTGGCCGCGGGCAGAGTTCTTTACAAGAGCAGGAGGCGGGCGGACCGTCCGACCGGCGGGCGTCCGGGTCCAGGACTAGGGGGCTGGGGACCTGGGGGCGGGGTCCCCTGAGATTGACGACTGCGCAGACAGAGCGGGACGGCCCCTTTGTCTTAGGGAGCTGAAGCAGCGACCACAGGGCGAGAGGTTGCGGCAGATGGTGAGTGGCGCTCTGTCGGCTGCGCGGGACCCTCTCCTTCATCCGCACCCAACCTCCGCGCCTTAGTGTATGCCAGCCCTTCCCCCGATGGATGGCTGCAGCCGGGCTGCTGACTCAGGCCGCACCCTCCGATCCCTCCGACCCTCCAGGCCCCTCCCCAGGACCCCTCGCGGTTGGCTCCCGCTTGCCTGGTTCGGGGTTTGGATGGTTCTGATGTGCATACGGTTTCTTTTCTGGTTGGTTATTTGGCTTGGCTTGAGCTGTGGGTGAGGTTTTGTCTGGTGAAATAACGTGTCCTAGACTGCCCAGGAAGTCCTGGGTTCGCATGATCCTCCCCAGTAACCCTGACGAGAGTCAGGGCCACCATACAGCGTTTTAAGTCACCTGAACGGTATTTAGCATCCTCAGCAGCTAAGGACATTTCTTGTCAAACTGGAGGTGCTCTGCTCTGCCCCACATAACTCAGCTTCCTGGATTTCTTTCAGTTTTTCTGCTGATGCTCTCTTGTTACTTTGCAAAGGCCCCTTTTAATGGATGACAACTTATCTAACGTGACATTTTCTTGTTTTTTTTTTTTTATATGTATTTATGTGCTTTGCCTCATGCGTATCTGTATATTATGTGCATGCCTGGTGCCAAAGATGCCAGAAGAGGGCATCGGGTTCCCTGGAACTGGCTGTGAGCCGCCATGTGGGTGCTGGCAATCCAGTGTGGGTCCTGGAAGATAGCATGTGCTCTTGACCGAGGAGCCATCTCTCCAGCCTCCACATTTAAGGCTCAGTGTAACACCTGAATCGGGATGCGCTGATGAGTGCAGCTATCTCCAGCTCTGAAGAGGAGTCGAGCAGGCCCCTGGGGTTTAGGAGCTTACTTGGCGCGTTCCAGGCCAATAAGAGACTGAGTTGCCCGCCCCCTCCCACCACCACCACCGCCCCCACCCCCGGCCAACGATGAAAAGCTTCAGAGAAGTAACACCTAAGGTTTCTTTCTGGCCGCCATGTGATGCTGATGTGTAGGTACACATGCACACAGAAAATTTGTACACAATAATTCCCCCTAGTGTGTGGGAGGTGAAGTATGGGCATAGTTGTATTCTCTAATGCCAGGGAAGGATATTGGATGTACCATCCTCTGGATCATCTTCCCGGCCCACAATAATCCTTTTAAATGTTACTCTGCCTAGCCTCCTGTCAGGGAATGCACAATGACTGGGAGCCGTTTCCTATGGATCTTTCTAGAATAATTGGAAGCAAGCACCTACCACTGGTGCGTGTAGACATTCCTGTTCCTCACATGAAAGGAAAACCCCACTGCATAGATGTTTAAGGCTGGGTGGACATTAGTCCTGTCGCTTTGCACACTGGGAATTTCCCTGTAGGGGACACAGAGACGTGGGATGGGGTGAGTAGGTTAGAGCTAGTAAGCCAGCTTCCCACCACTGGTGGCCAGTCCCTGGGGCTTTCTTGCCATACAGATGCTTCCATTTCCAGTCTCAGTATCTCTGAGGTTGAAGCCTCTGCATTTGTCTTTTAGCTGTTTGCATGCCTGTTCAGATCAACCAGCTTGCGCTTTCTGTCTGTTAAAAACACACTTCCCTATATAGTCTGTTTACTCCATGAGAACGTGTCTTCTTTGGTCCTATTTACTTAGTTTGCAACTAGAAGGGTTTTGTTGTTGGTTTTGTTTTATGGGCAAAATATTTTCCATTAAAGTCTTTTGGCTTTGGCTGTGTTTTAAGGGGCGTCCTTACTTCAGGATCATTTTACAAACAATGTGATTTTGTCTGGTGCTTGTAAAGTGTTGATTCTATATGGAATTTATTGAGATAAGGGATGAAGTTAGAATCCAGGTTCTCTTCCCTCCCCATAAATCATACCCATCACTGGGAATTGAACTCAGGACTTCTGGAAGAGCCAGCAGTGCTCTTAACCACTGAGCCATCTCTCCTTGCTTGCTTTCCGAAGCAGGGTTTCTCTGTGTAGCCTTGGCTAGCCTGGAAGTAGCTCTGTAGACCAGGCTGGCGTCGAACTCACAGAGATTCGCCTGTCTCTGCTTCCCGAGTGCTGGGACTGAACGCATGTGCCACCACTGCCCAGCATACATAAGGCTTCTTACTGGTTGGTTAACTTGGTTGGACTTGAGGTATGGATGAAGTTTTGTTTGGTAAATTAACTCAAGTCTTTAAAACAAAAATAAACTTGCATAGTATACTGCCAAGTGCCAGGTAAGCCGCAAAGATAGAAAAATGCCTGAATATACTGTGAGCGGTGGACGGCCAGACTGGTCAGTGATGGTCATGGTGGGTCCCTTTGTTTGCAGTTTCTCACTATACAGATGATGCCAGTTCTGGTATGCAGTTTCCAGTAATGGTCCATCGTTCCATTGTTTGGCTTTTAAGTCTGAAGATGTTCTCTGGTCCAGGCATGTGTGTTGGAAATCCATTCCCCTTCTGGTCTGTCTCTCACTCAAACCCTACAGTGTTTGCTTGATTTCCTTCCAGATCCCTGTGTGGCTCCAGCTGACCTGGAACCCTTAAGATCCTCCTGCCTTCTCAGTGCTGGGCTTACAGGTTTCCACCTCCAAGCACAGCTTGTGTTTTCTTTGCCCTTTTAAAATCTTCTACCTTGGCCCCACTTAGTGGTAGTTTGTTGGCGAACTGTGTAAAGATTTAATTTTTATATTTAGCAAAAATACTTAAGCACTTAGTTAATCTGTCGAGTCTCTTCCCAAAACTGGACTGTGCTTGGTTTCTGTTCCTGAGCTGTCTATTCCCCACCCCACACCTCCTCTTTTCCTGTGTTTTGGTTGGTTGGTTGGTTGGTTGGTTGGTGTTTTGTTTGTTTGCTGTTTGAGACAGACTCTTACTATGTAACTTAGTGTATAGTGAAGGGGCTAACCAGCTCAAGCATGGTAAACATGCCCCCCCACCCCTGCAGGCTTAAAAACTGTTAGATTACATTCCTAAAGCTAGCCACCAAGGTTTATTCCCTTATTTGGCCACTTCCTCCTCCTGATGCTGACCACCAAGGTCCAGCTATCAAAGTCCAGCAGACAAAAGCCCCCATTTGGCTCACCTATTAGCATGCCCAATTAAATTTAAACACCTCATTCTAATTCGGGTTTCCCATTTTACCTTTATAAACCATTTGCCTATGGGCTACAACTGTCTCCTCTATTCAGAGGCAGTCCTTCCCCCTCCCCCTCCCCCAGCAAACAGTCCTCCTCCCTCTCAGCCTTTGTCTCCTGTCTTTGTCTCTTATTCCCTGCCCTCTGTCTTTCTTCGGCAAATAAACCTTTGTGCTGAGAACTTGGTCTTGGGGGTCCTGAGCCAAGACTCAGTCTCTTCATGTGCTACTTTAGAACTTACCTTGTAGTCTCATGTTAGCAGTCTGCCCACCTCAGCTTCCCAAGTGCTAGGATTACAGGTGAATGCCAACACTCCTGGCTCAATTTAAGATGCCCATTCCTGCCCAGGCCCACATGACTCTCATTAAAGTGGTTGGCCCTGTGGTGGCCGAAACTTCTCTTCTCAGCTGGTTCCTTTCTTAGTAGCTCTGAGTTGCCTCTGTGTTTGTTGAGTCTTCCTAATGAATATAAAAATATTTAGTTAGGAAACCCTGAACCCCTATAACCTTTCATAAAAACATTGATTGATGGATAGGGTGATGGTGGCAAATACCTTTAATCCCTAGCACTCAGGAGTCAGAGACAGATGGATCTCTGAGTTTGAGGGCAGCCTGGGCTACACAGAGAATCCTGCCAGGAAAAATAAAACAAAATGTTGTTGGATGTTTCGAATAAAGTATACAAATTAGCCTTACTATGATTTGTGGTGTCTGTTCTTTCATGTCTTGGACCAAGTGTCACTGGTGTGTAGGAAAGCTATTAATTAGATAGGTAGGTAGGTAGGTAGGTAGGTAGGTAGATAGATAGATAGATAGATAGATAGATAGATAGATAGATCCATAGATGATAGATAGATCCATAGATTCATAAATGGATGGTTGGAGGATGGATGGATGGATGGATGGATAATGACCATTCGCTTAGGGAAATTTGCGAGTCTTGTGTTTTTGTGGTCACAGGTCACCTTTCATACATGAGGAACTGTATTAAAGGGTTGCCGCACTAGCAAAGTTGAGAACCACCACTCTAAAACAAACATGTAAGTTGTGCCACAGCAAGATATTTAGAAATTCCTAAAGGAATGATTGGCTTCTGATTTGGCTTACAAAATGAAAAAAAAATAGTGACAAACCAAAACTCTCTGAAGGTCACAGAAATTGCAACAGCCAAGAGCCAACTGTTTCTAGGTCAGCCCTAAGAGCCTGGAGACCTGTCAGAAGTCCTGAATGCAGCTTCTTTGTATTCTCATCACTAGACCCCGCCCATTTGTAGTCAGGACTATGCTGCACTGAATCCCAGTCACTCTGTCAGGCTTCTGAGAGCCAGAGATGCTCATTGGCTAAGGTCAATCTCTCATGTACCTGAGGATGGAAATAGCACCCAAGGGAATGAAGTGGTTAGTGACAAAGGGAGACTCTGAGAAGGCCTCACTGAGGGAGAACAGTGCCCATAAACTGGCAGTATGCCTACTGCCTGCAGTAAACAGTGTCCAAGCACTTCCATCAGTGGATTTCTCCAAGTGGAGATGAAAGGAATCCTATAAAGGATTGCTCCAGGTCCAGTGGAGATGACATCTTGCAAACACGTTGTTCTCCTAGAAAGCAGACCAAGTGGAGTGAATCTGTTCCCATGGGAAGCAACTGGGAAAGGGCAACTGAGGGACTAGAAAGGCTGACTTGGCTGCTGCCAGGGGACTGGGAAGGGCATAGTGCATCAGGAGGTGGCAGGGGTCAGATACTGGGGCCAAAAAAACGGGAGGATGAGTACTTTCTATTTAATCACATTTCATCTGGATACAAATATTACTAAATAAGGAACTGAATTCTAAAGCCTATACGATTTTATTATTGATTGAGGGGTGGGACCACACATGCGTGTAGAAGACAACTTATAAGAATTGGTTCTCTGCTTCCACCATGTGGGTCTCAGGATTGAACTCAAGTTGTCCAGCTTGGTGGAAAACCCACTGAACCATTTTGCTGGTCCTAATTTTTTGTGTTGTTGTTGGTGGTGGATACACACGCATATACACACACACACACACACACACACACACACACACACACACGAGCACATGCTTTCATATGCATGTGAGCATGCATGCCATAGCAAGTGTGGAGCTGGTTCTCTCCTGCCATGTGGATCCTAGGAACCACACCCTAGTCATCAAACTTGACAACAGGCACTTTTACCCAAGGAGTCATCGAGCCAGCCTGCCTGTCATCTTTTAGGTCCCTACGTCTACCAGAGCCTGATTCTGTCCTGTCCTCAGTAGGCCAACCTTGTGTTAGTTTAGATATCTGGCTCCACTGCCCATACTTTCTTCTGGATCCTTTTTTGCATCTGTTATTCCTGTAAATTTTAAAGGAAGTTTAATCAAATTCCAGTTGCATTCAAATGAAAATTGCATAAAACTGCGCGTGCACACACTTGGAGAGATGGCCTTTGAGAGGACATGTTGAAGTCAACCTCTCCTTGTTGCCATGTTTCGTTCTCCTGAGACAACTTAGTGTGGGTTTCCTGAAAGCTACTCATGCATACATGTCTGGCATTTTATTTTAAAAAGATAGGGTAACCCTGACCTCCTGTGTCCCCCATACACATACTGGCAGGTCATGATACCATCACCTCTCCCTCCCCTCTCCCTCAACCCCTCAGACAAGGTTTCTCTTGTACTGAGGCGCCTTCTGCCTTCATCTTCTGAATAGCTTGAATTACAAGGGAGAGGAATTTGAAACCATGCTTAGCTTCTGTTTCAGTATCAAAGAGCTAGGTGCCTGAAAAGATGTATTATAATCCTGTTCCTCGTTCTTTTCTGGTTCCATCTGCCATCATTTGCAGGCTTGGCCCTGTCTCACTAATGTAGACCGCTCCCCAACACTTCAGAAGACTGAACCTATCTGCTATAGGACCAGCTTTGTCAGGAGAGCTCTCAGAACTCCCTCTTCCCAGGCCATTTAGTTGTGCTAAACACCTGTTTATCATGGTATGTTCTCCAGCACCCACACACCACCAAATGGCCCCTTCCTCTTTGAGATGAGACATCTTTCAGGTCTCAGACTCTGTTACTCCAGACTCAGGTCACCATAGTAACCACTGTTCAGGCTTGTGTTGCCAATACAGCTGAACCCTTGCCTTATCAGAGCACAAGAGGTTATCTAAGACTGACAAAGGGCCAGAGCCTAGGGTTTCCCACAGAAGTGTAGGCCTTCAATAGGCCATCCACTTCCCACTCTGGAGGTAGTACTTCTTTGGGAGGCAGCTTGGCTTAATGCCTACAGGTCCCACATGAGCCATATGAATACCTTCAGTATAGAACATGTACAGCCCTGGAGAACTACTGTCCTTGTGAGCAGGCAGGATCATAGGCCAGGGTGAGCCAGCTGGCAGCCAGAGCCTTCACAGGCTCCCCATATACATATGGTCAGATATATGGTCAGATATAAGGACTCCTATAGTCCAGGAGTTAAGGGTTGAAACTTTAAGCCATTGGAAAACAACGGGTACCCTGATTAGAAATCCTTATCATTTTTTTAAAAACTATTTATCTTCATGTGTATGTTTTTATGTGGGTTCATGTGTACCACCAGCATGTAGCCCATAGAAGCCAGAAGAAAACATTAGATCCCCTAGAACTGGAGTTGTTTATAAACCTGGGTCCTCCCCAAGAGTAACAAGTACTGTTCTGGGCTTTTTTTTTTTTTTTAAGATTTATTATTTTATATATAAGAGTATACTATAGCTGTCTTCAGACACACCAGAAGAGGGCATTGGATTCCATTACAGATAGTTGTGAACCATCACAATGTGGTTACTGGGAATTGAACTCAGGACCTCTGGAAGAGCAGCTAGTACTCTTAACCTCTGAGCCATCTCTCCAGCCCCCTACGTATCTTTTAAAAACAAAACAAAATAGGGTACAAAGCCCTTCTTGGTCGAGAATTCACAAAGATAAAATAGCCTCTGGCCTTTCTTACCATTTTTAAGTAGAATTTCCTGACTAAGTCTACTAGATGGGATAGGCCCAGGAACCATATGTTTGCTCAGGACTCTGTACGAGAGAACACCAGTGTGACCAGGACAAAGCAGGACTATGGTGGCTTCAGCTCCTTGGATCTCACTTTGGCATGCCTTACACTGACTTTATATGACAAAGGACCACCTGGGAGGTCAGGATCTGTTGGACTGGACTCTCATGTATTCTCTTCTTTATCAGCCCCACAGGATCCCCTGATTTCTGTTGTCCTCACAGTCCCAAGATGGCAGCAGCCGGACTTCTGCCACTTCCAGCAGCACCACAGGTGAGTGGTCCCAAAAGCTTACTCAGGGCTTAACCAAACCTCCTATAGGCCTCCTATGCCCAAGCAGTCTGAATATCACTACCTCTCCTGAACTTTGTCACTTCTGCCTTTCAACCTCACGTGACTCACCAACCTCCCACATCACGTGTACTGCCTGTCACTTAAAATCCTGTCATTCCAGGCCAACGTGACCTTTGAGGATGTGGCTGTTCTGCTCTCTCAGGAGGAGTGGGCCCGCCTGGGCCCTGCTCAGCGGGGTCTCTACCGAAATGTCATGATGGAGACCTACGGGAATGTAGTCTCACTGGGTAAGGCCCCATCTGTGTGTTTTTGTTGCTGGACTCAATGTGGGGGGGTTCCCAGGGGAGGCACCTGTGGGGAGGAGGGGGACGTGGGCCAGACTGATCCTGAGGCTTGTTTATCCCCCAGGTGTTTAGCTCCAATGGAATTGTTCATTTTCACATGCTTGCATGTTTGCATGTAGCGTGGATTACGGGGATACCTTAGTAAGTACTGTGTAACACAAGGGCTTCCATCCTCATGAGTAGGACTTCCAGGATCTAAGCCTGTTGTGATCTCCCAGCTGGAGCGAGGAGAAGATCCATGGGTCCTGGATGGACAGGAAACTGAGCCGAGCCAGGGCCTGGGAAGTGATCACTTTGGTGAGTAAGAACTGGTCCTGTTTTCACTGAAGGTGTAGCGAATTCAGACTGAGCCACCGATAGAGAAAAGCTTCCATTGGTCGGGGCAGGCTCAGTCATTCATTCTTCCTCAGACAGAATGTCACAGACCAGGAGGTACTGGTCTGTGTAAGTCTGAGCAATAGTCCATAGGAGGAAATGTAGGGTAGTGGGTAGACAGGGTGGTAAACCTTGGTACAAAGGAGAAGGGACAGGTTAGCTGAGCTGCGTAGAGGCCTGAGATTTTGTCGCTGCTCAGAAAGACCGTAAGTGGCTACCCAGGTATTAGTGGGAGATTTCGGTTCTGATGGTTCCTTGGTGGTTTAGAAACCAACAAGGCATCTTAGTATAGAAGGGAAGTTTCTCAGCCTGATACTCAAGGTTGAAGGGATGAAAGTTCATCTCAGTTAGAAAAGAATTCATTTCCCCTAAGCCACGAGATTTTGTACTGAGGCTCCATGTATGAAATAAAGCAAAGTCTGAAAATATTGGAAGGGAAAGTATTGTTTGAAATTTATGTGATCTCTAGCTTAGAAAAAAAAGAGATTGATATTCATAAGTAAATTTAGCTACAGTAATGAAAATAATTTGTATTATTATCAGCAATAAGCAAAGGCATAAATATTAAAATTTTAACATTTGTAAGAGAATCAGAAAGTTACTTGGGATACTGAGAGATGACTCAGTGATGAAGAACACTGGCCCTTCCAGAGTCCCCACCACCCACATGACAGCTCACAGCTGTCTGTGACTCCAGCTTGAATCCAGGGATCCGACCCCCTCACAGAGACACACGCAGGCAAAACACCAATGCACATAAAATAAATATAAATGGATCTTTTTTTTTTTTTTTTTGAAAAGGGACAAAAAGAAGTGAGGATCTGTCCTAGCCTTCCCCGTACTGGGGGCTGACCCATAACACACCATTTCCCAAGTGTTTGCTACTCTAACATTTAGAAGCGAATAAACAAAGCAGAAGCTCTGATACTGTTCTTGCCTGATCGTGGGCTCTGGGTTAGAATTCACTAAATCTGTACTTTGCCCCAGAGTTGATAATCTCACTGGTTCTCTCCAGAAACCCTTGTATGCCCTTCAGCAAGAGTAAGACATCTGGAGTTGCAAGATGTCCCAGATGCCAGTTGGCCATACAAGCCCAGCAGCCCAAGCTCAATCCCCAGAACACACATAGAGGTTACAAGAAGACCTAAGTCCAAAAGGCTGCCCTCTGACCTCCACGAGCACACAGTGGCATATGCGCGCTCACACACGCACACACATTTCAATTTAAAAAAATAAGACTTCTCTTCTTACGTCTTCTCTGCTGTGGGGCTTCCTGTCCAAGGATATTAATCAAACATGACAACTCATTCAGGGAAGTCCACAGCTAAGACCCTGGAAACGGTTAGGGCTTTAGGATAAGCTGGCATCCTGAGCCCAGCCTCAAGGTTGTAGGAGCTTCTAGCACTGGTTGGGCTGGCCAGCATCCTCTGCAGCAGGGACCGTATAATGGAGACCTGCAAGGACCAACTTCCTCTGCCATGCGGATTGGACTCCTAGCCCGTTAGGCCTTGTGTTTGAGGGACCTCTCCACACCATGGCCCAGTGTAGCTGTCTCCACATGAAGGCTTGATGTGAAGACACCTTTAAACTCACGATATGAAACATGGTTGCCCCCAGTGCTCACACACACACACACACAGTCTGCTTACAGCCTGTCTCTGGGTTCCAGAAAACCTTCCTTACTGTTCACACTGCCACCCTCCCAGGTCATCTCCAGCCTAAATGTAGCACCAGGTTCCCGAGATCTGTCTCTTTAAGTATCCACCCTCCTGCCTGCTACACAGTGCATTCTCCACGTTGAACAGTCTTCCACAGAGGGGACCATCGGCACTGGACAGTATAGGAAGCCCCTGCTCCCAGGATAGCAGCATCCTCTGGCCTGCTCAAAAGCTTCAGCCCCCAGGTCCTGCTTTACTGCTCCTGTGCTGTTGCCTGCAGCCACTGAAACCCATCCTGACAGCTGCAGGGGACAAAAGGATGCTTCCACTATCGTGTGCATTCTGCACGGGGCAGACAAGCCGATGGTGGATCTGTGCAGCATCGCCACGGCTGAGACCACTCTCAGCAGTGTTGAGTGGTACTAGCCTTTTGTTGTCTTTATTTTGATTTAGGTTTTTTGTTTTATGTTTTGATTTAGGTTTTTTTTTCTCTTTTTTTTCTTTTTTCCTTTTTTTAATCTTTAACATTTCTTATTTCTTCTTCTTATTATTTTTCAAGACAGGGTTTCTCTGTGTAGCCTTGGATGTCCTGGAACTTGCTCTATAGACCAGGCTGGCCTCGAACTCAGAGATCGACCTGCCTGTGCCTCTGAGTGCTGAGATTAAAGGCATACCACCCGCAGTTAGGTTATTGTTTTTTAAAGCAGCGCTTGTAGGCTACCTAGACTGGCACTGAATTCACAGTCCTCTCGCCGCAGCCTCTCAAGTGCCAGAATTATCAGCATAAGCGACCCACCACCCCAACCCGTGCTAACCTTTTCATGTTGTATTTGGTGCTTCAGAATTCAAAGCCAAGGATGAAAAGCAAAACACAGACCTGAATGCGCAACCAGTAATCTCAGACGAAACATCAGCGACGCTGGCGGAAACATCGTCGAGGAAGGTTGATGGAGAACTTTACAAAACAGAGCCGAACTTCTATCCGAGTCCAAAGCCTGTTGGCTCCGAGAATGCCCGCGTGCTGAACCCTAGTGCACCAGTTGCTCGACCCCAGATGGCCCCCAGCGGAGAGAGACCCTATATATGCATTGAGTGTGGGAAGTGCTTTAGCCGGAGCTCTCATCTCCTCCAGCATCAGCGAATACACACGGGCGAGAAGCCCTATGTGTGCCGCGTTTGCGGAAAGGCCTTCAGCCAGAGTTCTGTCCTTAGTAAGCACAGGCGGATCCACACAGGCGAGAAGCCCTACGAGTGTAATGAATGCGGGAAAGCCTTTCGAGTGAGTTCTGACCTTGCTCAACACCACAAGATCCACACGGGAGAAAAGCCTCACGAGTGTCTGGAATGCGGGAAGGCGTTCACCCAGCTCTCCCACCTCATCCAGCACCAGCGGATCCACACCGGGGAGAGGCCCTACGTGTGTCCCTTGTGTGGAAAAGCCTTCAACCATAGCACGGTCCTGCGGAGCCACCAGAGAGTGCACACTGGGGAGAAGCCTCATGGGTGCAGCGAGTGTGGGAAGACGTTCAGTGTGAAGAGGACGCTGCTGCAGCACCAGCGGGTCCACACTGGGGAGAAGCCCTACACGTGCAGCGAGTGCGGGAAGGCCTTCAGCGACCGCTCGGTGCTCATCCAGCACCACAACGTCCACACCGGGGAGAAGCCGTACGAGTGCAGCGAGTGCGGCAAGACCTTTAGCCACCGCTCCACCCTGATGAACCACGAGCGGATTCACACCCAGGAGAAGCCCTACGCGTGCTACGAGTGCGGGAAGGCCTTTGTCCAGCACTCGCACCTCATCCAGCACCAGAGAGTCCACACGGGAGAGAAACCCTACGTGTGCGGCGAATGTGGGCATGCTTTCAGTGCACGCAGGTCCCTGATCCAGCATGAGCGAATCCACACAGGGGAGAAACCCTTCCAGTGCACGGAGTGTGGCAAAGCTTTCAGCCTGAAAGCTACTCTCATCGTGCACCTGAGGACCCACACGGGCGAGAAACCCTACGAGTGCAATAGCTGCGGCAAAGCCTTCAGCCAGTACTCGGTGCTCATCCAGCACCAGAGGATCCACACGGGCGAGAAACCCTACGAGTGCGCTGAGTGCGGACGTGCCTTCAACCAGCATGGGCACCTGATCCAGCATCAGAAAGTGCACAAGAAGCTGTGACCCAGTGGCTGTCAGAAGCCCACACTTAGAACGTGCACAAGACCGAAACAGCCTTCCTCCAGGAGGGAATTCTGTTAAATCGACGGACCCCCTTCCCTTGGTGCCTCGGTTACGGTCACCTGGGGAAAAAGCAAGCGTTAAATTTATTTTCCTCAACATTTGGACGTTAGATTGGAGAGTAATCCCTACAACTGTAGATGCTGGTAAAGACAGCCATAATTCTACCTTTGTCTATTTGACATAAATTAGTTTATTGAAGCAACTGAAAAGCTCTAAGGTGTAGGAACTATTCACAGTCCAAGTATAGTTCCTTTTCTTACATAGCTTCATAACATTCCTAAATGTATCTGATCATTCTAATATTGTGCTTTAATGTAGAATGGTGGACCATTTTTTGGTATCCTTTTAAAACACTTAAGTGCTATGTTGATAAAGTGATATTAAAAAAAAAAAAAAAAAAATCTTGGGCCAGAGAGTTGGCTCTGTGGAAAAAAGCGTGATGACCTGAGTTTGCTTTCTTACCAACCATTCTGAAATGGCAGTTCTAAGTGTTTGAAAATACATGTTTTATATTTTTTAAAAATAATTATTTATTTTATGTATATGAGTACACTGTTGCTGTCTTCAGACACACCAGCAGAGGGCATCTCATCCCATTACAGATGGTTGTGAGCCACCATGCGGTTGCTGGGAATTGAACGCAGGACCTATGGAAGAGCAGTCAGTGCTCTTAACCACTGAGCCATCTTGCCAGCCCCATACATGTTTTGTATTTTAAAAAGATGAATGAAAAATAGGTACATTTGAATTTATGGGTACTTTTAAAAAACCTGTTTGGTACCTGTTTTAGGGTTTCTATTGCCCTGATAAAACATCTGACCCTTAAAGAAGAAAGGGTTTTTTTTTTCCACTTCTATATCCAGGTCCATCATAGAAGGAAGTCAAGGCAGAAACTCATCCATAGACGAGAAGTAACTGCTTACTGGCTTGCTCCTGACAGCTGGGCTCGGTCTGCTTTCCTATACAAGTTCAGTTGGGATACACTGCTGGTCCCATGGAGCCAGCATTTCTAAAATGCTGGGGCCTCCACTCAAACTGGGCTGCCCCTTCAAAGTAGCCTCTCTCCTGCATTCTCCTTGTCTACCTTATGGTGCCAAGTCTCAGTGTCCCTCTGTGATCCCTTTAACTCTAGGGCTTCTATTAGAACAGACACAGCACCTTCATTAATGTCCTCTTACAGCTTGAACCTACATGACCCCTTCATAACCTGTACCTCCTTGAGAAATCCATTGCTGGAGTCAGTTGCCAGCACAAGGTGCAAACTTTACTGCCTCTGGAGCACAGCTCTGAATGCTGACCCTGAGGAAACATTTCCCAGATTTCACCTCAGCTAATTCTTCAACCCCAGCTGGCCCATATTGATTGTTCCAACAAAGCAAAGGTTCCCTTTAGTGGTTCTGGTCTCTTGGGAAGTTAATTCTTTGCCCTCAGCTAACAAGAACCACAGATTCTTGATTGAAAATAATCACTGGGCACAGTGGTGCACACTTTTAGTCCCAGTGCTTAGAAAGTAGAGGCAGGTGGATCTCTCGAGTTCAAGACCAGTGTGGTCTACATATTCAGCTCCAGGCCAGCCATATCTACATAGTGGAATCCTGTCTCAAAACAACAAAGAAAAATGTCAGGCCTGGTGCATGTCCTCAGTCCCAGAACTCAGATGACAAGGCGGGTGAGTTAAAGGCCAACCTGGTCTACAGAGTGAGCTCCAGGACAGCCAGGGCTAGAGAATCCGTCTCAAAAGAAGGGGGGGGGGGGGGGAGAAGGAGGAGGAAAGAGGAAGAGGAGTAGGAGGAAGAAGGATGATAATGGACTGCCCCAGTAGTCTTCACTATCTGTGTTACTCTCATCATTATCTCTAAGTCCCCACAATAGGTCATTATGCTCTGAATACTCAATGGATTTTCTAGCCCAAAGTCCTGCTGCCATCCTCCCCACAAAATGGCCAACGATTTTGGTACCAGTTTCTCTCAGGGTAGCCAGTGCTGTAACAACACCATGGACAGAAGCAACTTGAGAAGAAAGAGGGTTTAAATGGCTTACATTTCCACATCACAGGCTAAGGAAATCAGGGCAGGAACACATGCCACGAAGAAACAATGTCTACTGGCTTGCTCAACTTTCCTTTTACAACCCATGACCTGCTCAGGGTCACTGCCTACAATGGTCTGGGCCCTTCCTTATTAATGAAAACACCCAGCCAACTTGCCTGTAGGCCAGTCTTACAGAGGCATTCCTTCAGTGTAGAGTCCCTTACCAAATTGAAGAGGGGAGATAGTGCCATAATTTTATTCATCACATAGTGTCCTAAACCTCTAGTGATAATCTGAGTCATGAGCTGCCAAGGTGGCTTTGTGGGTAAAAGAGCTTGTCTCCAAGCCTGACAATCCCCAGAGCCCACACAGTAGACAGGGAAAACTCCACCTTGTCCGCTGACCTCCACACTCAATGTCAATGGTATGTGCCTGAACACAAACATATATGTACGTACACTAAATGACTGTAAAAGTCAACTTGAAAGGAGATGAATTTTTTAAATTTATTTTTTATTATGTGAGTACACTGTAGCTATCTTCAGACACACCAGAAGAGGACATCAGATCCCATTACAGATGGTTGTGAGCCACCATGTAGTTGCTAGAAATTGAACTCAGGGCCTCTGGAAGAGCAGTCAGTTATGTTTAAGTAGATGAATTTTAAAGGCTGGTAATATTATTCCTTTGGTAGAGTGCATGAAACAGGGAGTTGATCCCCAGAACTACATAACCATGAGTTGTACATGCCTGTAATATGTGGACTTGAGAGGTGGAGGCAGGAGGATCAGGAGCAAGGCCATCCTTGACTTTATGTCACGTTCAAGTTGGTATGAGACCCCCAACTCAAAAATACCTTTATATTTTCCTCAAAACCCTTTTTTGGGATCTACAGCTCAGACTTTGATAGGACAGATGCTCCCTCCAGCTGCTGCCTCTTCACATTTTTAGGTCTCTGGAACATCTAAACCCCTTTAATGTAGTGAGCTGCCTGCACCTACACCTACACCCCAGAAGAGGGCATCAGACCCCCTTAAAGCCACCATGCGGTCGCTGGGAATTGATCTCAGGACCTTTGGAAGAGCCATCTCACCAGCCCCAGCTGTCTTCGGATGCCCTAATGCGGATGCCTCAGCTGACTGGCTGATTCAGGAACAGTGAGTGGTGTCAGGGGAGGTATCTGACAGTCTTCCTGACAGGACTTTGAGAAGCATCATAGCCGTATGGAGACTGCTTTAGGAAGTGTGGAGTACTGTTGGGAACTGAGCCCTCAAAATCAAGGCTGTGCTCAGAGAACTGTTGACTCACAGTAGTTCTTAACCACAAACACTGCTAAACAAACCCTTCCCTGGAGTAGAGGCCACTTAACCATTAGTCCACTTGGTGGTAATCTTTGGTCCCTACTCTAATTGATGTAGGTTTTTTCCCAGAGGCAGGGTCTGTGTAGGCCAGGCTGGCCTCTGCCTGAGTGCTGGGATTAGTGGCATGCACCACCACCACTGCCCAGCTGAAAAGGAATTTGTCTGCACTTCTAAAGCCAATTCCTCCCTTACGCTCTATTTCTTGGTCAAGTCCAACAGAAAAGCAATGGCAGCTAAAGATCAGCCCAAGCAGCCACACCTAGTGCCTCCCCAAAACCCCAATCCCGAAACTGCCTGTCATCGATGGCTACCTCTGCTGATAAGAACCTGGAGCCCTTAGAGCCAGTGGCTCACCATAGGGTGGAATTCATACCAATAAAGAAAAGGATCATACTTCAGTCAGGGAACGCACTAGGCAGAAGGCATTGCTTAGCAGCACTTAACACAACTCAATGGTCTGGGGCTTGTCTCTCCAGAATAACCACCCCACAAGGAATACAAATATCTGCTACTCAAGTACTTACCAGGGGAAGAGACCTTAATGGTTCTCAGGGAATGTTACTATGGTGATCAGTGAACAAGGAGCCATAGGATATGGTCGTTTAACATTCATGTTTTTCTTTTAAAATGAAAACCTGCTTGCCTTCACTGTCTGTCCCTAACTTGCTGTTCCTCTGAATAGTCTGTGAGCCTAGGGAGGTAAGCCTCAGAACTCGACATACACATCCAAGGACTGCCAACAGGTAAGACCTGGTGGAGTGCTAGATGAGATTTCAGCTAGTCTTGGGGCTGTAGCTTTCTCCGTGTCAGCACACACTCACTGTACACAGGAATCTAGGACCAGCAGACAGCAATCTCAAGCTCTAACTTCCATCACTCAGTGATGGTGGAAAGGAGTGACCAAAACCAGGGAAGGTACAAAAGCACCTCTACTCTACTCTGAGCAAATCTTACTGTGTAACAGCCATGGTCTTCATCATTTGCGGGGAGGGAGTGGGGGCCATGTGGGATGCCTTATTCTCTGGACAAAAGATACAACCAATTGGATCAAAAAAAAAAGTTGGACATTCCAGAAAGCAGCTTGCACTCACACACTAGTGCCCAAAACAGTCTGTAATCCCAAATCAGATAATTAAGAGCCCCATGCTAGCTTCTACTGCATGAGAGGATATGGGGTAAAATCTGAACTGTAATCCCAGCAACTGTGGCCCACAGCACACGTCAGCACCATGTATTGTAAAACAAAGCTATCTAACTGGGCATGGAGGCAGTTCTAGCCACAGTGAGTTCCACGACAGCCAAGGGTTATGTAGAGACTTGGTCTCCCAAAGTCATCTACCTTAATCCACATCCAGCAAGCCATGTTCTTAAGTCTTCTTCTAGGGTGGAAGCATCTTTCATTTCCCTGTACCAAAAGGCTCTATGGTGGGGTTCCCCAACGTAAGAGGCTCACTCACAACCTATTAGCCAAAGGACATACTTTATTAGCTCCCAAACTCTAGTTCTCCTTCTCCTGTACAGTTTTGGTTCCACGCAGCCGTCCAGTCCGGCGGGCAGCAATGAGACCCACTTTGCGCCCAGCAGGGGCATCTCTTCGGATAGTGGAGGGCTTGCCAATGTGCTGGTGGTTACCACCTCCAAAGGGATGCTCCACAGGCTATAGAAAGAGAATGAATGAATGAGTACCAGTAATCTCACCAATGCAGGGAACACAGTAAAAAGGATTCTACCATCCTGAACCTCCCTGCTGTAGACCCTCCCAGAACAGCACTGAGCAAAGCCCACCCATTCAGTCCTGGGCTACTTACATTCATGGCCACACCCCGCACACGTGGCCAACAGTTCCTCTTTGCCTTGTACTTGTGGTAAGCGCGGCCAGCTTTTAGGATAGGCTTGTCAATTCTGCCCCCACCAGCCACAACACCTGCAAAATTACACAACACATGAGATGTGCATCCCAAGTCCCTCCAGTCACATTGGTCTATGCCAGGAATCTATAACCCCACAGAAGTCCAGCAAGTTCTACCTAGGAAACCCCTCACATGGCAAACTGACATTTCCATGCTAGGCAAGGCCCATGCCTGTATCAAAGCATACTGTTAACTCAGTTTCCAGGGAGGCACACCTCGATATTCAGTGCCCGAGACTCAGGACAGGTCCTTCAACCTCTGAAGATACCACCCACACAAATGGACAAATCCTCCAAACACAGTATGCTTTGACCATGTGCCCTCGGACCTTATCCCACATAAGGAAAGGTTAGCAGATTCTAAGATGCTTCCAATTAACTAAGACTGAGTCATGTCCCCTTTCCCTGGCTTGAACATCTTTAATGATACTATCCGCTTTTCTAAAATGAACCAACTAAACTCATGCAGGACTGAAGTCCTAGGTTACAGTGTACAAAAGTTGCAAGCGGTGTAATCTTTTTTAACCCTAATTTTATATATACAGGCATTTGTACCTACTGTCTGTAGCTATACACATCTATGCAGTGCCCAGTAGACCAGAAAAACACCAAATCCAGGGACAGGAATCACAGTTGTGAGCTGGGAAGATAACCTGGGTGCTCTCTAAAAGAGCAACCAAGGCTTTTAACTCATCAACTACCTTGACAGCCAATGCTGTAACAAACCCAGTGTAGGTATTATGGTTCTAGGGTCCAGCAACTGGCAGTTCATATGCTGACCACCCTGTCTTCAGGGTTCCCTGCACTCACCAACAACAGCCCTGTTGGCAGAGGAAATGACCTTCTTGGACCCTGAGGGTAGCTTCACTCGGGTCTTCTTGGTCTCTGGGTTGTGGGAGATGACCGTGGCGTAGTTCCCGGAAGCTCTTGCCAGTTTGCCCCTGTCCCCAGGCTTCTCCTCCAGACAACACACGATGGTACCCTCAGGCATGGTGCCCACGGGCAAAACATTGCCGATATTCAGCTGGGCTGTCGAGAGAAGGGACAAAGTAACTAATAAAGCTGGAAGGAACTCAAACTCACACAGCTTCCACAACGAAATTCAGCATTCTGAGTCCCCGGCCCAACCCTTCCTTGCCCGCCTTGAAGCTCACCCTTCTTGCCGCAGTACACAAACTGCCCGGTGTGGATTCCCTCTGCTGCGATGAACAGCTCCGTCCGCTTCTTGAATCGGTAAGGATCACGAAAGACCACTTTCGCGAGGGGAGCGCCGCGGCCGGGGTCATGAATGATGTCCTATGGGTCAGGGTGGCAGGTTGTTATTATAAGGTCTGCTCGAGACGCCCTGTCCCCCGTCTGCTTGCCCCCGCCGGGGCTTCACACCTTTACGATGCCTTTAATGTAGCCGTGTCGCTCAGCGAAGTCCACAGCACGCAGACGCGCGGCGCCCTTACGGTGTTTCACGTGCGCACGAAACACAGAACCGGCGCCTTTCCTCTGCCCTCGGATCACACGGCCCATGGCGGCGAGTCTGGAAATGGCTCTCGTTCAGCGTACAAAACCAACAGGTCCCTGCCAGCCCCCAAGGCCCACGCAACTCCATCCCTCCCTCCTGGTCCTGGAGGAGCGAACCAGGCCGCATGACAGACCACCGAGTGCTTAACGGTGGCGGATGGCGGTGGATAATTTCAAATCCGCAGCGGACAAAACACGACTTACCTGCCGGTAAGCAAGGCCGAAAGAGGAAATAGACAGCTCAAGGCAGCCTTATCTTCCGGGGCGGGGTATAACTCCGCCTCTTCCCTAGCGCAATGCCTTTTGGGGCTTGTAGTCTTATGCAAGAGTTCTGCGTCTATACCAACTTGCTGAAAGTAGGCTTACACCTAGTTGCCCTGGAGAGAGGTGGACTCTGAAGAAACCGACTCAGGATTCTTATGGTGGACGGTAGAGGAGGCTTCAAGAGGTGGAAGGATTTGTTCAGGGCCACGCAGGATCCGAACTGGGCCCAGGGAAGGGCTTCCATATAAGTTTAGGGGCTCCAGATGGTGGCTCCGAGGTAGACGGAGGAGGTTGGATATGTAGACACGGGAAACCTAGTGCTTTGCACAATTATAAGATTGGAATTTCCAGGCTGTGCAGTGGCGGCACCTGCCTTTAATCCTAGCACTCGAGAGACTGGGGCAGGCAGAGTTCTAGGGCTTGAGCACTTATTCCAGGACAAATCAGGGCTACAAAAAAAAAAAAAAAAAAAAAAAAAGTCTCGGGGGTCGGAGTGGGGCAAAAACAAGAAGATAATGATTGGGATTTAGGAAGTCACCTGTGGAGTTCTCAAGATGTCTGGCAGAGAAGCCAAAAGTCGTTGGATTCAGCAATTGGGAATAGGGTGGGGGCACTGACCCTGGAGAGCATCGATGCAGGGAAATAAGGTGGCCTGTATGTGGTGGCACAGAGCCCCCAAACAGAGGGTGTTTATTTGAGTGAAACCTAAGTAGTCAATACCATAAAAGTGTAGACCAAGAGGGAGTTAACTGAGGGTCCGGCTCCCACTTGGTAACAGGTTTGTTGTCAGAACTAGATTTTGCACGGCAGAGGCTAAAATTGGCCTATTGAGGAGGAAGGGACACGGGCTGGTGGTCTGACACACTGAAAAGAGGAAGGGACACCCTGTCATGGGTCAAGTTCCACAGGATGCTTGTGTAGAGAGTATTTCTGAAGGGCCGTGAAGCTGTGGGTGGCAGAGATCCAGGACCTGCAGAGTGGTAGATCAAACCACCCAGGGGCAAGTCAGCCCAGAAGAGAACCAAAGCGAAAGATGCCTATATAGGAAAGACTGTGGGAGGATACTGGCTAGTGCTTTGTCTTGTGAACCTTGCAGGGCCATAGGTGGCTTTCTGGCTGTACTCAGGGCCCTCCTACCACTAGGGTATATCTCAACTGGTGTATGCAAGTGTTCAGTCCTTGTCACACTCTTCCTATATAGGCATCTTCTGCTGGGCTGTCTTTCCAGAGAACAAAGGCACCATAGAGTATATATTTATTTATAGACAGGGTTTCTCTGTGTAACCTTGGCTGTCTCAAACTCAGAGAGCCACCTGTCTCTCCAGAGTGCTGGCATTAAAGAGGTGCACCACCACCATCAGGCAATTTTTAAGATTTATTTTATGAACATGAGTGTTTTGCCTGTATAGACTGCACCAAGTGTGTGCCTGTTGCCCAGAAATGACAAGAGATTGGATCCCCTGAAAATGGAGTTATAAACATCTATGAGCCACCATATGGGTGCAGGGAGTCAAACCCAGGTCTTCTGCAAAAACAAAGACTCTTAGCCAAGACAGACTCAACTCTCCAGCTCCCAAAGACACTCTTAATTTGAGTGGTTCCAAATTACCCATGGAGAGGAAGGTAAAGTACTGAACTAGTTCAGTGGACATATTCAAAGTTTTAATACACTAAAACTACATAGCTTTACTAGCAGCCAATGTACCAGTTGCTCCCTCTGCAGAGTACTCTCCTCAGTCCCTCAATTCCACATGTTTGCAGAGACACCTAAATTCAAAGATTGCCTTGTGACCAACTTTCTCACAATGGCCCTCCTTCCACTCTTCCTCCTCTGACCTGGCTCTATTCAATTGTCACAGGCTTTACTGGTGGTTTGTTTATTTTAGACTTATCACATTACAAGTATAAGAGTTGCTTGCATGTATGTGTGAGTGCCACACGTCTTGATGTTGAATCCCCCTCACCCTACCCCCAACCCCCGAAACTGGAGTTACTGAAGGTTGTGAACTACCACGTGGATGCTGAGAATTGAACCCAAGTCCTCTGCACGGGCAAGTGTTCTTAACTGCTGAATCAATCCTCCAGCCCTGTTCTTATGGATTTATTTATTTTATGTGAGTATACTGTAAATGTTTTCAGACACACCATAAGAGGGCATCTGATCCCATTATAGATGGTTGTGAGCCACCATGTGGTTGCTAGGAATTGAACTTAGGGCCTTTGGAAGATCAGTCAGTGCTCTTAACCACTGAGCCATCACTCCAGCCCTGTTCTTATGTCTTAATATTTAAAATATGTATTTAATGTTATGTAGACTAAGCATTATTTAATGCATATTTATTATTTGTGACGTCTTCCACACACACACTAGAATGTCAGCTTCATGAAAGCAGGAATTTAGGGTGTAAGAATAAACATGTCCACAGCAAAGCACAGGACTTATGAGGGCAAATGAACAGCGTTCAGGTTATGCTGAGCAATCTTGTATGTTGCAAGAGGTCTTCCTCTGGTCTTAGATTTCCACATGGCCTCATCCAGGAGCACATACCAACAGTTGGGGAAGGGGCAAGTAGGTTTAATTTCCTAGTAGAATAACAAGTGTTTAATAGTTGCTTTACCTCTTTAATTCAAAACAGCCTCACTCTGATACCCAGGCCAGCCTTACATTTCCCATTCTCCAGCCTCAGCCTTCCAAGTGCTGAGATTATTAACTGTGCTACTCTGCCCAGCTGTTTACTCATAAAACAAAACCTGAAAGTCCCAGCTGTCACTTAGAATATGTTCTTACATGCGGGCCCTCAACTGAGTTGGCCTCAGTCTCCAGTGGGACTGTGTTCTGCTTCAGCACCCACAGTACCAGGGTTCAGTCCTGCAGTTTGCGCTCACACTTCTTCTCCAGCTCTGCCATCTCCTTAAGGACCAAGGCTACACTGTACCGAAGCTCCTGGAACTTGGCTATGGGTACCTCGAAGCGGTGTGCAGATCCATCCGTGAGCTTCAGCTGCATGAGAACACTCGGCTGCAGGGAGCGGGACTGAGCACTGGTTGAGATGGCCACATCCACCCGCCACCGGAAATAAGACAGGCGAGGCAGCGAGGACCCCTGCTGTTGGGCTACTGAGTTGAGAAGAGGACGTTGACTCCCAAATGCCAAACTGGCCAAATCTCCAATCAGATCCTGAGGAATGCCAAGTTCCTGGAGCTCGTCCTGGAAGGCATCTGGCTTCAGACTGGCAGGGGGCAGCCGGAGAGCCTGCTGGAGCAAGGTGTGTGTGCCCGCCAGCAGGACGGCTAGACGCTCCTCTGACAGGTTGACGCTGGCACCAAGGTGCTGGACGGCTTCTCTGCAGTCTTTCCCATGTAAGGCCCCGACTACAAGTTTCAACAACTTTCTGAAGGTGCTCCTGTCTAAGTCCTTCAAGAGCGGAGCCACTGCTGTCACTTCTGGAGAGGGCTGGGAACCCAGGAAGCTGACCCGGCCACTGTGACTGTCAGCTGGATGGTGCAAGTATGGAGCTGCAGTGCCCAAAGCAGACATCCTTTCTTCCCCTTTCTTGACCAGTCAGAAGAGAAGGTCCTAACCACAGTTGCCTAGAGAGGGGAAGGAGAGAAAAGTGACTCCCTAGTCAGAAGTTTCATGTACTAAAAAATGGGGGTTGATGTGGGGCCCCATCCGCCAGTCACATAACTACCAAGGATAGATAGCAAATAGGATGCGTGCTTGGGAGGTGGCGCTGAGACCGTGTGGCAAAGGAGCCCGCCTGAGTCTAGAGTCTAGAAGGGAGGTGCCCCAGAGATTTAACAGTTGGCAGGGAAAAGAACCAAGAAACAGAAGAGCGTACGAAGTCCTACGTGAATAGTATTAGTGAACGTGGACAACGCAGCTTGAGACCCCTCAACCCTGAATCCTCAACATAGCTCTGGAAGACCTAATCTCACATTACAAACACAAACCAAGCCTTTACCGCCCTCTGCACCTGGTGGAACCTATCCGCAGGAGCTATTAGCTGTGGCTGGCAGCAGCAGGAAGTTGGCCGGGTCTCAGGAAGGGCCCGGAGACACTTCCGGGCCGCTCTAGGAAAGCGCGTCAGAGGCTCTCTGTGGTTCCCGGAGCCGAGCGCACGCGCCGCCAGGTCGCTTATCTTCTGACGCTGTTTAGGGAAGCAAAGAATTCGTGGCTTTTGTTGTCCTGTGCCCAAGCCGTCTCGTGTGAGGGACACACGCCAGAATTTTCGTAGTTGATGCCAACAAATTGCATATTTTAAAATAATTAGATGGGCCAGGCGGCCCACGTCTTTAATCCCAGCACTGGGAGGCAGAAGCAGGAGGATCTTTGTGAGTTCAAGGCCAGTCTGGTTTACACAGAGTTCCAGCACAGCCAGCGCTACATACCCTGTCTCAAAAACAAACAAACTAACAAAAAAACAATAATAATGAAGCTTTTGGGGTAGGGGAGTAATTATGCGGGCAAAAATCTATATAGACATTTCATTAAGGATGATATGAATGATTAATGACCCTAACCTGGTGATACAAATGAATGATCACAAGAGCCTGGGACAGGATGATCACAAACCCAAGGCACTCTGGGCTCCAGAGTGAGTTCAGGACCAACCTGAATAACTTAGTATATTGCTTTATCAAAAAAGATTGGAGGAAGTTGATTGTTATGGTGCACACTTTTCATTCCAGCACTTGGGAGGCAGACAGATCTCTGTGAGTTCCAGACCAGCTAGGGCTACACAGAGATTCTGTCTTAAAGAACACACACACACACACACACACACACACACCTTCAATAAGCACCTAAGAGGACATGCTCACCACTACAAAAACATCAAGCTAAAATCCCATTCTTCATAGCAGCTTAAAGAAACAGACTGACCACCTCAAATGCCGTGTGTGCTGTGCAGTAATTCAAACTTGCACTTACTTTTGGAGTGCAAAGCACAACAACTACTTGAAAGAGCTGCCCAGCTGCTTCTTTTACATTTACAGGAATATTTTAAATGTGCAAGAGTGAGCGGTATAGATCAGAGGGACAGGTTTGCCTAGAAATTGTGAAACCCTATATTCATCAACTCCACAGAAAACAATTTAAAAGAACAAGTGCCCTAGATTCAGGTACAAGTGTTGATTGGACCGTGTTCTTGAGCCTCTTGCAGCATTAGCTTGTAGCCAAATAGCCATGACATTCCTTAGTTTAGATATATCACTCTAATCTCTGTCTCTTTTGTTTGTTTGTTTTTGAGATAGAGTTTCTCTGTGTAGCTCTAGACCAGGCTGGTCTTAGAGATCAGACTGCCTTGCTCCCAAATGCTGGAATTAAAGGCATGTGCCATGCCACCACTGTCTGGCCCTCTGCCTCCTTCAAGTGAAATTTCCACTTTCTTGTAAACATTCTAATAACTTCATTTACCAAGACCATTTTTTCCAAATAGTGTTCCATTTACTCTCAGGTTCTGGAGATCTTAGGACTTCAGGAAATCTTTTAAAGAACAAAATTCAACCTATAACTAATAAATGTTCATAAAAGCCTTGTTTGGGGATATTTTTGAGGGGGGAGGAAATGTGTATTTCTCTCTGTGTAGGCTCATGTGTGTGTGAGTGTACATGTATGTGTAAATGCATGTGCATATGTGTGCATGTGAAGACAGAGGTCAACCTCAGGTGCTATTACACCGTAGTTGGTTGTATTTTAAGGCAGGGTGTTGAGCCTGCTCTATTTAACATAACTGTGGTCATTTTGTATTCAGTCTCCATTTTGTTCATAAGGTGAAAAGAGTCAGATTTTGGACTCCACTTCTCAGAAGAGATTATCCATAGCTGACACTGAATGCTATTAATAAACCAAAAAGTTACGGTTCAGTTATACTCTATTATCTCAATACAGTGCACCTCCCTGTGACGTCACCTAACACCAACAAGCTCAAAACCTAGCTGTCTGGTTAACCAAAAATGTGATACTGCTTCACTGCCTTTGAACTTTTAAACCTTCCCTATGTAGCCATAGGCATTCACTCTGTAGACCAGGCTGACCTCAAACTCAGAGATCCCCCTGCCTCTGCCCCGAAGGGCTGAGATCAAAGGCACCATCTGGCTGCTGCTGTTGTTTTCAATTGATGTGTTATTTGATGCGGCAACTTGAGTTCAAAAGAGTGACTGGATGCACAAAGCCCACTGTGGGGTTAGGATGTGTGTGTGTGCCAGGCATGGCAACAACCCACCAAGAGAAAGTGAGTGAAAACAGCACATTGGGGTGGTCATGGACCACCCGGATCAAAAGCAGCCAGGGCGGGAAGAGTGGACTACGTGGTAGAGAAAGAGCCTGGGCAAGCACGGGACTGGTAGCAGCAGATTAATGTTTTAATATTTACTACAACAGGAACGTGGAGGCAGGTGCTGGTACAGAGGTCATGGAGGAGTGTTGCTTGCCGGCTTGCTCCCCACAGTTTTCTCAACTTAATTTCTTACAGAACTCAGGGCCATCAGTAACATACAGATTGATTACATAATTAGGACTATATATGTATATGCATGTGTGCATGTAACTAATTTTTTAAAGGCCATGAATTTTAAAGTGTGCAATAAGGAGGGTTAGGGAAGAGGGAACAGATGTAATTATACAAGAATCTCATAAAGTAATATTTTTAAAAATGCCACAAACTTAGTAGTTGTTTATTATAAAAGGATGAAGGAACATCGTGGGAGGTAAGCCTGATACAAAGCCCTTCCTTTGAAGACAAGGACTCACATATCCCAGTCTGGTCTTGAGCTTGTCATGGGAGACCATAAATTCTGATCCTTCTGTCTCCATGTTTTTAGAGTGCAGGGATAACAAGCAGGCACTACCACACCTCAACTTTTATTTTTGGTTTTCCAAGACAGGGCTTCTTTGTGTAACAGTCCTATCACCCTGTAGACCAAGCTGGCCTCAAATTCACAGAGATCTACTTGCCTCTGCTCCCAGTACTGGGATTAAAGGTGTGCTCCACCTCTAGCTCGTTTTCAATGAAAGATTGGGAGACACAATCAAGGTTTTGTGAATTCTAGGTATGCATTCAACTAAGCCACATAATTGACCAGAAAGTACCTCTTGGAAGATCTGAAAGCGTGAGTCTCAGAACAGCACAGAATCATGTGCTCCTGGTGACCCAGTAGGAAGGACATTTCCTGTACAGCTGCCAGGGAAGCTCCTTTCAGGATTTTCCCCTCTATATCAAGCTCTGGGTATAGTCTGATGGCTCCATTTTCCTGGTGAGCTCCCTATTTTCCCTCAAAGGCATCTGGGAAAGCTTTTTCGGACACAATCCCATTGTGGCATCTGCCAACACAAAAACCAGACGTGATTTGCAAAGCCTGGGTCTCTGATAGCCCACAGACTGGCCAGTCCTGGTGGGAAGTTAGGGTACAGTTGCTGACACAAGGTGGTGGCTTCGTGCTAAGGGCTCACTTTTGGTAACGTAGGGATCTATTTCAGGGGAAGGGAATGTTAAAGAGGCCCAGTGAAGAGGCTGGACATGATCACACACACCTGCTATCCAAGCTGGGAGTCCAAGGCTACCAAGGTCTACACAGCGAGGGATACATATGACACAAATGACACAATGATGCCAGCAATTTAAAAAATATGAGATGGAAGCTAACACGGGGTTCCTGAGATTCTGAACAAGGTCATACCAGCACAACAGAGAATCATCCACCATCTGAGAAATAGGTATCGTGTGTTCCTGACCACTGGTAGAGATCAGTCAGCCACAGGGTACCAAGCAACCACAAATACACAGTCACTTGCCTTTATGGTCTGAGTTCTGTCAGGCTTGCTGAGGTATAGAGTATAGCAGATGCCCCAGGAACCAGCACAGGGTAAGTTAAGGGCTGAAGGAGTGTGAAATATTTTGAAAGTTTGGACTAACTGGACAGTGGTGGCACATACTTTTAATCCCAGCACTTGAGAAACAGGAAGGCAGATCTCTGAGTTCAAGGCTAGCCTGGTCTACAGAGCCAGTTCTAGGACAACCAAGGCTAACTAAGTTTGGACTAGAAAGACATCAACTGCCCTAAACAGAAATTAAGGCACCATTCTAGTAGGACCCTGGAAGACAAGTACAGACAGTGGAGACCTAGCTCCTAAGATTTCAGAGGGAAACAAGGCCTCTATTAGAAAGGGCCATTTGTGCTATTTTTGCAAAGAATCTGGCTGCCTTTTGTCAATATCCTAAGAACTCACTTGAGGCTAATAGTGGAGAGGTTGATGAAGACATGGCTCAACTGTTAAGAACACCTGTCACTCTTATAGATAGACCTGGGTTCAATTTCCAGCACCCACATGGCAGCTTCAAACAGTCCATAATCCCAGTTCCAGGGGAATCCAATGCCGTCTTTTAACCACCACAGGTATCGGGTACAGGCATACATGCAGGGAAAACATTCATATACATGAGTATTTTAAACAATAAATACTAATTACATAACTAATTTATTTGGTTGGAGAAACTCTCAAGACAGCATAGTGGGACACGGCTATCACTAATCATTCTTATGGGGATCTACAATGGAAAAAAAAAAACAAAAATGGGGGCTGGAGAGATGAATCAGAGCACTGGCTGCTCTTCCAGAGGTCCTGAGTTCAATTCCCAGCAACCACATGGTGGCTCAGGACCATCTATAATGGGACCTGATACCCTCTTCTGGGTGTCTGAATAATATATATATATATAATAAAGTGAAAATGTACAGTGTGGAGAGGAAACAAGCACTAGGAAGCTTAAGATTGTAGTCATGTGATAAAGACGAAGTAAATGCTAAAGGTTTAGCATTATGATAGAGAAGCCTCCCGCTCTGAACTGGAACAACAGAAAAGATGCTCTCAAGAGTAAGATCCAACCCAGCTATGTCTCCAGAATTTCTTCTTCATTTTGCGTCTGCCTCCTAAATTCTGGGATTAAAGGCATGCACTACCATGCCTAGGCTTTTTACCTTTTGAAATTTTAACCTTATTTTTAGAGACATAGTCTGGATGACGTTCTGCATCTGCCCGAGTGCTGTGTTTGCCAGTGTGTACCACCAGGTCTGCATTTAATGCCTTTCCTAGGGCTCATGAGGTTTTCCTTATAGCTATTTCTTATCTGTAGGACAAAGATTCACTTTGAGTTCAAAGTATGGGCTACACCTTCAGTGTGATACACACTTTTATTTAATGGGTAAATGTTAAGACATTACAGAAACAAAGTAAAGCATTTCCTAAGTAGACTGTTCTTTAAGAACCAATCTGAATCTTCTCAACGACCCTTAAGTCTCTGTTAGCATAAATTATGGAAATAAAATAAGGCTTCGGGCTTATTCAGTTACATATTTATATAGTGTGGTGGTTTGGATGGGAATGACCCCCCCCCCCCATGGGCTCGTATGTTTCAACACTTGGTCCTCAGTTGGTGGAATTGTCTGGTAATTATTAGGAGGTATGGCCTTAGAGGAAGTGTGCCACTGGGGGAGACCTTTGAGGTTTTTAAAGACCCTCGCCATTTCCTGTCAGTTCTCTCTATCTAGTAAGTGGCTGTCTCAAGATGTAAGCTCTAAGCTACCTACCGCTCTAGCATCATGCCTGCCTGCCTGTCATCATGCTCCCTGCCAAGATGGCCGTGCACACTCTCTAAAACGAACACTCGGAAACCACATGAACTCTTGTATAAGTTGCCTTGGTCTTGGTGCCCTCACAGCAAGAGAGAAGTAACTAAGACATTTGGGTAAATGATTTATCTCATGTGAATCTTTTGGTGCTGAGTGAGCCTTGAGCTCCGATTAAAAGCTTTGCCGCAGGCATTACATTTGTAAGGCTTCTCTCCTGTGTGAATCCTCTGGTGTATAACCAGGTGTGAATGCCACCTGAATATCTTCTCACAGTCATCACACTGGTGCAACTTCTTTACAGCGTTCACCTTTTTATGGTTCGGAAAGGTGGAACTTTCAGTGGCATTCCCGAATTCATAGTACCACTGGGCTCTAGTGTGTATTCTCTGGTGCTCAATAAGGTACGAGCTTCGGCTAAAGGCCTTTCCACACTCACTACACTCATAGGGCTTTACTCCAGCATGGATTATCTGGTGCTGGAAAAGGGTTGAATTCTGGCTGAAGGCCTTTCCACACTCGCTACACTTATAGGGTCTCTCCCCGGTGTGAATCCTCTGATGGCTGGTGAGCTGTGTGCTCATACTGAAGGCTTTTCCGCATTGGACACATTCATATGGCTTCTCTCCCTTATGGATTCTCTGGTGGTAAATGAGACTGGAGCTCTGGCTAAAGGCTTTCCCACAGTCAGTACACACATAAGGCTTCTCTCCGGTGTGGATTCGCTGATGCTGAATAAGGTGTGAGCCCTGAACGAAGCCCTTCCCACACTCATCACATTTAAACGGCTTTTCTCCAGTGTGAGTTCTCTGATGGCGAATCAGGCGTGAGCTACAACCAAAGGCTTTTGTGCACTTGTTGCACTTATAAGGTTTCTCTCCAGTGTGGATCAGCTGATGTTGGTTCAGGCGAGAGATCCACCTGAAAGCTTTCCCACACTCCTCGCACTTAAATGGCTTCTCTACAGTGTTAGTTCTCTGCCGGGCAATAAGGCTTGGGCTCTCTGAAGCTCTTGGCATTTGAGATTTCTCCCCAGTATGCATCCTCTGATGCTGGGCTAGAGTTGAACTTTGGCTGAAGGCCTTGCCACACTCCTGGCAGGGGTAGGGCCTCTCTCCAGTGTGAGTCCTCTGATGTCTGACCAGCTGTGATTGCTGGCTGAAGGATTTCCCACACTCGTGACAACTGTATGGCCTTTCTCCTGTGTGAATTCTCTGATGATGGATGAGGCTTGAGCTCTGACCAAAGGTTTTCCCACACTCCTCACATCTGTAAGGCTTCTCTCCGGTGTGAATTCTTTGATGCTGAATAAGTTTTGAGCTCAGGCGGAAACCTTTCCCACAATCAACACATTTAAATGGTTTCTCTCCGGTGTGGATTCTCTGATGCTGATTGAGTTGTGAACACAGCCTGAAGACTTTCCCACACTCCTCACACCTGTAAGGCTTCTTCCCATGGCAGTTACTTGTGTGTTTCTCCTGTTTGCAGTCAGGTGATGTTTTCTGGCACTCCTGACATCTGTATGATCTTTCCTGTACACTGATTTCATATGGATCCAGGTTCAAAGCTGGTCTAAAGACTCTGCCACACACGTCACAGTTTTCTGATGTCCCCTTCACATGGTCTCTGTGGTCATCTGGTTGATAACCCAGATCAGTGGCCTGCAGCTCCTTACATTCTTGGACAGCATCCTTTGTGAAGTTCTTGGGCATCATGGTTTCATTATTCAAATGGTGCTTCTGGAAAAGTGAGCCACTCACTCTTAGCCCAAGGCTTCTTGGGCAATTCTCTGACCAGACTTTAGAATCCAAATTGTCTCCAAAGCCAGGAATCTGCCTTTTGAGACGGTTCATGTACTCACAGGTCTGCTTGCCATCAGTTCTAATAGCAGAGTCTGAAATAAACACAGAGTAAAAATGTTCCTTACATCTGAGGTCTGAAAAGAGGCAGAGACAGCCAGGGACTTGGGGAAGTATCAGCACAAGTGCAACGCGTAGCAAGGAGATACCAGGGAAACCCTCACTAGTCAGTTCACTGGACAGTGATGATATGCATATGCCCACAAGACAGTGCTGAGAGCTGCTCGTCCTAAGAGGGTCCACAAGCTGAGTTCCACCGTATCGGTGCCAAGGAATAGTCTACAGTGTGCAAACAGACTGGACCGAGAAATAGTCTACAGTGTGCAAACAGACTGGACCGAGAAATAGTCTACAGTGTGCAAACAGACTGGACCGAGAAATAGTCTACAGTGTGCAAACTGAGACTGGACCAAGCAAGCCCAAGGACAGAATGTCAGTCTAGAATTCGTCAAGGTCAGAGGCCTCCAAGCAGGCTACCTGGCAAGTAAGGACAAAGAGAGTCGGAACAAAATAGCCAGGAGTAAGTCCATAGCCGTTCTTCTAAGGCTTCTCTGAGAAGAACCCGAACCACAAACCCACACCTGCAAGCCTCGCTATAGGTGTGATGGTTAGTTACTTTTTACTGACAAATTGGCACCATCTAGGGTTACCTGGGAAGAGGAAACCTCAAATAGAAACGCCAGATCAGTCTGTGAGATTGTCTTGGTTGACCATTTATTATGGAAAGACCCAGCCTACAATGGTCAGCATCAATTCTGGGTACCTGTGTCTGGACTGTAAAAGAAAACAAGCTCAACACAGGCCAGAGAGTAAGACAGTAACAGTGCTCCTCCACTGTTTTTGCTTCACCACTACGATGGCTTAGTACCTGGAAATGTGAAATAAACTCTTTCCTTCCCAAGTGGCTTTTAATCAGAATGTTTTACAATAAGGTTAGAGTGGCTATACCTAGTAGTTCACACTGACTTCTTCTAAGTTCATGCAAGGGTCTTAGTACCCAGAACCCCCAAGAGGCCTTCATAACATCTACTTTCCTTCTAGACTGACTCTCTCTCCAAATCCACACAGGCTATCTACCTATCCTGATTCCACAGGCCAGATTTCTCTATGACCATTAAGTACATAGTCACTGAATGGACAAGTGTTTTGTGTCCTTGTCTTTTCGTGGGATAGCCTTCCCAGAGGTGGCCACACACCTAGCTATGGTTTTCTGGGGCTGGCCTCCTCTGCAGTGTTCCTCAGCAGCCCAGCCTGGTAACCAGGATTCACCACAGCCTCCCACTGTCTCAAGACCTCACCTCAGCTCCTTCTTATTCAGACCTTCTCTGTGACAAGGACTGGGCCTCACCTGTCTGGCAAATCCTTGGTGCCTCTGTCCCCTCTGCTCCCTGTAGATCAAGGGCCCAGGGCTCTTGTCCTTGTTCCAGCCGGGAGATCAGTTCAGGCTTAAAGACCAGGAATCCTGCTGTGTGTGAGGCAGAGAAGATGCTGGAAATATTTCCTGGAGTCAGCCGCCCTCCTAGTTTCCAGCCATGAAGGGCAGGAGCTACTAGATATATACAGAGCCTATTGGGGAGGGTGATGAGGGATGAGCCACTGGATACACAGCAGTCACTTCTCTCCAGCTTCTTAGACTAGACAGAAAGGGTACCCAGATTCCACAATCTTCAGGGAACACTGTTAACACAGAACTGAACAGGCCGAAGGTACTTGGGGTACAAATGGATCAGGGAAGCTTAAGCCCAGGCCAGCACCACATTCTACAAAGCCAAGTGTTTTCATCCCCCAGCTCAGAAGTCAAGGATACTCCAAGAGGTAGGAGTAGCAAGAAACAAAATTTAGCTGTGTGGTGGGGGCCACTCCTTTAATCCCAACACTCAGGAGGCAGAGGCAGGTAGATCTCTATTGAGTTTGAGGCCAGCCTGGTCTACAGAGTTCCAGGACAGCCAGGACTATACAGAGAACCCCTGTCTAGAAACATCAAAGCAAAACAAACAAACAGCAAAAAAAACAGTAATGAAATGAATGAAGCAGATTCATTATGCAGTCCAAACTTTATTTAACTTGCTGTCCTCCTGACTGTGCCCCCAAGTGTCTTGAGGAGAAAGCACATCCTAACTTCTCAAGAATGCCAGCTCCTGAGTAAACCTCATTTCCCCCCCTGCCCTGCCATTGTTCTTCAACTGTAGGAGAGCCTGAGCCTTACTTCCTAGTAACAAGGACACTAGCAAAGGGGGAAGGAGGTTGGCAAAGCTCAGGAAGGACGACATCATTGGTGATAAAGGGAGTGTTTCCAGCTGGAGAGATGGCTCAGTGGTTAAGAGCACTGACTGCTCTTCCAGAGGTCCTGAGTTCAATTCCCAGCAGCCACATGGTGCTCACAACCATCTGTAATGGGGTCTTCTGGTGTGTTTGAAGACAGTGACAGTATACTCATATAAATGAGTAAAATAAAAGATATATAAAAATTCCAAGGTGTATATTCAATGTGCTTTATTTACAATGGGTCATTTTGGTTTTGGTGAAATCTAACACAAGACATACTAAACACCTAAACGCCATACATCAATTAGGCATTGTAACCATCTACAGAAGAAAGCAAAGCGCACAAAGACAAGATTCCAGAACTCACAAGGTAAGAACCGGGACAAGGCAGGATGCCCAAACCCTCAGAAACAAGACCAACTGGCAAAACAGAATCTTACATTGTTTTACTTTCTTTGTTGTTGTTTTGGTTTGGGTTTTGTTTTGATTGTTGTTGTTTCAAAACAGTGTTTCTGTGTAGCCCTGGCTATCTTGAAGTTGCTCTGTAGATCAGGCTGACCTTGAACTCATGAGACTGGCCTGCATGTGCCTCCTGATTAAAGGCAGGATCATCATACCCAGCCTGTTTGGTTTGTTTGTTTCCTTTTTGCTCTCTGTGGTGCTTGGCACTGAGCCCAGAGCTCTACATGTGAGAGAACAAGGCTTGACCGTTGACCTGCATGTCCTCCATCCCTTACTACACGCTGCTGATAAAACATCACGTAACTGGATTTTGCCAGGCTAGACTGGATGAACAGTTATAGGGCTGCTCTAATGCTGACAGAGGTACCTGATAAACCCACTACTCCCTACCCTCACCTACCCTACTCCTGGCCCCACTAGCCCAGGCATCCTCTCAAGAACCCAGGACACACTCCTGTTGTAGGGTACCACCATCATGTGGGGTCAGCTCTAAAGGGGGCTCGGTAACAGGTAAGAAGCACAGCAGCCAGCAAGTAGGACATGCCATTCTGCCACAACATTCAAGCAAAACACAAAGCTATGTGTGTTAGAGCAGCCTGCAGGGAAGGCAGCATGAACAGGAGTCATCAGATGGCGGGGCAGACAGAATTGACTCAGGTGTCACCGACACTCTGGTTCCAGAACAGTTTTCCCTGGAGATTCCTCACACTAACAAGATCTTTTTTCCTTTCTGTTGTTGCTTTTGTTTTGTGCTATTCCAGCTGCGGGTTCCATTTCTCACCTGATAATTTGATAGCGTGGAAGAAACAGGCTTGACTGGTTCCCAGAAGTCCCACTTACCTAGCTTACTCCTTACCCAGTTGGATGATGTGTGTAAAGCCTGGAGCTAGCCTGGCACACTGAGAACCAAGGTTTAGCTCCTAAGGCCCAAACAGTTACCATTCACACCTCATCTCTGACGAATGCGGTGCATGCGTCAGACCCTCAGGAGTAGCCTCACCTAGTCCAGCCACACTGCTGTGGTTCTCCAGCATCACCTCCCTGTAGAGGGCCCTCTGACCAGAATCCAGGCATTGCCACTCCTCCCGAGAGAAGTGCACAGCCACGTCGCCAAATGTCACCGCCTCCTGAAAGGACACACACCAGCATCCCAGATAGCCCTAGGTGCTAGCTCTACTTTGGCCCTGCAATATGATATATCTCAAGCAGGTGACCCGAGGGAATGGATTAGAGTCACAGGAATCCTTTTGGCTCTTAAGTCTTCCAAGAAAAGGGACTTAATCCAAGGGAGTGACCTTATGCCCCTCCCCACTGAACAGGCACAGCTAAACTCTGGTCTGGGTAAGAGCCACAGTGAGGGTCAAAGCTAGGTATGTGATCAGGCCCGGGCTGGAGAGATGGCTCAGTGGTTAAGAGCACTGACTGCTCTTCTAGAGGTCCTGAGTTCAATTCCCAGCAACCACATGGTGCTCAGGCCCAGTGGAAAGGGGTGGTCCTCAAAGAAGGAAGTGGGGGGCTTGACAGGAGTACAGGGAATACAGGCAGCCAGGCTTCCTACCATGAGGCTGGGAGGATGGGATCCGTTTGTCTTGACTCAGACACCTGTGGGAAATTTTGAAAAGATCAGAGGTCAAAGCAGAGGAAGCTCCCCAATTCCAAGGGACTTTGTACACCTTGCTTCTAAACCCCCCATGCCAGACATACATACACACCAGACTGGGCAAAGGCAGCAATGACATCTGAATATCAGCTCCTAAGCCTTCTCATCTGTATGGGAGTGAGGGCTTGAACCATGATGTACAGCTGCTGGGGGGGAGGGCGGGGGGGGGGGAACAGTGGACACACCTTTACTTTCTGAGTTCAAAGAGAGCCTGGTCTACAGAATGAGTTCCAGGACAGTTAAGGCAAAACCCTGTCTCGATAAACCAAAAATGAATGAATGGATGGATGGATAGTTAAATGGATGGATGGGTGAATGAATGGATGGATGGATGAAAGAATAAATAAAAATAAATAATAAAGGGCTGCCATAGCCCACACATTCAAATGGACAATTATGGAGACAACAGTGAATTTACAAGAAACTTTTTTCTTCATGGGACAGCTAGTAGAAAAGACAAATAGCCACACATAAAATCCCATCCACGATAGTGCTGAAGTACAGGGGACTAGAATTGTGTTTAAATGGAAAAACTCGGGTAAAATTTAAAGGATTGTCTTCCCCCAAGGACCTAGGCCAAGCTGGTGGCCCAGGTATGAAACCCGCCTCAGGAACTGACAATGGAGTAGCAGTGAACACTAAAAAAAAATAAAAGGGTTCCCCTCTCAGACCCCAGCATTTGGACAGCCAATGGGAAATCACGGTCTCCGATACAGAAGGGCAAATCCTGAGGTGTCATCTGAGTCCCGCAACCATGACAACACTGTCAGCCTCTTGTCATTCAGGTGCAGAAACGAGAGGGAGGGATGGTCCCAGAAAGTGATTACTCACAAGGAACTAGGGAGGCCGCAGCCAGGCCCAGGCCTGGAGGGAAGCAGCCTTACTCAGCTTAACACTGAAGCTCGGGAGCAGGCTAGAGGAGCTGGGGTGCTCGGCGATTCAACACTCATCTGCTGGGAACAAGTCCCCCGCCAGGTACTCACAACAGCACCGAGCCGCCCGCGCCTTCCATCTCTTTTGGGGAGGGAGAGGCAAGTGACCCTTGCCCTGACAACAAGGAAAGCAACTGCGCCGACTCACCGGCTCGGGGGCGTCAGTGACCCACCAACAAGCGAGCCACCGGAAACGGCTTTGCAGGCCTGTCCCTCTGCGTCCCACCCGGCCGACTTCCGCCCGTTCAGATCCGCTGGCGAGCCAGAGCACCCAGTTGGTTCTCCAGCCCCGCCCCCGAGGGTACAGGAGAGGGGGGCGGGGCCAGAAGCTCTCAGCCAGTAAAGAGCTTGGCTAGAGTCTGAGTGGCAGGGCCAGGAGTGTAGGGCCGGGAGGTGTGGCTGAAGATCAGGCAAGGCGGAGGCGGGGTTAGGAGGCGGGGGCGGAGTCCACAGTAGAACGTTTAGGTTGCTGTAGCTGGCGAGTGGAGCTTCGTGAGAGAAAAATCCTACCTGCAGGCTGGAAGGGCTGACCTCCAGGGAAGGTGATTCAAGCTGGGCCAGACTCCCCTTGAATCACCAGTTTAGGGTTCTGTTTTTTTTCAGGCTGACCCTGTCAGGGTGTAGTCCGTTAGCTTTCCCTTAACATAAGGAATACAAGTGAGCACCAGATGCCTTTACCATCTGGTGGAAGAGAGGGCGCTGGTCTGGGGCTTTAAGGGAACAGGTAAGGGAAGCAGGAGGCTGGAGTGGGGTTCCCGCCAGCTGTTGGGCCAGACACTCTAGGACCTGAGAGGCTGTGAAGAGAGAACCTCAATGGAGGTCTCTTGCCCAGCGCTCTCTGTTCTGGACGTCAGGGGCGATTGTCATCCCGGTCTAAATCGTCCTCAGCTTCTTGAAAAAAAGGATCGCTAGGTGTCTAGAACCCCTAGACCAATACTCTGAGACTCAAAGACTCAGAGCAGAGGTCACAAACTGGATCTGAAGACGCATACAAATTTCCAGAGGACCCCAGTTCAATTTCCAGTACCAAATGACAGCTCACCATTGTCTGTAATCCAATTCCAGGGGATCTGACATTTATACCAATGCTTATAAAATAAAATTAAATTAAAACCATAATAATTAATAATACATCTTGAACAGTGATAATATGGAGTGAGAAAAAATCCCGTGGAGATGTCAACTTCCAATCTTTCATGGAACCCAGACATCTCATGACTTGTGTACAACCCTTCCTTGGTCTATCTTTCTTCTCTGTCTCTGCCTCTGCCCCTTGACAGGACTTCAAAATATAAATAAGGCTTTGCCAGAGGGTGGTGGCACAAGCCATTGATCTCAGCACTTCAGAGGCAGAGATAGGTGGATCTCTGAGTTCCAAGTCAGCCTGGTGAGCAAGTTCCAGGACAGCCAGTGCTACACAGAGAGACCCTGTCTCAAACAAAAACAAACAAAAACACCTGTGAACTCTGTGCACACATGTGCATGTGAGTGTGTGTGTGTGTGTGTGTTTACCGGGCTGCCCTAGATAGAACTCAGCCATCACCTCCCTCAGTCTCTAGTTAGATAGCCACCATAGATTAAACTGTGGTCTTCAGACCGCAGAAGGAACAGGGATGTATTTCTGATGAGAAAGATCCTGCCCCGTTACAATCTCACCACCAATCCCCACAGTCTTTACCAAAGGCTTTCCCTTACCAAAAGTCCCTTTGGGTCCCCGAACCTTAAAGACAGAGTCTTGAGGAGAAAGCACATCCTAACTTCTCAAGAATGCCAGCTCCTGAGTAAACCTCATTTCCCCCCCTGCCCTGCCATTGTTCTTCAACTGTAGGAGAGCCTGAGCCTTACTTCCTAGTAACAAGGACACTAGCAAAGGGGGAGGGAGGTTGGCAAAGCTCAGAAAGGACAGCATCATTGGTGATAAAGAAGGGAGTGTTTCGAGGAGGATAGAAGCCTGTTGTATCTGCACTGATGAGCGGGTGAGAGGGGAGAGGAAATAACCTCAGGAAGTGGCACAGAGGGAGCTGTGGGGAAAAAGAGTGTGTATGCACATCTGCATGCATGCCTGTGTGCAAGTGTGTGTGTGTGTGTGTGTATACTGTGTGTGTGTGATGTGTATGTGCCATGTATGTGTGTGAGAGATGTGTGTGCTGTGTACATGTGTATTTGTGTCTGTGGCTTCTCTGTCCTCTGTGTGTGTGTGTGCGCTCACGAGCATGCACATGCATATGTTTGTGGTGTGTGTATATGTGTGTATGTGTCTGTGCTGTGTATGTGTGGTATATGTGTATATGTGTATGTGTTTGTGCTGTGTGTGTCTGTGTATGTGTGTGTGCTGCCCCTTGATTTGAGCTTTTTTACTTCCCATCTGAAGGCTTTTGGAGCCACCTGATCATTATACGTTGTCCAAAGTGAATGAAAAATAAGGAAATAAAGAGAAGGCCATGTCTGTTCCTAGGTATGGTGGAGGAGAAAGTTCATTGTAGATAAAGGGAGAGCATGGCCAGAGGGAGTCCAGAGCAGACAAGACCCTGAGCTATGAGAAGGGAGATAATGGGGGAGCCATATCCAGAAGCCAGGAGGTTAAAGAGTAGACAAAGAGATCAGGTAACCAAAATGGCTGGATTACGTGGATTTCCGTTTCCTAGACATTTTACATGTATGCACTTGTAGTATATTTTTTATTTATGTGTGTCTACATCTGTATGAGTGTCCATATGTGAAGGAACCTGGGACCTGGAATTACAGATGGTGATGAGTCACCTGATCTGAGGGCTGTGTGGATGAACCAGTCAGTCATCTCTCCAGCACCCACATGCTTTGCTTTATCTTCTCTCATCAAGAGCCCGTTATGAAGCCCCTGTTCTTTCTGAACATTAAATATAATCACAAAGGAATTGTCATAGCCACCCACTGAGTCAGGCAACTTCAGAGGTGAACTTATGCATTAGTATACCTTCAAAGAATCCTTTCATTTTCAGAAAGGAAAAAAAAAAACTTTTTGGTTCAAGCTGAGCATGCAAAGAGATATTCCTTTTCCTGACATTCATTCTTCAAAAGTGTGCTCTGTGACCTTGTACTGAGCACGCTCGGGATGTACTCTTTAACTGGACATTCTCAGGAGAGGGTAGCCTTACATGAACATGCATAGGCTCCCCGCATTAAATCTTTATGCTGCCTTTGTTCCAGGAGGGCCTCACCTTGGTTCCCTTCATTCCACTGCCCTGAAGAACACATTGCAGAGCAATCTAAGCACCTAACTGTGGTTTATTTACTTGTATAGTTTTGGAGTTTGTGTTGATTGGCAAGATCAAGGAAAAGAAAACAAAAATATATGTACATTGTTTTATAACTATAATATCAAGTCAACAGCCTGATGCTTTACCCAAACACCACACACACACACACACACACACACACACACACACACACACACACACACAGAGCTGGTAAGAGAAAATAAACATTTAAAATTTTGATCAGAATCAGGGGAAGAGAGAAAAAAAATCAGTCTGTCTCCACCACGACTGCACCAGGATGGTGGTGACCCTTAATCCCAGCACTCAGGGATCTCTGAGCTTGAGACCAACCTGGTTTACAGAGGGAGTTCCAGAACAGAAACACACAGAGAATCCCTGTCTTAAAAAAAAAAAGAAAAAAACTTTTATTTGTACATTATCAAAATCTTGCCCCCAACAATGGCTTCAGGTTAGTCCCACTCCAATATGAGATTCCCTGCAGAAATTTCAATTTTTCAGATTTATTTTTTTAATGTATAGAAGTCCTCTATCAGCATGTACACCTACAGGCCAGAAGAAGGCATCAGATCTCACTTAGATGGTTGTGAGAACTGAACTCACAACCTCTGGAAGAGCAGCCAGTGCTCTTAATGGTTGAGCCATCTCTCCAGCCCGGAAATCTTAGTTTTGTAAGGGTGTGTGTCACACTGTTACAGTATCATCTAGGTGTCACTCCTGAGAGATCTGGAGTGATGTGCTTGACTGATGTGAGAACTCCTGCTATATTCCTCTGCCTGAAAGGAATTCCATGAGCTCAACGTCAGTAGAAGCCGGAGACAGACGACGTACAATTAGTGTTAGGCAGCCTCACTTTAATTTTGGCAGGTGTGACACAAATGACTGTGTGTTGGAGTTTTGAAGGATGGGGATTGAGACAGGCTCACGGTTGGACTCCACAGTTGGACTGGAACTCACTATACAGCCCAGGCTGTTCTTGAACTTGTAGAATCCTCTTGCCTGAGCCACACTTGGCTAATGTTACAGGCATGAGAGATAACAAACATCAGGACCAAGGAGCAAGCTGGGGAGGAAAGGGTTTATTCAGCTTACACTTCCACATCGCTGTTCATCACCAAAGGAAGTCAGACTGGAACTCAAGCAGGTCAGGAAGCAGGAGCTGATGCAGAGGCCATGGAGGGATGTTACTTTGCTTCCCCTGGTTTGCTCAGCCTGCTTTCTTATAGAACCCAGGTCTACCAGCCCAGGGATGGCACCACCCACAATGGGCTGGACCCTCCTCCCTTGATCACTAGTTGAGAAAATGCCTCACAGCTGGATATCATGGAGGCATTTCCTCAACTGAGGCTCCTTTCTCTGTGATAACTTCAGCTTGTGTTGAGTTGACACAAAACTAGCCAGTACAATTGACCCCTTGTCAATTTGACATACAAACACATCACTATTAAGCCTCAACCCTTATTTTTTTTTTAATTTATTTATTTATATGAATACACTGTTGCTTCTTCAGACACACCAAAAGAGGGCATCAGATCTCATTACAGATGGTTGTGAGCCACCATATGGTTGCTGGGATTTGAACTCGGGACCTCTGGAAGAGCAGTCAGTGCTCTTTTTTTTTTTTTTTTAAGATTTATTTATTATTATATACGAGTACACTGTCACGGTCTTCAGACACACCAGAAGAGGGCATCAGGTACTATTACAGATAGTTGTGAGCCACCATGTGGTTGCTGGGAATTGAACTCAGGACCTCTGGAAGTGCTCTTAACCGCTGAGCCATTTCTCCAGGCCAATCCTTACTTTCTTATTCATCCCCAAGAGTCAAGTAACCTTAAGAGTCCCACAGTCTTTACAAAATCTTACATATTAAATTTTCAATCCCTTTAAAATATTCAATCTCTTTTAAAATTCAAAGTCTTTTTTCAATTCAAAGCATCTTAACTGTTGGCTCCATTAAAATACTTTCTTCCTTCAAAAGGGAAAAATATCAGGGCACAGTCACAATCAAAAGCAAAATCAAACTCTAACCACCCAATGTCTGGAATCCACTCACAAACTTCTGGGCTTCTCCAAGGGCTTGGGTCACTTCTCCAGCTCTGCCCTTTGTAGCACACACCTTGTTTTCTAGGCTCCAGCTGCCTGTTCTCTGCCCCTGCTGTTCTTGGTGGTCATCTCATGGTGCTGGCAAGTCCAAAACACTGCTGTCTTCTGCTGCAACTAGGTTTCACCACTAGCCTCTCATAGCCTCTCTTCATTGTGCCAAGCCTCAACTCCTTTGCATGACCCCTTCAGTCCTGGGGCATTAATTGCAACTGAGGCTGCACCTTCACCAATGGCCTTTCGAGGCCTCTCACAGTGCCAAGCCCCAGCTGTTCTTCATGACCCCTTCATTCCTTCAAAACCAGTGCCACCTGGGTGACTCTTCCACATTCCCAAGTCCAGCCACAGTACAACCTTGGCTGTCTCTGGAACATAACATCTTTGTGCTCTCAGACAACACTTCTTGCTTTCTATTGATGTGATATAACCCTGACTAAAAGCAACCTGGGAAGAGTGTCTTTTGCTTACAGGTTACAGCCCATCACTGAAGGGAGCCAAGGCCAGAAACTGGAGTCTGAAACTGAAGCAGAAAGCACAGAGGAATACTGTTCACTGATCTCCACTGTAACAGGACCCCAGACCTTCGAGGTCCCTGAGACCTCAGCACAACTGGCTCCATGATGAAAGCACCACTTGGGTTATAAAACTCAGCTCGCAGGCAGCACCACTCTTACAACTAAAACAAAGGCCTAAGCTGTTGAGACTCTTGGTGCCGCTTCTAGGAATGTGGTGTCTAAAGTGTTTATAAATAAAGAGAGTGGGGATATGTTCTATGGAGGTGTGGTGAGGTATGGGGGATGCCTCTGTGGGCCCATGCTGAGGCATCCATTCTGTGAGGGACCAGCCACAGGACAGTATAGTATAGAGTTTTTTCAGGGGATGGGGAGGAAAGTTAAGAGGGCAGGAGAGAGAGACACACACACACAGAGAGAGAGAGAGAAGAGAGAGAGAGAGAGAGAGAGAGAGAGAGAGAGAGAGAGAGAGAGAGAGAGAAATAAAGGCCGGCCATGAGCACATGGATTGAGAGGGGAGAAGAAGGAATGGGGAGGGAATGGGGGGCAGGAACACAAGAGCAAGAGAGGAGCAAGAGAGGGATGGGGGCAAGCAGCCCCTTTTATAGGCATACCTGGCTGTTTCCAGGTAACTGTGGGGTGGAGCTTAGACGGAATGCTAATAGTATCTGTCACTGGGCTCAGATAAGAATATTAGAAACAGTGCCACGGGGCTTGGTTTACTGCTTTGCTTGATTACTACCTTGTGTGATCTCTTTGTTTACTACTTTGCTTAATTACTACCTTGTGTGGTCTCCTGGTTTACTGCTTCCCTTGATTGTCTTTGATCTGAGAACTAACCATGTTTTTTTTGGACGTACCTATGATGATATAAAATCAGACTGGGAAAGAATAAAACTGCTTCAGCCTCAGCACTGGCTGTAGTCATGTTATAGTTTTGTCTAGTTGTCTTTTTCTTTTCCATCCTCACTCCCTGTCTTGAGACCCTGTCGACTGACTGAGCGGGTTTGTTCACTACCCCTTCAGAGTTCATACAGTCCTGAGACAGCTTCTAAATGTACTGACCGTGTTTCTCAGCTTTATCTTTTGGCTAATGCCTGCTAACCGAAGTGCGTCAATCCAGGAGATGACTTCTGTGCTTAGAAACAGGATTTTTTGGTGCTGAGAAAGGCTCGGGGGTTACACTGGGGTCCTCAACACCCACTGTAGTTGCCAGCCAACTAATAAAGACTTTCTATCGGCTTAAACTCAGTCTTCAGTCTTCTCTGGTAATTACCCTATAACACATGTCCTGCTGTCCATGGTGACCTCAGTTGCCTATCTTATACAAACCAGGACCACCTGCCTAGGAGGCTGCTCCATCAGGAAGACATCCTACAGACACACAGGCCAGTCTGAGGCAAGTCCTCCCTTGAGACATTCTCTTCCCAGATGATACTAGTTTATGATAGGTTGCCAAAAACTTGCTTAATTTCGGATCCCCAGTACCCATGTCACAACCAGGCCCTGCCAAGAACTTCCAGAACTAGGAAGGCAGAGAGAGATGATCCCTTGGGTTTACTGGTCAGCCTGTCTGATGGACACATAGGCCAAGCTGATCTTGTCCTACATAGCTGTGGATAATTTTGAGCTCTTGATCCTCCCTGTTCCTACCTCCCAGATGCTGGGATTACATGTGTGCACACCCTCTCAAGAAAATGTTGTGTGTGTGTGTGTGTGTTGATTTTTTTTTTTAAGACAAGGTTTCTCTGTGTAACCCTAGCTGTCCTAGAACTCAATCTGTACACCTCACTGGCCTTGAACTCAGGGATCTAACCTCCTCTGCTTCAAAAGTGCTGGGATTAAAGGTGTGAAGTACCACTGCCCAGCTACATTTATCCATTTTAATTGTTTTTATTATTTTGTGTGTATGAGTGCTTATCTACATGTATGTATGTGCACATGTGTGTCTAGTGCTTACAGAGCCCAAGGACTGGAGTTACAGATGATTGTGAGCTGTCATTGTATGTGCTGGGAATTGAACCTGCCTCCTCTGGAAGAGCAGTCAGGGCTGTTAACCTCTGAGCCATCTCTCTAGCAAGAGAAAGTTCTTATCTAACATGGGCTTTACCCCACAGAAGCCAACTCAAAGTTATCTACTGAGGCAGAAGAAGCTCAAGTTAGAGGCTAGCCTGGGCTTCATACTGGGACTGTCTCAAAACAAAATAACAGTAAAACCACACACAGAGAGAAGGTAACAGGACATATTTGATACCAAGCCACCCCTGATGTCAGAAGAGTTTTGGGTCTCTATCAGGAGATCTACCTTTTTAGCACAGATATCTCTTAACCTCCACAAGTAAATTCCCTGAGGGGTTGGATAAAGACATAGTACAGTTTGTATTTTCTTCAGCAAATATAAGCATTAATTACAACCAGTTTCTGAAAAGCAACCACCCCCCCCCAAAAAAAAAAAAAAAAAAAAAACAGAAAAAGACAAAAGAATCAACCATCTCTCTAGTTAGTAGGGAATTCAAACTTTTCTGTCAGAAAGCCAGCAGAAGCAACAGTACAGAATGTCTTAAAGGAGCTGGTGACCAAACCCGCTCAGTCAGTCGACAGGGTCTCAAGGGAGGGAGTGGGGATGGAAAAGAAAAAGACAACTAGACAAAACTATAACATGACTACAGCCAGTGCTGAGGCTGAAGCAGTTTTATTCTTTCCCAGTCTGATTTTATATCATCATAGGTACGTCCAAAAAAAACATGGTTAGTTCTCAGATCAAAGACAATCAAGGGAAGCAGTAAACCAGGAGACCACACAAGGTAGTAATTAAGCAAAGTAGTAAACAAAGCCCCAAGGTCGAAGTTTTTAATCTTATCTGAGCCTGCTTCCTCGTCCAAGCCCAGTGACAAAAGCAAAATTCCTAGAAGTGGCACCAAAAGCTCTCAGCAAACTGACAAATAAATGAGAAAGTGGCCAGTGACCTAAATCTCAGGTGTTTTTGGGTTTTGTTATTTGAAACTGGGCTTCTCTTTGCAGTCCTGGCTGGCCTTGAACTCAGAGAAATCCACCTGCCTCTACCTCGTGAGTGCTGGGATTAAAGGCTTTCATCAACACTGCCCTGCCTTTCCTTAAGTCTCTAATAGACCTGTAAATGCAGATGATTTGTGAATTCGAAGCCAGCCTGATCTACACAGAACAGAGTGGGTTCCAGGACAGCCAGGCCTACACAGAGAGCCCCTTTCTCAAAAAAAAAAAAAAAAAAAAAAAAAAAAAAAAAGAGGGGGCTGGAGAGATGGCTCAGTGGTTAAGAGCACTGACTGCTCTTCCAGAGGTCCTGAGTTCAATTCCCAGCAACCACATGGCGGCTCACAATCATCTGTAATGAGATCTGATGCCCTCTTCTGGTGTGTCTGAAGACAGCTACAGTGTATATAATAAATAAATCTTAAAAAAGTATGTGGGGGGTGGGATTTCAAAAGCCGGGGTCTGGACACAGGCACATAAGTGTGAGAATAATTGTTGGAACCTCATTAGGCAGTTTTACATTTTGGCAGGTCCTCCTTTGGTGCTGGGGCACTGCAGGCTATTCTCACCCCTATATAGAAATTTACAGATGGTTGTGAGCCACCATGTGGTTGCTGGGAACTGAACTCAGGACCTCTGGAAGGGCAGTCAGTGCTCTTAACTGCTGAGCCATCTCTCCAGCCCAAGTTTTCAATTCTTTAGCATTCCTGTTATAGTTTTAGAAACCAGGAGGCCACTGGTGTCACAAATGGTTTTGCGGCGGTAGCTTGACTTTTCCACAGGCTGCATGTGGACAAGGACTAAGTGTTGGGATTCTGTAAACCCCAACCCTCAGTTACCTAGCAACAGCCAGGTATACCCCACCCCTTAATTACCCAGCAGTGGCCAGGTATCCTCCTCCCCAGTGACCTGACACTATAAAAGGAGTTGCTTGACCCCTCCTCTCTCTCTTGCTCTTGTGCTCTTGCAGCCTAGCTCTCCCACCCCTACCCCTCCTCTTCCCTTTCCCTTCCCCCCTCTCCCACATGCTCATGGCAGGCCTCTACTCCTCTACTTCTCTCCCTCCCTCCCTCTCTCTCTCTCTGTCCTGCGCAACCATCTCGCCAGCAAGAACGACGCGGCACACGAATAGGATTCTTCTACGGAAAAGCTTTAATGCATCTTGAGAGGCAGAGCATAAGCTTGCAACAAGACGAAGACCCCGATCTAGCCCGTCCCGTTATATAGGAATCAGTCCTCGCCTTGGACATGGAGCCCCCTGATTGGTTGAAACTCATCAGGCCCTATGACGCCACGGGAAAGGCAGAGCTCAAGGAGTGGAAAGTTACCCAGTGCGTGCGCACGACTTGTTTACTGCCAACTCCAGCCGGATGTCAGCGCCATCTTGTAATGGAGAATGTGCAGGCAGCGCCCCACATCTCCCCCTTTCTTTTATTCTTTAAGCAAAGTAGGACACCCATATTAGGAGGGCGGAGATAGAAGTCAAATCCTCATAAAGGTGTATAAAGACCATGTACAGGAGTAACCGCTAGGCTTTTTGTAGCCTGTAGTACTCCTGACCTGTCACTCTGCCGTTTTTTCTGAGGGAGGGACACTGGGGCAGGCAACCCTCAAGCAAGATGACATATCTCCCAGAGATACCCCACGGCGAGGGGCTCTCAGTGCGATGCTTAGCTCGGCATCCCTCATGGGCTGCTCAAACCAGACACTCTAATCCTGTGCAATGAACCGAAGTTCTAGGAGTGCAAGAGCTGTCTGGCCGGCGACCTACTGCTTAAGCATAGACAACCAGATATCGGCTGATGCTCCATGTTCTAGAGCGACAAGCGCTTGGGCAATAACCACCTTGTCTCTTTTTGTTTGGGCCTTAAGTTTACAGACCAGCCAGAGAAGCAACACAAGTCCGCAGCAAAGGATTGCTCCAAAGAGTCCCACCCCCACCCATTCTTTGAAGTAGGAGAAAGCTGAAGAAATCTAGGAGCCGAGCTGTTGGAATCCCTCTAGGACCGCTGGATCCACCCTTGTAGAGTTGGTGGCAATAACAGCAGTCCGTAGCTGTGCGAGCTTTTCATCAAATCCTTCTGACCAGTTTCCTGTAAGATATAATGAAAGCTCTCTGGACAGATTAGCCGCCCTTGTCCAGTTGTAATAGAGAATACTGGTAATGCACAAAGCACCCATTTTCTTTTCACAGCCCATTTGTGCCAATTGAAGCAAGATGTCAAGTCTTTCTTCTACCAGGTCTAATCGTTGATTAACTATAATGCCAAAGTCTCTCTTTACTCTATACCACACTTTAATGTCAGTCTCCACTGGCACAGGGATCCAGCGAGGCACTCGGGCCACCAAAGCTCTATCAAACCGTGTAGCATCCCAGCACTGAGACAGCAAGCATATAGCATTTGTGCAATTTGTAAAAGAAGCATTAGACAAAATAAACAAAAAAGGAGGATAAACACAAACTGGAGTGGATGGAAAGGTGGCAACGTTGGTGTGATCTTTTTCAAAACCTACAACTTCTGCCACAGATTTACCAAATGTGCTTTTTGCCTCCCCGTCCTCTCCTACCTCTGTATACTTTTCATGAACTGTGTGACATTGGAAAAACCATAATTTCCACCCCGCAACATGGACAAGGGGTTTAAATCTGTGCAGTTCCCATTGAGGCCACACAAAGTCCATTTTTTGAAAGGTGACATTCTAGAAACATGCCCTGATTTGCCACCCCAGGTTCATAAGGATCTAACATATCAGGAGAGAAAGTAAATTTTTGACCTTTATCTACCCATCGTGCATAAAAGGACTGACACTCTGACCAAGGGGGTATTCCAAGGTGAAGTAGAGGGTTCTACATGACCCAATTGTATTTGTTCTCTAATCAATTGGGTAACAGCTTCTAATTTTTCGGAGGTAAGGGGCCATTGAGGAACCCATACCGGATCCTCTGTTTTCCATGGTATGGGCCGTACTGCCTCAATGGCGCTTAGGAAAAGCCCAGACCCTGCCTTTCTTTGTTGGGGTTAGGCGAAACAGGCTCTAGGGATCCTTGTTCATAGCGTCCCAAACCTTTTCCTTCTTTATATCCCATTTTTATCCATAATATCATAAGCCTGTGCAGAATATTTATTGGACAGAATTAGCCCCATTTGTTGCATTATATCTCTCCCCCATAAGTTAACTGGAAGAGGAAGTACATAGGGGACAAATCGCCCACATTGGCCTTCAGGGGCTTTCCAGGTGAGTGAGACTGTACTAATGGTGGGGCAGGACTTATAACCCAATCTTTGTAAGGAGTGTGATGACTCTACAACAGGCCAGTGTTTGGGCCACCAATGAGTGGATATAATACTTTTATCAGCCCCCGTATTGAGGATGCCCTCAAATTTCTTCTCATTAACCCACAAGTTAAGCCTTGGCCTGGTATTTAAAGATACTGCTAAATAGGCTAAGTCGGTCTCAGAGGAACCCATCTATTTTTTTGCTTTTTCCTTAGTCTTACCATCGGAATTATCAGGGAGGAGCAACAATTGCGCAATCCTGTCGCCCTGAGTTACAGAGAATATGCCCGTTGGGCTGGAGCACAGTGCCTGTATTTTAGAGGAGTGATCATTGTCTACTATGTCTGGGTGGACTATCAGTCCTTGTGCTGTAAGGGATCCTCGTCCGAGGATCAGTCCTAGGGTTCCTGGAGGTAAGGTAACCGCTCCTACAGGGATGGGTTGAACGCCCATCTGAGGCATTAATACAAATGAGGAGGAGGCATGCAGGTCCATTCTTGTTGGCCTGTCTGTGTGCTCACTTTGCTCTCCCCTAGGGGTTTGGTAAATTTGTTCCCATATCTTTGGGGGCCCTGGGAACGGGGGCCCAGTGGCCCGTTTTTTGGCATCTCATTGGTCTGGGTGGTCTGGCTCTCTAGTGGAGGGAGGAGCCGGCCTTTGAGGTCTCTGACAGAGCGGCAATGTTCAGCTTTATGGTACCCCTTGCCACATCTTGTGCAAAGGGGCGGAGGGTCTCTAGTGACCATCCGACAATCTTTTTTCAAGTGTCCAGATTTTCTACATCTAAAGCAGACCCGCCTGTCAGGGGCTCTTGGAGGGCCCCTCTGGGACTGCAAAATGGCTGCATTAGTGAGTGGCCCTCCCAGTTCTCTACAGACTCGAAGCCAATCTTGAAGACCTTTGCCCTTTCTAGGGGTGATAGCGGCTCGGCATTCTTGGGCGGCCTGCTCAAAAATAAGCTGTTCAATAAGAGGGGCAGCCTGTTTGGGATCTCCGAAGATCCGTCCTGCCGCCTCGATCACGCGGGCTACAAAATATGAAAAAGGCTCTTGAGGTCCCTGAATGATTTTTGTAAGCTGATTATCGGCCCCTCCCTTTTTTGAAAGTGCCTTCCAGGCCTTAATGGCTGTGCCTGATACTTGGGCATAGGCACCCCAATGATAAGCTGTCTGATCTGCTGCATAGCGACCTTGGCCAGTCAGCAGATCAAATGTCCATTCTCGTTGTTCAGGCGTCAGGGCCGTAGCATTGGCTCTTGCTTGGGTTTGGGCAGCCTCATACCAAAGAGCCTTCCATTTCATATACTGTCCCATGCTCGGTAGAACAGCCTTGGCAACTGTCTGCCAATCAGAGGGAGTTAAGGCAGAGATAGCCAATCTGTCAAGCTGAGCGATAGTAAAGTTGGCGGTTACCCCGTATTTTCTGACAGACTCTGCCAATTCTTTTATTTGATTATATTTTACAGGGGCATGAACGCGGCCACCCTCAGCTGTCTCAAACACAGGGAAAGCAAGACGCATCTGCCTTCTCACACTTTCCGGGAGGAACGAGGATTTTACAGGCGTGCATGCTGCATAAGGAGGGGGGGCCACGGGTAAAGGAGGCGCTGTCGGAACGATAGAGGACAAGCGCATGGGCCTGCGCCGCTCATCAGGATATCTTTTTTCCTCATATCTAGCTTCTTCATCTAGCTCTGATTCTTCTTCTGGGTCTAAGCCTTCTCGCTCATCATCATCTGAAGTCTTGGGGCTATCAATGTTAAGAGCCTCAAAGTCCTCTACAGGGTACAAGCTTGCTCCCCTTTTCTTAATATTAGAGGGCATAAGGGAATGAGAATCTGAAGGTTTGTGGGTAACAACTCTCCCGCTGTGCAGCGTACCTGGAGGTCCGTTTTCCTTAAGGGGGGGACGCCTTTTTCTGTGCGCGCCCATCTTCTCGCCCTGTTCGGCTTCTGATAGACTATCCTGGAATTCACTCAATGCCTCTTGCCCTGCAGCAACAGCGGGCCTACAACTCTCATCTTTTAAACTATTTTGTACCATCCTCCAAATGGCCATGGTCCCGGGCCCAAGGTCTCCGGCAGTCTGCGCACGGCCTAAGTCTCTACCCAATTTTTTCCATGAGGCTGGTGAGAGAGACCCAGAGACCGCAAACCAAGGGGCAGCACGCTCTACCTCTTTTACGAAACGCTGTAAGATGCGGGTGGGCAATTCTAGATCTCTCTGCTTAAGAATTGACTGCAGGGCTGTAACGGTCGAGTGTGAGGAGCCCATCACAAGGATGTAATGCCAGCGGCTTATTTACGTCGCTGCAAAAAGTGAAACTGAAAGGCGAGTCTCAGCGCGTTCCGCTTTTTTATCTACAAAGACTTATGGAACGCAGGGGTGCCTCTGCTTATCTACGTCCGACTTAAGCACAAAATTAACACCAGCCCCAATGGACACAATAGGAAATTAAGAGGAAGAGAATAAAAACCGCACTGACAAAGACCAGAGCTACGGACCCTTCCCACGGCCGTGGAAGATTTAAACCAAAACTAAAGAAAGATTCAGGGTCAGACATACCTTGCCGAACTTACTTCCCCACAGTTCTGGATCCTCCCTGCCCAGAGACAGGGGTCTTCGGTGGTGCTGAGGATGGAGTGGTCGAGTTCCTGGGTTCCGGCACCAGATGTCCCGGGCAACCGTCTCGCCAGCAAGAATGACGCGGCACACGAATAGGATTCTTCTGCGGTAAAGCTTTAATGCATCTTGAGAGGCAGAGCATAAGCTTGCAACAAGTGAAGACGAAGACCGCCGAACTATCTAGCCCGTCCCCTTATAGAGGAATCAGTCCTCGCCTTGGACATGGAGCCCCCTGATTGGTTGAAACTCATCAGGCCCTATGACGCCATGGGAGAGGCAGAGCTCAAGGAGTGGAAAGTTACCCAGCGCGTGCGCACATGACTTGTTTACTGCTAACTCTAGCCGGGTGTCAGCGCCATCTTGTAATGGAGAATGTGCAGGCAGCGCCCCACATCTCTCTCTCTCTCTCTACCTCTACCACCCTCTTAACTCTCCCATGACCTGAATAAACTCTGTTCTGTACTATACCGATGTGTGGCTGGTCCCTCAGAGGGAAGGGGTTCCCAACATGAACCCCCCAGAGGCATCCCCCTTGCCCTCAGGCCTCGCCGCACCTCCATGGGCCATATGCCCCCCAATCTCTTCATCCTTCCCCTAACACTAAGCATCACCTGTTTTGACTCAGAGAATGGCTGATGGCTTCTTCAGAAGGAGCAAAGCAGACACTAGTAAGCAGCAGCTCCATTTTCAGGGGACTCTGTAGCCAAACTGCAGGCTACAATACAGCCTGCTGCATTTCTGACCTGGCTTCTGAATGATTTCCTGTCATATTGTGGCCCTAGGAACAGGCTTCAAATTGTGCCAACCTGAAAGACCCCCACTTAGCAACAGTAAATGCCATTTCTGTAAGGCTGTGCACACACGGGGCAGGCTAGGTCAGGGTCCCAGGTGGCCAAGCAAGATACCGGTGGGCGGCCAGCTATCAGTGGTCTCGGCTGATTCTTGGGTCCTGGGGTCTCCTCAGCTAAAGGTCCTCGTAACGAGGGTCTTTTCAAACCTCATTTAGCTGTTTGGAGAAGAAACTGTCTGCACCCTTCACATTCATTACAGAACAAACCATTGGAAATGTAGTGAAGTCACCTGGGCATCTGAGGTAGTGACCTTGTGAACTGGAGCCACCAGTGACATTGCTGTTTAGACACAGCCTGGCTGCTTAGTAGTTGGTAACCATATCAATAGGTGGTGGTCCAGTCAGGAGGAATGCCTGCAGCTACAAACCCAGGCATTTATAAAGGAAAAACAATAAATCCAAGCATGCCGCAGTTTCGAAACTAGGATAAAATGTCTCCCTTTAGTCTTCATTTGGACACTCTTCCTAGGTTTATAGTTTGCTGACTGAATTTCAGGTGTAACTAAGTACAATGGGTTCCTACTTGGATTAGTGCAAAACCAAAACAACCACAGCCAAGACTTAATAGACAGAGATCCGGATGTGCTGGTGCACACCTTTAATCTCAGCACATGGGAGGAAGGGGAAGGTGAATGTGAGTGTGAGACCAGCCTGGTCTATATAGTGAGTTCCAGGACAGTCAGGGCTGTTACACAGATACACAGAGAAAGGAGAGAGAGAGAGAGAGAGAGAGAGAGAGAGAGAGAGAGAGAGAGAGAGAGAGAGAGAGAGGGCAAACAAGCTAGATGATTAGTTAAAATGGTAGGAATACTACCTTCTTGGGATGTTTGGTTCACAAAAATGCAGTTCCCACTACCACAAATTTTGCAGTTGAGTTTCCTACATATGAGGAAATCGCAAGGGCTAGTTTGAATAAGCCTTACCCTGGGAAAAACCACCTGTCTCCCCTGCCAGGTAAGCATATTTGTTCGTTCTTTTACAAATTTTTTTCTTTTCATAAGCATGTATGTATTTTCTTTACATTTTATTTTCTTTTAATTTTTGCCTCCATGTATGTCTGGGCATCATGTGCATGGAGTACCCACAGAGGCCAGGAGAGGGCATCAGATACTCTGGAACTGGAGGCACACACAGCTGTGCATTATACCAGTCCTGGGACTTGAACCCCAGTACTTTGGAAGAACAGTTGGTGCTCTTTAGCTGCCGAGCCATCTTTTCAGCCCCAGTTTACTAAGTTCTACCTAGAGAAACAGAAAAAAAAGGGCACTATGAAGATGTAGTACTGTAGTCGTTTGTCCCTCGAAGGTGCCCCGCCTTGCTTAGCAGTGTGCCCAGGCACTGCTAGAAGGCTGGTAGCTGGGCAATGAAACACCATCGGCAACCTGAGCCTGCCTCAAAATTATAATGGACTTTTCTGTTTCTGTTTGTTTACAGATGCTGCTTGCTAGAAGCAGGTAAAATTCTATACCACGTGCTTTGTCGCCAACCAGTTATCTCATATTCCCAAATGTGCCCGAGGGCTGTGGTAGGGGGATGGGAGGTATCAGACAGGCTTCCGTCCTGGGTCCAGTTTGTATACTCATTCTCTAAAACTTCGAGGTGGGGCAGGCCAGCAGGTTTTGAAGGCTAGTGATGCACGGTTTCAGCTATTTCTCCAGGTCATTCTGTTTCAGGTAGCAAGTGAAGTCATGCCTGGTAATTATAACAGTACAAACGGTGCTTTAAGTCAACCACTCAGCACATCTAACAGTTGGTCTTTGCTCCTTCACCACTTCACAAAGACTCAGGCCTTAGGTCTGCTCTGGGAGAAGGTAATACATTCCAACTCTCCACTCACGACCATCAGATAAAATCGACCATTGAATAAAATACCGGCCCAGCTTCGAGAACAGTTTAGTCACTGGCCAGCAGTATCAAGTTAAAAAAAAAAAAAAAAAAAAAAAAAAAAAAGAAGAACCTGAAAATTTAGAAACAGAATCAAAGGAAGCTTTGGAGCCAGGAGGCTACTCAGGACCCAGGCAGAAGAATGGAAAAAAATCCAAGGCTAGCCAGAGCTACACATTGTCCGTTTGTAAAACAAACAAAGGCTCTGTTTCTATTTGGCTGAAATGCCCACAGGTACAACTGAGATTAGGTTAAGACCAATTTTCCAACAATTTCCACAACTTTTAAAAACATTGTATTATGGCAATAAATTTTAGGGCTGGAGAGATGGCTCTGCAGTTAACAGTACGTGCTTCTAATCTGTGACCCTCAAGTTTGTGTGCAGAGTCTGCAAATTATATTGAGAGAAGATAGTCCTTGGTTTTAAACAATCTTTCTTTGTCCTGCCCAACTCATTCTCCTTTGTTTTACTAAGTACTCCTTTTTGGAGACCAGTCTCTTCTCATAGCCCAGGCTGTGCTGAAACTCATTATGTAGACCAGGCTGGTCTTGAACTCACAGAGATGCGCCTGCCTCTCTATCTCAGGGGCTGAAATTAAGCCTGGTTGTTTTAGCTTTTTTTTTTTTTTTTTTTTTTTGAGACTGGGTCTTGCAATATATTTCACACTGGCCTGGAATTCGCAATCCTCTTGCCTCAGTTTCCCAAGCACTGGGCTTACAGACTTGGGTGCCACAAACACCCAGCCAGGGTGTTAGTTACTTATCTCGTGCTTTATTTGCAGCCCAGTAGAGATCTTATCTGGTTGACCCAGAGTGCAGACCAGGCAAGCGCCAACTAGTGCCGGTGGCGCCGCGTCGAGCATCTCCGAGCCCCGCCCAGCCTGTGCGTAGGGGCCCAGTTCTCTGAGACCCTAAAGGAGCTCCGGAAGTGCGCGGCGACCGTAACCGCGCGTGCGCAGCTTGGCTGTCCCGCCCCCAGTCGGCAGTCCGCTTGCCCCCTGAGCGCGGGCCGGCCTGGGTGTAGGTGGGTGCTGGTCCGGAGGGCCCTGGCTCAGGTGAGGCTCCCGCGTTCCTGTCGCTTCGCAGGTGGGCAAGGACAGCCAGCAGGCGGGGTCTCGGACTGGCTGCCTCAGCTTCTGGCCAAAGGCGCTGATGATGCCGCGACACCTGGGAGGAGGGATAGTGGAGGAGGCAGCGGTCGCAGCCAGAAGGGCCACCCAGCAGCGGGACAAGCCGTGGGAGGGACAAGCCGCTGGCGGCGACGCGGCCTTGGGAGGCATGGATGAAAAGGATGATGACCTTTAGGTCTTGCCCAGAGCTAACCCTCGCCGCCTGTTTCGTGGCCACTCACACCGGCAACCCTGTGAGGCCTATCGCAGCCTTTTCCAGCCTAGCCGTCTAAGGCTGAGGCGGTGCTATGCGTCCACTCTTGGTGTCCTGGTGCATGGCTGGAGCTGCCAACTTGCGCCGTGCTTGGGGCAGTTCTCAGTTTGGATAGCAGCACGGGACAGATCGGTCACACGCTGGCTCTCGCGGCTTCAGGACACTCCAGAAGGCCACTTCCGAAGCAAGGTCCGTCGTCCTCTTCTGACCATCTGTCCATTGCCCCGGCTGAATGGGGCTGAGTTTGTCTGTTTTCTCTCCCTGAGAGTAAGTTGGGGAGGCCTATCACGAATTCCAAGGTGGTTCACAGTCCAGATGGCTGCCAAGTCCTGCTCCCCGACTCCGGTGAGTTATTCCTTCTCTCTACTGCCCTGTCACAGGCTGTCTCCTCTAGAGCTGTGAAATGAGCGGACAGTGAAGTTGGAAAAGATAAGGATGCAGGCTACAACCTCTTGTAAGAGTAGCGCTCTGTTCAGTTGGGCCAGGCCTGATCCACCAAGTCTCAGTGTGTTACCCCAGCGGGGATCAACAAGGCACACCCCTGGTGTACGCTCGGTATACTGTCATTCCAGGGTGAGATGCCTCTGACCTTCCAGGATGTGGCTGTGTACTTCTCCAGGGCAGAAGGGCAGCAGCTTAGCCCCCAGGAGCGGGCGCTGTACCGGGATGTCATGTTGGAGAACTATGGGAACGTGGCCTCACTGGGTGAGAACTGCCCTGGAGTCCTGGCTCACAGTGGGGAGTCTGAGGGACACTTAGGTTGAGTTGGCTCTTTGGTTCCCCAGGAGGGAAAATCCTGCTCTTGTCCCTAGGTACCTGTCTATATTGTTCTAGCAACTGTTATCCTTGTTTGCCAGTGACCTCACAGTGCCATCCCTTTCCCCATCTAATGACAGAGGTCATAGGACCCCCCCGACCAGTGTGCCCATGCAGGCAGAATCCCCTACTTACTGAGGAAGACCCAGCAGACAGGGTTCTGCTCTGTCCCCCAGGTTGCAAGCAACTCACCCAGGATCCTCACCCTTAACAGGATTCCCAGGCCCTAAGCCAGAGCTGATCTCCCAGCTGGAGCAAGAGGAGGAACTGTGGGTCTTGGATCTTCTCGGGGCTGAAGAACCAGAAGTCTCGAGAAGTTGCCGGACAGGTGAGCAGAAGCTAGATGCTCAGGAGTGGCCTACCAGCCCTGCCTTCCATGGCTGGAAGTGAAGGCTGGAGGTGAAGGCAGGGATGGTAGTGGTCTACAGTTGGGGCCGGGGGAGGATGGGGGAATAGCTGCCAGATGCACTTGCTCATAAGGTTTTCCTTTGCCTTATAAGGTTTGTTTGCTTTGCCTTAAAAGAACAAAAAAAACAAAAACAAGCATTGTGGTTTCTGGTTATAATGTGTTTTGTTCTTTTATACCTTCATGAGCTTTTTCTATAGGATACACTTTTTTCTCTACACACCAACTTCATTGTGGTCTGTATCATCCCTCTCTCTCCTTCAGCTCTTCTTCAACCCTCAGTTTCTCCCGTTCTCTCTCTCCTTCTTGAGACTAGGTGTTCTTGTATGGCTCAAGCATATCTCTTAACACCTAGGATCAAGCCATCCCTCCCGGGACCTCGGTCTTTGCAGTAGCTGGGACTATAGGTTCATACCACAATGTTTGGCTCATTTGTGTTCTTTCATGTCTGTCTCTTCCTCCCCTCCCCTCAGCCTGCTCCTGTAGCTAGGGCTGGCCCTGAAGTTGCCACATAGATGAGGATGGCCTTAGATTCCTGATCCTTCTGCCTCTCAAGTGCTAGGATTATAGGCATGTGCAACCACACGTGGTCTTCCTATGTTTTACTTGATGGATTCTGCTTTCCCGAGGCTCACTCAGTGTTCTGCTCTCATTGTCCCTGTCTGTCCTGTTCCGTGTCCTGTTCCTCACTGCCAGAGTGCCTTGGGCTTCATCGGTCATGGTCTCCCATTTGCCGTAATTTTCTGAATTAAGTACATCGAGTGTTTACTCTTTATTAGTCGTTGGCCCTTTTACTGTAAATGAATGAATGCTTCATTGTTTCTGAGGCGCTTACTCAGAAAAGCTCTTTTGAATGGTATACACCTCCATTTTTGTTTGTTTGTTTACACAGTTGAAATTGGCTGTATGGAGCTTTTCTGAAATTGGGAGCTGAGATCGTTGATCTATAGTTTCATTTTCATAAAGGTGTTTATACCAAGGCTTTATGGAAGTACATTTCACATTTTTACAAACATCTCTTTTGGTATGGGTACTGTACACAGGTAACAGCAGAGGTCAGAGGCATCAGATCTCCTGGTATTACAGGCACTGTGAGCTGCCCAGTGACACCCAGGTCCTCTAGCAGAGCATGTGTGCTCTGACCTACTGCTGATCCATCTCTCTGGCCTGCTTTTTTTTTCTTTTTAATTGTGGTGCTGTGTATTGAATTCATGCATGCTAGGCAAGTACCCTACCAATGAGCTATATCGGGAGCCCTTTTTATGTCTTACTTTATTTTAAGGTGGGGTCTTAGTTGCTCATGGTGGCTTTAAAATCATGTTTTATTCTAGGATGGCTTTGAGTTTGAAGTCTTATCCTCCTGAGAAGCCGGTATTATTAGGTCCACTCTAGTGTGTATTTCATGAGTTTTCCATATGCTTTATAAACACTCAGTAGCTGGGACTACTTTTTGTTTTGTTTTTTTTATTTCTTTTTTTAAAAAAGAATTATTTATTATATTTTATGTATATGAGTACACTGTTGCTGTCTTCAGACAAGAGGGCATCAGATCCCATTACAGATGGTTGTGAGCTACCATGTGGTTTCTGGGAATTGAACTCAGGACCTCTGGAAGAGCAGTCAGTGCTCTTAACTATTGAGCCATCTCTCCAGCCCCCTTTTTTTTTTTTTTTTTTTTTTTTTGTTTCAGGACAGAGTTTTTTTGTGTAGCCATGGCTGTCCTAGAACTAGCTCTGTAGACCAGGTTAGCCTCAAACTCACAGAGATCCTACATATTCCTCTCAAATGTTGGAGCTAAAAGCATACACTATTCCCACCACCATCTGGCCTTTTATTTTTAAATATAATCTTTTGGCCCAATCAATAATTGGACATGTGTGAATTTCTAAGCAGTTGTTTTTCTAATTATCGTATTGTTTTTATTATATAATTCCACCGTGGTCAAGCAACATCTGTATAGTTTTATTCTTACATTTTCTAGATGTCTTATGACTTCCAGGTCTCTCTAAGAAATCATACTATGTCTGTTTTAATAACTTTTGTTGCTATGATTGAATACCCTGAAAGAAAACAGCTTAGGAAAGAGAAGGATTCCTTTATTCGGGCTTGGTGTTGCAGAGGGATAGGACCCATGATTGAGGGGAACTCAGCAGTAGGAGTGTGAGGCCCCCTGTCAATCAGGGCAGATTGGTCACATGTCATCTGCAAAGGACAGGAAGTCCTTCATCCGGGTACCATCTCCTAAGGGTTCTATAACTGTCTTCGAGTTTTACTGCTGTGAACAGACACCATAACCAAGGCAACTCTTTCAAGGACAACATTTAATTGGGGCTGGCTTACAGGTTCAGAGGTTCAGTCCATTATCATTAAGGCATGAGCATGGCAGCATCCAGGCAGGCATGGTGCAGGAGGAGCTGAGAGTTCAACATCTTCATCTGAAGGCTGCTAACAGAATACTGACTTCTAGGCAACTAGGATTAAGGTCTTAAAGCCCATGCCAACAGTGGCACAACCACTCCAACAAGGCCACACCTCCCAACAGTGCCACTCCCTGGGCCAAGCATATGCAAACCATCACAGTAATCTTTCCCAAATTTCCCAAGGGTACCACCAGGTAGAGACCTAGTATTCAAATATGTCAGCCTGTGGGAGACATTTCTCTTTCTAACCATAACAATATCTACGTCAAAAAAGATGGGTGTTCTGTAGTCATAGGATTGTACATTGTCTAAGTTGATGAGGCTGATGGTGTGACTCAGGTTTTACATGCTTTTCCTGATTTCTTTTGTTGTTGCTAGGATTATCCAAGGATGTGAAGCTGTCTTTCCCTTTGATTTAGTCTTCTGGCTCTGTTTTGATGCTGTGGTACTGACTTGTTCTCGTTTGGCAGATACATTGTAGGAGATGCTAACAAAGCAGCTCCAACCTTCCTGATGGTTTTGTTCACATGGAGTATTGTTTTTATTTATTTAATTCCATCTGTGATGGTTTATATTTACACACACACACACACACACACACACACCTTTAAAGTGTCTGTCTTCCAGATAGCACACCACATAATAGGGTCCCATTTTCTATTCACTCTGTCTTCTAATTTCTGTGTTCAGCCTGTTAGTGTTTTCTGTTTTGTTTTGACTTTGTGTCCCCCCACCCCCACCTAACATTCCAACACAGACATTATACCCAGGCAAATGTTAATGCACATAAAATCAGAGAGTGTGGAGATACATAGACATGTATGTTCCCAGCACATGGAAGGCAGAGGCAGGCGGATTATTCATATATTCCAGGTTGTCGTGGGCTATATGGCATGATTCTGTTTCAAAACAAACAGAAAAGTAGAAAGTTTCTTCCATTAAATCACAGTAAATTGCTGTAATTGAGTTCTGAAATGTTCCCCAAGGCTTGTGTTGTAAGCTAGCCTAGAGCGCCACTGGGAGGTAGTGGGAACTTTAGAACCTGAGGTCTGTAAAAGGTCACTGCGGGCATGCCATTGAGGGAAATATTGAGACTCTGACCTCTTCCTCTTTCTTTTTCTTCCTGGTTCCCAAAAGGTAAGCAGACCTTCTCTGCCCTGTCATGATGCACTGGATGCTACAATATCAAAGAAGCAGGGACAAGTAGCTGCACAGAATGTCCAACCTGAGTATAAAATAGTTAATTATCCCAGGGGTTATTGTCATGGTAACAGGAAGTTGATTGACACAGTTGGAGATACCTATATATAAAAAGAGAAAAATGAGCCAAGGATATGGCTCAGTTGTTCCAGGACTTGCCCAGCATGAACAAGACCCTGGGTTTGATCCCCAGAATAGTCTAAGACTAGACCTCATAGTGTGTGCCTGTAATTTTGGCCCGTGGAAAGTAGTGTTAGGGGGATCAGAAAATCAGGGTTAATCTCAGCTATATACATGTGAATTTGAGAGCCAACCAGGCATATGTGAGACACTGTCTCAAAGTTAAGCACATTGAAACAGCTTTTACGGCTCCCAGAGAACTGAGGTCAAAGTCAACGATGTAAAGTAGGGAATATCTATCTGTAAGTGACAAATTTCTGGATACTCAGTGGGGACTAGTCTGAGTTGAAAACCTCAAAGGTAGGCCAGTGAGTGTCCCCAGTGAGTAAAGGCATTTGCCACTAAGCTGAAATCAGTCACTGGAACCCACAACTTCGATGGTAGAATGAAAGAACCAACTCTTTCACAGAACACTATACACTAAAACAATAAATACAGACATTTAAGGGAACAAAAGAAAACAAAAAAATAAACCAACCAACCAAAACAAAACCAGAATCTAAGAAGACACTGAGAAGAGGGAACTTTTTTCTGAGCTATACCTTCAGGAGCTTAACCAGGACTTTACAGTAAAGAACACAAGCAAAGGAAAGAAAACTATTTTGAAGTATGCTAGACTGACAACATGGCCACTCTTCAAATAAGTAAATTTCCAAGTGCCTAACTGGCTTGAGGAAGGAGAATTCTAGCACCCTCTAACCAGTTTGTGCACCTGTCTGTAACTCAAGTTCACAGGAAGTGAGATCTGCCTGTGCTGTGGCCCTCTCCCCTCCCCAGCCCTGAGCATGTTACTGAGACCTGCTCGCATAGTTCCTTCCAAGAACATCTGCTTACCTGTCAACAGGAAACTGACAGTCAAGAAAGTATTCTTTCTGAGACATACCCTGATATAGCCCAGGTTAGCCTCTCTCATAGTTCCTGATTTTGTGCTGGACTTTCAGGTGGGCACCACAATATACAGCAAAATTCGGACATTTTTAAAGTACTTGACACTAAGTTCAACTTGGACTTAGCAATATTTGTGGGATGCATGGGAAACCACCTTCAGTAGAAATGTATGTAGTAAATGCATATATATATATATTATGAAGAGGATATTGTGTGGCTTTAACAAGCTGAAGTAGAACTAAGTAGACTTGAGGCGGGAGTGGAACCAACAGTTTAATACACAGACAGGCATATGTCAGGAAGATCTCGTGGTTCTCATACATAGGTTTGTTTTTCTGTGCACTCTGGAGAAGACCTGGCCAGTGGGGTTTAGCACTGGCTAGGCTGGAGCCCTTTCTCAGTGTTTTGGGATAGCAGACATGTGTGTTCACAGATAGCTTTAGCTCTGTAATGGCTTAATTAGCTGGTGTGGGTATGGTTTTGTTCCTTGGTTGTTGTGCCAAGCCTTCTGTTCACTAATCCAGCTTAGTTGACTGATCGGATGCCCTTTCTAGGGACCATGTTAACTTGAGCTTCACTCCTTGTTTTGAGCCCTGATTGCTGTAAGACTTGATCTTGCCACTTGCTTCATTCAGCCTTTCCCTTCTGCGTGTGACCATGTGATCCCTTGAGTAACAGGAAAGGACCTGCTGATCTCCTTCCTGGGATATGTTTCCTCATGTTCTGAGTGGCTCTTCCTCAGATTTAAAGCTCTTTTCTGTTTTGCATTAAGCTGCTTGTTCTAAAACAGGATGCAATTAGGAAAGGTGACTATGTTGTTAAGGTTTTACTTGGAATGTTACTTCTTCAGGTATGACCAGCCTCCTTAAAAAGAAAAGAAAAGAAAAGAAAAACCTTAGAATTAACATTTTGAAGCAAGGAATAGTCTTGCAAACTTTGTATTAGGTCGTGTGGCTATCTAGAACCAAGACTCTAGCAGCTTCATCTACCCATAAACATAGACCAGGGATCTTTCTTATTGGAAAAGATGGGATCTCAAGGCTTGGGTTGGGAACCTCAAAAGGCAGCCAACACTCTGAAGAAGAGCATCTCTGATCTGTGACCACCCAGACTTTGATTCCTTAGCTGTTAGTGACCTGCTCTTTGGTGAGTACCACAAACTACGGACATTTTCTTATAAGCAGTGAGGAGATGCATCCTCTCAAGGTCTTAGAACAGCGAAGGCAGCAGGAAGAGGTAGAAACCGGCGATCTCTCTGTATTTCCTGGACAGCATCATCAGTTGCTAACTGCCAGTCTGGGCTGACATCTCTGGCTCTTATCTGGTAAGGCCCAGGGAAAAGCATTATAAGGAACAGGCATTAAAAGAGTTTATGTAGAAATTCCAGCTTATTTTGAAGTACAAAGAAGAAATACTGTGGGTATCAAACTCACCTTCCTAAAAGGAAAATAATGTATCATTGAAATTACTCCCAATTCTTAAGTACCTATAAGGCTTGCCATGGTAGGCAGAGTGAATATTTTCAGCCTAGATGTTAGCTGTTAATGAATTAGAACTTTAAAATCTCTCTATCAGTATGGTGGTGGTCCACACCTTTAATTTCAGCAGTTGAGAAGCAGGGGAGGTGTATCTTTGAGTGTGAGGCCAGCCTAATCTACAGAGTGAGTTCAGGACAGCCAGGACTACACAGAGAAACTCTGTCTTCAAACACAAAAACAAACAAACAAACAAACAAAAAGAAAGCCCCACTCTGCTGTATAGCTACCTAGAAATTCAGTCTGAATGGAGGGAGAGGTGGGGTGCTGGTGATTGAGGTTGTAGGGGTCAGTAAGTACATTTACAAATATTTCAAAGTAATACTCTAATTTACTTTAAGAAACTTAGAAGTATAAATTATTAACAAAACTAGGAAGAAAAGATCATTGATATTTAAAATAGGATATTGGTAGAAAAAAAATCAATGAAACTAAAGTTGGTTATGTGACATAATTATCAAGTTGATAAAACCTAGTGTAACCAACTTTTAAAAAAGAAGGTAGGGCTGGAGAGATGGCTTAACAGTTAAGAGCACAGACTGCTCTTCCAGAGGTTCTGAGTTCAATTTCCAGCAACCACATGGTGGCTCACCACCATCTGTGATGAAGTCTGATGCCCTCTCCTGGTGTGTCTGAAGCCAGTGACAATGTACTCAATACACCAAATAAATAAATAAATCTTTAAAAAAATAAAAAAAGAAGGTAGAAATTACAAATATTAAAAATTGAACGAGCAAGGCACTGGCGAGATGGCTCAGTGGTTAAGAGCACTGACTGTTCTTCCAGAGGTTCTGAGTTCAATTCCCAGCAACCACATGGTGGCTCACAACCATCTGTAATGGGATCTGATGTTTTTTCTGGTGTGTCTGAAGATAGCTATAGTGTCCTCACATAAATAAATAAATCTTAAAAAGAAGAAAGGGAATTACCTCAACTTGTAAAGATCTTTAAAAGCCCTGTGGCTAATAACTGAAGATGAGAAATTGGAAGCTGCCTAAGGTCAGGAATGAGGCAAGTTGTCACCTGCCACTATTCCAACTCTGAGAAGTCCTGAGGAATCAGACTTTGTTTCCATGCAGTGTGATTACAGACAATCTGAACAAGAGGATCATGTAACTGGGAAGTGCAAAGTTGCATGTACAGTGTCCGTATTGGCTGCTTTCCTTGCACCTGAAATGAACAAGTCGTTTCCTGTTTGGAGTTTGGAGGCAGAGTTGAGACAGTCTTACTGAAATCGCCCTTCCTGGCCTAGAACTAATACCCCCTGGATGCTGTAATCAAAAGTGTTCTAAAACAACCTAAAGGCAGGAGAGATGGTTCAACAGGCAGTCAGTCCTGAGGACATGAGGACCATCCTCTGGACTCGGGGAGAAGGAGAGAACTAATTCTTACAAGCATGCCTCCATTTTTTTTTTTTTTTTTTGTATCTGTTTTTGTTTTGTTTTGAGACAGAGTCTCACTACTTAGTGATTGCTGTCCTGGAACTCACTATGTAGATCAGGCTAACCTCAAATTAAGAGACCTTTTCTGCCTCCCACCTGCTAAGATTAAAGGTGTGCACCATTATGCCCAGCCCTCCATCTGTTAAAAAAGAAAAAAATGTCAAATTATATAAGCACTCTGAAGATGAAATTCTTAGTACATTCAAAATGTTTTTACCTAATATATTCAAATTTTAAACTTTGTTAAAAACATACCAGAAGGGCTGGAGAGATAGCTCAGTAGTTAAGAGCACTGACTGCTCTTCCAAAAGTCTTGAGTTCAGTTCCCAGAAACCACATGGTGGTTCACAACCATGAGTAATGAGATCTGATGCCCTCTTCTGGTGTGTCTGAAGACAGCTACAATATACTTCTATATAATAAAATAAATCTTTAAAAAAAAAAAAAAAAAGGACATACCAGAAGAGAAGTAAGTAAAGTTTATGGATAGAATAATATCAAGATGTTAACTGATTTCAAATTTCTTTATAAATTCAATACATTCTAAATAAAAATATTAGCATTTTATGTTACTTGATGAATATCAATAAACATTTTAGTATTTTTTTTTTAATGGCAAAGACCTCAAATAGTTCATTATTAAAGTAAAAAAAGCTGAGCTCATACTACCTGATCTCAAGACTGAACTATAAAGCTTTAATTATCAAGGCGTGTGGTGTTGTCAAACATAAATGGAGTGATCTGGCAATCGTTGGAACAGCATAGATAATGCAGGTATGAAGGACTTCGTGAATATCAACTGAACTTCGGGAAGGGAACAGAGGTACACAGTGGAGAAACAACAGTCTTCAACAAATACTAAATGTCTACATGCCAATTAAAAGGATTACAAAAAGTCAACAGTCTTTGTTCATACTCTGCTGCTATTATAGGAACTGCTTAACCAACAGAACCATTTATCACCACTTTGGAGGCTGAAAGTCTCTGATCAGGATGATATGTTAATTGAATCTGGTGATCTCGGTTATGGATAGTCTCACTTGGTCAGAGCAGGAAATGGAGTCTCTCATTAAAAGGTGCTTATTCCCTTGTGAGAACCAGCTCCTGTCATGTTTCCATCTGACCCTCGTTCCTGCCCGAAGGCACAGTTCTAAATGCTATTGAGAGTTAGGATTTTACCTTACAAATTACAGGGAAGGATAAAATTTAGTCCAAAGCAAAATGATTCTAGAGCCAAAAGCAAAGCACAAAACTCTAAAGCCTCCAAATGGTAACAGGACCAAAGGTATTCTGAATATTCAGGTATAGCACCAAAGCCAGCCCATAAAGCCTGAGTGACAGTTGAGACCTCATTAAAATAAACTGCAAAAGATCCAGAGACTAAGTATATTTGCAGATATCATATCTAGTAGATCTTATTTAACTTTTTTGTTTATTTGGTTTTGGTTTTTCAAGACAGGGTTTCTCTGCATAACCCTTGCTGTCCAGAAATTCAGTCTATAGACCAGTGTTCTTGAACTCAGAGATCCACCTACTTCTGCCTCCCAAGTGCTGGGACTAAAGGTGCTCACCTCTACCTCCTGACTAAAGATCTTATTTTATGTGTATGGGTGTTTTAATTGCACGTATATGTATGTAGCACATTCATGCTTCCTCAGAAGCTAGAAGAGAGCATTGGGTTCTCTGGAACTGGAGCATCAAATGGTTGTTAGCCACCTTGTGGGTGCTGGGAACCTAACCTTGGCCCTTTGGCAGGTGGAGTAACCACTGAGCCATCTCTCCAGCTCCTATGTCATTCTTAAGGCAAAGCTATAGAGATAGCCAATACACATCTGTTATCCTAACAACTGGAACGTAGAGGCAGGAGGACCAGGACGTAAGAATCATTCTGGGTTGCACAGCAAGTGAAGACCACCGTGAGAAGCATGAGATCTTATATTGACCCCTCCCTTAAAAAAACGAAGACAACTAGGGATAGTAAATCAGTGTTTGCCAGGGAGTAGTGAAAGGGTTGGACGTAACTAGGCAGCACGTAGAAAGTTTTTACAGCACTGAAACACGTGACCAGTACTGCAGTGGTGAAACCATGTCACTGGTTTGTCCAGCCCAGGCAGTCAAGGTTGAGCCCTGGGCCAGCAAGATGGCCCATCGGAAAAAGGCAACACAAACCTGGCAACCTGAGTTTGATAACTAGACTCCATATAAGGAGAGAACCAGCGCCTGAGGGTTGTCCGCTGTCCTCGTCTGCTGGCTGTGGCACATGTTCCCACACATGTACATCACAGGCACACATACAGTACATATTTTTAAAAGATGGAACCCAAGCTGTGGCAGTTGGGTAATAAGGACACCCATTGTGACACATGCACTAGAGGAGCTTATGGTTTCCTGAGCATCCAAGACTCAGAACAGAGTTGTGTTCCATTACACACTAAATGCTAAAATTCAGTTTATGATTTTTATGTTTGCTATTAGCATATAGAGAGGAATCTCTGACTTCTCTCCACAGTTTCTCCCTGTCCTGGTTTGTCTTTTGTTTCCTTTGTGAGGAGTACTCCCTCAGAAGAAACAAGACATGGAGACAAGCTTAGGAGCACTGACAGACTTAGGGGTACCTAGAATGTCCAACAGCCATATGGGGTTCAATTAACACAAAAGACAGGGTGAAGACCTGAGGCTTCAGTCTTTAACTGGGGTGTAGGGCTACGGTAGAAACATGAATGGGGCTGAGGTAACACAGAAAAAAGACTCAAAGCAAAGGTGGTAAAGTCTTGTGTTAATGGTTTAATCTAGGTTGTAAAAATAGCTGGGTAGAGATGGAGCAGGGTTTGGGGAAGTGGTATCCACACAGGATATGAAGGAATGATTGCAGAATTTCAGCAATGTTATGGATTGATCACATAGCACTCTAAGGTCCATGTGTTAAAGGTTTACAAGGCCTGTAAGTCACTGATGACATGTCCTAAAGGGACTGTGGTACATTGCTAGTCTCCCTGATTCATGGTCACAGTGTAAGGGTCTTAATCTTTTGAGTACTTTCTTTTCCATTGCCACCTGGTGGCCTTGCTCAGAGGCCCATAGCAGTACAGTTGTCACATTTTCACATCTTGGGCTAGAACCTTTAGATCATGAGTTAGCTTTTCCCTTTATAAGTTATTTACATCACATATTTCCTTATAGAATTAAAACAGTCACTGACACAGGCAGCCAAAGAAGTCTTCAACTGCTATCAAGGAACTCATGTCAAGTGACTTGGTGTGAAGGCACACACCTTTAATCCCAGCATTCAGAAGGCAAAGACCGAAGGAGCCAGCCAGAGCTACAGAGTGAGACCCTGGCTGGGAAGGTAGCTTATCCTGTAAGAACAAGGGTCTGAGTTGGATCCCTGGACACATTAAAAGCCAGACATGCATTTGTAATCTTGGTGCTCAGGAGGTAGAGACAAGCAGATCCTTGGGGCTTGTTGGCCAGTTAGTCCAGCCTGTTAAGCAAGTTACAGGCCACTGGGAGATCCTGTGTCAACAAACAAGTTGGTCATCTCCTAAGGGAGGGTACCTGAAGTAGACCTCTGGCTTACACACTAAAGAAACCGAGGCTGGAACAACAGGCGAGGTTAAGAATCTAACCTTTTGGCTATCAGGTTTGCAACATTGTATCATTTATTATTGGGACAAAATACCCAATGAGCAATTTAAGGAATGGTGTGTTGTTGCTCACAGTTTGAGGAGGAGCCATCTGTTTTGATGACGGCAAGGCGGCAGGAATGGGGCAGCTGGTCACATTGTGTCCATAAGAAGCAGAGCATGCTGGTCCTCTATACACTCTTTATTCAACCCACCAGATGTTGCTGTCCACAGTCGGGATCTGTACTCCCTCAGATAAACCTCAGACAGAAGTCAGTCCTTCAGGCGATTTTTAAGTTAAACTTTAAAATGTTACAAACTTGGGCTGCAAAGAAGACTCAGCAGTTAAAAACACTTGTTGCTCTTACTGAGGACCAGAGTTCAGTTCCCAGCACCTGTGCCTGGTGGCTCACAACCATCTATAACTCCAGCTCCCAGGGATCTGATACCTCTGGTCTCTGCAGGCATTTGTATTCATGTGTATATATCCACACAGTGACAAACATGTGTATATATGTATATTTCTTTTGTAAAGAATATAATCTTAATTTTAAGAAGATACCATAAACTTACCCTTTATCATGGTTGTTGTGTGTAGATGTGGTTGGGTATATGCCCACGGGCATGCCACTGAGAGACTGTTGTAGACGGTTTTCTACTTCTACATTTACATAGGTTCTGAGAGTTGAAAACAGGTCATTAGACTTGCACTGTTTATCTGCTGAGCCATTTTGCTCTGTGTGTGTGTGTGTGTGTGTGTGTGTGTGTGTGTGTGTGTGTGTGTGTATGCATATGCCCATGGGCATTCATGTAGCCAGAGTATTAGGAGTCTTCCTCTTATTGCTGCCTAAACTGGGAATCTTGACCTTTTGACTAGGCTGGTTGGCCATCAGGCTCTGAAGATCCTCTGACTCTACCCTCATGCTCACATGCTAGGATACAGGCATTTACAGCCATGCATGGTATTTTAAGTGGATGTTAGGGATTTAAACTCAAGTGCTTTTATCAACAGAAACATTTTCTGGCTCCTGCAAAGAACTCCCCCCCCCCCCCCATGTAGTCCTGGCTGTCCCAGAACTTGCTCTATAGACCAGGCTGTCCTTAAACTCACGACCAACTGCCTGGCTCTGCCTCCCACGTTGAGATTAAAGGTGTGTGCGCCACCACTGCTGACACAATGAATATTTTTAATTTAGGCTTAAGTAATAGTTACATCCTTATTACTTGCTAACAAACTATGAGTGATCAGTGCCAAGTTCTGTACCGTCACATGCTTACACAGCCTGAGAGGCTGTATTAACTACTTTCCTATTGATGCGATGGAACACCATGACCAGGGCACGTGTTTGTTGTAGAGGGGTGAGTCCATCATGGCAGGAAGACATGGCAGCAAGCGACAGGAATGATGCGAGGCGTTGAAACCTTGGAGCCCCATCAGTATATTAACTCTAGCATGGCATTAAGTATTCAGGTGCTTATGACCATGGGGGACATTTCACTCAAAGAACCACAGAGACCCCAATAGTCAAGGTACTGTTGACTCCATTTTTGTCATGAGCTACTGTTGTGTGACACTGTTCCTGGGGGGAAGTGAGCAAACATCTTCTCACTGCAGATAGGGAACTGATGACATACCTAAGGAAGGATGCTAGCATGTGTCCAGGTGAACCAACGGTTACCTACAGGAATGATGACAGGACAGCTACATCGCCAGCCTGCTCCAGCACAGGAGACAGTTCCTGGAAGCTGGAAACCTAGAGTGTAGTCCACAGCCTGCAGGCAGGTAGCTGGTTTGAGAGTGTCCTCTCTGTTGCTCTGAACCTCTTCCGGGCACCTCAGCTGGTCTGTACTCCTCTCGTCCCAGTCCGAGACGGTTTCTCCATGCAGCCCTGGCTGTCCTGGAGCTCACTGTAGACCAGGCTGCCCTCAAACTCAGAGATCCTCCTGAGTGCTAGGACTGAAGGTGTGCACCACCACTGCTTAGTTTGTTTTTAAGAAGTACTTATTTGTATACTTTATATATATGTGTGCTTTGTCAGCGTGTACATCTGCACACCACAAGTGGTTATCGGATCCCATGGGATTGCAGTTCTAGACACTTGTGAACTGCCATATGGTACTGGGAATTAAACTTGGGAACCGCTAGAAGAACAACACCCAGTGCTCTTAGTCACTGAGCCATCCTTCCAGCCCCTGTAGCCAGGTTTCTTATCTGTGAATGGCTTTCAGCAGTTCTTACAGTTTGTGTATGCTGGAGAAGGAGAGGTCTAATGTACTTGGTCATTTTCAGAGCTTTCCTGAGGACTTTGACTTGTTTAGTTCCTGAGGCTTCCTTCCATACTAGGATCAAATGTTTCACCTCTTCTAAACATTCTTTATCAAATGAGCTTCATTCCAAGAAGTCGTTTTTACTTTGGAGAAACTTGCTGCACAATAGCTTTTAATAAAACTTTCCAATGTAAGTTTCAAAAGTAGATTTGGAAAACCGAAAAAGAGAACTCAAGAGACCTGCAGCCATGATAGAAGAAACTGAGATGGAGACAAGTCCGAGTCTGTCTTCCACAGACAGCAACTCTGGGTCCACCCTTGAGAAGTTCTGGAGCTAATACAGCACTTCGAGGCCAACCCAACCCTAACAGGGAGATTCTGGAGGCCTTGGCTGATGCACTCAGAATGGCGAAAGAAGACATTAGGATTTGGTTCCTATGTCAGAGGTGTGAGATGGAGCTCAAGCGGTTGTCTGAGGCCTACAAATCTGAGAATTTCAGTCTCAATTTGTCAGAAGGTATGGGTCACATGGTGGCCTAGGAATTAGTTTAATGTACCTCAGGCACAAGGATTGGGAAAGTTACTCCATACCCATCTGGCTACCCTGAGGACTCCTCCCAAAATGACCCTGGACGTCCCGAAGCTTGGGAAGCCTTGAAGAGTCTCACACTCTCTTCTGGGTACCAAAGCAGGGACGGTATGTCACAGGATTTCTGACTCCCTGGCTTACCTAGCATATGCTCTTTCTATTAATGTTTTTTCAACTTCCTTGTTGGACCAGGGAGCTGTTGGGTCTTATGTCTATCGATGGTACATTAATAATAAACCTAGCAAGCTGGAGAGATGGCTCAGTGGTTAAGACTACTGTCAGCTCTTCCAGAGGTCCTGAGTTCAAATCCCAGCAACCACATGGTGGCTCACAACCATCTGTAATGAGATCTATGCCCTCTTCTGGTGTGTCTGAAGACAGCGGCAGTGTACTTATATAATAAATAAGTAAATCTTTAAAAAAATAGTAATAAACCTAGCTATTCCCGGGGGTGGGGAAAAGTAGAGTTAGAGAGTTGGCTCAGTAGTTAAGAGTACTTGTTGCTTTTGCAGAAGACCCAGGTTGAGTTCCCAGTACCTATGTGGTGGCTCAGAACCATCTACAACTCCAGTTCCAAGAGATCTCATCTAATGCCTTCTGATCTATATGAGCCACAGGCATTCATGTGATGTATACACATAAGTGCAGATAAAACATTCATAAACATAAAATAAATCTAGCTGGGTAGTTGTGACACACTCCTTTAATCCTAACATCCAGGAAGCAGAAGTAGGCAAATCTCTTAAATTCAAGGCCAGCCTGGTCTACAGAACAAATTCCAGGACAGCCAGGGCTAAACGGAGAAACCTGCCTTGAAAAAATATAAATAAAGAAACAAATAATAAAGTAAATCTAAAGAAATTTATTGAGTAGATTTGAGAAAATTTTATATGATCACATACATGTGCCTGCTCATTGTTTTTCCAACCATACCCATGCATGAATGTCTTAGTGCATACATCCAGAATATGGATTTTTTTTTCCATTAACATTTTAGCTTTTCAAGCCTATAGAAGAATGAGGATGGGGACTGGAGAGATGGCTCAGTGGTTAAGAGCACTGGCTGCTCTTCCAGAGGTCCTGAGTTCAATTCCCAGCAACCACATGGTGGCTCACAGCCATCTGGAATCCAATGTCCTCTTCTGGTGTGTCTGACAGCTACAGTGTATTCATATAAATAAAATAGATAAATCTTTTTTTAAAAATGAATGAGGTTGTTGTGAGTGGTGAGAACCATCTTGGGTCAAAAATTCAAATAATCCTGGTATTTGGCTTTTATGTCTAGCCATTAATTTCCTCAGAGACGACATCATGCAGCTTAACTTGTGTTTGTTCCTTCTGTCGCAGCCTGTTTACTCTCGAGAGGCTGGTTGGGTGAGTCTTGGGCTATTGCAGAGATGAGATTGCTTCTGTGTGAAGCATAGAACTGCCTTAGTGGAAGAGAAGGGTGCATTGATGATGCTTTTTCTGATTGGTTAAGCCTCGTGGCAACTAGTAGGTGTCTGAGCCCCCTGGCAAGATCTTGAGTAATGTCACTTGAAAGGGAAATCATTATTCCATCTGTAGTAATGAGTTTGGTGACCAAATTGAGTGTGGTTATCCCAGTGCACTGTGTGACCTCTGGTTGATAGCCTCATGCTGAATTCTTAGGCATGGATAAAATGTGTTTGCACCCCAGATATTGATTGACACTGACCTAAACAAACAAAAAAAAAACAAACTTTGTTTTTGAATCATGAGTTTATCAGGGTTACTTACATGAGTGGGGGTAAGGGATTACTTACAGGAACTTGAGTGACTCAGTGGGCAGCTTACACCACCAAATGTCTCCTCTCTGCAGATGCCCAGGACTTACCAACCTCTCAGTTGTGGTAAGCAGGGTAAGACAAAAGAACCAAACACAACTGAAACTCCTTAAAATTAAGGGCTGCATGGTGTCCACTAAGCTAAATCTTTAGCTCTTGAACACAATTATGTCAAAAGAATTTTACTTGGAGATAAAATGTATTACTATCTCAGAAAATAGTTTATTAAATTAGGGGGGAAACTAATACTATTTTTTTAAGTTTATTTTGTGTAGTTTGTCTACATATATGTAACCACTTATGAAAAATGTTTCCTTGGAGCTTTATAACCAAATTGCTTGCACCTTGACTGGTCAGAATCTCTTTTCCCTTATATTTGTTTATTCTTTTAACAACCCTGGGGAGGGTCTTTGTGAATCTTGTAAATTTCAGGAGCTTTTTGAGCTTTGTGTATTTTATTTCTTGAGTATTATGGACCTTCCTCCAAGAAGAAGTACTTAATTTGAGAGCAAATGTTTAAGTTGGTAAGAGTACAACAGGCACTTGTCCGGAATGCATAAGCTTTTGCATTTTTTCCCTAGCACCTAAAATAATGAAATGGAATTTAAAAGAGCAGAGGAACGAATGACCAATATGAGGATAGAAACACCAAGACCAGCCTAGACTGTGTTGTCAGGTCTGTGAGCCAACCTTGCCTCTGGAATGAGATCCTACCCAGAAAACAAAAACAAAAAGGTGTGTGAAGGGGCTGGGGCACTGGATCAATAGCTCAGCAGTTAAGAACACTGATTGTTCTTCCAAAGCACATAGGTTTGAGTTCCAGCACCCATATAGTGGCTGACAACTGTGTCCAGTTCCAGGGTTTCTGTGACAACCATAAAGCACTCATCCATACTTAAAATGGAAATAAATCTTTAACACACACACACACACACACATACACACACACACACATACACACACACACACACATACACACACACACACACCAGTTGACACAGATCCTGCAGGTTATAGCAAAAGGACACTTTGGACACTGACACAGGGTCTCATGCAGCCACTGTTGGCATCAAGTTTGCTGTTTAGTCAGAAATGTCCTCTAACTCCTGATCCTCTTGCTTCGCCTTCAGAATGGTGGGATGACAGGCATTTACCCTGAGATGACAGGCATTCACCGTCACCTCTGGTTCTAAGTGGTGTTGGGAATGGCCCACAAGTTGTGCAGGTCCTCTATCAGCTAAATCTAGACTTCAGCTCATGAGCACGTTTACATCAAAATAATCTTACTTGGAGAGAAAATTACTAATATCTCAGAAAATAGGAAAAAAGCAATATTTTTTAAAATATTTATTTTATGTGTTTATTTTCTACATGTATGTATAGGCACCATTGCATGCCTGGTGTTTTTACCTGGAAAAGGGCATCAGGTTCTGAAACTGGAGTTCTGTGTGGTTGTGAGCCACTCCATGGCTTTTGGGGACTGATCCTGGGTTCTCTGTGAGATTAGCAAATATTCTCAATTGTTGAACCATCTCCCCAGCTCCAAGTCTAATAACTTAGATTCACATATGAACAAATCATTTAGTATTTGACCTTATGTGTCTGGCTAATTTCAGTAAACACAAGGATTTCTTGTTCATCCTTTCTGTTCATCTTCCTTTATAGCTAAATAAAATTCCACTGTGTATATGTTCTAGATTTTTATTTATCAATTTATCTGTTGGATCTCACTGCTTCCACTTCCCAGCTATGGAGAATAGTGTGCCAAGGGTCTGTGCTCAAGAGTGGTATAGCTGGGTCACATGGAACATCAGTGTTCAGTGGTTTGGTTGTTGTTGTTTTAACACAGAGTCTGTTTAGCCCTTGCTGTCCTGGAACCTGCTGTGTAGACCACATTGGTCTCAGGCTCACAGAGATCCTTAGTGTTTTGAGGAGGCTCTGGGCTGACTTCTGTACTGCATATACGAGTTTACATTCCCAGCAGAGTGTAAGGGTTACTCTCTCCACAGCCTCCCCAGCATTCCTTACTTCTTTTCCTGATAATAGCCATCGGCATGAAAATTGTGCAGCTGGAAATAGCCCCTAACCTCCTGCCTCTGTTTAAGTGCTACAATATCTGACCACCACACCTGTTACTACTTCCATTCGTTCTAAGAACTGTCTATTCTGGTCACTAACTCATTTAATATGTGGATGTTTTCAGAGGGTGTATTGTTTAAATTTTGTAATTGATTGTGTATTTTTGTTACCTAAACTGGTGCCTGACACGTAATCTGAAAGGTTTTTCTTTCTCCGTAGGCTCTGATTTCTTTTCTTGCGAAGCTCATTTAGGAGCAGTGATTGCATTGCTGTTTTTCGTCTCTCGTCCAGTAATGTCAGCAGAGATCTAGAGCCTGGGATTATAGTTAGGACAATGCCAGCCGCCAGTGAGAATCAGCTCAGAGCGCTCCCATCTAGCAGATAGCAGTGAGTGACAAGGGAACGGGCGGGGCTCTCTGAGGACTTGGGTTCCTTCACAGCAGTAAGGGGAAGGTCCGAATCACACTCCAGTCCCACCAACCCTAAGGGTGCACATGAGGTATCCAGCACATGAACTCACACTCACACTTGGTTATGATTGTTTTGTGGTTGTTCTCCAAAATGGAGGCTCTCAATGCTTTGACTTTCCTTCTAGATATTTCTTAATTAACCTGGGCCTGTTTTTGTCCTCCAACACCAGTTATTACCGCCAAAGTTGTCATTACTGTCCCATATGATGCTGTAGCTGCAGTAACCAGGACTGGCCACCTGGACCCGTGGTACAAACGAGAAAACTACACTGCTTAAGATTATAATTTTTTCAAAGATTTTATTTATTTATTGAATGTATGTGAGTACACTGTCACTGTCATCAGACAGAGCAGAAGAGGGCATTACAGATGATTGTGAGTCACTATGTGGTTGTTGGGAACTGAACTGGGGACTTCGGGAATTGAATCAGTGCTCTTAATCACTGAGCCATCTCTCCAGCCTTATTATTTTCAAAAATGTTCTGCAGACATAGGGATAGGGCTCACCAGGTAAAAGCACGTGCTCCCAGGCCTGACGGCCCATATGATTGATGGGAATGTGAAAGGAAAAATAGCATTTCACGGGCTGGTAAAATGGCTCAGCAGTTAATAGCACTGGCTGCTCTTCCAGGATTCCTGAGTTCAGTCCCTAGCAACCTTGTCATGGCTCACAGCCATCTATAAGGGGATCTGATGTTCCCTTTCTGGCCTGCAGATGTAATATGCATCGGAATACTCATACATTAAATAAACAAAATTTTAAAGTAGCATTTCACAAATTATCTTCTTGTCCTACACACACAATAAATTATTTGAGGGCGTGGAGAGATGATTCATTGGTTCAGAGCACCTGCTGTTCTTGCAGAGGACCTAGGTTCAGTTCCCAGCAGCCACTTTAGGTGGCTCATAAACACCTATAACCTCAATTCCAGGGGACCTAGCACTCTCTCCTAACCTCAGAGCAGCAAAGGTGATACAGGGAAAAGATGCAAAGTATAAACGAGTGAGTGAGAATTCATCTGGTTACCTTTCTCTTTCCTGAGCACCGGGATGTGTGCATGTCAGTCCTGGCACTCTGGAGGCAAAGGAGAGTTTGATGGCAGCCTGGTCCATAACCTGCTTCCTAGCTTTTCCTCAGAGAAAGTACCAGATGACTTCAGCAATCTGCACTAAACATTTAAGGCAGGAATAGTACATATATGTGTGTGGGTTTTTTCCCCCAGTAAAAATTGGTTTATTCTGTACATCAGATTTTGGAACTTTGTTGTTTTCATAATATATCAAAGACTTTCCTTTAATTATATGTTTTCCATTACTATGTAGGAAGGTATTGTGCTATCTGAGTAAAGGTGGGTTTAGATAGTCGTCTGGGTTTTTAAATTTTTTTGTCCTTTCTCTTCATACTTACAAACAGCATTTCAGTTACTGGCATACTCATTCATCTGGTGCGTGTGGGGATTCACATGGGATAAATTATTCTCAAAAAAGATTTATTTTAGTGTGTGTCTGTGTGTGCCCATGTGCGCGCGCGTGTGTGTGTGTGTGTGTGTGTTCATTCATAGGATGCTTGCAGAAGCCAGTGGATGGCTTCTAATTCTTGGGATACATTCTTCGAGAGTAGTTTGGGGACCAGGGGTGTGCAATATATTGCTTCTGAAAGCCAGTCTTCTCAGCCTCTGTGCAGCACCTTCTCTGCTGTCCTGTCTCTGCCACCCTCCTCTTGCTCTGGCCATGGTGAGAATTCCTTAGTTCTCAGAATCAGTACCTTCCTCCTCACACTCCAACAGTTGTGCCATTGTCAGTCGCTGCTGACTGGCACCCTTAACTGTGTGCATTCACCCTTCCTCTTGGGATCTTCTGACTGTATATACTGATTCCATGTTACATGACTTATCAATTCCTCTTTGAAAATGGTGGCATGTGACTTAATACCAGCACTCAGTGACAGGATCATGAGTTCCAAGCCACCATAGGCTACACAACAAAAACTCTTAATTCAAAAATACAAAACAACTACAAAACAGTCAGTATCTGCTTCCTGAGTAGAGCATGAGCCTGTTGCAACCAGGGCCTGTGTCTGTCTTCCTGTTGTGTTCCTCACCTGGAGCATGATTAACTTTGTATCTGTTGAATAGACTAATTTGCTAATTTAACACTGGCAGTTTGTTCCCTCTCCCTGGCGTGGATGACTAGGGAACACTGCTGTCTCTATTCTGCTAGTTGGCCATCTTTATTTTTGGTTCTGTCATATTCCTCTACTGAAGCATCAGAATTTTTGCGTAATAGCAAATTATTTGTTTGTTTTGAGACAGGGTTCTATATAGTCTGACTGCCCTGGAACTCACTCTGTAGACCAGGCTAACCTTGCACTCACAGAGATCTGCCTGTCTCTGCCTCCCAAGAGCCAGGATCAAAGGCCTGCCTTCATTACTGGTACATCATAACTTGCGGAAATAGGAAGCAAATTGTGATTCCTGCTGACAAGGGTTTCTCTGCTCATTTATTTGTGCTTTGTGTTTAACAGATTCTGAGATCGAGACTGAAAAGGAGCTATCCATTTTAAACCAGAAATGTTCCGAAGAAGTAAAAACCCCAGAATTAATGTCACAAAAATTCCCAAGGGCTAACTCACAGGCATCTGAATCCCAGGAAGCTTGTGCCCATGAAAGTCAGGGGGATGGGAGCCAAGGAAGCTCTGCTACTCAGGGTTTGAAGAGTGTTGCTCAGAAGGGCTCTGCAGTCTGGAGGGAGCAACTTCCAGAGAACACCCAGGCTTCTGCCTTTGACAGACACTTGAGTCCCAGCCAAAGTGTTGTTACAATTCAAAGAAATAAAGCAGGACAGAGAATCTTTAAATGTGACATATGCAATAAAACGTTCAAATATAATTCAGACCTAAGTCGGCATCGAAGGAGTCACACTGGGGAAAAGCCTTATGAGTGCGGTCCGTGTGGGCGGGCCTTTACTCACAGCTCAAATCTTATTCTTCACCAGCGAATCCACACTGGGAATAAACCATTTAAGTGTGATGAATGTGGGAAAACTTTCGGGCTCAATTCCTATCTCCGTCTGCATCAGAGAATTCACACTGGAGAAAAGCCGTTTGGGTGTAATGAGTGTGGGAAGGCCTTCAGTAGAAGTTCAAGTCTCATTCAGCACCGTATAATACACACAGGGGAGAAGCCCTACAAGTGTAATGAGTGTGGGAAAGCCTTCAGCCAGAGTCCCCAGTTAACTCAGCACCAGAGGATCCACACAGGGGAGAAGCCCCACGGATGCAGCTGGTGTGGAAAGGCTTTCAGCCGGAATGCAAGCCTTATTCAGCACCAGAGGATTCACACGGGCGAAAAGCCCCACAAATGCACTCAGTGTGGGAAAGCCTTCAGCCAGAGCTCCAGCCTTTTTCTTCACCACAGGGTTCACACCGGGGAGAAGCCCTATGTGTGTGGAGAATGTGGACGGGCCTTTGGCTTCAATTCTCATCTTACCGAGCACGTTAGGATTCACACTGGGGAGAAGCCCTATGTGTGTGGGGAGTGTGGCAAAGCCTTCAGCCGTAGCTCCACGCTGATGCAGCACCGTAGAGTGCATACCGGGGAGAAGCCCTATCAGTGCACAGAGTGTGGGAAGGCCTTCATCCAGAGTTCCCAGCTCACCCTCCACCAGCGTGTTCACACTGGAGAGAAGCCTTATGAGTGTGGTCTCTGTGGGAAGGCCTTCAGTAGGAGATCAGCCCTCACTCAGCATCAACGGATTCACATAGGCGAGAACCCACAGGAATTTGAATGTGGCCCAGATTTCATTTATGACTCCAGCCATCTGTCCGCTGGAGAGAGACACGGCAGGGCCTTCCGCCACAGTGCAAAACTTGTCCTGCAGTGGACAATACAAAGTGATGAAAAGTCCCAGGGTTGTCATGAGTGTGGGAAAACTTACAGCACTTCCTCACAGTCCATGGACTGTCAGAGAATTCAGGCTGGGGAGAAACCCTATAAATGCCAGGAATGTGGTGGTAAAGCTGTCGGTGGGGTGTCACCCCTTACTCCACAACATGTGACTCATGTTGGAGAGAAGCCACAACTGAAGGATGGGTCTGAAAGATACTTAATTCAAATCAAAAAGATTTTCCAAGAAAGACATTTTTAATGTGACAAACGTAGAAAACAGTTTAGAAACTTCGCTCTTTATATTAGGTAGGATTTCATAATGGAAGTTAAATGAACTGTTACTAACAGACTTGCATATTAGGAGGCTGGGGCTGTGTGGGCCATTGTGTCTACCCATCCCACACCCCATGCTCAGGGTTCTAACTGACTCATAACAGCAGGCCACCTTAACATCAGGTCAAGTTTAGGTTCTTATCACAGGGTTGAGTTCCCACACTAAAGAGCAGTTGATGGGAGGGTTAGATAACACCGTATCTCTTCATTGCCAATTGTAAGAGAGAAACCCAGAGAACTGGGGAATATGGCTCCTCACGTTGGAGAATATTGATGATGCTAAGGACAAGATATTGGCTATGATTGGCAAGCATATGGATGGTCTGAGGACTGAGGTGGCTCTGCCTATGGCTGATGGGACAAAATATAGGTTCTCTGGGTGCAGAGGAAGCTGTTGTGGGGCGGCCACTGTGAGGCAAGGGGTGGAGGCTACAGAGACATGAACACAAACTGACAGCTGTGGTGAGCAGAGCTTAGGGCCAACAGTGACAAGGACAGTTACAAAGAGCAAAACTCCTGCTGGAGATTATCCTGGTGACTGTAACTTAAATGTCTTTTGGTCCTCACTGAATTAGTCATGTGCAGTTAACAAATTACAAATTTCCGTTCCCCTCTGCCAACTCCCAGGTATCCGAGTTACCAGACCTTCCTTCTTAACAAAGCGCTGTCCTTGTTTTGTTTTTAAACGTTTTGCTAGGCACTTGAGTGACAGAGACAGGTGGATCTCAGTGAGTTTGAGGTCCCAGACCAACCCTAGACTCTGTCTCAAAAAAAGTTTTAGATTTTACTTTTTATTTTTCCTTCTTTTTGGTTTCTTACTGGTTTTGGTTTGGTTTGGTTTTAGTTTTTTGTTATTGTTTTGGTTTGGGGGGTTGGTTGTGTTTCCCTTTTTTACCATCTACTGAGATCCTGTGAGATGGGTGCCTCCACTCTGAGAGCAAATGCATTCAGAATCTACCTTTCTTTTCCTTTGAAAGTTGAGCAAGCTCTGGTTTTCTCTAACCCCAGATAACATTTCTCAGTGAAGCATGGTTGGGTGGACACTAGTTGGCAGCAGAGCTTCCCAAATCCAGCCTGCATACCCACCATGCTGTGTGCCCCAGGGTCAGTGCACACACTGGGATGTTCTTGATGGTGTTAATTTTTTACTGCAAGGTGTATGGATAAGCCATCAATGATGTATTTACATTGGCTAAGGAATTCTTACATCCAATTTCTTTCAGCTTAATGAAGCCAATTAAAAAACTGTGAAAATCACTATCGGTCTGTAGCAATGGCATGATTCATTCAGCACAGTGCCTGCCTAGTATGTACAAAGCCCTTGGTTTGATCCCTAGCACTGTAAAAACTTGGGAAGTTGATGGAAACCTTTAATTTTAGCACTCCAGATATTGAGACAGGAGGATAACAAGTTCAAGGCCATACTTAGCTATGTAGCAAATTCAAGACCAATCTGGGCTACATGATACCCTACCTAAAACAAAACAGAAAACCAGATATGTAGATAATTAATACTAGCAAGCAATACAAGCTGAGGGGTTGCTGGTCATATTAAAGTTGAAAATAAGCATGAGGGAATTCACCTTAGAAAATAAAGTTGTTTGTGTGGAAGTTACTGTTGCATGCAGGTCAGCTGAATGGCATCAGACTGCTGAATGACTGGATGGCACTAGAAGCAGCCCCAACTGGTTCTTTCAGGCCCTAACCTTTGACTTTAAATGACCTCATGCCCCAAGTAGTTAACCTCATCTTATACAAATTACCTATTTTTGATGCCCACAACCCTTGACTGCCAAGGAAGCTAATGGTGGTGTTGATAACCTCATTCTGGTAGTCCCCATATGGGAGAAGATCATCTGCATATTGCAGTAGGCACATCTGAGTAGCAAGATAATTCTCAAAACTGTTCAAGTATCTGGACAAACACATTAGAAGGATTATGGGAGCCTATTAATATTGTTGCTTTCTCCAAGATGGGGTCTGACTCCCATTCAAATGCAAAAAGGTCTCTGTTGTGACCATAAAGGTGCAAGCTCTAAAGGTATCTTTGCAGTCTGTGACCCTGAACCACTATTGGGGTCTTACTGAGAAGGGTGTATGTGTTGGCAACCACAGGGTGTTGACTTTAACAATCTCATTAATTGCTCTAAGATCTTGGACTAATTAATATGAACAATTCATTGTATTTCTTGACTGGTAGAATTGGGGTATTGAAGGAGGACATACAGAATTAAGAAGTCTGCCTTTTATGAGTTCAATGATAGATTTAAACCCCAATCTCTCTAAGGGAATAAGATAGGATAGTGCCTTTAAACACATGTATAGGGTGCTTTAGCTCGATTTGGATGGGAGGACCCTACTGGTCATGACAGTTTCCTTGGGCCCAGACATTAGGTTTACTTGTTTTTCAGCCCAGGGAATTATCAAATCAAGGGAGACCTTGACTTCACCCTGAAATATGTTAATTCCATCTCCTAATCTGGATATCAAAATTTTCCCCAATAGGTTGGTTTCTGCTTTTGGAACACAAAGAAACTTTTTCTTTGCCTATCCTGACAGTTAATTGTAGGTTTTTTGTTTTTCAGAAAGTGGAGGAGAGAATTTCCCCTCACCTTAGTTACTACCAATTTTTCTGGAAAAAGGTTCATCATTCAGAGACATTTAAAAAGGGAGAAATGAAATTCCCTGATCAAAAAGAAATATAGTTTCTTCCTCCATAGGAACTATCTTTAAAGGCTCTCATGAGGTTTCAGTGAAAAATAGATCTTTTGATTCCCTTCCCCAAACTGTCATTAAAATTTATGAGGACAGTCATCCTTTCTCAGTTCTGGGCATTACTTCTCAAGGTGTCCCACCTGTCCACAGTTGACACATTTGTTTCTTCCTGTCCTTCTCATTTCTCCTTCATTCCTGTAAGCATCCTGGGGCCTCCGATACCAGAAAGGCATAATGATGACATCATTTGGATCCTAAGGCTTTGTCCTGTTTCCAGGGCATTTGGTTCACAGAGGGAGAACATGATCTTAGCTTTCTGTTTCTGCTTTTCCTCATGTCTTTAAGCATGCTCTTTCCAGGCCTCTAAGAGCAAATCTTTAACTTTTCTATCCTTCCAACTTACTATCATTAGTAACTTTTTAAAAATGTCTGGCCAACTGTTGGTCATAAAATGCAACTGAAGCATCCCATGACCAAAGGAATCCTCCAGTATAAACCCAGAATATTTTCTCATTTTGTCCTTTAAGAATTCAGCAGGGAAGCCAAGCAGTGGTGGTGCACACCTTTAACCCCAGTACTCAGGAGGCAGGGCTGCACAGAGAAACCTTGTCTTGAAAGAACAAATGAGGATTCAACTGGAACGTCATCTCCCTTGTTTAGCATTAAAAGCCTTAACGTTCTGAGATGAGGGAACTGACTTTTCCTAGTGATAAGAGCCCTCAGGCATGCCTCCAGTGGACTTTTTGTTACTATTCCATTGGGATCCTGACTAGGGCTTAGCATTGACTGCTAGGACTCTAGATCCAGCAAGGTGTTCCCTCTCCCAGATGACATTCAAAGCCAATCTTTCATCATCCATTCATCCCGTAAGGAAACAATACCCAGGATCAATGTTAATTCGCCCCATGTATAAACCTGGAGGCCCAATAATTGACCCAATTGGTTCGATTCTCCAAAGGGCTCACCTAGAAGAGGTTTAAGCTCTTTAAAAAAAATGTATGGAAGTACATTGTAGCTGCTTTCAGACACACCAGAGAGACTGTGTGGGCTATCGAAACCTCAGTTCACCCCAGTGACATACCTTCTCCAACAAAGCCGCATATCCCCTAACCCTTCCCAAACGGCTTCACCAACTGGGAACCAAACAGTCAAATACCTGAGCATAGGGCATCATTCTCATTCAAACCACTACATGCCCTCACTGAAGCAGTTTAGCAAACAAAGGGTTTGTTCATCTTGTAGGTTTGAGTCTATCACTGAGGATGTCCTACCAACACAACGCGTGATTCAAGATTTTGTTGAATTGACAAAGTAGTGCTCTTACCTGCAGAGCCATCTCTCTCTCATCTCAGATGCAGAATTCTCTTCCGAGTTTTTCTCTAAATGACACGGTCTCACGGAGCCCAGGCTGGCCTAGAGTTTGCTATGTCGTCAAAGGTGACCCTGAACGTAAGATCCTCTTGCCTCTGGTTCCATAACGTGTGAATATAGGCATGCCCCAAATCTGGTTCCCCTAGACACCTCTCAGCCAGAGAGTTTCATCTTTTTTTTTCTCACATGATGTAGAAAACGTGTCTAGGCCTTATTTTGGGAAGGAAGAATGGCTAAAAGGAGGAAAGAAAGAAATGCAGCAATACATAATTTGGCATTTTGTTTCTGTGAGTCTTCTGTCCTAGAAATACACTGAGTAAATTAAAACCATTCCCCAGCTTCAGCTCCTGGGGCAGGGCGGTGGGGCAGATCTCATGGGAAGTGTTGATCCGAAACACAGCTCTTGCCTCAAAGGGAGCAACAGAGGTTATTTTGAGTCAAATTTCAGTGGCCATGGCCTGGGAACTTAGATTTAGATTGCTCCAGTGTTAAAGTGGTTACGTGAACTTTTATAGTCACAGAACAAAATAGAATCATTGATTAAGGCATTGCCTTAGTACACTGGTGTGAAAATCCATCATGTGGACAGCTGTAACTCAGGGAGCTGCAGGCTACTGTAAGGTATAGTTCTCAGGTGATGTTGACATTCTTAGACTTTGTATTGGGAGAAGCCAGGGGTCCCTTCAGGTGATATATTCCAAAGGTTTTACCTGTTAATTAAGGAGATGTTAGCTCACAGAATTGGGCAATAAGTGGATATTAGAGAAACTCGAAATAGCCCCGGGGAATTTGGTTCTGGAGCTGCAACATTCTGACTCTATACAATTGCTGTTTTCTAATCAGACAATCATCCTTGTAATACCTTTCGAATAGATGGGGCGTTTAAATATTTTTATATAAGGAAACTTTGGTTAACAAAAATCCAAGGAATGGCTTGATCTTTTCCTTATTGTGGGGCCTGGGACTAGAGATGTTAGGAAACATTTGACACACACAGAGTGGGAGAGGGAGAGAGAGAGGGAGATCTAGGGTTAAAAGTAAAAATAAAAGAACTCGGTGTTTCAAGACTGCAAAGAGACTCTAGGGTCATTCTAAGGCAGGCTTACCATCTGTGCACGGGCAAGACGTGGCCAGGATGCCTCCACAACTATAGTAAACGTCTGTGCACAGCCGTAGGTAGAGACCCAAGTTTGTCCCTACTGTGTATGCGGACTAGGGAAAAACAAAACAAAAACTCCCACTTGCATTTAGGGACACTGAGCAGTGTCAGTGACTGCGGGAGATGGAGCTAAGAGACCAGGGTGACCAGAAAAGGAAGACAAGCAAGTGGAGTACATGTCTTCCAACAAGAATGTGGGGGAGAATAAAAGCCTTTAGGACAGGCAAGTGGAACGCAGCCCCCACAGATAACCCAGTAGCAGAATCTGCATGCACCCCTGAGCTGCCTGAACACTTCCGGGCCTCCCTAGGGATTCTGGATTTCCAACCTCCATTCGGACTAGTGCCAAGGGCCGGACAGAGATGTGACAGGTAAAGGACAAAAGCAGCCACTGGTGGCTTTCATGTCTTGTGTTGACATGAACTTTCATCCGACTGTAAGTTCAATTTGCATTTCTCTCCTAAGGAACGAGTTCAACCAGTTCTGGCTGTTAGGAGCCCTGTCTAGCCAGGTGTGATTCACACCTGTAATCCCAACACCGGAGAAGTGGAGACAAGATCTTCCACCACATAATGATTTTGAGATTGGTCCCCGGCACCTGAAACCTTGCCTCAGCTCTGCCTATCTCTGCCCATTCTCCTCTCCCCCAAAGAACCACGTATATTTATGAGCTCTTCTCAGTCATCGCTAACGGAATTGAAAGGTTTGACAGCACGATCTGCAAACATTTCCACCTACCTCCAACCTCAAAATGAACGCTGAGTGGAGGTGGCAAGCCTGCTCCAGGTACAGCAAAGACATGAGCTTTTGCTCCCAGGAGCATTCTGCTTTGTTTCCAACAGTTGAACCTGATCACCCACATTTCCTCCTAATGATTAATAGAATTGTCTTTTAAAACAGAGGTTAAGAAAGCACGCATCAAAGGCAGCTTGTGTAAACCGGGGCATTGTTAGCCTACACCTGAAATCCCAAGCACTTGGGAAGCAGAGGCAAGAGAATCTCCCCCATGAGTTTGAGGCCAGCTTGATGCCCACAGTGAATTAGACTTGGGCCTGGGTGCAGGATCAGTTGCAATGGGCACATCTAGCATCTGGAAAAAACAGATAAAGGTCCTCTAAAGTTGTTGGGACTGTTTCAATTTAACAATTACTGCTGAACTCTGTGCTTACCATGAAGGACAGTTCTGTGGAACAGGAATTATCCCCAAGGGATGGTGAGATGTTTCAGTGGTTAAGAACACTGGATTCTTCCAAAGGAAGTACCCACATGGTGGTTCACAGTCACGTGTAGCTTCAGTTCTGGAGGAGATGATGCCCTACTCTGGCCTGTGAGAACATCAGGCACACAAGTAGTACACAGACAAACCTGCAGGAAAAACACCCATAAACATTAAAACAAACAAAGGAAGGAAGAGAGGAGGACAGAAAGAAAGGAAATTCTATCCAGGTGATGGTGGTGCTAACCATTTATCCTAGCACCTGTTAGGCAGAGGCAGGTGGATTTCTGAGTTCCAGGATAGCCAGGGCTACAGAGAGAAACCCTGTCTTGGAAAACTAAACCAACCAAAAATAAATAAATAAATAAGAAATTATCCCTAGAGTTGATTTGAAAGTTCGGACTTAAAGAATCACAGATTGGTTGCTCTTAGTCACTGTTCTATTGCTGAGAAGAGACACATGACCAAGGCAACTCTTACAAAAGAAAGCATTGAACTGGAGGGCTTGCTCACAGTCAAGAAGGTTACCCTATGCTCATGCAGCATGCATGGTGCTCACGCATGCTCCAGCCTGATCCACGGGCCAAAGGGAGAACTGGGCCTGGCACAGGCTTTTGGAACCTCAAATCCCACCCCCAATGACACACCGCCTCCAACAAGACCATACCTACTCCAGCCAGCCATACTTTCTAATCCTTCTCAAATAGTTCCACTCCCTGATGATAAGAATTCAAAAATATGAGCCTGTGAAAGCCGGTATTTAAGCCACATTTCCAAGTACTCAACAGAAGTAAATGTAACTGTTCTTTGGAAGAAGTTGGTTTTAATCTTTTCTGACAGTAATGACAAGAAGTCACTGATCAGGATGTGTAATAATTTCAGATAATGAAAAGATATGTGCACATTCTATTCATAAAATGTGTGATTATGATCTTAATGCATACTATCAAACCTTTAAAAAAACCAAGTACTGACAAAAATATATTCATATACTTTTATGCAAAAATGCTTAAAATCTGTACATTTATCTTTGTTTTTTAAAATAAAATTGTTCAATTAAAAAAATGTGTGATTAAACCAGTGGGCTAAGCCATAGTAATGAATATTACTGTCTCATTACAGTTGCTTTTCTTGTTGCAGTGATCAAATATCTCTTTTTTTTCAAAGATTCATTTATTTATTATATATAAGTACACTGTAGCTGTCTTTAGACACACCAGAAGAGGGCATTAGATCTCATTAAGGATGGCTGTGAGTCACCATGTGATTGCTGTGATTTGAACTCAGGACCTCTGGAAGAGCAAGCAGTGCTCTTAACCACTGAGCCATCTCTCTGGAGATGATTAAATATCTTACAAAGACAAATTAAGGAAGGGTTTATTATAGCCTAAAACTTGAGGGGATCATTTTATTATGGCAGAGACAGCATGTTGGTAGGAACTAGGTAGAGGTTTGTCACATTGTATCCAGTCAAGAAGCAGAGAGGAGAGAGGAGAGGCTGAGAGAGGGAGATGCTTTTTTCTCTTTTTTTTCCAGCACAGATCTCCAGCTCAGAAAATGATGCTACTCACAGTTAACCTGTCAACTAGTCTAGACAATCCCTCACAGATACATGTAGGCTTATCCACTAGATAATTCTAGATTTTATGTAGTTGACGATATAACCATCTATGATGCTTTGAATGAGAATGGCCCCCATAGGCTCATATATTTGAATGTTTTGCCCTAGTTGGTGGAACTGTTTGGGAAGGTTTAAGAGGTGTGGCCTTGTTGGAGAAAGTGTGTCACTGGGGTTGTGTTTGGAGGTTTTAAAAGCCTAAGCCAGGCTCAGTCACCACACTCTCCAGATAAGATGTAAGCTCTCAGCTAGTGCTTCAGCACAATGCCTGCCCACCTAATGCTTTGCTCCCTGCCATGACAGCCATGGCCTCAGCCTCTAAAACTGTAAACAAACTCTCAAGTAAACACTTCCTTTAATATGTTTACTCATGGCGTCTCTTCACAATAGAAAAGTAACCAAGACACCATCACAACTCCAGTCTTTGTTAACACCCAAGCACATCACTATTAAGCTATAACTTTCCTTGTCTCAGGATCATGACTATCTCATAATGCAAATGCATTTATTCCAACATCAGAAGTCCCCATGGGCTTTAACAATACACACACGCACACACACACACACACATCCATGCACACGCACATGCACACAAACACACACACATGATTATAAAAAAAACAAAGACACACACATTCCATTTTTTAAAAACCCAACATTGTTTGAAAGTCATCTGATATTCAAGACAATCACTTAACTGTGAGTTCTTATAAAATCAGAAACAAGCTATGCATTTTTAGAATGTAGCAGCAGAACAAACATTTCCATTTGCAAATGGAAGAATGGGGGCATAGCAAGAAATGAGAAAACCAAAACAAGACCAACAAAGTAAAACCCGACAGGGAAAAGACCAGATTCTATAGTCCTATGTCTGGCATCTGGAACTTATGATGGGACCAAAGGGCTTGGATGGCTCCTTTCCTACACCATGGTCACCCGCAGCACTTACAACCTCTTTTTATACCTCCATCTTCTCTTGGTGAACACCCCAGGTTCTGGAATCTCCAGCATCTCTGGATCTTCACTGCAGTTTAAGCTTCACCTTCTCAGTGCTTCTCAGAGCTGCCTTGTGGGGACTTTACCCGTACCTCACATTGCCTGGCCCCGGTGTCTCTCTGGAACTGCACGTGAAAGGGATCAGTATTGGCTCAGGACCACCAAGACCAAGTTCTCAGCACAAAGGAGATTTATCTGCCCCATAGTGACAAAGACAGAGGCTGGAGAGATGGATCAGTGGTTAAGAGCACTGACAGCCCTTGTAGAGGTCCTGAGTTCAATTCCTAGCAACCACATGGTGGCTCACAACCATCTGTAATGGGATCTGATGCCCTCTTGTGTGTCTAAAGACAGCTACAGTGTACTCACAATAAATATTTTTTTAAAAACTGAGACAAAGTCAGGAGATAAAAGCTAAGGGAGAAGGGAGAAGGGAACAAGGGGCAGAGAAGAGATTATTTATTTTGGAGGGGGACAAAGGACTGCCTCTGGAAGAGATGAGACAGATGTGGCCCATAGGCAAATACAGTGTATAAAGGCAAAGAAACTCCATGTTAGAATGAAGTGTTTAATTTTAATTGAGCATGTTAATTAAGTGAGCCAAAGAGGGCATTTGATTTCTGGACTTCAATAAACCCTGGTAGTCAGTCTCAGGAGGAGAAAGTGTCCAAATAAGGGAATAGACCTTGGTGGCTAGCTTTAGGAATGTAATCTAACAGTTTTTATTTAGCAAGGCAGGGAGAATGTGGGAGAAGGGCAAGGCCTGCCAGAGCAATGTTTGCCATGCTAGCATCCCATCAGCAAGACCCCACCATCCCCCTTCATCTTGCACCATCTATGTCTTTAAAGCCAGAACCACCACACAGACAATCCTGTCAAGTTCTGCTGACAGCTCAGAATGGAGCCTGGCCCCTTGGTCCACAATAGCAGCAACCTCTGTGTATCCTTCATGCTGACCCTGATGAGACACTTTTTGAGCAGGTAGCCCCATTCATTTTCACACGTTGGTGCTTTGGTGGGCGGGATCCTGCATTCAGGATGGTTTTCCTACCATTCCAGTATAAAACAGATCTCCCTCTTTAGCAGTTACAACCTTCTTTTAAGCACACACCTTGACCTCGACTCAGTCCTTGTCAAACTATGTTTATTTTGTACCTTTATGCTGAACTTTTTGCTCTTTTTCAGTGAGACCTGGATTGATGCGGTAAACAATAGCCCCATAAGACACTTTACATGGTGAAAGTTTCTTTTTCTGACAAAATCTAGTAGACCCTGGTTAGTGATCCAGGGCGCCCATCACCAGGTTACCATCATCTTACAGCTGTGCTATCATGGAAATCAGTGTCCCCAGGTTGCTGCAACAGGGAATGGGTAACCATGCCATCAACAAAGTGCCACACCAGCATGAGTGACAGCTCATGGAAGCTAAAAACCTGGAGCACAGCACATAGCCCGCGGGAGACTGGACAGTGTCCTTTCGAGATAGTTTAGTAGGTTGATTTGAGCCTCTTGCAGGCAGATCAGCTCATCTCTGCTTCTTCCAGATGTCTCTGCTTGGTGGAGAGTCTTCTTAGTATCTTGTCTCACCTGGGCATTTTTTAGCAGTTCTTTTTTTTTTTTTTTTTTTTTAAGATTTATTTATTTATTTTATGTACACTGTCACTGTCTTCAGACACATCAGAAGAGGGCATCAGATCCCATTACAGATGGTTGTGAGCCACCATGTGGTTGCTGGGAATTGAACTCAGGACCTCTGGAAGAACAATCAGATGAGCCATTTCTCCAGCCCTTCTTAGCAGTTCTTATAGTTTATATATGCCTGGGGAAGGGAGAGCCAAGTGAATCTGGTCAATTTCAGGAACTTCCTGAAGATATTTTGAATTGTCTACTTCCTGAGCTTAATGAGCTTCCCTGAAGGGTTAGAATGGTTCATCTCCTTTTGTAGTGGTTCTCAACCTTCCTAATGCTGAGACAATTTAATATATAATTCTTCATATTTTAGTGACTCCCCCAATCATAAAATTATTTTTGCTGCTACTTCATAATGGTAATTTTGATACTGTTATGAATTGCAATGTAAATATTTGTGTTTTCCAATGGTCTCATGTAACCAGTGAAAGGGTCATTTGACAATCCCCATGGAAGTCACAACACACAGCTTAAGAACCTCTGCTTTAGTGCCTCCCGATTCACCTCTCTATAAACACATTGTCTTAAAATGTCTAGCTAGACATAGTGGCACATACCTTTGATTCCCAGCACTCCAGAGGCAGAGGTAGGCAGATCTCCGAGTTTGAGTCCAGCCTGGTTCCAGAACATTCTGGGGAACACAGAGAAACCCTGTCTTGAAAATGCCCCTCCCCCAAATTCTTTGTTTCACCTTCCTTTTCACATCTGATATCTTACAGAGCTTCTGTTCAAGATGGAAGGTTTCCATTTCAGAGGGAACTGCTATACAGTAGGAACGTACATTTATCCTCACACTTAGTGCCTCAATTCAGGTGCAAGGCAGGCTAGGGAATTTTTTTTTCTTTGAGGCAGGGTTTCTCCCTGTAGCTCTCGATGCCCTGGAACTAGATCTATAGATCAGACCAGCCTCAAACGTAAAGATCTACCACAGCCTGGGGAATTTAAAGAAGAGTTGGGAGGTTGCTGTAGCACCCAACCTTTAATCTCTCTTCAGAGGCTGAGGCAGGTGGATCTCTGTGACTTCGACCAGGCTGCATAGTGAAACCCTGTCTCACAAAAAGAAAAAAAAAAAAAGAGGGGCGGGGGAGGAAAGAAAAGAAAAAGATAAACACCAGGAGTCTCTATCACACCATTAATCTTAACATGCTGATGTTGCAGAAGGGTAAATTGAGGCATAAACAGAGTTCCGAGGCTGTGCATGTCTCCTGCCACAGAAGGAGCAGTGGCCAAGACAAACCCTCATGAGCGAATGGAAATTAGAATGCTCTGGGAGGAATGAGATGCAAAACCTTTGAAAGAAGTAATTTAGATGCCCCATTTTAGGGCTGAACACTCATCTTTGGTATTGAGACAGTCTCACTATGTAGCCTTGGCTAACCTGAAACCTGTTACTTAGACCAGGCTGGCCTCCAACTCACAGAGACACACCTGTATCTGCCTCCTTCCTGTTAGGTATGTGCCACTATGTCTGGCTCAACAAGAAATTGTTCTCAGCATTCTAAGCAGCTATGAATCTCTGTATTAATTATTACCCATTGCAAAAAGAAGCTTCTCTGTCCAAGGCAGATGATAGCGCTAGTCGGAGGGTACACATATAATTATTTAGAAGGCAATCTGGCTGCCTATCTATCTAGTTTAATATCAGTAGTTGGGTCCTCCTCTAGGATCTATGAAACTGTCAAAACTAGCCATCACAACTCCGCCCCTTGCCATCTTGACACACAAGCATCACTTCTAAACTACAGCTTTCTACCCCCAGTCATGGGTTTCTATCAGGTTTATAGTGCTAGGTATTTATTTCATCCCATAGAGTGACCTCAAACCCAATCAGAAAGCAAATCAATCCTGATAGTTCAGTAGGAATCTCGCTTGGCAGAATGATCCTGCTCATAAGCTCAACGACAACTGGGTAGGGCTGTGGCTAGCTTTCCTCCCCAGCAGCTTGTTTAGCACCTTCGGATACTACAAACCCTAGCTTGTGTGGCATACATTTCTAGCTTAGCTCCAACTTGATTTATCTGCATGCTGCACTTCAATCGTGTGGTGTCTGTCATCAGTAGTAGTGACTTAATGTCCAGGGACCACGATCAATGGCAATGATCTCTATTGTTTGATAGCCTCTGCCCCCAATTCATTTCCTAGTTTCACTTCTGCTGCTGTGATAAAATACCCTGCCCGAGAAAAGCAACTTACAAAACCAAAGGGTTTGTTTTAACTTAGAAAGGTTACAGTCCACCGTAGCAGGGAAGACAAGGCAGCAGGAACCTCACATCCACAGTCAAGAGCAGAGAGAAACAACTGCACACATGCTTTTAGTGTTTGGCTCACCTTTATCCATTCTTATACACACCCAGACCCAAGCCCAAGGAATGGTGCCTCCCATGGTGGGCTAGGTCTTTCTATATTAACTGATGTAATCAAGACACAGTCTTACCCACTGGCCAATATGATTTAGGCAGTTCCTCTCCAAGACTCTCCTCAGATGAGATTCTAGACTGTGTCAAGTTAACTGTCAAAACTAGCATCACTTCTAAACTACAGCTTTCTACCCCTTGTCTCCAATGTGTCCCATGTTTGTCTCACTATGTAAAACATCGTCCAACTTTAAATATCTAGTCTTTAAGAATTCCAGCACTTTAAAAGTCCAAAGCCTCTTAGATGTGAGCTCCTGTAAAAAAAAGACAAAACAAAAAAAGTATATACTTCCAACATATAACAGCACAGAATAAACATTCCATTTTCAAAATGGAAGAACAGGGGGATAACAAATGGAATAACAAGGGGACAACTACACTTAAGCCAAACCAAAGTCTAGCAGGCAAAATCCAAGTCCCGCAAGTCTGACCTTGAGGTCTCCAAAGGGCTTGTGTAACCCCACCTCTCTCTGTCTTGTAGACCCCACAGAACACATGGCTTCTCCTCTAGGCCTAGGCCAGCTTCCCTGTGTCGAGGCCTGCTCCCTTTAACGTAACTGTGGTCATTTTGCATTCACTCTCTATTGTACTGAAATTAATTTCAGGTTCTCAGACTCTGCTTCCCAGAAGAAATCCATACCAGACACTGAAAAATTCTCCCAAAAGACCATAACACCATGGTTGTATTTCTTATGCTCTGGTATCTCAGTGCTCGGAAACTCCCCTGTTCACCCCCTGTCCCCCACCCCTTACCTCACTTAGGGCCAATCAGCTTAAAGGTCAGCTGAGAATTCTTTTTCAGGTTAGTGAAAATGTACTACTTCCTCCATTTTTGCCTTCTGAACTTCTGGGTTTTTCCTATAAAAAGCCTGCTCTAAGAATAGGCTGGTATCACAATTAGGCTCCTGAGTCCTTTTTTGCGGTCCTGATCGACCAGTCTTGGGGTGTGTGTGTTCAATAAACTATTTATTCTTGCTTAACTGAGATCAGTGCTCATATGGTTTGTGTGGTGGTTGCGAAGCCCCAACATACGCCACGGCTGCTGCTGTCCTTGGTGGTCATCCTACGTACAGTCCTGACGTCTCCAATATTCTGGGGTTTTCAATGCAACTGGGTGTCACCTTCACAGCATCATTTAGGGGGAACTCAGATCCTACCACACTGTGCTGGCCTCTTTTGCTCTCCGTGACCCCAGCAGTCTTGCTTGTTGGCCTTTGAAACCAGTACCATTTGGGCGATGCTTACACTAGCCGGGGGTTCTGCTACCAGCTCAAGATGTTGAACCATAGCTGTAGCAGCTTCTGTGAACAGAACCTGAGGAAACTCTTTGCTCAGTTTCCCAGTTCAGTGAAAAAGGCTTCCCTGCAACGGCGGTGATCTCCATCAATTCCAATCGCCTTCTCAGCGCCCACCTTAACACTCTCCCGTCTTGAAATTCCCTTTGCTCAAAAACCCAGCCAACCATCTCTCAATTCAACGTCACTCAAATTCTTGGAACATATGCAAAATGAAGCCACATTCTTGATCAAAATACCATATGAATGGCCCCTAGCCCAGTTCCAACAAAGTCCTTGTTCCCCTCTGAAAGTCATGAGCTAGGACTCTGCTGCCTGCATTTCTCCAAGCATTAAGGTCTTCCAAGCTTCCACTACAACAGCCCATTAAGCTCAGCTCACATCATTCAATGCTTTCTTAGCTCAACATTCCAAACTCTTTCACCTTCTAGTTGTGAGAGAGTTCAAGTGGTATAAGACTCACGTAAGTTCATAATAGCAAGGGTGATGCTTGCTTTTTTTGATACCAAAAGTTCTATATTCATTTCATTTCTATTGATCTTCCTCTACAGCCTCATCTTATTTATTTCCAGTCAGGTGAGTGTGTGTGTGTGTGTGTGTGTGTGTGTGTGTGTGCATGTGTGTGCATGTCTTCACACTCATACATGTGCACGCAGGTGTTAGAAAAAGCCAACCCCCCCCCCCAGAGCTGGCCCCACTATAAGCGGCTCCAGTGGCTACTGGGGAGGGAACTCCAGTCTTCTGGAAGAGGAGCAATTCCTCTTAACTGGCAATCATCTCTGTAGCCTGCATGAAACAGGGTCTCACTCTGTCATGCTAGCTGGCCTGGAACTCAGAGAGATCCGCATAGCTCTGCTTCCCGAGTGATAAGATTATAGGTGTGCACCACTTTTGTACCTGACAGGTGTTGGTTGACTGTCCCCAGCCCCTGATCTCCTGCATCTCCCAGCTCCCAACCCCACCTAAACTCTTCCACCCCCAGTGTTGTATCACATTTTTCATTACGGTCTCTACTCCTGGCTTCCATTCTCCCACATAGACGTGCTTATATAAGAATCAGAAGCTAAGAGCCGCATATGAGAGAACATTTGGTGTTTGCCTTTCTGAGCCTGGGCTACCTCACTTAACTTTGTATTTTTGAGTTGTGGTGGTTCGTATAAGAATGCCCCCCACCCCAGGTTCATATATTTGAATGATAAGTCACTAGGGCGTGGTAATATTTGAACGGACTGTAAGGATTGGGAGGTGAGAAGGTGTGGCCTTGTTGGGAGGGTATGTCACTGGTGGACTTTGAGGTTTTAAAAGCACAGTGCCAGGCCTAGTCTCTGTCTCTGTCTCTCTCTGTCTCTGTCTCTGTCTCTCTCTCTGTGTGTGTGTGTGTGTGTGTGTGTGTGTGTGTGTGTGTCTGTCTGTCTCTATGCCTCTCAGTCTCTGTCTCTCTTTTCAGAAGATGGAGCTGAGAGCTACTTCTCCAGCACCACACTAGCCTGCCTGCCACCATGCTCCTCATCAGTTAAATGTTTCCCTTTATTTTTTAAAAATGTATTTATTTATTGTATATTAAGTACATTGTAGCTGTCTTCAGACACACCAGAAGAGGGCGTCAGATTCCATTACAGATGATTGTGAGTCACCATGTGGTTGTTGGGATTTGAACTCAGGACCTCTGGAAGGGCAGCCAGTGCTCTTCACCACTGAGCCATCTCTCCAGCCCAAACACTTCCCTTTATAAGAGTTGCTGTGGTGATGGTGTCTCTTCACTGCAATAGATCAGTGACTAAGACACCAGTTTCAACCATTTTCTTGTAAATTTCATTTTTCCTTATGGCTGAATAAAATTCATCTTTAGTATTCATTCACCACATCATGAACACTTAGGCAGAGTCTGTCTTCTTTCTATTGTGTATAGAGCAGCAAGAGAAATGGTTGAGCAAACAGTTCTATAGTAGGAAATACGGGTATATGCCGTAGTATTGTATGGCTGGGTCACATGAGCACACTGTTGCTGTCTTCAGACACACCAGAAGAGGGCATCAGATCCCATTATAGGTGGTTGTGAGCCACCATGTGGTTGCTGGGAATTGAACTCAGAACCTCTGGAAGAGCAGTCAGTGCTCTTAACCACTGAGCCATCTCTCCAGCCCTTAAACTGACTTCTAAACATGTTTACACTCATGGATTACTGCTGCTAATATCCTCTGTGGAGGGAATTGGTGGCTACTGTTAAGACTCAATTAGACAGGTAATAGTGGCAGACACCTTTAATGCCAGCCCTGGGGAGGCAGAGGCAGGCAGGTCTCTGAGTTTGAGGCCAGCCTTGTCTACAAGGGGGAGTTCCAGGATATCCAGTGCTGTTACATAGAGAACCCTGTCTCAAAAAAAAATAACAAAAAACAAAATAATAATAATAATAAAAGACTCATAACTGGTGGAGCTGCAGAGAACAAGACACTGTTGTGTGATATAATGACCCAAAGCTCAACTATGTGTGTAAGAAAGCAACCAGAGATCTCTAGCTCCCCTCCAAAGCCTCAGGGAATATTTGGAAGAGGGACCAGAAAGAATGTAAGAGACAGATGAAGTGGTGGAATATTATGTACCTTGATCCTCCCAATTGAAACACTAAAGGAAAGATGAGCCTATATGCCCAGGAAGCTCATGAAGTTTACAAGTTTTAGGAAACTCCTAAGGTTGCAAGAGTAACAAAGCATTTCCACAGGTGGGTGGGTGGGGGGTACTGTCAGCATTAGCTGAGCAGGGCGCTACAGTGACACAGCTTTTGTGCTTGGGTGGCCTTTTGTCCATTTAACTTTTTGGTTGTGTTCCTGCAGGAAACCTCAGTAAATTCATTGCTTCACTAAGGCTGACCTGGCTGGAATCCTTCATCTAGAGAATACACATTTGTTCTAATCTCCCCAGGGAAGGTCACAGAATATATTCACGATTATACCAGCTTTATGCTGTTTTGAAAGAAAACATTGTACAGTCTAGGTCCTTTTTTGTATATTAAGTTATAAATTCATAGGGAACAGACTCCAGCACTTCAGATGTGTTACTGTCTGTGGACAGAGTGTGCAGCTTTGAAAGGAGCAGGCTGCACCCCAGCTGAACCCATCTGGCTTTCTCTTTGGCTTCCTTCCTTCATTACACGAAGCTATTCAAGCTCTTAGAGTTCATAATATGCCCGACCTGGACATTAATTCTTTAGCAAGGATCTTGCTTGTTGATAAGAATGCCCACAGCACGCTGGGTAACACTAGATGCTCCCAGGTTTGCAGTGATAATTCTAATGAAAAATAATTTCTTTTTCTGAACAGTGCTCCCTTGTTTGATTTCTACATCAACCTTCTTGGAGATTCTCACAGATGTGGCCAGAGGAACAACTCCATGTTTTCTAAACGGCCCGGTGCACACACAGTAGATGCTCTTCCTCTTTTCCTTCATGTTTGTCATCTTGGTGAGCTGTGCCCAGGCCAGTGGCTTCCACACAGTCTGATACACAGACTCCATGGCCTCAGCTTCAACCACCACATGTGTGAAGCACAGGTCACTGGATCTAGCGGCAACCTGAAGGATGCCTCTCTCTCTCTCTCTCTCTCTCTCTCTCTCTCTCTCTCTGTCAGTTAAATTTTCTTTTAAATTGTATTCTTTTAGACTGATTCAATCCAACACAAAGTTGGGCATGGGTGGCACATGCCTTTAATCCCAGCACTCAGGAGGCAGAGGCAGGCAGATGTCTGTGAGTTTGAGACTAGCTTGGTCTACACAGCAAGTTCAAGAAAAACCAGGGCTACATAGACAATGTCTCAATTAACAATAAACAAAAAAACAAACAAAAAGAAATTTCAATGTAAAATTCCAATGCAAAAATTCCAACACAATTACTCAGAGAAACTGAAAAATCCAATTTCATATGAAGACACACACACACACACACACACACACACACACACAACCCAGGAGAGCTAAAAACAAACTCTGAACAATAAAATACTACTAGAGATAACCCATCCCAGATTTCAATGTATTACATAGCTATAGTAAACAAAATTATATTGGCACAAAACCAGACACATTGATCAGTGAAATCGAATTGAATGCCCAGATATAAATCTGCACAGCTATGGTTACCTGATTTTTGACAAAGAATCTAAAAATACATGCCAGAGAAGCTAGCCTCTCCAATAAATGGCGCTGGTCAAACTGGATGTCTTCATATTGAAGAATCCAAATATATCGCTCTAAACAAAACTCAGTTGCAAATGCATTAAAGACCCAAATATGAGACCAGGCTCTCTGAATGTCACTGAACAGATGTGGGAAGGGGTTTGCAGTCACTGGCACAGAGAGGATTTCCTGACTGGACACAGGCAGCATGGCCTCTAAGACCAACAACTAATAAATGGGACCCCATGAAGCTAAGAGCCTTCTGTACAGCAGTGGGCAGCATCGTGGGAGCAAAGCAGCAGCCTATGGGGTTGGAAAAAAAAACATTATGCATTGTGCATCTGGTGGAGGCTAGTGTCTAGTTTATATAAAGAACTCAAAAAGCTGAACACCAGGAAAACAAATGACCCGGGAAGAGATGGGCTACAGAACGAAGCAGAGAATTCTCAAAAGATGAAATACAAAAGACTCAGAAACATTAATAAAAAAAAAGTTCAATATCCCTAGCCATCAGGGAAATATAAATTAAAACTACTGAAAGATTTCATCTTACCCCAGTCAGAACAGCCAAGATCGATAAAACAAATGACAGCTCATCAGAACAAGGATGCTAGAAAAAGGGAATCACAAATTCTTTGCTGGTGAGTATGCAAGCTGACACAGCCACCAAATCGATTTACTTCAAAATCCAGTGGCATCATTCTTGGGCATGCACCCAGAGTATGCCAGCTCCTATTACAGGGACATCTGCTCACCCATGTCCACCGCATGAAGCTGGAGACAGCCTACATGCCCAAGTGAGTAGATGATGGAAATGTGGTACATTTACAAAATGGAATATTAGTCAGCCGTCAAGAAAAGCAAACATGAAATTTGCAGGCCAGTCATCCTCCTCAGCCAGGTAACCTGGTCCAGAAGCCAAAAGTTATATGTTTTCTCTTATATGTTAGTGTATAAGCTTTCAACATGTGTGTTTCAATTCAAATAGACACGTGTGTCTATTGAGGACTTGTGGTGAGGAATCTAGTAGGACTAATGGGGAAGGAGCTGGGAGGGCGGTGTAAGAGAGGGAATATAGGGAGGGACTACTAAAGCTAAAGGCCTTTTTATAAAAACACCAAAACCTACTACTGTGGAAGCTTCCTAAATATATACATATATAAAAGGAATTTAAATGGAATAAACATATAATAGGGGAGACAATGTCCCAACTAGATATCTTAGACACTGAGTAAAACCTTCAGTTCCAAGAATGGGTTCCACAGACACACTAGAGTCTCTCTGGCTCCTACTGACTAGCACTGTGTTGGAAGATACTCTGCACACTAATGGGGAGGGGCGGGGAGTAATCCTTAGCACAACCCAGCTACAAATTCTGTAACCTGCAACAGTGGCTTGTCTGTGATGAATCCTGGCTTAATAGCGATACAAATGTTACAAGAGTAACTGAGCACTTTTTGGTTGGATTTAAGACCTGACTCCATGAAGGTTGGAGAGATGGCTCAGTGGTTAAGAGCACCGACTGCTCTTCCAGAAGTCCGGAGTTCAATTCCCAGCAACGACATGGTGGCTCACAACCATCTGTAATGGGATCTGATGCCCTCTTCTGGTGTGTCTGAAGACAGCTACAGTGCACTTATATATAATAAATAAATCTTAAAAACAAACAAGACCCACTCCATGAAACAGATTGTATAGCAGACACTGCTAAAGCAGCCAAGAAGCTGAGACTAGTGGGAAACCTGATATTATTATTCTGCTAAAGCAACAGAAAGAGCAATAAAATGACCCTAAATGGCATATTGCTATACAGTGCCTCACTCAACCCTCATCAGAGTAGATAGTAATTAACACAGAACAACAGGAAGAGAGCATAAGAGACTTTGGAGTACTTGGTCCTAAATGGGATGTTTTCATCAGATCCCCACCCTCAGAGCTCAAGGGTCTATGAGGAAGAGGAGGGGGTGAAAAGATTGTAAGAGCCAGAAATGGTGGGTGACTCCAAGGAAACTGCATCTTCCAGACACAACTGGACTGCTATGTGTATCAGCTCACAGACTGTTACTGCATGCACAAGGTCTGCATAGATTCAAATGAGACAAAAATCCCCGGACAGTAAAGGGGAAGTGGATACAAAGTCTCACCCCAAACCAAGAAGACAATTGGGTTTGATACCCGCTAGAAAAGGGGGAATCGGTTTTCTCTATCGGTATCAAGAGCAGTCCAGGGCAGGTAAAGCAGAAGGGACTCCATGGGTTTTTTTTGTTTGTTTGTTTGTTTTTGTTTTTTTTTTTTTGTTTTTTTGGTGTGTGTTTGTTTGTTTGGTTTTGTGGGGGTTTCTTTTGTGTGTTGGGGGGTAGTGGTGGTGGTGCTTTATTTATTTATTTGTTGTTTTCAAGACAGGCTTTCTCTGTGTTTAGGCTTGGCTATATTAGAACTTGCTCTGTAGCTCAGGCTGGCCCCACAGAGATCTGTGTGATCTGCCTCCCAAGTGCTGGGATTAAAAGCCTGTGCCACCACACCTGGCTTCTTTTGTTATTTTTTGTCTTCTTGTTTGTTTTGATTTTCCCTCTTTCTTTCTTCTTTCCTTTCTTTTATTTATTTATTTTCTGGAGGGGGTGGATCTGGGAGAAGTTGGGGGAGGAGAAAACATGATTAAAATATACTGTATAAAAAGTTTAAATAAAAATAATCTAGCTTCCACAAGAGCACAAGAGTTCTACGCTCCGCTGCTTGTGCCGCTGCCATGTCTCTAGTGATCCCTGAGAAAGTTCCAGCACATTGTGAGAGCGGTCAACAGCACCAACAGCGATGACAACACCAACGTTGATGGGTGACAGCAAACAGCCTTCACCATTGATGCCATTAATGGGGTGGGGTGGAGACACGCTCATGTGGTGTTGAGGAAAGCAGACATTGACCTCACCAAGAGGGCTGGAGAACTCACGGAGGATGCGGTGGAGCGTGTGATCACCATCATGTGGACCCATAACAGGACAAGATCCCACCCAGACTGGTTCTTGGATAGGCAGAAGGATATGAAGGGTGGGAAATACAGCCAGGTTCTGGCCAACGGTCTAGGCAACAAGCTGCCTGAGGACCTGGAGCGCCTGAAGAAAAATCGAGCCCATAGGGGTCTACGCCACTTATGGGGCCTTTATGTCTGCGGTCAGCACACCAAGACCACTGGCCGCAGGGGCTGTACTCTGGGTGTATCTAAGAAGAAATGAGTTCCTGGGCCTTTGCTGTTAATAAATAGTTTATAGGGGGCTGGAGAGCTGGCTCAGTGGTTAAGAGCACTGACTGCTCTTCCAGAGGTCCTGAGTTCAAATCCCACCAACCACATGGTGGCTCACAACCATCTGTAATAAGGTATGATGCCCTCTTCTGGTGTGTCTGAAGACAGTTACAGTATATTGTACTTATATATAATAAATAAATAAATCTGTAAAAATATTTTATATACCTAAAAATATTAGAATTGATATTGTGAATTAATCGTTTTAGATTTATTATTATTTTCTGTGTATGAGTGTTTTGCCTACATGTATGTTTGTATACCACATGTGTACAGTGCTCATAAAAGAGGGGCCTGAAGTGGGTGTAGAACTGCAGCTCTTATGGTTATGAGCTTCCATGTGGATGCTAGGACCCAAACTGAGATTCTCTCCCATAGCAGCAGGTGGTCTCACCAGATGACCCACCTCACTACCCCTGTTCCCCCTTAGGGTACTCTTATTTAAAAAATTTTGCTCTCTTTTTGATTTTGCTTTTTTTGTATTTATACATTCTCGGGAGTTGGCTGGGGTATATGTCAGATTTGGTTTCTGTGTGTTTGAGATGCCATCTTGTTATGTTATCACTGGCTGATCTTACAATGTATTCCAGACTAGACTACAGCTTGTGATTCCTTTTGACTCTGTCTCCTGAGTGCTGGGATTATAGGTATGCACCACTGTGCCTTATATCAGCTCTTCTGTATCAGTGATGAAAAGACCCATGAACACATAGATCTATACTGTCTTCTAAGGAAACCCTTATCCAGGGTCTGAGTCCTTACTTATAATCATATCGGAGGAGAAATGCAAAGGTAGTCATACTGTTCCTCTCCCACTACAAGTCCTCTTACTAGAGGACACGTGTGGCATTTCCCTCAACTGTGATGTGATTCCTCCTGCTCTCAGCTCAAACTGACACCTGTTGTGTCACATGCAGACAACAGAGAGGGTCAGTTCCTGGGAGCCCTGGACCCTCTACACTCAGTGCTTCTGTGTGGGATTTTTTGTCACCGTGACCAAGTATCTGACAAGAACAAACACAAGGGAGAGAGGACTTCTTAGGAAACACTGTCACAGACATGCCCAGAGGTATGCCTCGTCAGTGTAATAGGGGACACATCTTCCCATTCTTCCTTCTCCTTCCCTTCTTCTTTTCTTTAAGCCAGGATCATGTTAGGCGATCCTGGCTGGCCTAGACTATACTATGTAGATCAAGCTGACCTCATTGAGATCCACCTGCCTCTGCCTCCCAAGTGCTGGGATCAAAGGGATGTGCCACCATGCCCAGAATTGGGTCATTTCTTAATCTCCCAACCTGACAATTTGAGCATCAGAGCTCCTATCAACAAAGGCCATTCAACCATAAGGTGTTGAATGTTCCCCAGAGGTAAAGAAAAAGGTGATAATGGAAGAAGGCGCTGGATTCAACAAGTACCCGGAACATGAATGTGTCCATTCATAATTGTGAACAAGGAAAGACCAAAACAAGATGATATGGAGGTGCCAGGTGTGTTTTTCCAGGACACAGTCACCGATGAAATAAGAGTGTTTTAGGGTACAGAGGGTAGGAAGTAAATGAGGCATTTTGGTTTTACAAAGAATAATGTTAGAGGGACTAGAGAATACTCGGCCATTAAAGAGCATGAGCACTTGTTATTCTGAGGACCCATGTTAGTTATTCTGAGGACCCATGTTAACATGGGAGTTAACCCATGTTAACTCCATTCCTTTGGAACCTGACACCCTTTTCTGACCTCCACAAGCACTGGGCACAAACAGTGCACAAACATTGCTGGCAAGATACCCATGAACATAAAATATAGTAAGAAAAAAAAGAATAATATTAGAATGTATCTGAATGTTCTTGAAAACTGTTCAATAGAAATGGACATATTAATAATTCAAGGAACAGAAATGAGTCCAGACTCTAGTCCAGCCTTCAAAATGAGAACAGCTTGCAAACTTTTCACAGGAAAAGTGGGAGGTCAGAGATGGGTGTGAGCAGTCCTATAGTTTGGTACTAGGAGATTTTTGGTCTCCAATAGGAGGCCTAACAAAAGGGGTTTGAGATGTTATGAAACGGCCACTATCTTTGAAAGTCTCCTGGAGAAAAACACAAGACTTCCTGGGAGTGAGCAGCAATCATTCTAAGTTTGTAACCAAAGGCTCAAAAAAGAAGCTCTGTGTGTGTGTGTGTGTGTGTGTGTGCCGGGGAAGCGTTGTTGGAGAGATGGCTCAACAGTTAAGAACACTTACTGCTCTTCCAAAGAACCTGGGTTCAGTTCCCAGCACCTACAACTGTCTGACAACTGTCTGCAACTCCAATCCCAGGGTATCTGATGCCCTCTTCTGGTCTCCATAGGCACTGCATGAATGTGGTACACAGACATACACTCATTCAGGCAAACACATGACATAAAAAACAATAAACATCTCAAAAATATTGAAACAAACAAAAATCACTCACAAGGAATCCAGTCAACCATGTTGGTGATGTTTCTTCAGTTGCAGGGAGGAGATGGCCTTGTTTAATGTGAGTCAGCTTACTTCAGGTGAACAAGAAAAAAAAAACCTTTTTTTAAATGAAAGGTAATGGCCAATCTTCTATCTCACACCTCTGAAACTTCTGTGTGAAGAAATTCAAACCTTTTACTTTCTTCTGCCTAGTAAAGCTTTTCCTTCCATAAAGCCCCACCCTCCTCCAATTCCCAAACTTGACCTGTAACCGTGGACACCTTACCCTCTCCCTTCATTGACTTCATGTTGTGCTGAGTCTTTTAATCAGCAAAGACTATGAGGTGACCCCGGGCAATAGGAAGAAAGACACAGTCATCACCTGCCTTAGGATAAAAATTAAGTGAACTTCCGGTTCTGGTGTACATGCTAGCCCAGTTAATTTACTTTTGCAATAATAAATTGCCTTGCTCCGCCACTTTTGCTGTTTGTGTATTTCTTTCTGCAGCATGTAGAATGTTTCCAACTGCATTGCTGAGGGAGCTGCAGACAGAACAGAAGCAGCATGGGGTGACTCAGCAAGGAAGTGCTAAGCGTGAGCATAATGAAGATCCCCAGGGCTCGAACTCTCTTACTCAGGGTCTGGACATGGGCAGAATGCGTCCAGCCCTAGAGGAGCTTCGGGCTGTTTTCTTTGACTGCAAGCAGAATTTAAATATAACTCATCATGGAAATGAAGACGTGAGCTGGAGATGGCTCAGTGGGTAAGGGTGCTTGCCACTAGCTTGATGGCCCAAGTTCCATCCTCAGGACCCAAACAGCAGAATCCACATAACTCTTTTGTTTCTTGACATCTCTATGGAGGTCTTGACACATGCAGACACACATACACACAAAGTAATTAAGATATTCTGAATGCTTTTTTTTTTTACCATTTAAAACAATTATGTGTAATTCTAACACTAGGGAGGTAGAGGCAGGTGGATAGCTGTAAGTTTGAGGCTAGCCTGGTCTACAGAGTGAGCTACAGGACAGCCAGAGCTACACAGAGAAACCTGTCTCAAAAAACCGAAACACAAACAAACAACAAACTGAATATAGCAAAGTCTGGGAGGGTGACAAACACACTTGAAATCAGTTAAAGACAGATCTTAAGTTTGAGGCCAGCCTGGGTACACGTAGCTCCTCAAACACAAAAAACCCGAATGGCAGCTGAGGTTGCTCAGTTGGTAAAGGCTTTCCAAGTAGAATGGGTCCCAGCTCTACAGTAGTGTAAACCGGACTATGGTGGCATATGCCTGTAATCCAGGCACAGGAGAGATGAAACAGGAGGATTAGAATTTCAAAGTCATCCTTGGCTACATAGGAAGTTAAAGGTCAGCCTGGGCCATATGAAGTTCTGCCTCAAATTTTAAAAAATTAATAAACATTTAAAAGGGCCATGGAGATGGCTCAGTGGGTTAGAAGTGCTCTTTGTACAAGCTTAAGGATGCGAGTTCCATCACTAGAACCCATGGTGAAAGGAGTTGTCCTCCGACTTCCACACGGACACCGTTGGCACGTGCGTGCACATGCTTCCGACACAACACACGTTTTTTAAAAAATTAGAAAAAAAAATAGAAAAGAGGGCGCATTTAAAGCTGTGTCTGAGTTACCACGAGAACAGTTAAGGAGATGAAAGGAGGAAAATCAAAAAGGGAAGTTGGAAACATGGAGTACGCAGAATATTTTAGACAATGGCCACCTTTCCAGGGTCAAGGAAGAGGTAAATCTCAAGCTCAGGAACCCCAGCAGGGTTAGATCTAAGGAAGTCACGCCACACCCACATTAGCACACACCCGAGGTGATCTAGACCTCCAGAAGTGGGTGGGTACAGGTGAGAGCCAAAGGCTGGCTAGTGCGGCACTGGGGGCGGGGCCTGCGACACAGGCAAGGTTCACTTTGGGCTCCCGAGGGGCTGCGCGCTGGCGCAGGCGCATTGCAGCCTTGCGGGCGGCGCCCCCTGGCGGCGCCAGCGTCCTCGCGGGGGCGGAGTCGGAGGCGGGGGGTTGCGCTTGGTGACGGGGGACGCGCGGCCGCAGCGCACTGGACCAGCGGCGGAGACCCAGGACGTGAAGCGCTGGCTGCGGCGGCAACGGCGGCCGGGAGCCGCCGGGAGCTGGGGCGCAGCGTGCGGTCGGTGATGAGGGGCAGTGGCGGCGCGCCGGGCGCAGGGCCGGCTGGTGAGAGCGCGGGAGGTGGGCGGCGCGGGCCGGGAAGATGGCGGAGAGGCCTCGCTGCGGCCCCACGGCCTGGCCCGGGCGGAGGCCCCCCAGCCCAGTCGTGCTAGGAATCGGGGGCCCCAGGTGACCCGGCCCGGGAGGGTCCGCACGAGGACGCAATGGCCGAGGGCCAGGGAGTGTGAAGGCGGGTTTGCGTAAGAGAAGGGGCCCGAGGGTGGGTGTGAGGGTGCCATGGTCTGCACGCGTGCCCGGCCTTTGGATGGGCGTGAGTGCGTGTGTGTCCCTGCCCAAGATAGTTGTGTGAGAGCCCTTTGCTTGAGGTGGTTGGGGTTGGGGTGGACCTGAAGGTGCGTGTGAGATGCGAGGGTGTCTGGCCTGCAGACAGGTGTGTGTAGTCAGCCCGAGGACAGGTGTGCGTGCGTTATATGTCCAGGCCCAGAGCCGGTGTGCTTGTGCCCTTCCTGTGCGCTGGGCTCCGTCCGTTTGGGGATGTTGAGAGATGGTGCTTGTCGGGCGACAATCTTGCGGGCCAGGCTTTGTCCGCGATGCCCGGGAGTCGGTGGGCGTCTCTGAGTAGGGTCGTGGCTTGCTTGCGCGTGGTGCGCATTGGCTTCGCGGCAGGGCCTCTGCGGCAGGCTCCGGTGGTCCCCTACCCGGCCTTTCAGACTTGGAACTCCCTGGGCGCCTGCTGTTGGCAGGCGTGGGGTGGGTGGGGGCTGCGAGCCGGCAGGCTGTGCATCCCGGCCAGGCTGTCTTTATTTTAAAACGTGCTGCCCGCTTCGGGCGCGGCAGCTGTGGGTGTGTTCCATGCTGCTGCTCACCGCAGCTGCTGTGGGCGCTACGCAACCTTCAGCCGCAAAAATGCGGTTGGACCCCCTCCCCCTTCAGTGTTGTTCGGGTTGGCCAGGCCTCCAGTGACCTCTGCAGAAAAACGTACAGTTGCAAGGCTTCAGTTCCTCCCGTGGCGCAGACAATACGGACGTTTGTCTTTGGGAGCTAGGGAGGGCAATTGAGCACTGCGTCCTGGGCGCAGTCTGTAAACAGCAGGTGGTTTTGTCCCTGGCTCCCCTTTTTACAATGAATGTGGGGGAAGGGAATTAGAAGACGGAGAGGTGTGACTGGATAGTCCGGAAAGCCAGTCTTTAAGGGATTCTGAGTGCCTAGGAGGGAATGGAGAGGTGGCTCCTTCCAGCTCCTGGTCTAATCAGCTGTCTTGAAGAGGTTGGAGCACAGTGAAAATGAGTGCTGGTTCTGGAGCCAGACTGACCGCCCTTGAGTCATGACTCCTCCTTTACTGGCTTTGTGGTATTAGGTAAGGTCTCTTCTGCCCTTTGGTTTCTTGGCTGTAAAATGGGTACACTAATAGTATTGCTCTCAGAATGCTGTTGTGAGGGCTCTATGACTTAAGACTTGTAAAATTTTTCACACCTGGGAAGCTTGAGTGTCAGGAATTGTTCTTGCTACTAAGTTGCAGGCTGTCTGGATTAAGTATGGATTGGTTTATGTGCATTAGCTAAATTGTGTGTGTGTGTGTGTTTAATTATTTACATTTTGTGTATGTGCTGTTGTGTGTGTTTAATTATCTTCATTTTGTGTGTGTGCCAGCACCGTCATGTAGAGGTCAGAGGATAAATTTTAGGAGTTATGTCTCACCACTGACCATATGGATTGCAGGGATTGAACTCAGGGCTAAGTGCCTTTACATGTTGAGCCATCTAGATGGTTGGAAGAAAAAAATCTTTCTGAAGAAAAAAGAACCAATTTTATACACTTAGATAAATTATTGCATAGAGTTGCTTTAAAAGTATTTTTGGTAATCGAGCATCTCATGAACCATACAGAATGCCACACTACTGACTGGGAGAGATGAGATTGGTGTTGACAGAAAAAAGGGAGTATAAAGGCTCTGGGTAGTGAGAGTCAGGCCTAAAGTTATGCTTTCAGTATTACCTTTGAGTTAAGAAAGGTAACCTAGGCTTTGACACTGAAGACAGAATGAGAGCCTGGTAACAGGCATGGTTACAGGCCTTGGTAAGCCACTGGAAGAAGTTAAGACAAGGCTTTAAAACAGAGTGAGGGAAGTGCCGTGTTTTCCAGTCATTACTTTCCCCTCTGTCTCAGATTTACTCTGGAAAATGGTAAGATCTCATTTATCTCTGATAGAAAAGGGAAGTCTTGAGATTTGTGGCAGTGAAGGTGAGAAGGGTTTGTTTGTTTGTTTGTTTTAAGGATATGTTTGTGTTCAGTACTTGGGAGAAGAAAGTAGGAGAATTGAGGCCAAACTGAGTTATATGAGACCATGTCTTTAAACAAAGAAAAAGGTAGTCCCATTTCATTCTGGCCTCTGCCATATGTGTGCTGGGGCAAAGGGCCATGGATTAGGAGTCACACACAACAAAGACTCACAGATCTGTCCATGGTTTCACAGTCTGGCTATTGCAGCCTCTCCTTAGGTGTCTTGACTCCTTGATGCTGTTGAGAAAGGAAAAAAAAAAAAAAAAAAAATCCTTGAACTCTGTTCCTATGCTGAAATATCCAGTTTTACTAGCAAAACCCTTTTACTGGCTCTTACAAACAATCTTCACAGTTGACCTTTGGGTACCGCATAAGGATGCCACAAAGCTTTATTCCTTGAAGTCGATTAGATATGCAGAGACCGAATGTGTTGATTACCAGCTCATAAGACCCATTTCCCATCCTTACCTTTCTTACCTCCCCAGATAATACCTTTACCCTTAGGCATTGACCTCTGTGGTTCCTGTGCTACCTTTGGTCTCTTGTTGGTCCCTTGAGGTGTCCCCAACTTTATGTCCCAGGTCTTCCCTGTGCCCTGTGACAGAGTCTGACCTGGACTTTGTCCTAGGGCAGCTGTTCTCATCCTGCTAGGAAATTTCTCCTCACTGGCTTGTCAAGTCTGCTTCTACAGAGATCAGGACCTGAAAGCCCCATGGGTAACATTTCCTAGGTGTGTCTCCATGAACTCAAGCAAGTTAGCTATGCCCACTGTCTGTCAATCTCTGGTGTAAGAGTGACTGACATAAGTGAACTTTATTGGCATCTGTTGTGAGTTATAGTGATGTGTAATTCTTTCTACTGTTTCATCAAAATGCATACTAATCTTTTTATAGTGTGTACTGAGAAGAGCCAGGAATCATGTTTTGTTCCTCTCGGTTGATGTTCTATATGTGTGTGTGTGGGGGGGGGTTGTGTGTGTGATGTGTGTATGTGGTGTATCCGTGTATAAGTCTGTGTACATGTGTATGTATTTGTGTGGTGTGTATGTAGTGTATATGTAGTGTGTATATGTGTATATGGTGTCTCTGTGTATGTGGTATGTGTTGTCTGTGTGTATTTGAGTATGTATGTGTTTGTGTGTGATATGTGTGGTATGTCTGTATGTATGTGTGTCTGTGGTATGTATGTGTGTGTATGTCTGTGTGATGTGTGTGTATGTCTGTGTGTGTGTTTTGTTTTTTGATTCAGTGGTACTTTTTTTTAACTTAAGTTTTCAGTGGCAATATAATAATCAGTATTAAAAATATTTTCAATATTCTATACAAGCACCCCTCGAGCATTGCTTATTTATTACTTTTAAAATTGAGCAACTAATCTATGTGTTACTACTTGGACATGTGTGGATTTTACTGTCAAAAACATGAAGCTTGGAAAGGAGAGAGGCCAGGCTTGGGTTGAGGATGTAGCTCAGTTGTAGAGTGTTTGCCTAGTATGACCCAAGCCCCGGATTTGGTTTCCTAACACTTCATAAACCTGGGTGTGGTAGCACATGCCTGTAATGTCAATACTTTGGGGAAATTGGAGGCAGGAGGATCATAGGTTCAGGGTCATCCAGTGTTAAATAGCAAGTTAGAGGCCAGATGGGTTATACGGTATACTATGTCAAATAGAGAAAAGAAATGAAAGAGGGCCAGAGAGATGGCTTAGTTCTAAAGGCAGCTGCCACCAAACCTGGTGACCTGAATTTATCCTGGGTTCTACCTGGTAAACGAGTAAAATGATTCTACAAAGTTGTCCTCTAACCTCTGTCCTTATGCCATGCTATGCACATCCCCTGTGGTCCTACATCCCTCTCCTCTCTGCTTCTCTTCTCTCTCTCTCTCTCACATACACACACACACAAACTCACAAAGTAGTAATACTAATACTACTACTACTACTAATAATAATAATAAGTTTCAAGGCTGGTGAAATGGCTCAGGAGGTAGAAGTGCCTATTATCAAAATTCAATCCCCAGGACTCACACAGTGGAGAAAGAGAACTGACTCTGACTCCCAGAAGATGTCCTCTGTCTTTAACATGGATGCCTTGGCATGCAGTGTCCACAGTGCATACAGAAAATAAATAAAATTGTCTGGGCAGTGGTAGAGCTACAGTGGTGATCTTTAATCCCAGCATGTGGCGGCAGAGGCAGGCAGATCTCTGAGTTCCAGGCCAGACAAGGATACATAATAAGATACCATCTCAAAGAAAACCTCACCTGGGCTGGGGAGATGACTCAGTGGGAAGAGTATTGACGGCTCTTCTAGAGGATCTGGTTTGGTTCCCAGCATCCACCTGGAGGCTCTGTTATCTGTGACTCCAGTTCTAGAGAATCCAATACCCTCTTCTGGCTTCTTTGGGCACAACACTACACAGTGCATAGATTTATATGCAAGGAAAATATCTATATACATAAAATCAAAACAATATCTCAAATGAATAAGCCAACAACAAAAACTTAACAGAAATGAATGCCAGACTAGTTCTCTAGACTAGAGATCAGAAATTAAAATCTACAAGTAGACATTTCCTATCTTCCCTTCCCTGTCTCTTTTGGCAATAAAGTTTTATTAATACTCAACCAGACCTGTTTGTTTTTGCATTGCTTTGGCTACTTTGGCTGCTCCTAGTTAACTGGGCCTTTCTTTTTTCTTTCTGAAATTTAAACGGTTTGATTTGGGTACATTTGCTTTGTTTTTGCTTCCTTTAACTTTTAGTTTTATTTACTAGTTTCAGACAGATGATGGGGAAGAAGTACCCAGGTGCTTGGTGAAGCCTGGTTTCTTGTGGAAGCTTAGCTCCCTGCAGGAGGCGACAGGCTTCTCCCCCCACAGATGCTCTGACAGTGCATGGCCTATATGTAACCTTTTCTTCTACCCTTTCCTTTTGAAAACCTTTCCGACCTGTTCTAGTGCTGTGAAGAGACATATCCAAGGCAACTCTATAAGAGCAAGTATTTAATTGAGGGCTTGCTTATAGTTTCAGAGGTTTATATTGTCTTGTGTAGAATGGTGGCACATATGGTGCGGAGGCTGTAGCTGAGAGCCACAACCTGATCTAAGGGCCAAGAAGGAGAACCTGGGCGTGGCATGGGCTTTTGAAACCTCAAAGCCCACCCCCAGTGACACAAGGCCTCTAACAAGGCCACACCTCCTAATTCTTATGATCCCTTCAAATATTGCCGCTCCCTGTTGACTGAGCATTCAAATATATGAGCCTACGGGGGCCATTCTTACTTGGACCACCACATGACCCCCTGCCCCTTCAACTGTGTTAGCAGGTTGTTCTATATTAGTACCTTTTCCAGTGATGAAAATGCTGTGTGACACTCTGCAGTAAGGGGACGCTGTAATATGTAGCCAGCTCCTCCTGGTGAATATTGTGAAGTCAGGCAAGGCTTTAGGCAGCTTTGCAAATGGAAGATGTGCCAGGAGATGCTCCTTGAGAAATAGTACCTATTTCTTCAGTAAGTCATTCTGTGATAACAGTTTATCTCCTAACACCTTTAGTTCTATACTTTTTTTTGGTTATTTGTTCTTCCAGTACCCATCCCCTTGTATTTTAAATATTATAGTTGATCCAAAAAAATGAGTTTCTCTATTAGTTTGAAGAATTTTTTTGTTTTTTTATGGTTAAGAAGGGAAACATGGTCTGGTGAGATGGCTTAGTGGGTAAAGGTACTTGCTTCCCTGTAGGAAGCATGGCTTAGAGTAGGCATTGGCGAAACCAGGATTACCAGTCACGTTTTCTTCAACAGGAGGAATGAATGATACCTGGCCACATGGAATGCCAGATCAAGAAGTCAGTCAGGTTGGTGATCCTCACTGCTCTATTAGGAATGGGCCTTTGACTGAACCACCCCACTACCCTGAGCAGTGTTTAGGTTCGGCAGTGAACAGAACTCATCTGTGTGTAAGAGGTCCCATGTGCATCCTCCACCAATAGAATCTATCCTTACACTTATCACAGATCCTTCCTTCAGGCCCCATTCCTGAGCTCTGTTTATTAGCCAATTAGAACTCATTCTTACTATAAAGGTCCCAAGTTTTATGATTAGATGTGCAAGAACAGTAAAGCATAAAGCCAGTCTCTGGAAGGCTATGGCCCAGGGTCTGCAAACATGGCACTGTCCTGAGTTTCATTCTTTACCTCTTCTAGATCATCTTCCCCCTCTGGCCATGAGAGGTAGGCATGTGTGTGTGTGTGTGTGTGTGTGTGTGTGTGTGTACAGAACATTGATCTCTGGAACCCACATTGTGAAAGGAGAGAACCAAAACTTGTCTTCTGATCTGCTCCTACTTGTATAGCATGCACACAAAGATGGATGCACATGCACACATATACATTAAATAAATGTAACAAAAAATAACAGCACATTTACACAGAAGGTGGACACAATAGTCACAGTAGCTAAAAGTGGGACAACTTATAATGTCATCAGCAGATGGATGGACAAAATGCGATAGATCCATACTAAGCAATATTGTTGGCAATAAAAAGAAATGAATTACTCTTTTATAACATATATGAACTTAGAAATACTATGCTAAGTCAGGGGTGATGGCACATGGCTTAGGTGTCTGTAGAGGCCAGCCTGGTCTACAGACTGAGCTCCAGGACAGCCAGGGCTACATAACTCTGTTTCAAAGAAGAGGAGGAAGAGGAGACTATGCCTAGTGAGAGAAGCCAGACATTGGAATGATTTTATTTATTTATTTATTTACTTACTTATTTGCAATAGGTTTTTGCTATATAGTCTAGGCTAACCTCAAACTCAAGATCTCCTGCCTCAGCATTCTGAGTGCTGGGATTGCAAGGCTACCACACCTGTTTTTATATGATTACATGAATATGAAGTGTCTAATGTAGGCAAATCCACAGAGAAAACAGGCCAGTAGTTACTAAGGGCTAAGGAATTGCAGAGGCATGGGGTTTTTAGGGTAATGCAAATGTCCTGAAATTGACCAGTGAAGGGTTTTATTTGTTTTTATGTATGTACACTGTTGTTGCCTTAAGATATACCAGAAGAGGGCATCAGATTCCATTACAGATGGTTGTGAATCACCAATGTGTTTTCTAGGAACTGAACTCAGGACCTCTGGAAGAACAGCCATTGCTCTTAACCACTGAGCCATCTCTCTAGCAGTGAAGGGTTTTAGATATCTTTGAATATACTAAAATAACACACTTTTAAATGGGTGGCTTGTGTAGCATGTGAATTCTATCTCACTGGAAGGGTTAAAAACAAGAATGACTAGGATTTTTCAAGGGAATATCCCACATCTGGGAATCAGAAAGGCTCTGGGTTGTGTTGAGCAGAGTCTCTGAGATGTTTGCTCAGTATGGTTTGGGTGCCAGGCTTTGGGTTACACTTTGTGTGGATCACTTGTAAATTAGACCACTGACTGTCCTGCTGCTGTTGAGGGTTGTTGTGAGGCAGAGGCATGGACGAGTTTCTCTAGTAGGCTGAGGAGCCAGCAGAACACTTCTGTCCTCTGGCAGTCTGCTCTTAAGGGAGCAGTGTGCAGCAGTGGCAGAGCAAAGAGTGTGGGGTACAGCTGCCAGCCAGGTGTGGGCATGGCTGTGACAGCCCCTCCTGCCGCTTCAGTCTTTACCATCTCCTCCCTTCCTCCCCTCCCCCTCTCTCCGTGTCCTTTCTGCCATTCCCTGGGACTCTGGTGGAGGGCATTTTCTCAGCTGTCAGGATGGTGCTCCAACCCACACACAATAAGTTCCCTCAACCCACAGACCTCTTGCTACTAAGACATCAGATTGCATGCTGCCTATGTTACTAGTTAAGGTAAAGTAAGTTCTAGAACTCTGTGTGTTGTCTTCTATTGATTTGCAGTGATGCTGACCTTTTGTTTTATATTTAGTATTTGATTGTGTTCTGAAATCCTTGTCTTCTTATCCAAGAGTACTAGAAGCAGCTCTGGTCTCAATGCTGGAAAGGACAATGCTATGGGTCACAGAAGTTCTCCTGTGGGTTCTTTGTAGGGCTGCACATCTGCCCAAGGTGTCTCCTAGAAAAGTACAGGGCTTCCTGCCCAAGGCCACTTTGGCTGAGGGTAGTCCTCCTCAATTGCTGGGGCACAGTCCTAGTGTCTGGTTCTTCACTGCCAGGCCTGCTTTTACTCCAGTCTTTCCAGACACCTGATGTGCACCAGCAACTTGCCACTCAAGTGCCCAGAGCTGAAGGAGACAGTCCAGGTCTCTGTTGGGCACACAGTATTGAATTGTGCTCACGATCTGTGGGTGGCATGGGGAATAGCCTGACACACTCACAGGAGGCTTTTGTAGCCTAAGGGTCGAAAACTTTAGGCTGGTTTCTACAGAATGGCCGCCTTGTTACAGAGGGTGTTGGTGACCGAGCCTGAGCTGTTTAGCAGCCCCACAAGAGCGGACCTTACGGTACAGACACCGTTTACAGAACTGAGACTGTCTTCTGAAGGGGTGTCCATCTCCACCCTTATCTCCAGTGTGGAGTCAGGGCGCAGACAATCAGAGGCAATTGTTTGGCAGATTGACAGCCACAGCTTTATCTATCACTTCATTTGTGTGAAATATTAGAGCTCAGTAAAGGTACTGTGCGTCCTTGGCCAGTGTATTTTAAATGATAAATTGTTTTCAAAATCTATGTTGGTTGACGACTTTGCACAGCTGATTGGGAGGTGCTGTCAGTGATCCTTAGAGCTAATGAAATGGCCTTTGGGCTGTGGCCCTGACAGGTGACACAGCTGTACTTCACACTGACCAGGCAGGTTCCCTTTCTCCCTTTCCTTTGAAAGATTGATTTACTTTCATTTTATGTATATGAGTGTTTGTTGCGCCTGCATGTGAATAAGGTACCATGTGCATGCCTGGTGCCCTTGGAGACCAGAGGAAGGCGCCAGATCCACCAGAATTAGAGTTGCAGGGTGGTTGTGAGCTGACGTGGGTGCCGGAAAGCATATTTAGGTCCTCTGGAAGAGTAGCAGAGGCTCTTGACCACGAAGATGGCTCTCCAGATCCCTGAGTAGGTTTGTAAGAGAGCCAGCACTTTGTATTCATAGGTAGCAGTTAGCGCCCGCATAAGTTACTAGAGCTCTGCCTGGCAGCAAACTCAGTTGCTGCCCCAGTGCTGGCTCTCACCCTTAATCCAGCTCAGCTCCGGGGGGGGGGGGGGGGGACAGTCGGATCTCCAAGGGAGGCCAGAGCTAGCCTCTTAGGAGTGAGGCCAAATATAGATTTCAGGAGAGGCTGGCTGGTTGGGGAGTTACTCGTGTGGTAGAGAGCACCGGGAATTATCCCGGAGGACCCAGTAGATGACAAGTGATGTCAGTCAGCCTGCACTCAGATGTGAAGCATCACCCAGGCTGTCAGGTTAGGAATGAGTCTGGGGACTACCAAGAAGCACAGAAATAGTTTAGCTGTGTTGATGGGACAGCAAGACATTGACAGAAGCTTGTGAGGACCCAAAGTGGTGGGAGGGGCTGCATTGCATTTCCCAGTGTGCCGTAACATATGAGAACACCATTTCTTTCTGCCGCTCACTAACAGAGACCGACCACACAGTGCACCGACCCATTGATGGCCACTGGAGTCCGTTTGTTTGCTTCTGTTTGATTGTGATTATGTAAATGCTACTAATTCTTTATATGTGTGATTGAGTTTTGTACAAACACGTTTTCAGTTCTCTTGGTTATATACATAGAAGTAGAATCGCTAAGTATTAATTCTTTGTGTATTTTTGAGGAAATGCCAAGTCTTTTAAGTTAGTTTCCTCATTTTACATTGCCCTCCAGCAACATATGAAAGTTTCATTATTTTTCCTGTATGTATGTATGTATGTATGTATGTATGTATGTATATATGTATATTTAAGGTAGGGTTTACTGTAGCCCAGGCTGGCTTCCAACCTGTCGTATAGCTGAGGATGACCTTGAACTCTTAATTCTCCTGATATTACCCCCTCAGCCCCTGAGCCTTTTCGTTCTCCAGTGCCAAGGATCAAATCCGTAGCATGTGTCAGGTATCTCCTGTACTCCTGAGCTGTGCTCCTGTCCACTCTTCAGTTGGTTGTCTTTATTACAGAACTGTAGATTCTGCGTGTATTTGGAATAAAAGTTCCTGCTCAAATATATGATGTGCAGATACTTTCCACTATGTGTGTGTGTGTATGTGTGTATACACTTGGATGTGTGTGTGTGTGTGTGATATGTAAGATAGGTGTGCCTGTGTATATGTGTGCATATGTGTATGGTGTTTCTATGTGTGCATGAGAAAGAGAGGGAGAGAGAGACAGACAGAAGCTCTAAGTTGGTGATGTATGGGGTACGGTGGCATTCTGGATGCTGACACCAGGGTTTGCTTGAAGCTCCAGATGAGTTAGGATGCATAATGAGTTCAAGGCCAGTCTGAGATACATGACAGAACTCTGTGTCAAAAACAACATAACAGAAATTTTTCTCCTGTGTTTTCTTCTAAAAATTGCATGGCTGTCCTGGAACTGGCCCTGTAGATCAGGTTGGCTTTGAATGGCAGATTCACCTACCTCTACCTCCTGAGTGCTGGGATCAGAGGTGTGCACTGACCACCACCCGTCTGTGCACTGACATCTTTCTGTGTATATGTTGCTTTATGTGTTATATATGCATCTAGGTATTTAATCCATTTGAGGTTTGTTTTTTTTTTTTTTTTAATGTGTTGATAGAGGGTGAAACAAGGTCTTGTCTAGCCATTTGGCCTCAGACTTGAACTCCTGATCCTCCTGCCTCTTCCTCTTGAGTGCCAGGGGAGACGCACATGCACCACAATGGTTGGCAGAGTTAATTTTCTTAGATTGCAAAATCAAGGCTTATTCTTTTGTATGTGGCTATTCACCTTTCCCAGCTTCTTTGTTGGAAAACTTCCTTTTTCCACTGATTTGTCTTGGCATCCTTGTCAAGAGTCACCTGACTGTAGAGAGGTCTCATTTTTCCTGGCCGTTGTCCCTCTGATGTTCGGTGTGCCCCATGCCACTGCCGTGCTTTGACTCCCATCGCATAGCAGCAGGCTTCCTAGTCAGGAGGTCTGTGTCTGCCACTTCCCTTTTCTCAGACTGTTGGCAATGCTGGATCTTAGAATCTCCATGGGACCTTCAGGGTCAGCCCGGCCATTTTTTCCAACTCATGCAAGATTGACTTCAGCAGGAACTGTTGTATATGATGGGGTGCTGATATTTTAATAGTGCTAGTCTCTCAATCCATGAACGTAGGACCTCTTGTCATTATGTAGGTCTGTTTTATTGACAGTTTGCATTGTACAATTTTTATATTGTGGTTAAATTTATTCCCAAATATTTTTTTGTAGTATATAAAAATATACTTTTGCTTTCCTAATTTTAGTTTTAGGTTTTCCATTCCAAGTGAGCCTCTTAAGAGTTTTTCTTTTTATGTGTGTATTTGTATGTCTGAGTGCATGTGTGCTGAGGCTGGAGGACAACTTCAAGTGGTATTCCTCAGGTGGCATCCACCTTTTTCCTTTCAATCTTTTTATCTTGTGGATATGTTTTGTTCTTGTGTATTATGTGCACTGCATGTGGGCCTGATGGGGTGTGAGTCCCATGGAGCAGGAGTCATTCATGGTTGTGAGCCACCATGCAGGTGCAGAGAATGGAACTGCACCAAGGTCCTCTGCAAGAGCAGCTAGTGCTGTTAACTGCTGAGCATCTTTCCAGCTGCTGCTGCTTCCTCCTCCTCCTCCTTCTCCTTCTTCTTCTTCTTCCTTCTTCTTCTTCTTCCTTCTTCTTCCTTCTTCCTCCTCCTCCTCCTTCTTCTTCCTTCTTCCTCCTCCTTCTTCTTCCTTCTTCTTCCTCCTCTTCCTCCTCCTTCTTCCTTCTTCTTCTTCCTCTTCTTCCTCCTCCTCCTCCTCCTTCTTCTTCCTTCTTCCTCCTCCCTCTTCTTCCTTCTTCCTCCTCCTCCTTCTTCTTCCTCCTCCTCCTCCTTCTTCCTTCTTCTTCCTCCTCCTCCTCCTTCTTTCTTCTCCTTCCTCCTCCTCCTCCTTCTTCTTCCTTCTTCCTCTTCTTCCTTATTGACAAATTTTAGTTAGCTGTCACAAGGCAGGCACTTTATCAATTGAACAACCCCCAGTCTCCAGGCATTTCTTTTTATTACTAAGTGTTTGAGCAAGTGTGCAAAAATTAAAAACATTAAAGGGAAGGCCAGCAAGATGGTCAGTGGGTGAAGGCACTTGCTGCCATGTCTGAGGACCTGAGTTGATCCTTCCCATGGTGGAAGAAAAGAACTGTCTCCGATCTTCACATGCACACAGAGGCTAAAAGTCTTCTCTCCTTATACTTCAACCGTCCAGGTCCCCTCCCTGGCATCGGCTGGCTGTCTTCAATCCGTATTATTCTAGTAGGGACACGAGTACACATGTATGTTTTTTTTCTCCTTTTGATTAGTGTGGTTCTAAATGAAAAATAATGTTCACTTTTTTAAAAAAGATTTATTTATTTAATATATAGGAGTACACAGTATCTGTTTTTAGACACACCAGAAGAAGGCATCAGATCTCATTACAGATGGTTGTGAGCCACCATGTGCTTGCTGGGAATTGAACTCAGTACCTCTGGAAGAGCAGTCGGTGCTCTTAACCACTGAGCCATCTCTCCAGCCCATAATATTCACTTAAGATGTTTTGTATTTAAAATTTTTTGTGCATGCATTAATGAAAATCCATGGGGGGGGGGCTGGAGGAATGGTTCAGTGGTTAACAGTACTGTCTGCTCTTGCTATGGGTGCTGGGTTCAATTCATAACCATCTGTAACTCCAGTTCCAGGAAATCCAGTGCTTTCTTCTGGCTTCTGTGGGTACCCAGAAATACATGCAGGTAAAACACACATATACACAAAATGATAAAAAGAAAATGCTTTTTGAAAAAAAAAAAGTAACCAAATCTGATTTCTAACCTTTTATTTTGCAAGTTTTCAGAAGTTTAATAATTTAGTGATTTTTTTCTTTTCCATTTGAGAGGTTTTAAAGGGAATGGGATGGCTGTTATGGACTAGGGGTGATGATATATGCCTGTAATCCCAATACTGATTTGAGGCCAGCTGGGGCTACATAAACCCTATCTCAAAAATGTAGGTTGGGTTCCAAGTGTGATTTCTCCAGGAGCATAGCACTTGTGGAGGGGCTGTAAACATGACTCCCCAGAAGCATGGTACTCTTGGAAGGGCTTGAACTTTGCTTTGTCAGAAGATGCTGTCAATGTGTGTAAAGTCTAGAAAGATATTTTAAAACAAACATTGCATATTGCCATTGTAATCTGATTTATATATTCTACATGTTGTTCTGGAGCTACATTAGATTTTATATACTCTACTCTGAACAGGTTTTGTGGTTAGTGCTCCTGACCTATGGTTGTAAAAGGTGCCGACAGACTCAGGTCCCACAGCTAATTAGAAGAACTTGTATTCAAGTTCCAAGTGTCTTGAGGCCAGAGTTCTCCCTTTTTACCACACTCATTCTGAGCCACTGTACCCTCCCTGGCCCTGGGGTATGAATGCATAAAGAGTGTCCAGAAAGCCTCATGGCTGCTGAGATGTCACAGCGAGGGGCTGACCACACTCATTCTCACTGTGCCTACTACACCCTTGTATTTGGAGGAGTGAGGTTGTGCCCAACTGGCAGATACAGTGGAGGAGGGCTGGAGTTAGGTGTCCTCACTCACACAGAACATGAATTGGAACAGAACTGGAGCTGAGGAGAGCATAGCAGCTGGGAAGAGGAACTCTTCCTGAGAGAGAACACTTTGCAAAGCCCACAGCTACATCTGTCCTCCAAGTGCAGAGAGCATGGAGGCAGCATGGAGTAGGGGCTCCACCAATGTGCTAATGGTGGAATGTAGGATTTTGAGATCTATAGATGATGTTCGTGTGTGTGTGTGTGTGTGTGTGTGTGTGTGTGTGTGTGTGCGCCAGAGATTAGTCTCATCATTCCTCAGGCACCTGATTAGGTTAGGCCGGCCCATGAGCCCCAGAGATCTGTCTGTCTCTGCCTCTTTAGGGCTGGGATTGTATGCACATGATACCATACCTTTGTTTTTAAATTTTCTTTTAAAGACTGTTTTATTATGAGTTTGGATTTTTTCCCCCTGAGTGTATGACTGGGTAGCATGTGCATGCCTGATGCCTATGAAAGCCAGAAGAGGGTACTAGATCCTCTGAAACAAGTTACAAAAGGTTGTGAGCTGTGTGGTTGCTGGGAATCAATCCTGGGCCCCTTGGAAGAGCAATCAGTGCTCTTAACAGCTGAGCCATCTCTCTAGCTCATTTTTCAAACATGATTTTCAAGGTACAAATTCAAGTCTTTATTCTTTGTATAACAAGTACTTTACCAACTAAATTATCTCCTGAAAAGGGCTGAGGAGGAAAGCACTATGCATGGCAAATAACAGAAAGGAAGGAGTTGTCCACCCTGGATGACAGGATGATGGAAGGAATAACATGGACGTGGTAATAGGGAGGGCAGGCTGATCCACCGAGGCTGTGCTCTGATCTGTGAGGTGAGGCTGTTGTTGGGTCAGTGTCAGCTGCTGATGATGAGGAAGAGAAGATTGGAGATAGGAGAGGAACAAAGCATGTTTAGGAATGTGTTTAAGAGAAGACAGGATAGAAGTTATAGGCGGACAGTGAAGATATTTTTTTAAAGAATGCTTGCTGCAGAGGGGCAATAATTCCGAGAGGGAAAGAGATGGTAGAATAGAAGAGGAGTGCTGAAGCTCCTGTGGGAAGTGAGTAGGTGGTGGTTGTGCGCTGGCCACTTAGCCTGTGAGAGCTCTTGATGAAGGATAAGAAAAGTCAAAGAAGATCTTCAGACTTAGAAAGAATGCCTGGCGGCGGCCTTCAGCCAGTACTCAGAAGACAGAAGCAAGCGGATATCTTGAGTACGAGGCCAGCTGGTCTGCAGAGAGAAGCCATCTTTAAAAACACCTATGAAAGGGCAGGGAAAGACACTCAAGCAGTGATATTGGGGCTTGGAAGGGGTCATAGACTGTTCAGTTCCTTTTCCTGTGGTTGTGTTTAACTGCAGAAACAGAAAGGGGGAGCTCCGGATTAGCCAGGATGCTGTTGCGTGGAAGTATGCCAGGAATCCCAGGCACCATGAGGAAGAAGCCAGGAAGCTGGACATTGGACTCTGTTTGTGTTGTCCAGTCTGGAGGTTGTACTGTGGTTTGATATCCCCCCCCACCTCCTAGACATTGTTTCACTCTGTAGCTCTGGCTGACCTAAAACTCACTGTATAGACTAATCTGGCCACAAACTCACAGCTCCACTTGCCTCCCCTGATTGCTGGAGTTAAAGGCCTGTACTTTCACATTCAGCCTTCCAGTTTGGATCTTAAATGTCCTACAAGGGCTCTTATGTGAAGGCTTGATCCTCACAATGGCATTATTAGAAGGGGAGACCTTTAGGAAGCAAGATCCTTAAACTTGAAAGGGGATTGTGGGACTGTGACTCATCTAGTCCTTCTCTTTAGATTTCTGGCTTCTGGTAGGAACAGTTTGCTCGATACACATTCTACCATTGCCTTCTGGCATTTCCACTGGAGGCTTAAAGCAATAGTCCATCTTTCTAGAATCATACCCCCCCCCCCATTATCCCCTGTGTTTGTAGTTCTGGTTGGCCTGGAACTTGCTATATAGACTAGGCTTGCCTCAGACTCACAGAGATTTAACCCCTCTGCCTTCTGAGTGCTGCTGGGATTAAAGGCATGCTCTACCATGCTAAGCTTCCTCTTCATTAATTCTTCATGTGTTTGAGTGTGGGCACATGACCACAGCGTGTATGCTGAGGCCAGAAGACCTCTGGTGTTCCTCATGTTTTCCACCTTCATGTTTTTGAGACCTGGTCTTTTTATGTGCTGATGTATGCACCAGGTTAACTAGCCCGTCCAGTGTTGGAGTCTCCTGTCTGCTTCCCGTCTGGAATCTGGATCACTGGGATTAAAGATGTATGCTACTGCATCCAGCTTTATATGGGTTCTGAGGACCTGAACCCAGGTCTCATCTCCCCAACCCTCAATAATTCTCTGTTCCTGTAAGTTAATGACAATTGGGCAGTTCATTTTAGTGATAGAAAGCTAAAACTTATTTATGTTCTGAAGGTGATGCTGAGAGCCCCTGCAACTCCACAGGATGAGGTATGATACATATGGTAGGTCATTGTCATTTTAGGGTCTCTCTGAAGAGTGGATTTTGTTCCCAAGGTGCTACTGGCATATGTTTCATTACAGATGAGTTGCAGGGTCTTGGGCAGTTGCCCTGAGCATCAACAGTGAAGGGTGTCAGTCTTTCTGTGTCTGACATAAGGCAGATTAGTTGGATATGGAACTTGAGCTAAGAGCAAAAGGAATTGTCATGAAAAGGTTGTACAGTGGACTCTTCACATGTCTGGTGTGTGTGCATGTTCACACCCATTCATACCAAAACATAATGTGGGAGAAGGAAGGTTTAAAAGCATAAGTGAACCAGGCATGGTAACATGAACCCTTATCCCAGTACTCAGGCAGAGGCAAGTGGGTCTCTGTGAGTTCAAGGCCAACCTGGTCCACACAGTGAGTTCCAGGTCAGTGAGACCCTGCTTGTACAAAAAGGGGGGAGGGCTGGAGAGATGCCTCAGCCATTAAAGGTTAGGCTCGCAATGAGAGAGAGAGAGAGAGAGAGAGAGAGAGAGAGAGAGATAGAGAGAGAGAGTAAAACAAAAAAAAAAAAAAACTCCCCCAAATAAAAAAGCCCAAGTGGTGGAACATTTTGAGGGATTGTTGTTTTACTTTCTTATTTTTGAGACAGGGTCTTTCTATTGTGTAGCCTTGGCTGTCCTGGAACTTACTATGTAGACCAGGCTGGCCTAGAACTCCCAGAGATCCACTTGCCTCTGCCTCTGGAGTGCTAGGATTAAAGGCGTTCACACCACTGTGCTCAGCAGGACATTCATGTCTATATTTAAGGAATGCAGCTGTTACATGTGAAGATCTGTACATAGACATTTTCCCTGTAAGGAAGCACAAGACCACAGTGGGGTTTTTTGGTTGCTGTTGGAACCCTTGTCCATGTTAGGACTCTGCAGCTTTGTAGGATGATTGGCTATTTCCATTTTCTTTTTCCTTCTGAGTAGATAAAGCTTAAGAGATGTATGAATTATTCAGAAGGATGTGGGCTGAGAAAAGGAAGGAATTGCTGCTTTGAGCATTGGTAACAAAATTCTGAGGAAGTCCTGGGAGTGGTCTGTGGAACGAGGAACCAGAGGTAGCTGGGAAGGTACCAGAGGAAGGCGAAGAAGGAAGGGCTCTAAGAGCCATCAGTCACTTCGGGCAAGTGCATGTGCACACACTGCTGTTGTGCTTTGCTCTTCCTCGGGGCTGAGGTGGACGTGCAGGGAGCCTGTACCTGGGAGGCTGGAGGCCAGACTCTGTCCCATTTGAAGCGGCCATTTGCTGACTTCAGACTGCCCCCAGCCCACCCCACCCTTGTTCTAGTCGTTCCTTTCGGAGTGTAGACAGACTAACTTAAGGTGCTCACTCTCCCATTATTCCTTGTTGATAGTTTAAATTTTATCACACAGCTCTCCTGCTTAAAATGCTTTAGTGGCTTTTTTTCATAGGATAAAATTTACAATCTTGTTTTTAAAAAAGATTTATTTTTGTTTCATCTTTATGGATGTTTTCTTGCATGCCTGGGTACCACATTAAGTGCATTGCCCCTGAAGGTCAGAAGAGGGCATCATATCCCCTAGAACTAGAGTTACTGATCCTTGTGGGTTCTGGGAATCAAATCTGGGTCCTCTGGCAGAGAGGCTGGTGCTCTTAACTGCTGAGCCATCTTTCCAGCCCCCACTTTATAATCTGAACATTCCCTCCAGGGCCTCTAAGCTCTACTGTAGCCCTGGGTACAGCCCTCCTTTCCAGGTACTGGTCACTTCCCCCTCAGTCTCTAAAGGCTCCTTCCTTCAGAATCTGACCATCTTCTCAGTCAGGTCTTAGCCTGGAGCTGAGGTTGGTCCTTACTGAATTCAGTGCAGTTCTTTCCTGCTATGCTTCTCCAAAGAACATACCCCTTCTCTCTCGCACAGAGGTCAGCAGAATTCGTAATCATCTGTTTACCCTCATTGTCTCTCATTTAAGGGCACAGGTCACACTGCTTTCATTCACCACTCTGCGCAGGCCTGGTATGAGCATAACACATTTTTAATCTAAAACCTGTGTGTTTTTATTGTGTGTGTGGGTGGTGCAGTGTCCCTGGAGGCCAAAAGAGGCATTGGATCCTCCGGAGCTGGAGTTAAAGTCAGTTAGCTACAACATGAGTGCAGGAAACCAAACTCTGGTCCTCTACAGGAACAAGTGTTCTTAACCACTGAGCCATCTCTCCAGCCCCCACAATAAATATCTTTTACATGAATTAATGAAAAAATACTGGGGAGTTCGATGAGTCACTGAAAATGTAAGAGGTTCCACTAACTACTTCTTTGTACAGTCAGAAGCCTATAATGGTGGAGGTAGTTCAAGGCCACTCTGGATCACCTGAAACCCATTCACAAAACCAGAAAAGAGGGAGAGTGGAAGAGGAAAGAAGGAGAGGAGGGAGAAGAACTGCACAGCTGTGTCTGAGATTTAATTTTCAGGGATGTGCTAAGTGGGCACAGAATTTTAGATCGGATGTTCTGTTTGGCATTGGAAAGCCCAGTACATTACAATCACACTGCAATGTTTTCCCTCCCCTTCCCCTTTAAAAACAACATTTATTAATTCCACGTCTGTATGTCTGTGCACTTGAGTACTGGTGCCTATGGAGGCCAGAAGAAGGCATTGGATCTCCTGGGGCTGGACTTCCAGTTGTGAGCGCTATGAATGGGCTCTGGTTCTCTGCAGGAGCACTGCATGCTCTTCATCACTTAGCTCTCTCTCCAGCCCCACCCCTCCCCTCCCCCATTGGTTTTTAATAGTGTGATTGATAGCCATGCCCTGGTATTGTCTTCCTGCTTGGTGTTCACCAAGTGTCCCGAATCAAATCATTATCAGACTTCGGAGAGCTTGCTTAACTACTATAGTTCCCTATTCTTTGTTTAGGAGGGAAATTTTCTTACATTGTTTCTTGTGCCCCTAGGTACTGACTGGATCTTCTTGGTGTTTTCCTATGTATTTTGCAGTTTCTTTTGCAGCCTGCATGCTTAGGGTTCTACCTAAGCATTCTGGTTTCATCTAGTGCTTGACTCTGTGCTCAAGTTGTTCCCTTAGGACTGGAGGTCTAGAAGTGCCTCAGAGACTGGGAGCTAGGACTCCTCTCTTTGTGGCTTTCCTGTTTTAGAGAGCCTAGTCCTGGACCTGTGATATGACTCAGCAGGAAAAGCTACTTTCCACCAAGCCTGATAACCTTTATGGTGGAAAGATAGAACTGATTCCTACAAAGTTGTCTCTGTCCCTCTGACCCCACAATTAATTAAAAGACCCCCTAGGCCTGTGCTGCCTGTATTTAGTGAACTCCTTGAACGCCATATTCCTGACAAGCTTTGGCTTCCTATCAGCATAGGAATGGTTCTTAGATTTTTAGGTCAACTTCTGCACCAAAGACATTAGCTATAGATTCATCCAGAAGGAAGAGGCCAGCTCTGGTTTTTGAGTCTCTCTGGTGGTAGGTATGTTGGTGGGTAAATGTGATTCAGAACAGACAAGTTCTGGACTTATGGTGGGAGGAGTTAGGTTGGGTAGTGCCCTTGATGTAGCAGCTCTTTCTGAGCAGATGAGTCAAGTATCAGGCCTCATGTGGTACTTTTATTTTCTGTTTGTATGTTCTGTGAGTTCCTGTTAATGTGTTTCTGTTTTCTGCTTTTATTGTTGCTGTTATACTTTTTATATAAAAGTCTTCTATATTTTGATTTGCATATTTGTTTATGATGCTTTGCTGCATGTATGTATGTGCACTGGATTCATGGCTGATGCTGTAGAGGTCAGGAGAGGGTATTACATACTCCAAAACTACAGTTATAGAGTGAGCTGCTGTGTGTTTGCCTGCAATGGAACCTGGGTCTTCTAGAAGAGCAGCAAGTACCTTCAACACTGACCTTTTTCTCCTGCTCTTGATTTATGTTTTGACACAGTCTTTGTAGTCCAGGCTAACCTACAACTTAATATGTAGCCCAGGCTAGCCTCGAACTTTCATGACCCTCTTGGCTTAGCCTCCTGAGCACTGTACTGCAGCCGTCAGCCACTTCACCTCGGTTTCCACTTGTCTGTAGGTGGGTTTTCATTTTAGCCATACACGAAAATCACTCGGAAAAACTAAAAAATTGACCACTCTGGGGGAAAGACACAAGAGCTCAGCCATTCAACTGTCCTGATCTAGATGCCATCCTCCTAGAGTCCCCATGAGCAGCTGTCACTGAATGAGATGACAGTTTAAAAACTGAAAGTGTGAAGACTTTGGTGCTTTGCTTTGTGCTTTTTGTGCACCGTACCCTGGCCAAATGACGCACGCCCTGCGGTGCTCCGGGTCTCACCTCGTCTGTTCTCTCCGGTGCTGCCTCCCCTCTGACACATCTTGTGCTGCGTTCTCTCTGCTGGTTCTCAAGGACATGTTTTCTTGGATTCTATTTTATGCTTCCTTGGGCTGCAGTCGCCTCCTGTTGGGATAAAGAAAGTTCTGGCTACATCACTGCTCCTTTTCTCCCCTTCCCTAGGTGACCCTTCACAGACCTGGAGAGCTCAAGTGGCCTCAAAGGTGGTCTTCTTTGTGAGTCCTCCAAGACTCTTATCTGCAGTGCTGCCCCGAAGCTGCCTGCTCCTCACCTCTGTTCCATCAGACTTGCTGCAGATCACCTAGCCTTGCAGAAACAGTGTCCAGGACAGTGAAGGCTGTGCGTACAGGCTCCTACTTCCTTCTCGTGTGTCTAACTCTGCCAGACCCATTAGCTCTAAGCCATGAAATGGTGAACTGACAAAGGCTGGCTTCTTCCTCCTCCTCTCCTGCTGAAGAACCTTAAGTAGCTAAAGGCCCCAGGCTCTCTGGTCTGAGTGACTTCCTTGATCTTTTAGAATGTAATCTAAAAGATCTTGGATTTCAGGGATCCCAAAAGTATTTTTCTTGTCTTTGCGTGTGCGTGCGTGCGTGCGTGCGTGCGTGCGTGCGTGCGTGTGTGTGTGAGTGTGTAAGTGTATATGCATGGCAAAACATTCATGTTGAGGTCAGAGGACAAATTCCAAGAGTTGGTTTTCTCCTTCCAATTGTGTGTCCTAAAGATTGACTCAGATTGCTAGGTTTGGCTGGAAGCTCTGCATCCTTGTTCATTTATTTTTGAGACAGGGTCTTGCTGGTAGTTCTGGTTGATCTGGAATTAGCTATGTAGACCGGGCTGTGAACTTGTGATATTCCTCTTGCCCCTGCCTCCCACGTGCTATAGGTATGTGCCACCATATCTAACTTGAGTTTATGTGTGCATGTATGGGAGGTGTACTCATCTGTGCATGTGTATGTGGGGGACAGAAATCTGTGTTGGTGGTCTTTCTCTATTCTCTCCACCTTTTAAAAATGTTTTAAATTGTTATTTATTTTGTGAATGTGTGCACGTGTGCGTATGTGTATATATGTGTGTACCACGGCACCTGTGTGGAGCTTAGGCTACAGCTTTCAGGAATTGGTGATTTCCTTCTACCTTGCATGTCCTTCCAAACTTGGTGGTAAATACCTTTACCCACTAAGATGTCTCACTGCAACACCTCCCTCCCCCACTTTACTTTTTGAGACAGACTGTCAGTGAATCTGAAGCTTATTGTTTTGGCTAGACTGGCTCGCAGAGCCCTCGGGATCTGCCTGTCTTCATCTACCTGGGGCTGAGGTTACAGGCATATGGTACTGCATCTGGCTTTTCTGTGGGTTCTGGGAACCTAAACTTTCAGGTCATCATGCTCTTGTTTTGATAATTCTGTTCCTGAAGAGGCATAAGCAGTATTCACTCTAACAAAATACTATTCCATCAAAGTTCATTCTGGAGAACCATTGAATTTACTGAATTAATTTACTTAGGTTGAGGGCTTTTTACAGGAGTGTGAGGAACAGCACGGTGGCTGCACTGGGAGATCATTCACTGCTTGGATGATGACATCTATTCTCGGATAGATGGTGTGCCCCTTTGTTAACTTTCTCCAGCTGGTATACTTTAGCACTTACTCAGACCTTGTAATTAGTGCAGGCCTGCATACAAATGGCTGCCAGTGGGGAGGGAATCTCAGGTGGGTCTAAGGACCCCTATTCCTGTCTGTTTTGAGGGAATGTTAACTAGTGTCTGACAAAGGTGGAAGTGTTGCAGATGCTCAACCCACTGAGCCATCTCCCGTCTTCACCGCTCTCCTGGCTGTATCCCGGCTCCTTAGCTGTGCTGGCCTCTGTGGGCAGCTGTTTTGTGTAATCTAAGGAGCTGGGGTTCACTTAGAGTGAACAACTGGCCCAGGAATCTCCAGCCTTCTTCTGAAAGCACATCTGGGTTTGGGAACAATTTTATTTACAGGATAAGTCACATGTTTCTCTCATGTCTGAGGCGCCTGTCTTAGAACTTTTCTAATGCTGTGAAAAAACACCATAATCAGTGCAGCTTATAAAGAAAGTGTTTAATTTGACACATGGTTTAATTTGACACATGGTTTCAGAGGATTAAGAGTCCACAGCAGCAGAGTGAAGGAACAGCTGAGCACTCAAATCTTTTCTTTTTTTAAAATTGTTCTCTCATACATCCTAATCTTGATTCACACCCATGAGGCAGGGAGCATGTACTAAGAATTTCAGGAGCCTTTTGAAACCTCAAAGTCCCCCCCTAGAAACATCTCCTCCAACAGTCACACCTCCTCACCTTTTCCAAGCAGTTCACCAACTAGAGGCCAAATAGTAAATATGAGCTTAGTGCTGGGCAGTGGTGGCAGCACTTCTGAGGCAGAGGCAGCAGATTTCTAAGTTTGAGAGCAGCCTGGTCTACAGAGAGTGAGTTCCAGGGTAGAGAGAGCCTGAAAGAGCAGGGAATACTCTCAACCACTGAGCCATCTCTCTGACCTCATCTTTTCACTTTTTGTTTGTTTATAATTTGTTTTTTGAAACAGGGTTTCTCTGTGTAGCTTCGGCTGTCCTGGAACACACACTATAGACCTAGCTGGCCTGGAAGTCACCGAGATCTGTCATCTTCTGTCTCCCCAGTGCTGGGGTTAAAGGCTTGTGCCACTACCGCTGTATCTTTTTATTTTCTTAATGGTGCATTTTGAAGCGTAAAATTTTAAATTTCAATTAATTTTACATTTTTCTTTCTCTTATGTGCCTTGGGTGTTGCAACTCGGGAAAACTTGGTTCTTCCTAGTTTCTAGGAAGTTAGTTTTTAACAACCTAGAGGCTACTGAACATGAAGCTTATAGCGTTAACCCAAGGGGCAAGATTGGGGATCCTGTGGTGGACACAGGGTCATGTTGTGGACCAAGGGAACCGTGTCTTTGTGTTCCTGCTTCTTAAATAGAGAAGTGTTTAAATAGGAACTGAGAAAGGACAAGCATATGATAGCATATACTTTCTGGGAAGGAGGAAGACATTTGCATGAGTTCTTCTGGCTATTGTGAGAAGCTGCCACAGTTTTAAACAGCACAGATCTGTCCCTTTTGTTTCAAACACTGCTGTGTCTCTCTATTTGTTTAGCTCCTGTGAGATTGGGTATGAGCTTAATGTGTCCTGTGGCTCACAGCAGGACGGAGGAAGCCTGTGCCCAGCATTACATTCCTAAGGCTAAGGTTGTTAGTCAGTGCACTGAGTGGTGTTTGAATGAGCACAACCTAGGACAGTCAGTGAGGACATGGCACCAGCCTTTTTATCTTGGGCATACTTCTGGGCTTCTCAAATTCCTATAAAGCCAGCCCTTCTATAGAGGCTCTAGGTTGGACCCAGAATAACATCTCTTTGCTGGCTTATTTCTTGAGTATAACCCTCAAATTCTGTCCTTAAGCTTTGCTTTCAAAGGTCAAGTCTAAGCTGGACAGCAAGAGATGTGGGTACGTTGTTAGCCAAGGGCCAAATGGCATAGAGCAGTGAGCCTGGGCTAGTTTGGGACAGTGTACAATATAGACAGTGGTCATGGGCGCATGGTGAAGATAGAACAGAGGATGACCATGGGGTTTGAGAGGAGCAGCTGGGGTAGGCTCTGAATGTTTCCACAGATGCATAGGAACAACTGCTATATAGCTGCGTGTCCCAATGGGCTTCCTCAGTGAAGACTTGAGTATGTGTTTGACCACAGGGTAAAGATCCAGATAGACATGCTTATGGGTGTGTGTGTGTGTGTGTGTGTGTGTGTGTGTGTGTGTTCAGTGTATTTTTACTTAATCACATTTCAATTTAGGGTGAGTTTATAGGGATGTAAACTCACCATGAGTCAAGGAATAGCTCTTATCCTTAGTTTGGTGGAAACAAGTACATAACATCTCAGGATGCTGAAGTTGATGATACTCTAAAGTGAAAAAGAGTCTGATCCCAGGAGCATCTTGGGGTTGCTCATCTCTCCAAGTGTGCATAGGAGGGAGCAAGGAGAATACCACTCCTTACTGCAGGGCTGATTTTCTCCCTAGTTCCCAGTCCACATGGCAGTGGTCTTTGGTGTGCTCTGAGGAGCCTAGGAGCCACAGATGGAAGGACAGCTTGTTAGAGCTTGTCAGTAGTTAGCAAAATCCCTGCAACCAGGGAACCTAATGAGACATAGATTATTTGGTCTGCGTTTTGGCAGAAAAGATTTTTATATTTTCTACATGGCACTTGAAATACATGCTGTAGAGGATAAATGTTAAGACTTTTTTTTTTCTTTAATTTCAGTGATTCATTTTTGAAAATCACTCATTCTTTGTTCTTCCTCCCATCAGTCCATCTCTTTCCTTCCTTCCTTCTGTCCATCCGCCCTTCCTTTTCTTCCTTCTTTCTTCCTAAGATAGTCTCAATGTATCCCAGATAGATTCAAATTCACTAACTTGAAAGACTTTGTCTATTTATGATTGAGAAAGATTGAAGGAACTGAGGAAAAAAGAAAACTATCAAGAACACAGCAAAGCCGGTTAATAAGTCAGGGCCTGAGGGGCAGGTTGGTTGAGGTATGGAGGATTGAGTGTCAGTCATTCTCTCAGGATATCGAGGTAGATGCAGAATTGAGTTTGAAGCCAGCTTGGGCTACCTAGCAAGACTCAATCACAAAAGGAAGGAAACACTCGATTTTACTCTTGGAAGAAGGAAGTAGAGAAGACACAGGAGAGTGCAATATTTAGAGCTGTTAGCTGAAGAAAGTTATGGAACTGATAAAAGATTCATATTTATATCCGATGGGAATTCAGTTTATAGTTCCTTTATCCTTGATTACACATATTAAGCCCTAAAACTGGATAGTGTCAATACATATAGTGGCTTTTCACGTTCACACACACACACACACACACACACACACACACACACACACACACAAAGACACACGCGTACTTACATCTAAAGCTTTTCCATCTTATCAGGCACATAGATGGTAGCCATAATTTCTGCAGTTTGAGATGAACAGGAAACTTGGCACAGACTCCTTTTTCCTTCTTTACAATTTTACAAATAGAAGATTAATTTTTACTATATAGTGTAACAATCTCAGCATGTGGCTTCCTGTTTTGTTGAGTTTTTGTCTTTCCTTTAAAGGATATGTTTTATAATTCCTCTTTGATACATCTGAGTTACTAGCCTTCTTGCAGTCCTGTTCCTGCTTTGTGGCCTTTATAGTGACACTTTCTGCTGCATAGTGTCACAGAGCTGAGGGTACAGTCTATGCGAGTGTGCCCATTAGCTGGTCTTTACAGCCTGCCTGAGTCACTGCTCCTTTTACTTATGGCCTCAGAGACGTGGCAGCTGCAGAAGATGTAGCTGCCTTCAGAGCTGCAGGGGAGTTAGGTTTTCCTGCACACTGCAGGCGTATATAGCCATTGCACCTATGTGCTGTAAGTTTGGATTATCCCAGTAACAAGTACTACAACAGCTGAACTTGCCAGTTATTGCCTAGCCCACCTATCTTCTGAGAACCACATCCTCATTGGAACTTGTAGCTCCTGCATAATTTCATGCTCCCAGACAAGAAACACTATGGGTACACTTGTGTTTCCAGGTTGTGGTGGGGTAGTTAAGAGAACACTAGAAATTGGTGTTACCAGTGCTATCAAGAGAGGATCAAGCTAAGGTCAGAAAGGACCATGTGGTCCAGCAGTGGCCACAGACACTGCAGGCTCTTGTTATCGGTCATAGTGCATGCTCACACTTAGAGAATTTGTTGAATTGTATGCTTAAAATGGATGGATTTTAAATTATGTACATTATATGTCAGTAAAATTTTTTTAAAAACAAACTTGCCAAAATATGGTTGACTAGGATGAGTGTGAGGTGAAGGAGAAGCAGTGTTACTCTTTTGAAGGGAAAGGGTGAAAGCTAAAATTACCCACAGGCTTAGGCTCAAAGCATTGGCCTTCCTAAAGTGAATGTTGAAAGACAATTAGTCAAAGACCATTGGAAGCTTAGATCCTATTCCTTATACCTTGTATGGGCCCAGACTTAGGTAAGGATGGCAGGCTATGCCTAAATTCTGCCAGGTAGGACTCTTCCTCTGCAGTGGCATCTCAGGGATCCAGCTAGCACCAGAGAACCAGAAGTCCTTAACTAGATCATGACAGCACCCTCTGTGTCCTTAGGTAGAAGTACACAGGACTCAACCACTGCCATAGATCACTCCCTCTTCATACCATCATTGGGTTTTAGGTTCCAGTGTACAGATGTTGAGGGGTGTATTTCCCAGCCACACTGTGTAGGAAATGAAAAGCAAGACTTAAACAGCTCTCTGTAACTAGAATTCTGAAAAGAACTAAGAAAGCAAAGGTCACCACCATCAGCTACACCAGGAATTGAAATGTCATGGGGTATGATTAAGTCTAGCCACTGGAGACTGGCTACAGCCAGCCTGAGCACCTCCTTCACTAGATGCCTTTGTTCTTCCCTCTGTGGTGGTGTCTTGTAGTCCTGGAGGGATGGGAGCTGCCTGAGGCCAGGACCGACCCTGAGCTTTTGATCTTGCCTGTGCCTCTGGAGAGGAAGGAAAGGTAGGCCTATATACCACTGCCCTGGTTTAGGAAGTACTAGGGAGTTAAATTCAGGGCTTTGTGCTAAGCCAGCATTCTATCTGCTACACCACAAGCTCTACTCGTGGCCTTTGTGAGAGAGTACCCATTGGCCCAGCTTGATGTGTTCTGGTTCTGTGTCCAGTTGATGGCCACATGTTGAAAGGGGACCACTCAAGTGCAGAGGGTTGCTAAAGGAATGTGTCTCCTATGGAGGAAGGCAAGTTGGAAGACTGTAGCAGAAGGGGGCTCCATGGGAGCACTCGAGCCTTCAGAACTAGAGGGCACGCATACAGTGGGCTTTTGACACGGACCTTAGCCTCGTGCGCCTCAATTCCTAGAAAAGGAAATGACACTTGTGAAGCCCTTGCTGGGTATTATGGAGTGAATCTGGAATGTTTCCTGTAGCTTTATGTTTTGATGCTTGATCCTTAGCTTGCAGAACCGTTTCAAAGGCTCTGGGGCACTTAGGAGATGGGGTACGGCTAGTGGATGAGATCATTAAGGCCTTTAAAGACGGCTTTGACTCTGACCACAGTCTCTTCTTCCTAGTCAGTCATCATGGAAAGAGCTCCTCTGCCACATGCTCATATGCCATGCCTTCCTCAACACCATAGGCTGAAACCAGGAGTCAAAATAAACCTTTCCTCTCCTATTTCTGTTAGAGCTGAGAAAAATAGTTAATGTCTGGAACATCACAAGGCATCAGTAGCTGTCTAGTAAGTGAAGCATCCGAGAAGACTGAGTGGTCACATGCTCAGCTGGGGTTAAGTTAGGGCACATTCTGTGCAGCCCCCACCCCATTGACATGACCTTAATTATGGGGTATGCCTTAGGGCTTCTGTTGGTGTGATAAAGCACCATGACCAAAGCAACTTGGGGAGGAAAGGGTTTATTTATCCCAAATCACAATACTTGAGGGAAGCCAAGGCAGCAACTAAAAGCAGGCAGGAACCTGGAGGCAGGAGCTGATGCAGAGGCCATGGAGAAGTGCTGCTTGCTTACTGGCTTGCTCTCATGACTTGCTTAGCCTGCTTTTTTTTTATAGAACCCAGGACCATCACCCCAGGAGTGGCCTTATCCATGATGGACTGGGCCCTCCCACATCAATCACTTAAAAAAAAACAACAAAAAACAAACAAACAAACAAAAAAACCCTACCAGCTTGTCTACATACAGTGGATCTTAGGAGGCAGAAAATTCAGTTAAGGTTCCTTCTCAGATGACTCTAGCTAGCTTCAAGTCCACATAGAAATTAGACAAGACTGCTGATTTACCGTGGTCTTTTGTCCATTCTGAACAATGTATATCATATATGGTATACATTTCCTTCAGGGAAATCTCCTCTTGAAGACAGGTACACCTGAGTGATAAGGTCCTGTTTGTCTAGCAAGTGGTAAAAGCAGTGGTTTAGCTTGTCATAGGGGTTTGTGTGGCTGTAGGTTTGTTTAAAAGTAAGTGGAGGGAGTAGTTGGACATAGTGACTCATGCTTTTAATTCCAGTACTAGTGGGGCAGAGGCAGGGAGATCTCTTCTGAGTTCAGGGCCAGCCTGGTCTACATAGCGAGTTCCAGGATAGGCAGGACTGTATATAGAAAGGCCCTAGCTCAGAAAGAAAAAGATCAAAGAGAAGAGAGACAGAGAAAAGAAAGTAGCTGCTTCCTGGTGACAAGAAGTCTGAGCTCCCTCAGCACTGGCAGCAGAGAGACCAGGGTCTGTGTACAGTGAGGTTGTCTCTCCAGCTCTCAGACCCTCGTACCTGTGTACCCTGTGCTGAGTTCTTAGGGACTCCCAGGCTGTGTCTGCTTGATGCTGCTGCTCTTTGGGTGCACTCCTTCTTCATTTGGCTTGTTTCCATGCTAGCAGATAACTGATTCAGACCGTCTTCTCAGTTTTCTGCCAGCTTCTGTGAAGTCTCGTTTGTACTGTTCTTTTTGACCCAATCATTCTTTTTGTCTTTGAACCAGAAGGGAGCCTGGTGGGGTAGCTTCAGTCTGACATTTGTTGGGAACGTGCTTTCCACCCTGGTGTGTGCTCAGTTTCAGAAATTCTCCAGAGCTGCTGAAAGAAGCAGTGTCCGGCTTCCTAAGACAGAGCTCTGTGCACGCCTACCACACGGATCCTGCAGAGCTGGCCACAGCTCCCACCATTGCACGTGTAAATCCCATTTCTCCTTAGAAATCTGCCCTTTACTTTCTGTTCCGTGAGATTGTGTGCTAATTCTGGACTCTCCTGTCTGTGTAAAGGAGGGATTGAAGTCATACATTTAACAGGGGCACGTGTTCTAAAGGTGTATGTCGTTAGGCTGCCTTGCCATGCAAACATAGAGTGAACTCATATGACAGTAGCTATCGAATCACCAAGGTCTTCTTGCTTGCCATACACACACTCCACCATGCTGGGGTCTCCTCCCTGCCCCTAGTTTTCTTTAATATGGTTAGTGTAGCTCAAGGTCAGCTGGAAGCCAGTGCCTTCAGAGGCCACACAGGCGATGCGGTCCCTTCTCTCTTCCAGCTGGTTTCTTAGTCTTTGGCCCTTTGGGCTCTGAGCATTCATAGCTGCTCACAGGTTTCTGTGTGATAGCAGTACTTGACCATGCAAATATTCTCTTTAATCCAATTATCTAATCCGAGTTAGCAGCTGGCCTTTAGTCTGAGAGTAAAGCAGGCTCCATACCCAGGGCTGCAGCTCTCCCGGCCATTTCCCAGGCCTTCTTGTTGGTTGTCGGGGTACCTGTTGTTCAGAATCTGGCTTATCTAATGGTCTCTCTCCTCTCTCTCTCTCTCTCTCTCTCTCTCTCTCTCTCTCTCTCTCTCTCTCTCTCTCTCTCCCTCTCTCCCTCTCTCTCTCTCTCTCTCTCTCTCTCTCCCTCTCTCTCTCTCTCTCTCTCTCTCCCTCTCCCTCTCTCTCTCTCTCTCTCTCTTTCTCTCTCTCTCTCTCTCTCTCTCTGTGTGTGTGTGTGTGTGTGTGTGTGTGTGTGTGAGAGAGAGAGAGAGAGAGAGAGACAGAGAGAGAGAGACAGAGAGAGAGACTGTCAGATGAGTTTCCTGAAAGAATTTACTGTGGTTGTAAGGACGTCTTTATCTGTTTTCCAGATGTTTATTCTGTGTTGTAGTGACTTCCTTAGAGGTGGTAGAAGGCAGCCTGGTCTCCAGGGCACCTGTTGCACAAAGAGTTAGCTGTGGGTGTGTGGCTCTCTGTCTTCTGTTTGCGTGCTTGACTTCTGTTTCTTTCTTACACACCACAGGGTAGATATGCCTTCTTCCTATAATTTTTCTTGTGGGTAGATATTTTCAGGACAGCCTTTATCTTCCTCATCAGCTATGAGTGAGGACTGTCTTCAATCAGTACTGATGAGCATGCCAGGCTATCCCTGGACTTGAGCTACCATGCTTCTGGCCTAGAGCTAGCGTTATTTTATCCCTTATAAAAACCAGAAATGAGCTTTTAGTTTGTGGTTGGTCTTACTTGACCAGCACGTTTTTCAGCAGGGACCTGGTGAGGCTTGGAACTCTGATTGGTTGTGTGCCCAGAGGGGTCTTCCTTTCCCACTTCTGAGAAGCACCCTGGCCAACTTGGTACTCATTAGTTCCTGTTCGGCACTGCTTGCCTCTGGTATCTTGTCTAGGCTGACCTGTATGGGTTTTTTTCTGTTCCTGACAACTTATCCACTTTCATTAGGAGGGAGGGGTATTCTCCCGTGCAAGCATTAAGAGCTAGCTAAGATACTTGCAAGGCAAGATATGGCCCTTTCATGTTGCTCTGGGCAAGGTAGAGTTGTGTATGGTCCTAGCAGAAGACTGGAGGATCGATAAGGTACTACACAAAGGAGGTAGCCCAAGATCACTTTGGTGACAGGCAAGGGTAGCATAGAGCAAGGATTGGCCAGTGGAAGCTATCAGTGTGAGCAGTTCCTCCTTCAGCTGTTCTGCAAAGTGGGCCTTGAGTTTCCTCACCTGCTCTTCCCTTGGGGGTGACTCTTGTCACCAGCATTTTCAAGTGCTGTTCAGTTTCCCAGAGAGCAGAAAAGATCATGTTGATCACGTTGGCTTTTTCCTTCCTAGCCCACCCCAGGGTATAATGGCTACCCCAGTGAACATTGTTACAGGCTTCCTACTGGTCAGTACTGTGGCTCCATTCCTGACCTTACCGTCACCATTGGATTCTGTGTCCCCTGTGCAGACATGGAGAGAGTGTGAGAGGGTCTCTAAGGGTGGTACCAAGTGTGCCCTTAATTGACTGCTCCCTCAATGGCAGGCTCCTCTGTGCAGGGGCCAAGTGCTGGCATACTCATAGGCACATGAGCCTGTACTCATAAGCCTGTACTCATGGGCAGCCCACCAGTTTTAGAGATAGTGAGGAAGAGCTGGTTATGTGAGGGTATTGCTGGCACTAGGAACAGATTGCTGTTTCTGGGGCTCATTCTCTAAACAGACCCCATCAGGAGCCAGCACAGAGCGTCCTCTGTTCCAGAACTCCGTGTAGGAAGTTGGAAATGAGAACCTTCTCGCCCACTCATGACCGGAACTTTCCCACAGTGAAGGGTGGGAGGAGGAGCAGCCAGTATAGTGGTGGGGGTGGGGGCATTTAGAGTCCCTGATCCTGTCATGTGAGTGGCATCTGGCTTACTCCCTAGGTATCTCAAGCCTTAGAGTGTGCTGTGGCCAGGCCTGCCCTTCACTTGGGAAGTGGACATGCTGGGTTTGGATGAGATCTTCCTACACAGGCCCTGGCTCTGAGTGTCCCTTATCTACTAGCTGTTTTGACATCAACACAGGCCATTAACCATGGTTGCTCTCTGCTAGTCCATGAGATGGAAACTAAAAGGCCTGCTTCCACCTGTGCCCTACACAGTAGTGAAAAGTGTGATCAACACATCAGGTAATGCAACCATTCACCATTGCCTCTGCTGTATACCAGGCATCCATAAAAAGATTGACAGAACCAGGCATGGTGGTGCACACCTATAATTCTAGCACTGGAGAGGCTGAGGCTGAAGAATCAGGAGTTCAAGGCCAGCCTCCAGTATATAGTGAGTTTGAGGCCAGTCTAGATTACATGAGACATTGTCCAAAGAAAGAAAGAGAAGAGATAGTAGCAGTTTGAAAGCAGAAAGGTATTATTAGGCAAAGCCATTTCCTTCTCTGGCAGCTTTTGCATGTTCTGTAGACCCTAAACATCGAGTGCGAAACATGAAGGCACAGGAGGATAGGGACACAGAGTACACCCGGCGTCCCAGACACAGCAGCACACTGTGGCCTGTGTGGGTCATTCTGAGGCCTGAAGCTCCTGTCATTTCCTCAGCTCAGTCCTGCCTGGCAAGGCCAGCCATCCTCAGATGGGGAAGAGAGATTGGCACAAGTTGGTCCTTCAACTGTATCAATAGTAGAAAATGAACTTTCTCAGGTTCATTAAGTAGTCAGGCCCTGGCATCACTGGGACATGTCTCCTTGCATTATACCAGTGAATATTTTGATGGGAGCCCATCAGAAAGAACCCTTGGGCACTTCTGACAGAATGGCAGTACAGTTTCTTCCCTCACAGCAGTTATGAAAAGGTCAAAGGCCATGTCAATGGCCTGAGGCAGATGCTTGGAAACCACAACTCCACATGAGATAAGAAGCCAGGATGAGCCCAGAACACCACACCTAGGCACAAGGTAGTCCCAAGAAAACAAATGAGAATGGGATGGACATAGGTCCCATTGGACCACTACTACATGAGACAGGCCACTCTGTTGAAATAGCACTTAAAATCAGCAGAGCATAAGCAGGATGTGAGCTGCACAGAAAAGAGCAGACAGTCCACGGGCCCAGCCTGTGTGGTGTGAGAGAAATTTCACATCAGAAAAGCAAAGGTGTATACTGGGTGACAGAAGAGTTCACGGGTTCCTGTCTTGTTCTTTGTGTGTGTGTGCGTGTGTGTGTGTGTGTGTGTGTGTGTGTGTGCACGCACGTGCGCGCTTGCTTGCATACTCTTGTCTGACTTCCAGTCATTTTGTGTGAGTGTGGCTTTCTCAGCCATGACAGTTCAAGAGAATGAACTCTGAACTCAAGTTAACTGTCAAGTCTGTCAGCAGGTGCCTTTGCCCATTGAGCTACCTCACTGGGTCCTGTTTTTGTTTGTTTTTGGAAGCCAGATCTTGCCAGCTAGTCCAAGCTGATCTGAAATTAAAGATCTCCCTGCTTTCGTCTGTGAATACTGGGATTGTTCATCAGCATGCTTGACACTTTTCTACTTCTTGTAGTTTAAAGATGATTTTTCTTCCTTTCTCTTTGGCCTAAATGGGGTCTCCGGCAAAGACACAGTCAGATGTGCAGTGTGGGTTCTGCTGCTATTCTCATGGTCCTCATGGTCCTCAGGCAACGGTGGCCATTCATGTGGCTGGTTATTACTACAGTGAGAAATCCACGTGCACGGCAACAGAGTGGCTACAGCCGCCCTTCATTGCTTAGGTGTCGTGAGTTCCTCTTTTCCCCTCCAGCTGATCCTAGAATACAGAAGGGTGTGGCAGGGAGAAGAGAAAAGGTCCTGAAGCTACTTAGGGTAATTTATACCTGTAGTCCCAGCACAGAAAACTGAGGCCGGAGGATTCCTGTAAGATCAAGGCCAGCCTGGGCTAGATAGTGAGTTCTTGCTAGCCTGGTTTGTAGAGTAAGACCCTTACTCAACAAACATAACAACAATAAGAAAAAAGCTAGTCATAGAGAACAGCTACGGAAGACTCTGAGAGCAAGCTTGCTGTTTACCGAGCTGCTCTATGCTCAAGTGGGTTGCAGGGATAGGGCTTGGAGAATGAGGCATTGTGTGCCCAGCACACAGTTGTGCTTTCAGAATGTGAACTGTGAACCAGTTCTTTGTGTGGGACTTGGAAAGCTCCTGACAGATGGCCTTGGGAGTGGACCTCAGGCCTTCTGGATATGCTGGCTAACCAAAGACATATTCATTCTCGTTCTTCCTTGAAACTCACTGAAATGAACAAAAAGAACGAAAGACCAAGAACAAGATCTTTGCTACAAAGAGTCTGAGAGAAGCCATAGACCAGAGAGGATGTCAGCCAGATGGGAGAGAGGGGCTGTGGGCAGTTTAGTCTCGAAAAGCCAGGCTCTTATGGAGCAAGAGTGACTTTTAGGGATGCTATTTGTGAGAGAGCATTTGCTTAAAAGAATGGGGTCTCTGGTTTGTTTGGATTGCTGGAACATCTGAGGAAGAAGTGGGACTGGGGTGCCCCAGCTCATTTTTCTGTAAGATCCACTCTCCAGGGTGAGATGGGAAGGAGAGAAAAGAACATACTGCTGCTGTTATGCTGACATATGCTGTCCTCACTTGATAAGTGGACCAAAGAACAGTACTAGCAGATTCACTGGGCTGTACAGTACACTCCCAGCAGATGACTGGCTCACCTAGGAGGAGGCTTTCTGTGGCATCTCCTTGCCTTAGTTGCTCAGAAATCCTCTGGAGGCCGAGCTGGAAAGATAGCTCAGAGGTTCAGGGTGTTGTTCTTCTAGAGGACCCAGGTTTGATTTACAGCTGTTCTGGGGGCTCAACATTCTCCCCTGGCCTCCAAGGGCACCAGGTATACATACATGTGGAACACAGACATGCTGGTAGGGAAAGCACACATAAACATCAGTAAGAAAAAGAAGCAACCACTCTGGAGGCTTTCTTACCTGAACTACCAGGTTGTCATTGAGTTGTTGCTGTTTAGAGACTCAAACTGCTAGTGTCACCTAGTGTGACCCAAACTGTGACAAAACAGAGCCTTGAGAAAAGAGTCTTGGGCAAGACCCTGTGCTCATTGCGGGCCTGGGCTGGGTTTCTGTCATGAGTACTGTCAGAACCTCACCTTTAGATGAAGCCTGTAAGAAGGTTTGATACAAAATACTTTTGGTACAACATCCAGTTCGGGGCCACCTTGGTCGGTCTTGCTCCTTCCTTGTTGAAGAGGCCCCATAGAAGTTGGTGTACAGCCCAACAGTGGTAGAGTATTTGTTCAACATACACGAAGTTCTGGGTTCCATCTCCAGGACTGCAAATAATAGTGATAAATACAAGAAGTAATTCAGAGCCACAGGGTACAGACACCAAGGCAACGGGAAAGATAAAGAATGCAGCTAAAGAGAAATTTAGAGTTAACTCAAAAGGAATTTTTACATGGAACCGTTCACCAAAAAATATACAGAATTCAAATATATAACAAAAACATGCTTAAACAATGTCAGTAGACCAAGTGAGCTGGCAGAGCTGTCGAAACTAGGTAGTAAACTTTATAGCAGGAGATTCCTTCCATTTAGTAGCAGCAAGAAACAAGACAAATATTAGTCCCTTGGAGAGCAGGTAAATGGGAAAGCATGCTATATAAGAAAAGTAGAGGTTTGGGAAGAGCTGGGAAGAAGGGCCTGAACAGCAGAGACACTGGTTGACAGCCAGTGGTTCCTGTGCAGTAGGGAAAGGAACTCTTCTCCACCAATATAAGGGAAAATGAACGCAAGAGATACCGATGAAGGAAGATGATTTATTGCTGTTCTGCTGCTGTGAAGAGACACCATGACTAAGGCAGCTTATAAAAAGAAGCATTTAATTTGGGGGCTTGCTTACCATTTCAGAGGGTTAGTCAACCATGACAGAAGCAGAGAGGCATGCCACCAGAGCAGTAGGGAGAGCTGATCAAAGGGCATCAGGCAGAGACCTCAAAGCTCACCCCCAGTGACACACCACCTTCAACAAGGCCAAAGCTTACCTTTCCCAGTTTATCTGCTGGGTACTGAGCATGTAACTATATGGGCCTGTGAAGGCCATTCTTATTCAAACCACCACAGAAGGTGTAAATATGTTGAAAAGAGCAGGACCTAGGCTACGCATGGCAGGGCCCTCTGCGTCTGTGTCAGCCTGCTCTGTTAGTGACTCCCAGGCTGCTCAGAGCTACACAATAAAACCCTGTCTTTAGAAAGATTGTTTCTACATGGTTTTTCCATAGATATAAATTTAACTAGCTATCTTGTTGACAGGAAAGTGTCACCTACGTTCACATGAGGCCAAGTTGCTCTGTACAGGATTGTAAAGCATCTGGATATGATGACCTAGGACGGGCACAGAGTCAGTGTGCAAAACCTCACCGAAGGCCTCAGTGCCAGAAGACCCTGAATTCCTTTTTCACTTACTTGTCTACATTAATTTATTTGCAAGTGTGAAAGTCAGAGATAAATTTTGGACGTAGTGGTGCAAGCCTTCAGTTCCAGCACATGCAAGGTAAAGGCAAGCAGATCTAGTGAGTTCCAGGACAGCCAGGACTACACAGAGAGAACTTGTCTCAAAAAAAAAAAAAAAAAAAAACAAAAAAAAACAAAAAAAAAAAAAAAACAAAACAAACAAACAAAAAATAGAAAAAAGAAATCAAAGAAGGAGAGTCAGAGATATTGTGTGGGAATGGGTTCTCTCCCTTTACCCTGTGTGTTCCTGGCATTGAACTTAGCTCCTCTCAGGCTTGGAGACAAGAGCTCTTTTTACCCACTGAGCTTTCTTATACATAGCCCCAGGTTGTGAGTTCTGAGACTGAGAAACTTAAAGCTGTGGTTACAGAAGAGACTATGATGATATGAAATTAATAAGTTGGAACTTGAAAGGAATGGAAATATAACTTCTCTACCATCAATTCTCAAAGACAGGCATTTGTAGATAAATATCTGAAGTGAATAAAATGAAGAAAAATGAAAAGGCTAAACTTTAATCGCTTTGATTAAATTATAGAAACAGCTCAGTATGGTCTTACTAACAGTTCTGAACTGTCTGCAGGTAGATAAGAGATAGCAGTCATGGCTATAACTGTGGTTGGATGTGAACCCTGGACCTGAATGACGATGAGTTTTCCATGGGCATGTATGTCACCTGCTGTGTGTGCACACTGGGACTGAATAGTCAGCTATGGAAATGGCAGATATGGGAGGGGTGTCTTATAGTCAGCATGAGAAACACGGGAGACAGGTAGCAAAGGGAAGTCACCATATTGATCCACGTGGCAGCTGATTTGAGTTGGAAAAGGCATCTGCCTTCCAAATACTGGGATTAAAGGTATGACCCACGACTGTTTTTATCTTTTTAAAGATTCATTTTAGTGAATGTGTCTTTGTTCACAGAGTTCAAAAGAGGATGTCAGATTACCTGAAACTGGAGTACATGTGGGTGCTGAGAATTGAATTCACGTCTTCTGGAAGAGCATGCAAATCATTAACCACTGAGCCACCTCCAGCCCGGGAGTGTAGTACTGATCATTATTTAAAGCTATTTTGTGATGAGAGGAGCCAGCAGTCCTAGCAGAAGCACTGAAGTGACTGGGGCAGGAAATGCCTAAGGCAAGCCTGGAGCATCTCACAGAAGCATAAAGTCAGGACAAGCCAAAACAAAAGCAGACCCCACAATTACATCTCATCTAAAGGAGCTCGGGAACCCACTAAAGACTTCCCACTGGGTTGGAGAGATGGCTGAGCAGCTAAGAGCTCTGGCTGCTCTTCAAGGGGACTCAGGTTCAATTCCTAGTACCCACATTGTGACTAATAATCTGTAACTTCAGTTCCAAAGGATCTTGACACCCTCTTTGTTCTCTGTGGCGCTGCACACATGTGTTGCACATACATGTTTGGAAGTAAAACATTAACACGTAAAATAATAAAATTTAAAAAGCATTCCAGTAACCAAAGCTGAAGTAATATGTGCAAAACCAGCCACATGGAATTGCAGTCTGAGGCATAAATATCTGTAACTAAACTTATGTAAATGAATGACTCAGTAAGTAAGCAAAGGAGAGAATAAGTAAATATCCTCCACGAAGAAACCATGTAAGGAGAAGATGGGCAGCTTTATCTTGACCTGGGTACCATCCAGTGTAATATACTGAAACAAGCAAATATAACCTATACTATGATGTCTTAGTTAGGGTCACCGTTACTGTGATGGAACACCATCTCCAAAAGTAACTTGTGGAAACAGTTTATTTGGCTTATACTAGTACATCATCGTTTCTCATTGCAGGAAGTGAGTGCAGGAACTTAAACAGGGCAGAAACCTGGAGGCGGGAGCTATGCAGAGGCCATGGAGGAGCAACACTTACTGGCTTGCTCAGCTGGCTTTCTTAGAAACCAGGACCACCAGCTCAGAGATGCCAGCATCCGTAATGGGCTGTGCCCTCCCTAGTAAATTACTAATTTAGAAAAATTCTCTACAGGCTTGCATATGGAGGCATTTTTTCAATTGAGGCACCCACCTTTCAGATAACTACTAATAAAGTTGATATAAAAGTAGCTAGCATACTAAAATGAAAAGTGTAAAACTAACAAATGTTAGCCTTTTCTTTGTTTTAGAACTATTCTCTTTTGTTTGTTTGTTTCTCTGTGTAACCCTGGCTGTCCTGGAACTCAATCTGTAGACCAAGCTGGCCTCAAACTTAGAAATCCACCTGCCTCTGTCTCCCAAGTGCTGGGACTACAGGTATGCGCCACCACTGCCCTGCAACAAATGTCAGTCTTATGCCATTACTTCTGAAAGTTTCAGAAATCTGGATGCCAAAAGTGTGGCACTTCATGTATGGACTGGACATGCACTTTAAAGTCTAGTAGATTAGCCAGAGGCGGGACAGTTAGCACTTGTGGGCTATATATATTCCTGAGCTCCAAAGAGAGATCCTTTCTCAGAAATCCAAAGATTCCGTCAATGTATTCAATGGTCAGTAAGAGCTGAAATAGAATGTCCAATTTTGACAGTCAGTGGATGAACAGAGACAAGTTAGTGTCAGCATCCTGGCCAGCTTCACCTGACTGTAAAACTCCCACCCAAACATACTCTGTGTTGAGAGGCAGAGCCTGCCTCAGAGGAGCAGGTAGAGAATGATGGAGAACATGGAGTGGTTTTTCCTGACCTACACTCATACCCTGCATGCCCAAACATGTGCACATACATGCATATAAAATAATTTTTAAAAAAATTGCTGGAGCCAAAAGCATGGTGATGCATGCCTTTAATCCCAAGTTTATAGGTACGTAACACCTTCTCAGTGGACACTGACTTTGTTTTTGTGTGTGTGTGCATGTGGAGGTCAAAGGACACTTGATGTGTTAGTACTTGCCTTCCCCCTTGCTTGAGACAGCCTCTTACCATTCACTGAATGTGCCAGTCCAAGTGATCCTTAGGCTTATAAGGATTGTCCTGTGTCTGCCTCTCATCTCCCTTTAGGAGTACTGGGATTTTCATTTAATAACCTGTGGTTTCTGGGAACAGCATATTTCATAAAGGGTACCTTCATTTAGACTTACTTTTAAAAAGTATATATTTCAAATTAGCTTACAAAGGAGTGGATTACTATAAGGTCTTTTCATACATTCTTAGTTTCAGTTCCCCCTCCTCCACAGCCCTTTCCCGTTCCCTCTCCCCTGACCCGACATTCATGCTTAGACCTTTCCATCCCCAATATTTCTCCAAATCTATTCTAATATCATGTGTGCTCTACACCCCAGCATGAGATGCTTCCTGCCTCATGGAGCCTTTCTAGCTTCTTGACCCCTACAGACACTCTAAACATACAAATCCAAGTCACATCAAGGGTTTGCATATGAGGAGAATGTATGGTGTGTGTCTTCTGAGCCCAGGTTTCCTTACTCAGTGTATTTTCAATTCTAGCCTTCTTTCTACAAAGTCAGATTTCTTTATTCTACAATGTACCCACCACATTTCCATGATCCCTTCCTTGGTTACTGGGTGTCCTTGATTGTGACTAGAACGGCAGTGAACACGCACTTGCCAAGATCTCTGTAGTAGGAATCAGAGTCCTTGGGTCTATGCCCAGGTATGACGTAACCGGGTCACATGGTAGCTCTATATTTTTAGATTTTTTTGAGAAACCGCCACAGTGATTTTCAAAGTAGCTGCGCCACTTTCGATTCCCGCCAACAGTGGCCATGTCTTTTCTCCCACATCCTTACCAGCGTTCTTGTCACTTGTTCTCTCGATGACAGTTTAAGGTCAGGGAAAAAAAACCTCAAAATGTTACTAATTTGCATTTCCTTGGTGGGCAAGAATGTTGAACACTTGTATAAAAAAACTCTTAACTAACAAATTGTATTTCTGGGGCTGGAAAGGTGGCCTAGAGTGCTCCTTGTTCAGACAGCCTGGTTTGGTTCTAGCACCCATGTCAGGTGGCTCACAGCCTCTGTCCTCCACAGACACCCACACTCACGTGCACACACGCACGTGTGCTCACTCTCACTCTCATCCACCCAACATACAAGTTAACTTAATAAAATAAAAAATTTAAAAGCACGTTGTCTTTCTTCGATTGTCCCAGCTCTTATTTGTCCCAGCTTGTGTCTTGGAATGCTTTTCCTACTTTTTTCTCTAGCAGTCTCAGTCTCTCAGACATTGACATTGTTAATTCATTTAGAGCTGATTTATGTTCAGGGTGAAAGAAAGATCTAGTTTATTCTTCTACATGCACCTATCCAGCTTTCCCAGCACTGTTTGTTGAAGATACTTTTTTTTTCTCTTATGTGTACTTTGATATCCTCAATGGCTATTATAGCTGGTCCCTAATTCTATTCCATTGATCTATGTGTGGCTCTTTTTTTGTGTTAGTACCATGCTATTTTTATTACTATAGCTCTTTAGTGCAGCTTGAAATCAGGAATGGTCATCTCCAGCATATCCTTTTGTTTAGGACTGCTTTGGCTATCTGAATTCTTTTGTGCTTCCATATAGATTTTAATACTGTTTTCTCTGTGCTGAGAGGAGAGGGTATTAGTGTTTTAATGGGAATTGCACGGAGTGTATTCATTGCTTTTGGTAGGATGGCCGTTTTCAGGATATTCCTACTCATGAGCCTGGCATTGCTCTCTTTCTGTCCCCTTTTCTTCAGTGTATTAAACATTTCATGTTGAGATCTTTCACTTTCTTGATTAGGTTTATTTTAAGGTTTTGTTTCAAGGCTGCTATGAATGAAATGGTTTCTCTTATTTCTCTAGAGGTGTGTTTGGCATTGGTTAGGAAGGCTGTTGACTCTTCGACTAGCATTGTGCCCCATACTTGGCTGGAAGTGTTTGCAAATTCTCAGGGTCTTCTATGTGATGACTCATATCATCTGCAAATAAGCAGACTTCGAGACAAGTTTTCTATTTATGTCTTTTTTTAAATTTATTTATTATATATGAATACACTGTAGCTGTCCTCAGACACACCAGAAGAGGGCATCAGATCCCATTACAGATGATTGTGAGCCACCATGTGGTTGCTGGGATTTGAACTCATGACCTCTGGAAGAGCAATCAGTGCTCTTAACCACTGAGCCATCTCTCCAGCCCTATTTATGTTTTTTTAATTTGCTTCTCTTGTCTTACTGCTTTAACTACTATTTCCTATACAATATTGGATATGAGTGAAGAAAATGTATACCTTTTTCTTAGTCTTGATTTTAATGGAAAACTTGGAGTTTTCACTGTTTAATACCTTGTTAGCTACAGGATGTGTATGGAGCCTTTATTATATTGAAAAGTCCTTCTCTTTGGAGTTTCTTTGAACTTTTTTCAAGAAAAGATGCTGGAAATTTTGTCAAAAGCCTTTTCTTTCTCTATCAAGATGATCATATGGAGTTAGGGATTTAGCTCAGCGGTAAAGTGCTTGCTAGGCTCTGGATTTTAGCTCAGCTCCAAAAAGGAAAGAAAAAGAAGAGTATATGATTTGTGTCCTCGATCACTAATGTAATTTATAACATTTATTGACTTACATCTATTGAATTATCCCAGCCATTCTGGAATAAAGCAACTTTATATAAAGAATGATCTTTTTGATGTGTTCTTTACCATGTCCTGAGCATCTTGGGTCTCAGAAGTGACAGGGCCGACTTTGAGAGAATGAAGAAAGGTCACATGAGGTCAGGTGGCCCCAGCCCAGCACCTCAGCCTGTCTGTCATGTGCAGCACAGTGGATAACTTAGCTCGTCTCCGTAGGCTGTCCCTGTAGGTGCTACTGTAGCCCTCTGGAGGAGGAAGCCGGGACACTGGACTTGCTAGTTTTTGCAGTGCTGGTCAGTTAATCTCACACTTGGACCAGAGGAAGGCTCTGCCATTCCAAGCCTGACCCAAGGAAGGCACTGCCTCTTGACACAGTTGTACCATGTCAACAGTACGCATCCACTCAGGGTTTTGCCTGTTCTTTACATAGCCCATCAGGGGTTTTTTTTCTTAGCTCCTCACACATGGTTCTTGAATTCAGTTTGCAAGCGTTTTTGTTGAGAATATTTGATCTCTGCTCACCAGGGTTATTTTATTGATGGTGTTGCTAGTGTCTTTACTCACTTTATAAAAAGAGCTTGGTTATATTCCATCCATTCCTTTTCCCATGGCGGTGTGGCGGTAAGCGTAGCTGCATTCTGGCTCATGAACTACTTTGAGAAGCATGGGCATTGGTTTTTCTTTAAAGGTCTAGTAAAATTTCCCAGTGAATCTTTCTGAGCCTGAACTTTTTTCATTAGGAGATTTTTATTTTTTTTATTAATTTTTATTTATTATGTGTATAGGGGTTTTGCCCACATGTATGTATATCATATGAAGTACCCATTGAGACCAAAGAAAGGCAATGAACTTGCAGCTAGAGTTGCAAATGGTTACCAGCAGCCAGTGGGTGCTGGGAATCAAACCTAGGTCCTCTAAAAGAGCAGTCAGTGGTCTAACCACTGAACCATCTCTCCAGCTTTTTTTATATATCTGTCTAAATATTTCATCTTAGTTTAAATTTGTTAGGTGATATAACTAGAGATTCATACTTTAAAAAAAATATTTCCAGTTTAGTAGAATATATGTTTTTAAGGAATGGCCTAATGACTTTCCTTTTTTGTTTGTTTGTTTGTTTTTGGTCTCCCAAATACTTGGATTACATGTGTGTGCCACCTTTCCTGGTTTACCTGGTAATTTAAACCTTTTTAAATTTGCCCTTAAATTAGCAGTTAATATCCATGGAATATCCCTAGTCTGAAGGAAGGCATAAGTCTAATGCCATCTGGACATTTGTAAAGAATAAGACAGAACCCCAGTGACACTCTGTTCCCTGTGGCTGTGTGTGTGGTGGGGACGGGGGTGGGGCATGTATACAGATCCTGTAGCTCTCTGAGCTTCCTGGATCAGCACTGTGTAAGTAGCAATGCCTTGGCTGGAGACATTGGTGGCCTCTGACCCTCCTGGCACTGTTGAGTCCTGAGCCTGCTGGATCTGACTTTAATAGCAACAACTGCTTCTCAACCTTATTAAAGGAAACCCTGGTGTGTGCGTGGGCTCACTGGCACTGCCTGCATTGTCACTGTGGCCTCAAAGTTGCCTCCTTAAGGATGCTTGGGTTGGGTAGATGCATGTGTTCTGCTTTAGGGAATCCTGTCGAGCTGACACCTGGGAGTGAGTGCAGAAGCCCTTCAGACCTAGGGTGGACAGAAGTCTTCCTGCTCTGGCCAGCACTTGGTCGTTTCTTTCCTGTTTGCTGGGTGCTTTATGTCGTGCACCTTTAAGAGAACTTTCCGGAAGAATGAAGGGGAGTGGTTTCCATGACTGCTGTCTACACTGTCTCCTTGCTACTTCTTTATCATGGTGTCTGTAGCATTTTCATGTTTTGTGTGCCTGTTTTCAGATCACATATGCCATAACTGAATGTTCTGTGTAGCAAATGCTTCCCATTTTGGATTTGTACTTTTCCTCCTCTTCCTTCTCCTCCCCGCCCCCTCTCTCTTCTTTCTAAGATCTCACTTTGTAGCTTTGGCTGGCCTGGAACTCACTCTGGAGACCAGAGTGCCCTCTGACCCACAGAGATCTCTGTGTCCCTACCTCCTGAGTTTTGAGAGTAAAGGCATGTGCCACTACACCTAGCCTATTCTTGGTTTCTTGATAAGTAAATATCCTCAATCTTAACTTTATTGCAGTCTACTTTGCTACTTTTTTCCTCTGGGTGCTGGTTTTGTGACTGTCTCAGAAACTTGTCCCCACTCTAAAGCCAAGCTGTCATTGGTTTTCCCTAAAAGTTCACTTTGTTTTTTCAGCCTTCACATTTATAACATGAATGGCTTTATATCTTGAATGAACATAGACGCAGGGGTCTCTTTCCATGTGTATTCTAATCAGCACAATCTGTGAGAGCCTGTTCACTGTCACAGGAAATCTGTGTGCCTTGCATGCCCGAGTTGCACTGTGCATGAGGCCATACCCACAGGAACTTCCCCTATCCGGCATCCTGACCTGGGGGTCAGGATGTCAGACACAAGTGAGGCCTGGGTGCTCAGTGCATCCTCTGGCTTTGTAGTGCTTGAAGCTCTCATGACCTACCCTGTCCCAAGTGGAATCCCAGCAGTAGGCAGTTAGCCAGCAGGCTCTCCCTCTGTACAAGAGAAGCTGGCTGGCCACTAAGACCACCTTGCTGGGAGTGGCTTCCCTGAGGAGTCTTGAGGCATGGGGATTGCTTTCCATTGGTCTGGCAGGAGAGCAAGATGGACTATAATTCCATGTTTGTGGTGTGGGCCATCACCTGATACCTCAATTTTCCATCAGTGCTTAGCCACTGTTTTTTCTCCCTAGTGTGGCCTCTTCCTGTCTGATGCTGGAGGAGGCAACCTGATGGTCCCCTGACAACTGTTCACCTCAGCACTGAGGAAGCAGATGGCAATGTCACAGACACAGGATTATGAATGCAGAAGCCACCATGTCGATGAGCAGGAGTCCAGGATTCCAGGGTCGAGTACCAGGTAAGTAGGCAGCATCCACTCCCCATGAATTATCCAGGCTTCAGGGAAAAGGGGGGTGGGGGGGACAACCATTCAGAGAACGGTAGTGTGGCTCCAGGGCTTTTGGCTCAGCCATGGTAGTTCCCCCAACCATACCCACGTGGCTGCCCATGTGCACTACCGTCTCTCACCGTCCTCCCCAGTGGTCGTTGCTCTCCTGTCTCTGTAGTCCAGTGCTCTTAGCACAGCCGCTCATTGCAGCGATACCTGCACTCTTGACAGAGGCCAGTTCATCCTCCTCAGAACGTTGACGTTTGGCCTGCACATAGGAACTTAGCCTGTTTTCTCAGGCACCCTGGGCATCCATCACACAGATGCCAGTAGTCACGCCTCTTTGTTTCTATTTTTCTGATGTGCAACTTTTTATCTGAAAATAATTCCATACTAACAAAAAAAAAAAAAAAAAAAAAAAAGGTTCAAGAAATGTCCATGTGTTCTTGCTCTGAGTTGTCACCATGAGTCACCCGTCCTTTCTGAGTCACCTTGGGCAAGTCACAAGTGTTGTCAGGTGACTCACATAGCAAGGACACATTCACCGGTCAGCTCTGATGCTGACACAGGCTTTGATTTTCTCTGCCACCCTGAACCATAGAGACCGCATATCCCCAGTGTTTTATAGCACTTGCTGTCCCTGTGGAGTATAGACTCCCTCGGCCAGTTCTGCCTGCCTCTGCCTTCTTACCCTCCTGCTCATGACTTTTATACCCTTAGCCTCTATAAAAGTAGTCTTTGTACTCAGCTGGTTAGAATACTTACCTAACATGCACAGAACCCTACACTCACAGTGGTACAGGGAGATGACGCCAGTACCTGGGAAGTGGGGGATTCGAGCGTCAGAAGTTTAAGGCTGTCTTCAGTGACATAAAATGTTTGAAGCCAGCCTTGGGATACATGAGACTCTGTCTTAAAAAAAACAAAAAGCAGTGGATGGGAAATGACTTAGCAGTTAAGAACACTGGCTATTCTTGCAGAGGACCAGGGTCTATTCCTAGCACCCTCATGGCTACTCACAACCATCTGGAACTCCAGTTCCAAAAAATGCAAAACTGTCTTCTGGGCTCTGCAGGCACTGCACACACGTGGGTCACAGGCATGTTTAACAAAATACCCATACACATTAGAAAACAAAACGACAACAGGGCTTATGTGTGTAGCCTCCATAGTTTGCCAGCCCCTGACAGGATTCAGGCAAGCCCCTGCTGAGAGGGCCCGGCCACTATGCAGCTTAGATTTTAGGTCTTTGATAACAGAGCAAGATAACACCCTGCACACGTCACAGGTCCTCTCGGCCTCTGTCTCATCTCTCACTCGGTGTTCCAATACCAGCTTTTGTTGTTGTTTGGTTTTTGCTCTGAGTCAAATGCAGGGCCTCATGGATGCCAAGCAAATGCTCTACCATTGAGTTACATCCCCAGCTCCATAGCATGCCCCATCAATTTGGAGTCTATACTTGGGTGTGATGTGAAGTGTTGACCTGACTTTTGACTCTAAAATGATCCAGTTTCTTTTCTTTTTTTAAAAAAAAAAAAAATGTTATGAGTACACTGTAGCTGTCTTCAGACACACCAGATGAGGGCTTCAGATCCCATTACAGATGGTTGTGAGCCACCATGTGGTTGCTGGGACTTGAACTCAGGACCTCTGGAAGAGCTGTCAGTGCTCTTAACCGCTGAGCCATTCCTCTAGCCCAATCCAATTTCTTTTTTCCCTTTCCTTTGTGTCTTTGTTTTGTTTGTTTGACACAGGTTTTCTCTGTGTAGCCCTGGCTTTCTTGCAATTCACTCTGTAGACCTGGCTGGCCTCAAACTTAGAGATCAGTCTCCCTCTGCCCTCCAGTGCTGCGATTGAAGCACCCACATGGCTGCTCACAACCACCACAACCCTGCACCACTATGGCTCGTTGTAACCGTTTCTTGGTACCTCATTTATAATCGCCTTTTCCTTTTCTGAGACTTCCTACTCTCTGTACGTGTCCTGAAAGTTCTGAGACACTGGGGTACATTAGCTAACCCATGTTTGCATTGACTTCTTTGGTTGTTTTTTTTGAAATAGACTCTCTCTGTGTATCCCTGCCTGGCCTTGAACTCACCAACATTCACCTGCCTGTAGCTCCCAAGAGCTAGGTGTGTGTCACAGTCGATCTTAAGTAATCCTTGCTCACTGTGTCTCCAGTTGAGTCAGTAGGAAGCTGCCAAACATTGGTACTTCCTGTTGCTCATAGGGTTGAGTCCTAGCTGGCTGTGGAGCAGTTCTCCAACAGCTAACACATTTTTCTTACCTACTTAACTCACCTCAGCATAACTGTTATGCACCGACTCCACCTCCACTGCTGTGTGCAAGCTGTGCTTCCCTTAATTCAGGGTGCCCCCCACCAACTCGCTCATAAGGCCTACACACATACATGTGGCCACTTGCTGTGTCTCTCCTTTTCTTCAGGGCCCATATAGTCCGTGGGGCTTCCAAGACTGGGCTCCCCGTTTTTCTGAAGCCACTTGCTGTGGACATCTTTAGATCACACCCACGCCTAGCTTTGGATGTCAGGTCCCAGGCTCCCCGCCCTCCTGTGCCTTTTATTCTCTGAGGATCATGATTGAATGTTGCCCCCCAGGAGATGCCAAGAATGTTCCTAAAGGGCTGGGCTTCTGCCCACATGCACAGGAGTATGCTGCAAAGGGAATAAAACCCCATTCTTTGTGGAGAGAGGATCATTGAATTGCATTGATTTAAAAGGACTTTTTAAACAAAACTAAGACTTACTTTTTTTTTTTTTTTAAGGGATTAGGAGATTGTTCTGTGCTTAATAGCTTTCTTTTGTTACTTAGGAAAATTCTTTGGAGAGTGCCATAGCTGTGTTTTGGTAAAAATCTAATCTAGGTTAGGGAGAAGGTTGATGAAGAGCGGTTGACAGAGGAATGAGGTACCCTGAAGCCTCTCACAGCCTATAGGTCACTACCTTTCCTTCGGTATCATCGCTCTGGAAGGACTACGCTGGGGCACTTGCACCTGCCATGTTTGTCGGCAGCCAGTAGTGTGTCCATAAGTTCTGCCCCCATCCTCACACTCTGCTTGTTACCACGTTAAAGTCTTGCTTCCCCTCCCTCGCCCCCTCACCTGTCAGCTTCTCTACTATTGCAGCTCCATTCATTTATCCACAAGTTACCTTCCATGAGGACAGTTACCTCCATGGCCCGACTTCAGGAGCTCCATGAGCCCCCTGTGCACATCTGTCTTTGTGTCCGTGCTTAGTTTTCCTTCTCAGTGAAGTGCCAGTCAAGTTCTGAGGTGCCACTGCAAAGCTGGAGTCCACACCAACCAGAGCAGACGGTATAATTTCTGTGAAGGATGGGCTGCCGTAACCATGTGCTCATGTCCACCCGGGACACACTTACATGCCATGTGCTTCAGACTGAAGGAGAGATTATGAGCAGCCAGGTCTAGGAATTGAACACTGTGCTTTTACTGAGAGTTTACTCTGAAGTCAGTCCAGCCATTAAGGGCTCCAAGGTTAAGATGACCCAATTACCAATCCTAGAAGTTTATTTCAGCATCAGTCAGAGAATAGCTTGGGCAGAAAGTACAGGAGAACAGAGGGAACTTGGCCATCCATCTGATACTGGGAGCTCAAGGTACAGCTTACCTGCAGCCATTGTTGGGGCCACAGAGGCATGAATATATACGCTGTAGGGCAGCTACTCCTGCCTCAGTCTTGGCCAAGGTAACTGTGTAGTCACTAGTGAAGAGGAACTGGAATGGCTTCAGAAGCCAGAGGAAATAGTTGTGTATGCTGGCATCGTTGAGAGTATCTTCTCCTCTGGCCCAGTCAGGAAGGCCAGTCAGAGAGGGCTTTGGTAGCCTCAGTTTATAGTGGGGAGCCCAGAAGGGCTCATGTTGTGTAAGGTCAGGGTCGTATGAATGGCGACCACACATAGGGTGAATGTGGAGTGAATGCAGACTGTCGCTAGGGCAGAGAGAAGCGAATGGCCTGCAGCTGGGCAGCCTGCAGAAGCTCTCAGCCCTGAGGTGGGGGCAGGGCATATGTTTCTCCTGGAATGTGGCTATATCTCACCTTCTTTAGATTTATCATGAGCCCACATCCACATATTCAGTCTCTCCTACTGTCCACAGACTCTTAAATAAGCTAAGTCTTGTCTGAGCCCCCAGTATATAGACATCTAGATGTACTTGGGTCCATCCAGAGAGAAGAAACATCAACAGGTCTGAGTTTGTTCTGAATCTCTCTGCCAAAGGCTACAAGAGATGACTCAGCTTTAAGCCCATTGAGGGTAATTGCCATAACTCTGTTGAAGACCCTGGGTCAGGGTTGGCAGGAGATTGGGTCTGGGTGCTGAGCTGAAATGACACCCATCAGTGTTGGCGGGGCTCTTTTATGGGCTCCTTGCTGTCCTATAATCCTGGGTCTGACCCAGAGAACCAAGGCCAAACAGCCCTGCTTCAGCTGTGAGAAGGTATCCTCACTTATAAGATATAAACTTAACATTCTAAAGTTTGAAAACAGCATACACACACACACACACACACACACACACACACACACACACACACGTGTGTGTGTGTACATGGGCTTTTACATTGACCCAACGTGACATTGCAGTAGGGCAGAGGGTCCCCTTGTCCTCTACAGCATTATCTCCATAGGTTCACTGTCAGCATTTCCTCTCTGTCACTGTTCACCTGAGTGCTGCCTCAACTGATGTCTCTTGTGTCTCCTTGGATACGCTGAGCAGTGACCAAGAAGGACTAGGCAGGCATTATATAGAATGTCCCTTTGTTCTGCTTCAGGACTTTTCTTGTGGTGGAGTCACATCTGTTTGGTAGAGTGACCTCATCATGTCAAGTGTACACGCTTTCAACATGACCTAAATGCTTGTCACCGTGATCCTTGGTCCAGGCATGTTGTCTTCCTGTGAAGGCTCTTTCCCTTCAGTACTGTGAGAAGGAGCACAAATGTTTGAGGGATGGAAGCTGTGTGTCCACTCCTGGAGGACGCTGAGGCAGCCCCACACATGTTGCCTGGGCTTCTGCAGATGTGTCAGTTCTCCACTGACGTCACTATCAACTCATGTCACCCAAGCTGACCAGGTCCTGGGTTTAGGATTTGGTGTTCTCATGTCCATGACGGGGTCTAGGCCCGTGTGTGTGTGTGTGTGTGTGTGTGTGTGTGTGTGTGTGTGTGTGTGTGTGTGTTGCACACCCATATATACATGTAAGTATTCTCACAAGGGCACATTGAGAAATGTCTCTCTTGGGCCCATGTATTTGGACACTTGGCCTGCCATTGATAGTATTGGTTGGGGAAGTTATGAAAACTTCCTGCTTTCTTCTTCCTGTGTGCTGGTGAAAATGTGACCAGCCCGCTCCTGCTTCCGTGCCCTGCCTTTCCACTATGATGCACTCTCTTCTTTGAGTTGCTTTGGTCATGGTATCTTATTGTAGCAACAGAAAAATAATTAATACAGGGAAGTTCTCTCCCTGAACCTGAAGCCAGACTACCAGTCAACAATTCCAGTGATCCCCTTTTCCCCACCCACAGCACTGGGGTTACAGGTACTTTGTGACCGTGTCTGTCTTTTTACATGGGCATTGGAGTTTTAAACTCAGACCCCCACCCCCTGCTTTTGCAGCAAAATTCTTCTATTCACTGTGCCCTGAGCCTCCGTGTTCTGATATCACTGGTTCCTCCATATTCCCTGAGGAGCCCAGTCCCTGCATGGATGACAGGTACGTGCAGACTCTCCATAGCACAGGTCTCTTAGTCAGGGCCTTTCTACCTAGAAAAGTCCATCTCATTGCTGTGTTGTTGTACCATGTGCCATGTCTGGAGTCACACACTTTGGGTTTGCAACTTGCATGTGTGTATCAGAGAGCATGTCATAGAAGCTACCCTGTGAATGTGACAGGTAAGCAGGGAGAGGCTTCCGGATGGTGGCATCCAAACGGTCTTAGTTGGCTCTGCTTTCACCCTTCAGTAAGCATTTCTGGCCTCTCACTAGGTTGTTTCCCTGAAGACTAGAGACTTGTCAACCCAGGGGTTAACATTATTAGATCCCTGTGGCCCCTTCATCTGGCTGTAAGCAGGTTTCATCTGACAAGCTGCCAGACATTCTTCCTCCACTCCCCATGGCCAGCCTGGCAGCAGCTTGTGAGTTGCTTTAGAACCCTGATCCTGGAGTGAGGCCCAGTCTCCTGGTCTCTGGTCAGGTTAGTGTGTATATTGTGCAAGGCATGTACAGCTTAGGCCTGCCCTGCCACCAGGGTCTCTGGCCTCACTGGAGTTTGTCAGGAGCCTCAGTATGGGCAGCTGTCCTCACTCATATCCAGCCCCTTTTTACGGCCATTGTGAAGACTTCTGCTTTTTTCCCAGGGTCCTGCTTCTTTCTGTGTGCTTTGTGCCCTGACTGGGGTCATATCTTCTCCCTAATGTCAGTTTAGGAACCGGTAATGGTTCTTATGTCCTCTTATACTGGCTACAGTCTCCTGAAGCAGAACAATGTCACCAGGAATTTGTGGCACACCAAGATTACATGCACGCTCACTTGCTTTGCTTGTGCTTAGCTAGATACCTCTACTCTGCCAGGAAATGGTGCTTTCACCCTCAGTGAGCTAGGTTTTTCTCTACTCGTTAAATTAATTAATGCGATCTCCCACTCCAGACATGTCCACAAACCAATCCAGACAACTCATTCTTGAGACTCTTCCCTGGTGACTAGATTGTGTCCAGTTGGCAATTAGAATAAAAGCTTGCTCAGCCTGCTTTCTTATAGAACCCAGGTCTACCAGCCCAGGGATGGCACCACCCACAATGGGCTGGACCTTCCCCCCTTGATCACTAGTTGAGAAAATGCCTTACAGCTGGATCTCATGGAGGCATTTCCTCAACTGAGGCTCCTTTCTCTGATAACGCCAGCTTGTATCAAGTTGACACAAAACCAGCCACTACAATTGACCCCTTGTCAACTTGACACGCAAACAAATCAATATTAAGCTTCAACCCTTACTTTCTTGTTCATCCTCAAGATCTAGATAACCTTAAGAGTCTCACAGTCTTTACAAATTCTTACATTTTAAAATTGTAATACTTTTAAAATATCCAGTTTCTTTTAAAAATCAAAGTCTTTTTACAATTCAAAGTCTTTCTTCAAAAGGGAAAGATATCAGGGCACAGTCACAATCAAAAGCAAAATCTATCTCTAACCATCCAGTGTCTGGGAATCCAGTTACAAACTTCTGGGCTCCTCCAAGGGCTTGGGTCACTTCTCCAGCTCTGCCCTTTGTAGCACAGACCTTGTCTTCTAGGCTCCAGCTGCCTGCTCTCCACTGCTGCTGCTGTTCTTGGTGGTCATCTCGTGGTACTGGCATCTCCAAAACACTACTGTCAGTCCTGGGGCACTAATTTCCACTGAGGATGCACCTTCACCAATGGCCTTTCATGGCCTCTCACAGTGCCGAGCCTCAGCATTTCCATGACCCCTTCATTCCTTCAAAACCAGTACCACCTGGGTGACTCTTACACATTACCAAGTCCAGCCATAGCATGAGGTACAACCTTGGCTGTCTCTGGAGCAGATCCTCTTTGTGCTCTCAGAAAACAGTTCCCAGAAGATTTCACCTCAGTGATGCTGGTCTCTTCTTAATCACCACTAAGTTCTTAGCTCTTGCTGACCAACATCAATAGTCCCAGCAATGCAAAGGTTTTGCTTTAGTAGTTCTGGTATCTTGTTAATCACAGCTGATTCTTCAGCCCCAGTTAACCAAAACCATAGAATCTTCACCACCAAAACAGCAGTAGCCTTGATCAAAGAGTCTTTAATCTTTCCTCTAAAGTTTCACAAGCCAGGCCTCCATCTTCTGCACTGTTCTCAACATTATCTTCCAAGCTCCTACAGAACATCCCACAGAGCTCTTAATGTGCCAATGGCTCTTCTAGCTCAAAGTTTCAAAGTCCTTCCACAGTCCTCCCAAAACATGGTCAGGTTGTCACAGAAACATCCCTCTCCTGGTACCAATTTCCAGTCACCAAACAGGGGGACTGGAACCACAGCTTGAGCCCTGAGCCTCTGGCACTAGTTTCACCCCACAATTATAAGAGCAAACTTACACAAGTCAGAAGACATATTTAGAAGGTCTTAGAAGCACCCTTAAGGTAGAAAAGGCACCCTACCTTAGATGGAGTGTGGTTCTGGGCAGAGGGCTGGACTAGTGTGAACTTTGAGTTGCACAGGAAGCATTATGCAGAAGGTTGGGGTGAAGGCCCATATTACCACTGTGGCCACACAGAATCAATATGTCCTAGGATCCAATGTTGGGTACAACAATCCAGGTGGTCTGTGTTGGTACAGGGACACTCAACAGAGTCCTTTAAGCCTTTAGCCTCTCCATGCAGTGTTGAGCTGAAGAGAGGAGAAAGTGGTCACAAAGTCTTAAATCAAAATCCTAAACCTCAGTCACAGCACTTGAGAGTATACACACACACACACACACACACACACACACACACACACACGCATGCATGAACACCCAGGCACACTTTGAGTTGGTAACTAAGGAGAAAGGTCTACAGGAAGTGTTGCCTGGAACAGATATAGACTAGCTACTTGTCTGTTGCTATGATAAAATACCATGACCCAGTCAGCATATCAAAGGACTTATTGGGGTTTATAGAGGCATGGCAGATGGAGCAGGAACACAGGGCTCACATCTTCAAACTATAAGCATGAAGCAAAGAGATATGAAAGGGTAAACTCAGGGCATGGCCCAATTCTTTAAACTCCAAGCCTGCCTCCAGTAATAAACTTCCTCCATTAAGCCAGACCTCCTAAGCCTCCCTAGCCAGAGCCCCCAACTGGGGACCAAATGTTCAAATGCCAGAGATGATGGTGAATATAGCATTCAAAGCCCACAGGTAGGTGTAAGCCCCAACTGAGAGCAGCACATATACCCTGTGGCTTTGAGTTCCTTCCAGTTTGTTATGTGGTACCAGGTACTAAAGCACAGTACTGGGGCTTAAAGCAGAACACAGAACTGTGACCAAATGTGGGCATGCGTTGAGGGTCCTAATCAGGTAGTATGTGTTTATCTCTAAATGAGTAGAATCCTGGCTAACACCCTCAGTGTTCTCTATGGCATAGGTCATTAGGACGCCAAGTGTCAATTGCTGTGACAAATCACCACGATCAAGACAGCTATAGAAGAAGGGTTTATGGGGGGCTTACCATACAGAGGGTAGGTACATGACTAGCAAGGAGAGGAATATGGCAGCAGGCAGAGATGGCTCTGGAGCAGTAACTGAGCTTACATCTTGATTCACAGCATGAGATAGAGACAGAGAGAGAGGGAAGACTGGGAATGACCTAGGCTTTTGATATCTTGAAGTTTATCGTTAGTGACTCTGCTCCTCCAAAAGTCCCTAGTCCTTCACAGTCTCGACACTGTAAAAGTAATTTTTATTTGCCAGACATAATTTTCATCTTCAAGGCTGTTAACCTAGGCCTAGTCCTGGAAGCTTCTATCTAGCCTCTGTACAATTTTATCTAGGCCTATTTTCAGCCTCTGAGACTTATCACTGAATAAGCTCACCCTTTCTAGCCTTTTCTAGTTGGCTGGTCAACTCAGCTGTTCTGGCTCAAACTCCTCTCCAAGCTGACTGATTTGATCTGGCTTCTCTCAGCCTCTGACTGAATTACTCTGTTTGACCTCATACTAACTCTGATAATCTATTTCCATCTTCTGGCTTCTTCTCATTCTCTGGCTTTTTGCATCTTCACCTGTGTCTAGCTTGTTCTCTTCCTCTGTCCTGTTCTCTTTCCTGAGAGCTGAGCAGATCCTATTCTGTCAAATCTTTCTCTGGTTCATCACTTTATCTGCTACTCAATTAGACATCATTTTCAAACATGCTTCCTTCTACAAACTAACTGTACCTTCATTATTTGGGATTAAAGGTTTGTACTAACAGTGTGTCTGTATTCCAACCAGAGGGATTAAGTTGTGAGCCACACCACAAGTAGAAACAGGTTTTTTCAGCAGAAAGCACAATTTGATTTAATATCCTGTAACACAACACACACTTTTAAGAGTCTAAAGTCTCTTCTAAGGACCAAGGCAAACGCCTAACTGCGGTCCCACATAAAATCAAAAACAAAAAGCGGATCATATACTTCCCACATACAATGGAGGGAGGAAATTACCATAACAAAAGGGAAGGAAGGGGCTACAGTGAGGAACTGGACCAAAGCTAGACTGAAACCCAGCAGGGTAAACTTCAAATGCTGTCATTCCGTGTGTGAAGTCAAAGGGCTTGATGGCTCTGCCCTTCCACAAGTGAGTTGACTGCTCACTTCTCTTTTTCTGCTGGCTGTCCTCGCTGTCCTTGGCGACTCCAGCTCAGTCCAGCCTTCTCTTGCACAGCTTCACACAATGGCCTCTCGGGGCTGCCGTGCAGGAACTCCTTACTACACGTCTGGCCGCAGTGGCTTCCCTTTACCTTGGGGAAAGATTCTACAACTACTTTGTTCATGACTCTAAAAAGAAACACTGCCCTGTCCAAGTTCTGCTTATCTCCTAGTTGTGGCCTGTGCCCCTCCTTGAGTTACATCTCTAAAAGCTTTGTTGTTGCTTTTTAGGACCAGAAAATTCTGCAAGCCTTTCCTGCAAGTCGCAGGGGTGTGAGGGGACCGCCCCTTACTCCACTCACAGTGTGCTCTCCTGTCTCTTCCAGCCCAGGCCTCGGCTCCGACATTACATTTCCTGGTGCTAATTTTCTCCTTCAACTGCACGTTTTGTTTTGTTTTTTTTTTGTCTGTGTGTTCATTTGTTACATTTTGTTTTTTTTTTTTTTGTCTGTGTGTTCATTGTTACATTTTGTTTTGTTTTGTTTTGGGTGTGTTCATTTGTTTGGTTTTAGCCCTGGTTGTCTATTTTCATTGTAGACCTGGATGAGAGTGATTACTAATGACCTTGTGTTAAAGTTGATTAAGCTATCTTGAAATCTCAATCACAGGAATCGGTGCATTACTTTTCAATTTAACTTAAGGCAATTTTTTTAGAACAATTACAGAAGGCAGCCACATTCTTTGCCAAATATCACAAGTATAGTCTCTCCCCCGGTTGTTGATATTTTCCCCTCTGAAATTCCTGAGCTGGGTGTCAGTAGTCAACAGAGCTCTCAGCACCGCTCTCTCCCAGCTCCTACTAGATGGAAGCTTCCTAGTCCAAAGGCGTCCACAGTCCCCCACACAACAGTGTGCTCAGGCCTGCCACAACAAAGCCCACTGCGGTCTCAGTTACTCTTTAATTGCTATGAAGAGAGATCATGACCAAGGCAACCGTAGAAGAAAGGGCTATTGGAAGTTTGCAGTTACAGAGGGTTAGTTCATGACCATCATGGAGAGGAATGTGGCAGCAGGCATGGTGCTGGAACAGAAGCTGAGAGCTCACTTATACCCTGATCCACAAGTATGAAGGGGCGGGGGAGAACACTAACTGGGAATTTTGTGGGCTTTTGAAATCTCAAAGTCCACTCCAGCATAAAGTCCACATTCCAAACCTTTCCCAAATTGATCCACTAACCAGGGACCAACTATTCAAACATGAGCCTATGGGGACCCTTCTCATTCAAACCATCATAATGTATGGCTCTTGACTAAGAACATGAGAGAGCAGTATATTTGAAGTGTACGGCCTTCAGTGGGAAAAGAACGGGAGGCAGGCTGTGTGGTAACCCAGTACACAGAGAAAGAGGCTTCACAG